>NW_024070194.1:29557931-30284741 GCF_014754425.2 Oryx dammah | reverse complement strand
ACTTTGATCACTTGGTCAGGTGACGTCGTTTTATCCCAGTACTGGTGACGTCTACTTTGATCAGTTGGTGTCTGCCAAGGTCCTCCACTGGAAAGTTACTGTTTCCCCTTCTTGGTTATTAAGTATCTCATGGAAAGATACCCTGAGACTATCCTGCTCTGCCTCAGACCTTCACCCAGCTTTTTACATTCATTGAGGATTCTTGCCCGAGTCAGTTTTTCCAATGATCACAAATTGATGGTGGGAGAGCCTCTTGTTTAGTTTGCTAGGGCTGCCATAACAAAATACCACTGACTGGGTGGCTTAATAAATTTATTTTCTCACAGTTGTGGAGACTGGAAGTCCAAGATCAAAGTGTTGGCATTTTGGCTTCTCCTGAAACCTCTGTCCTTAGTTTGTAGCTGCTGCCTTCTGGCTGTAAGGCATAAGACCATCCCTCTGTGTTGGTTATCTTTCCCTCCTCTAGAAAGGACACAGTCATACTGCATTCGGGCCTACCCTAAGTAGCTCATTTAGCTTAATCACCCCATTAAAGACTTTATCTCCGAATATTCTAAGGTACTGGGGATTGTGAATTCCATGGTGAAGTACAGGGAAACCTGGCATGCTGCAGTCCATGGGGTCGCAAAGAATTGGACACGACTGAATGACTGAACAACGAAGGTACTGGGAGACTGTAAATTCCACACGTGAGTTTCGCAAGGGTGTGGAGGGGAGAGTGACACAATTAAGTCTTTGACAGTGACATGAACTGGAACCTCAAAGTAGCTGTGCTAGTGGAAAGGCATTTCAGGAAGAGGGAATAAGTACAGAAGCTGTGAGACATGAACATGATTGATGTCAAATGTAAGTCAGTGGGTGAGAATGTGAAATGGTACAACTACTTTGGAGATAAAAGTTTAGCAGTTTCTTATATTTACACTATAGCGCAGTAAGAATTCATTATTACACTTACATAAGAGTGTTTATAGTGGCTTTTTCTTTAAGAGTCCCAAATTGGAAAACACTCCAATGTTCAACAATATTTGAATGAATAACCAGACTGTTGTATTCTTGTACCAAGAAATGCTGTTCATTGGGTGAAAAAAAGGAATGAAATATTGATACAACAACATGGCTGAACCAAAATAATTATGCCAAGTGAAAGAAGTCAGGTACAAGAGTGTATATACTGGATAATTCTATATATAATTCTTGAAAATGCAAACTAATTTATGGTGACTAAGAAAGCAGATTAGTAGTTGGGGTAGGGAGGAGGAGATAGAATATAAAGGGACTTGATAAACTTTTTGAGGGGGTGGATATGTTCGTGACCATGAAATTATCTTACTATACTTTCAAGAGGGGAATATGTTAAAAAAAAAAAAAACTGTCCGCTTTAAATAAGTGCAGTTTTTGTACATCAAGTTTACAGCTTTACCTAAATAAAGCTACTTTATAAATGGGGGTGGAGGGGAAGAGTACATACTGTGTAATTCCATTAATGTAAACACAAGCCGCACTGATCTATGGTAGCAGAAATCATATCAGTGGTCATCTTTGGGTGGGAATTGACTGCTTAGGGGCACAAGGGAATTTTCTGGGTGATGGAGTTTTACTGTATGTAAATTACATTGCAGTAAAGTTGATTTAAAAGATGAGAAAACAAACCATACTGTGCCACCATGAACACCCATATCTTTACTTAGAGCTTCTTTTTCATTAAATAATTTATTATTATTTTTTAAATTATTTTATTTTTGGCTGCACTGGTTCCTTGTTGCTACCAGCAGGCTTTCTCTAGCTGTGGCACGCAGGCGTCTCAATGCACTGGCTTCTCTTGTTGCAGAGCGTGGGCTCTAGGGCATCCTGGGTTCAGTAGTTGGAATATGTGGGCTCAGTAGTTGTGTTGCCCAGGCTAGGTTGCCCCGCAGCATGTGGAATCTTCCTGGGCCAGGGACCGAACCTGAGTCCCCTGCATTGGCTGGCGAATTCTTAGCCGCTGGACCACCAGAAAATCCTACTTAGAGTTTCTAAGGGCAGACGGCTGCATCGCACTCAGGCACAGCTCTGGCTCCACTCCTGTCCTCACTGGCCTCATGTTGAACAAGCCCCGTGGAGTCTCCCTTCCTATAGTTTTCCTACCCGAACTTTAGGAGAGATCAGATCTGAAGCTCTGGGAGAACCATAATGAGTGTGTAAACTCTTTTTCATGCTGTGAGAAGGGCCAGGCTACTTGAAAAATTGTTGATGGCTTGATGTTTTTTCCCTGCACTTTGGTTTGAGTTACAGAAATAACCTATTCTTATTATTATGACCAATAGCCAATATTTATTAAAGTTTTCTGTCCAGCACAGAAATTAACAGAGAATTTTCAGGCCCATCCTGTGAAGTAGTTACTGTCATTAGCCCCATTTTACAGATGAAGAGACTGAGAGAGGAGTTTGATTCACTGGGATTTGAACTGACACCTCAGGCTCTTCACACCACCTTACCCTGCTCGGCCTCCCCACAGTAAGCATTTACTTGAACAATTATGGCAAACCTTCTTTCACGCCTTTCTCTGTCGACAAACAGCCCTACCTCCAGTTCCCTGGAGCCTCGCACAGTGCCAGATATGACTAGAGCTCAATATTTAGTGTCAGAAGAGATGAAAGAAAAGGGAGGCGAAGCAGGGAGGCTTTAGGTCCTTCCAGTAGAACCCTGCCTTTGAGGGGCTGACATAGAGAGTAAGACATAGTGGGATTATGTGATTCCAAATAACACTAGCCTTACAAAGGACAATAAAGCCGGTGAAGGAGGAGCAAAGGGTGGTGTAGGTTCTATGTGAGAATGGAGGGTTCAGGAAAGGAGTGGACGATTGAGCAGAGCCTAGAGAAGCAAAAGAATCAGCCAAATGCATGCTGCCTAGAAGAACATTCTGTGTCAGGGGGAAGAGCAGGTGCAAAGGCCCTGAGATTGGAGCAGGTGACTGGAGCACAGGGAATAGAGAAGAGTAGTGGGAAGCAGAATGATGATGCTCCCTTCTCATCACTGGTACTTCAGCGGGTGAGAATACCCAAGGGGCAGCTGACCCTGGGTTGGTGGGGAGTGATTCTGTGAGAAAAGCATTAGGCTCTGGCCTGAGAGGGAAAGGTTGGGTGAGTGGAGAAGTGTAGAAGGGATGGAAGCTGACAGAAGGCTGAGGCTGCTCCAGTGGGCTGTGTGAGAGGGTAGTGAGAATGAGGAGAAAGCTTGGGGGTTGAGGGTTGGGGGCAGGAGGTGGCAGGGGGCCATGGTGGAGAATTATCTGAAATAACAATTATAACAGGGCAGCTCGCGGGGGTTCCTAAGCGGGGGAGAAGCTGATACAGGGTATGGGAGGGGACCGTGGAGGTGCTGAAGGACAGAAGCTTGAGGTGGATGCCTCAGGTAGAGGGTGTACTCTGCCCGGGGACACTGGGAAGAGCTGGGGGGAAGGCTATGCTGTTGGCTGGAATTCCCCTCCCTTGACAGAACTGTATTTCTGAGGCTCCAGGAGCTCTGTCTCCAAGAAAAACTGGAGCCTGTCATGCTTTCTAACTAGTCTCTCGCAACTACAGGGAGAGACGGTTGACTCCATTTTATGAATGGGAAGACAGAGCCTCAGAAGCTGTCACATCACAAACAAGCTGAATGGCTGAAATCTGATACCCAGCAGCCTTGTATTTTGGTATCCAAACTCTTAGTTAGTTAGTTAGTTCAGTTGCTCAGTCCTGTCCAACTCTTTGCCACCCCATAGACTGCAGCATACCAGGCTTCCCTGTCCATCACCAACTCCTGGAACTTACTCAAACTCATGTCTGTCGAGTTGCTGATGCCATCCAACCACCTCCTCCTCTATCATCCTCTTCTCCTCCTGCCTTCAGTCTTTCCCAGCATCAGGGTCTTTTCTAATGAGTCGGCTCTTCGCATCAGGTAGCCCAGGTATTGGAGCTTCAGCTTTAGCGTCAGTCCTTCCAATGAATATTCAGGGTTGATTTCCTTTAGGATTAACTGGTTTGATTTGCTTGCAGTCCAGGGGACTCTCAAGAGTCCCTTCTCTAACACCACACTTCAAAAGCATCAATTCTTTGGCACTCAGCTTTCCTTATAATACAACTCTCACATCCATATATGAATACTGGAAAGAACCATGGCTTTGACTAAACAGAGGCAGAGTAATGTCTCTGGTTTTTAATATGCTGTCTAGGTTGGTCAAAGCTTTTCTTCTAAAGAGCAAGAGTCTTCTAATTTCATGGCTGCAGTCACCATCTGCAGTGATTTTGGAGCCCAAGAAAATAAAGGCTGTCACTGTTTCCATCTAAACTCTTAACTGTTATACAAAGCAAGGTTCTCCAGCTTGAGTGCACCTCAGTATCACCTAGATTGTTGGGCCCCAGCCCCAGAGCCACTAACCCGTGAGTCCTAGATTGGGCTTGATCATTTACACCTCACTGGTCCTAGGCAATGCTGATGGTGGTGTTGCTGGCCCAGGAACCACACTTTGAAAACTAATGCACACACGATACTGCCCCTGGACTGAGCACAACAATGACGCAGTTGTAGAGGACTGGAGTTCTGGCAAAGAATCGGGATGGCTTGGATCTATTACATTGAAAACTTAAGCAAATAAGTCACGAGGTGATTATTGAAGCCAAGAAAATAAAAACAATTTTTAAGGAAAACATTGTAATCATCATAAACTATAACACTCAGCTGGAAATAATATTACATTGTCATTATAGTGTAAAAACAGTACATTGATTTAACCAGAAATTATGATATAATTATTTGGGGAAAATTGGAGTGGGAGCATGTATATGTGCGAGAGCGTGTGTGTGTGTGTGTGGAGAGAAAGAGAAAAACTGTATCCTTATTCTTTATAGTTGTAAGAAATAGAAAAAGTCTAAAATTTTAAAATCTTAGCGTGACACCATAATCAGGTATAAAGAAGTAAGTGGGCATTTCCCAGGTGGCAGGTGGATACCCTGCAATGCAGGGGACTTGGGTTTGATCCCTGGTCAGGAAACTAAGATCCCACATGCCATGTGGCAACTAAGCTGAGCACCGAAACTATTGAGCCCACGCACCTTGACTCGAGAGTGTGTGCACCTCAACAAAAGATACTACCCCCAAGCACCACAACTAAGACCTAGCGCAGCTCCTCGCCTCCAGAAAGTAACCACAGAATGAGTTGTTGCTTCATAGAATGGGTCTCAGTGGTGAGAAAGGGATTTTTGTTTTGAGCCTTGTAGTACTATCTAGGAGAAGGCGATGGCACCCCACTCCAGTACTCTTGCCTGGAAAATCCCATGGATGGCGGAGCCTGGTAGGCTGCAGTCCATGGGGTCGCTAAGAGTCAGACACGACTGAGCGACTTCCCTTTGACTTTTCACTTTCATGCATTGGAGAAGGAAATGGCAGCCCACTCCAGTGTTCTTGCCTGGAGAATCCCAGGGATGGGGGAGCCTGGTGGGCTGTAGTCTATGGGGTTGCACAGACTCGGACATGACTGAAGCGACTTAGCAGCAGCAGCATTACTATCTAACTTGTAGCAGTAACTGACTCTTAAACATTATATATATATATTTATTATCAAGATTAAAATTGAAATTAAAAATAAAAGTGGATTTAGCCATCTCTGAAACAGCCTGTCAGCTAGGTGGCGCTGTTCAGCTTCTGGCCACAATACCCACCTCTTGTCCTTGAATTGCCTAGAAGCATCTGGAGGGCTACAAGCAGTAAGTATCCAAATCACACCCTGGGGACGCTACACTGGAGACTTTACACCCAGTGAGATTCAACAGAGGAGGCCTCTTGTCTATTTATTGAGGACCTGAGTCAGAAAACAAAGATGGAAGCAGATACAGCCACTCTGTTTCCCAAACTTAATGGATCGTTCTCATTTCAAATGTTCTTCCTATCAGCCACTTCAGTGCTCAGAATTTCCACTTCTCTCTTCTGGGAATGGCATAGAAATTCTTTGTTCAGCTCTCATCTGAGTATTTGCTGCAGAAAATTTGCTGTTAATTTCTCAGGAGTTGTTTTTGATTCTTCGAAAGGTAAAGGAATACAATGAGCTAGCAGGGCAAAGTCCTTGATTCTATAACTACTATGGGACATTCAAAATAAACTATTGAGGAGTCTAGTTGAAATGTACATGACTGGAAGGCAGCAAAGTACACAAAGTGATCAAAGTGTGAAGCATACAGCCTTTTAGGAAGGGAATTTGAAAATTCATTGTTTATGAATATATTTAAAAATTCATACACTTTGAACCAGGGATTTCATTTCTAGGATTTATCCTATAGAAATACATGCCCATGGATGGAAGAGTATGTATGCTACAAGGATTTTTATTCTGGTCATTTGTAATAGTAAAATATTAGAAATATTCAGGGGCCAGAGACAGGGGATTAGTTACATATAGCCACACATTTGAATATAATGTAGCCCAAAATGAAGGAGTTATCTCCTGTATGCTACCACAGAATAAGAATTCACAACAAATAGCTGAGCAATTTCAAATCCTAAAAGATGATGCTGTGAAAGTGTTGCACTCAATATGCCAGCAAATTTGGAAAACACAGCAGTGGCCACAGGACTGGAAAAGGTCAGTTTTCATTCCAATCCCGAAGAAAGGAGATGCCAAGGAATGTTCAGACTACTGCACAATTGCACTCATCTCACACACTAGCAAAGTAATGCTTAAAATTCTCCAAGCCAGGCTTCAACAGTACATGAACTAAGAACTTCCAGATGTTCAAGCTGGATTTTGAAAAGGCAGAGGAACCAGAGATCAAATTGCCAACATCCAATGGATCATAGCAAAAGCAAAAGAGTTCCAGAAAACCATCTCAGTTCAGTTCAGTTCCGTCGCTCAGTCGTGTCAGACTCTTTGCGACCCCCATGAATCGCAGCACGCCAGGCCTCCCTGTCCATCACCATCTGCCAGGGTTCACTCAGACTCACGTCCATCGAGTCCATGATGCCATCCAGCCATCTCATCCTCGATCGTCCCCTTTTCCTCCTGCCCCCAATCCCTCCCAGCATCAGAGTCTTTTCCAATGAGTCAGCCCTTCGCATGAGGTGGCCAAAGTACTGGAGCTTCAGCTTTAGCATCATTCCTTCCAAAGAAATCCCAGGGTTCATCTCCTTCAGAATGGACTGATTGGATCTTCTTGCAGTCCAAGGGACTCTCAAGAGTCTTCTCCAACACCACGGTTCAAAAGCATCAATTCTTCAGCGTTCAGCCTTCTTCACAGTCTAACTCTCACATCCATACATGACCACAGGAAAAACCATAGCCTTGACTACATGGACCTTTGTTGGCAAAGTAATGTCTCTGCTTTTGAATATACTATCTAAGTCGGTCATAACTTTTCTTCCAAGGAGTAAGCATCTTTTAATTTCATGGCTGCAGTCACCATCTGCAGTGATTTTGGAGCCAAAAAGAATAAAGTCTGACACAGTTTCCACTGTTTCCTCATCTATTTCCCATGAAGTGATGGGACTGGATGCCATGATCTTCATTTTCTGAATGTTGAGCTTTAAGCCAACTTCTTCGCTCTCCTCATTCACTTTCATCAAGAGGCTTTTTAGCTCCTCTTCACTTTCTGCCATAAGGGTGGTGTCATCTGCATATCTGAGGTTATTGATATTTCTCCCAGCAATCTTGATTCCAGCTTGTGTTTCTTCCAGTCCATCTACTTCTGCTTTTATTGACTATGTCAAAGCCTTTGACTGTGTGGATCACAACAAACTGTGAAACATTCTTCAAGAGGTGGAAATACCAGACCACCTTCCCTGCCTCCTGAGAAACCTGTATGCAGGTCAGGAAGCAACAGTTAGAACAGGAAGTGGAACAACAGACTGGTTCCAAATTGGGAAAGGAGTATGTCAAGGCTGTGTATTGTCACTCTGCTTATTTAACTTATATGCAGAGTACATCATGCAAAATGCTGGGCTGGATAAAGCATGAGCTGGAATCAATACTGCTAGGAGAAATATCAATAACCTCAGATGTGCAGATAACACCACCCTTATGGCAGAAAGTGAAGAGGAACTAAAGAGCCTCTTGATGAAAGTGAAAGAAGAGTGAAAAAGCTGACTTAAAACTCAACATTCAGAAAACGAAGATCATGACATCTGTTCCCATCACTTCATGCCAAATAAAAGGTGGGGGGCGGTGGGGAATAATGGAAACAGTAAGAGACTATTTTCTTGGGCTCCAAAATCACAGCAGATGGTGACTGCAGCCATGAAATTAAAAGACACTTGCTCCTTGGAAGAAAAGCTATGACCAACCTAGACAATATATTAAAAACCAGACACATTACTTTGCCTATGAAAGTCTGTCTAATCAAAGCTATGGTTTTTCCAGTAGTCATGTATGGATGTGAGAGTTGGACGATGGAGAAAGTTGAGTGCTAAAGAACTGATGCTTTTGAAATGTGGTATTGGAGAAGACTCTTGAGAGTCCCTTGGACTGCAAGGAGATCCAAGCAGTCAATCCTAAAGGAAATCAACCCTGAATATTCACTGGAAGGACTGATGCTGAAGCTGAAGCTCCAGTACTTGGGCCACCTGATGTGAAGAACTGACTCACCTGATGATGGGAAAGATTGAAGGCAGGAGGAGAAGGGGGCGACAGAGGATGAGATGGTTAGATGGCATCACCGACTCAATGGACATGAGTTTGAGTAAGCTCTGGGAGTTGGTGATGGACAGGGAGGCCTGGTGTGCTGCAGTCCATGGGGTCGCAAAGAGTTGGACAAGACTGAGCGGCTGAACTGAACATAGAAAGAGGAAAAGTCGGTCAGTCGTGTCTGAGTCTTTGCGACCCCTTGCACTATACAGTCCATGGAATTCTCCAGGCCAGAATACTTGAGTGGGTAGACTTTCCCTTCTCCAGGGGATCTTCCCATCTGAGGGATAGAACCCAGGTCTCCCTCATTGCAGGCAGATTCTTTACCAACTGAGCTATCAGGAAACTGAACATACTGTTACATAAAATGCAAATATAAACTGGAAACTAACATAACCTCAAATTTTGTTGAAATACATATACATAGCTGCTAGCCTTCACTGAGTTGTTTCTCTGTATTTGGGACTGTCCTAGGTGCTATAAATAAATAATAAATAAATACTAATTTATTCCAATACACCTATAGGTTTTTTCATTATTATCTCCATTTTCCATAGAAACTGAGGCTCAGAGAGGTTAGGTTTCTTTCTCAAAGCCATAGCACTAAGAAGTGATGGAGCTTGGTTTCAAACTGAGGTATATCTGATTCCAAAGCTGGTGGTACTTATATGTACTCATGTTAGTTTCTACATACATAAAGGAAACATTTGGATAAATAATACTCTACATGCCAAAAAGAATTCTCTCTAGGTGATTCTTTCAACATTTCTGTATTATTTGAAGTTTTTATGTATTTAATCTTTGGTATTAGTTTTTAAGTACTTTTTGGTAGATATAAAAAGAACTAAAATTTAGTTTATAAGAATGTGCAATAATGTAGACTGCACTTCCTTGCTCACTTGCTTAGTGAATATTGATTAAGCTCCTACTGTCTGCTGGATTAGGGACTGAGATGAATGAAACCCAGTTCCTGTCATAGAGGAACACAGGATCTCGGGAGGACCAGAAAGAAGCACTGGGTCCTCAGTCTTTTCCGGCTGTATTGCACTGTGACTTTCCTGGAGACTTTGGTTGGCCAGAGAGAAATGAGGTTGCAGCGTTGGTATCAACATTCAAAATGTTGCCTCTTTCAACTTACGGTACCAGGTACTGTGCGGAGACCTGAACATAATATTCTTTCAGGATCTTGTTATGAATAAGGCACACTTTCTGCTGGCAGAATCTGGTATTGTGAGGAAAACTGCTATTTTTCTAAATACTTACAGTTCCCCACTGGTGAAAATAATAATAACTAACACTTAAGAAGTTACCTGGAAAACCCCATGGACAGAGGAGCCTGGTAGACTACAGTCCATGGGGTCTCTAAGTGTCTGACACGACTGAGCGACTTCCCTTTCACTTTTCACTTTCATGCATTGGAGAAGGAAATGGCACCCCACTCCACTGTTTTTGCCTGGAGAATCCCAGGGACAAGGGAGCCTGGTGGGCTGCCGTCTATGGGGTCACACAGAGTGGGACACAACTGAAGTGACTTAGCAGCAGCAGTAAGAAGTACTGACTAGACACTGGTTCATATACATTGTTAGGTGTTTTTTTTTAATTGTAGAAGTATAGTTGATTTACAGTGTTGTGCTAATTTCTGTTGCATAGCCCAGTGACTCAGTTATATATGCATTCTATTTTGTAGTCTTTTCCATTATGGTTTGTCCCATGACTCTGAATATAGTTCTCTGTAGGACCTATAGTTCCCAGTAGAACCTTGTTGCCCATCCATTTTATATGTAATAACTTGCACCTATACTTCATACTCCCCATACATTTCTGACATATACTAATTTGTTGAATTCTTAACCCTCTGAGATACTGTCTTTATCTCTATTTTATGGATGAGGAAACTGAGGCAGAAAGAGTTTAGGCAACTTGCCCAAGATCACACAACTAAGAAATTCCACTGAAGACCAGGAAATTCCAATTCAGGTAGGTGCTTAGAAGAGCACAACTAAAGAACCCAATGTGTGAGAGAATAATCATGATAAAAAAAAATTGTATTAACAACCCTAACAGTACCTGTCACAACCACACAGAGCTTTGTGAGTTTTAAGTGCTTGTGAATACATGTCTTCATGATAGGTGATCCCCAATATAAAATGATCCTCCCATTTTTCACAATGAGAAGTCTGCAAAAAAGAAAATATTTGGAGGCCCATCTTGAATGTATAAATTCTTAAGACTGTCAGTGACATTATCAAATGTCTATGTATAATATTTATTATTTTAGGTACATGTTTTAAATATTGTTAATATATTCAAATGTTATTTAAATATATTATATATTAATGACTAATATATTAATTTAGAAATACTGTTTTTTCCCTCTAATCTGACACTTTACAAAACATCTTTATTGCATCTCATCCTGTGCATCTTTGACCTCATATCTTTCTTACCCCTGGAATAGGAAATAGCAACCCACTCCAGTATTCTTACCTGGAAAATTTCATGGGCGGATGGTTTCTGAATCACCCAACTCACTTTCTAGATGACATACATTTCACTCCTATATAATTTGTTACCCAGAACTTTCTGAGCTTTATATGATGTTGTCACTGAGATATTTTATACTTAAAGTCCCAGTTCACTTAATCTTAGGACAGTATTGTTTTTGTGTGTGTCTTATTGGTTTATATTTGTGATCACAGCATACTTTTTAAAGTCCTCTTTATGAGGCTTGCATCTTTGCTAAGTTGTTTCAGTCGTGTCCGACTCTGTGTGACCGCATAGACGGCAGCCCACTAGGGTTACCCCCGTCCCTGGGATTCTCCAGGCAAGAACACTGGAGTGGGTTGCCATTTCCTTCTCCAATGCATGAAAGTGAAAAGTGAAAGTGAAGTCACTCAGTTGTGTCCGACCCTTAGTGACCCCATGGACTGCAGCCCACCAGGCTCTTCCGTCCATGGGATTTTCCAGGCAAGAGTACCAGAGTGGGTTGCCATTGCCTTCTCCAATATAATGACTACATCTGTGTCAAAAACTTTTTTAAACCCCTTTGTCAGGTGACTTCTGTAAATTGGTCTTTTGCAAACAACACTTTGTTGTTTAAAGTAATTGAAGAGGGACTTCCTTGATGGTCCAATGGCTGAGACTCGCTGGTCAGGGAAATAGATCCCACCTGCCACAGCTAAGAGTTTGCATGCTGCAGGTAAAGATTCCGCATGCCTCAACTAAGACCTGGTGAAGCTGAACAAACAAATACATAGAAAATAACTTTAAAAATATAGTAATTGAGATAGTCTAGGTAATACAAAAGACTCTGTGAGGCTTTGTAAAAACTGAAATACAAAGCAATTTGCACTTTTCTCTGAGGGATAATTTATGGGGAAAACCACCTGCCTTATATCCAGGTGTAGACCACACATTAACCTTATCTCTTAAACTTGGCAAACTTGCCTGTACAAATCTGTATAGTGGGCCCTATCCTCACATAACACATGAGTAATCTGAGACTCAGAGGTGAGGTAACTTGCCCGAGGCACCTCACAAATGGCAGAACTGGAACACAACTCAAACCAGAGTCTGTCTGATCCTCTCACTCACCCTCTCCCATTAAAGCCACTGAGGGGAAAAAAAAAAAAAAGCCACCGGGAGAGTTTCTAAACCAACTTCCTAATTTAGATGGCTGGCCCTGGTAAGAATGTGGGGCTGTTTTGACAGAATACTAACACTGATTTATTTATTGTTCTCTTATTGCCTTATGTTTGTATAGCTGTGTGCAGTATTTCATAAAGAGGATGGCAAAGCAATTTGCGAATATAAAACCCAGATGCTTAATTTTAATTTCTGGGTTTCTGTTTCAAATTTAGTGCAAGGCAGGTTGTTTATACTGTAAGTAAATGCCCTAGTGTCTATAAAGATCCCTGGAAGCTGCTCTTAGGTCCTGAAATGGTTTATTTGCTTACATTTGTTTTGTTGTTGTAAAATAATCACTTCAGGTATAAAGTGGGAAGAGTCAATGGTGCCTGGTTTGGGGGTGCAAGTTCCCCGACAAGGCTGTGCTGGAGCCGTTTCCTCAAGGCTCATGAGAGCTGTTCATGCACATCTCTCCCAAGCTCTGCTCAGTGATGTCAGGGTGGCAGCTGGAAATTAGCCAGGGGGAGTATTTACACCGTGGAAATTAGTAAAACTTACAAAGGAAGTCCTTCCATTCCCCCTCTGCCCCTTCCCCAAATGATTTAACCTCCCTGTACCTTGTGAATAGTAAGAGTACTTTCTTTCCAGGTTTTCTGAAGATTTAGTGAAATAAAACATGGCAATGCTTCTATGCTTATTTATTTAGATAAATAATGCATATGCAGGGTTGAAATAATCAAACAAAAAAGGTTACAGTGAAAAGTAAGTTTCCGTCCCAACCTGGACTTCCATTCCAGTTCCTATCCTGAGAGGCAGACTGTTTCTTGAAATCCTTTCAGAAATGTACTCTGCATTTATAAGCATATAGTGAAAAAGGAAAGTAAAGTCGCTCAGTTGTGTTCAGCTCTTTGCAACTTCATGGACTGTAGCCTACCAGGTTCCTCTGTCCATGGAATTTTCCAGGCAAGATTACTGGAGTGGGTTGCCATTTCCTTCTCCAGGGGATCTTCCCAACCCAGGGATTGAACCCAGGTCTCCTGCATTGCAGGCAGATACTTTACCATCTGAGTCACCAGGGAAGACTATAAGCAGATAGACAGGTATACAAATGTAGATCTACAAGCCAGTTTAGAATAATCACAGATAGAGATAAAATATATGTCTCAGTGTGTGTGTTCTGCCCCTTGACACACACACTGAAACATATATTTATCTCTGTCTATCTGTGATTATTCTAAACTGGCTTCTAAGATCTGTTTTTTTTTTTTAATTATTTTTTTATTTGGGTCTTCATTGCTGCTCCAGCTTTTCTATAGTTTCGTTGAGTAGGGGAGACTACTCTCTAATTGCAGTGCATGGGCTTCTAGTTGCGGTGGCTTCTCTTGTTTCAGCTCATGGGCTCTAGACCACAGGGTCAGTAGTTATGGCACACAGGCTTAGTTGCCGCATGGCTTGTGGGGTCTTCCCAGAGCAGGGATTGAACCCATGTCTCCTGCATTGATAGGCAATTCTTTATCACTGAGCCACCAGGGAAGCCCTAACTTGTTATTTTTAAGGGTTGCCATTATTCCATTTTTAGATGCACCATGAGTTATTTAACCAACCTTCTGTGGGTGATATTCAGATTGTTTCCCATCTCTTGCCAGTATGATGAGCATTAAATAACCTGTCTTTGGCACATAAACATGAGTGTATCTATATGCTCAATTCATGGAACCATTGGGTCAAAGAGTATAGGCGTTTAGAATTCTGGTTTGATTGTCAACTGCCTTTCAAGAGTTGTACTGATTTTCTCTCCGATCTACGGGATAGGTGAGTGTGAATCCCTACAGCCTCGGGACATTGTCCATCTATTGATCTGTCTTATCTGGCAACCTGGGTACATAAATGGTCCTCATTATTATTAATGATGGAAAAACTTAGGTGTGAGATTGGCACTTGGGCACTGGAGTTCCATGAACTCTGCTTTGCAGGCTCTTTATCATCTCCATTTTTCTTGAATGAAATTTCTCAGGAACATTAAGGATCAAGAAGGGGAGAAGCTCTAGTGCGCTGGAAAGTTCTGGTACAGTTTGTTCCCTGTCACTGTAACAGAATCAGCTTTCTGAAACACAGACTTGCTCTTCTTGCTCTTCTCTCTAAACTTACCGTGGCTCCACGTTTACCAAAGTTCTTGAACCAGCAGTGCCAGCATCCCCTTGAACTGGTTGGAAATGTACATTTTCAGACACCTCTGCAGACCTACTAAATCAGACACTCTGGAAGAGGGGCTAAGCTCCAACAAGGGTGATGCGGCTGTGAGCTCAAGTTTGAAACCCCTGACTTACAGAATGAAGCGGCCCCTTTCCAACTTGTGACTCAAACCTACGTTTCCTACCGTGTTTCCTTCTCTGTCCTACAACTTCTAAACACACCTCGTTATTGGCTTCTCAATCCTCCCTCCACTTTCTCACCTCTGTGCTTGTGGCAGGAACCTCTAGTTGTCTCCCAGTTTCTTATAGAGTAATAGACGCTTGCATTTTAAAATTGCATTTCCCAGCCTCCCTTGCAACTATGCTTTGGCAAATGGGAAGTAAAGTGTGCGACTTCTGAATTGTGCCTTCAGAAGGAAGGAGCATGCCTAGCCTTCGGCTTGTGCACTCCCACTGGCTGACTTGATGGTTCTGAACCACAAAACAGATGAGGGCCAGGCCTCAGGTGTTGGGGGCATCAGGAGGGATAGGCCTGGGTCCCTGATTCTGTGGGGTCACTACTGGGGCCAGAGGACCACGTAAGCCTAGACTGTGATGACAGAAAGAGATAGACTTTCATTTTACTTACCCCACTGTTCCCTGAGGTTGGCTTGATCACCGTTGATCATCTTCCCTAATACAATGCTTTCTGGTGTGCCGTTCCTCCACCTGCCTGGCAACAGTCTTCTCTTTCCTTTCAAGGACACAATCCACCTCTCTCCTGGATCCTATGAGAGGTGATTTCTCCTCTCCAGGAACTCGTTTCACTTCAGAGTCCCTGTTCCCAGCCAGTGAGTCAAGTCATTTCCCTACTAGAGCAGGGGCTTCTTGAAGTGGGGGCAAGTGTCATCTTCCGAAACTATCCCACCATCTAACTGAGTGTCTGGCACAAAGCAGATAACAAAAAACATTTTGTAGAGGCAGTTTTAAGCCAGCCTCTGCCTTTTCTACGTTCCCTGATAAACAGTGTTTTGGTGAATACCTTGGATGAGACTGAGAACAACTGGCAGCCTGGTGACTAGAAGCTGTTTTCCTCTCCCCAGAGCAGCTGTGTACCGAGTGGACCGAGACAGGTCACTGAGGATGCCGGGGGGCAGCGGTGGGGATGGTGACCTAGGGAGTCAGGGGCACGAGGGGAAGAAAGAAGTCAAGAGAGAAGCATTTACTGTGTCTCTGCATGGCCTATTTAGCCATTTCCTCGCCATGCTTGGGCTAAGCAGCGTGGAGAGACCTCAAGTTCAAGACTGTGAGAAACTGACACTGTGAGACCTTTCTCAAAAGGCCAATCAGTCACTGCAGACCCAGGTTTCATGCTCTGGGCGCCAACTGATTTCTCAGAGCAATGTTTGTTCCTTGGGGCCAAGCTACACCAGAACATGCTGACCTTTACTTTGACTCAACTGAATGTCTGAAGTAGTACACGGGCAACCAGATTGGCGATATCTGTCCCCTGCCCCACTCCTCTCTCCTTCCCCGCCTGTCTTCCCCACCCCCCATCCCCCGCCCTGCAGGGCTGACAAATTATTACCATTCCATTGGTTCATCAAACAGTCGTTCAGTCTCAGCCTTGTGCCAGTCGCTGTGCAAGGCACTTGGACACAGAGATGAAGATGTTCTCTGACCCTCACTCCGTGCAGGAACGCACATGTCACACAAGTGCAGGGATTTCTCAGCTGTGGTCCCTGAGACCCTTTTAGGTGATCTGTATTATTTTCATAAGGACACTGACTCTGTTTGCCCCTTTTACTCTCAATTTTCCATGTGTGTACGGTGGAATTTTCCAGAAGCTGCATGATGTGCAATATCACAGCATATAGAAATGTACATGAGAATCCAGTTGTCTCTGAAGTCAGACTTCTAAGTGGTTTGTCAACTTGTAAAATATGGTCATTCTTCTCAATATTTTTGAAAATAGACTTGTTTTTTACAAGAATGTTTTGTTATGTATTTATACATTTTAAATTTATGCATATTATTGTTTCAAAGATAAGTCACTAAATAAGTACTGTTAAAATATCCCCATTTTAATTTCAAATTTGGCAATATAGCCTAAATAGTGCTTCCCTGGTGGCTCAGACGGTAAAGAATCTGCCTGCAATGTAGGAGACCTGGGTTGGATCCCTGGGTTGGGAAAATCCCCTGGAGGAGGAAATGGCAACCCACTCCAGTAATCTTGCCTGGAGAATCCCCATGGATAGAGAAACCTGGCGGGCTACAGTCCACGGGGTCACACAAAGTCAGACACGATTAAGCACAGCAGAGCAGAGCCTAAATAAACAAAAGTCTCTTATGGCCTTCAGTTCTTTTTTTAAACTTTTCATTTTGAGATCACTGTTAGTTCACATGCAATCATAAGAAATAATATGGCGAGATCTGAGTACCCTTCCTACAGTTTCCCTGAATGGTAATGTCTTGCATAACTTTAGTACAATAGCACAAACAGGAAACTGGCCCCTGTACCGATCTTTTCCAGATTTCACCCATTTTCCTTGTATTTGTGAGTGTGTTCAGTATTGTGTGGCTCTATCATGTGTGTAGGTTTGTGTGACCACCCCCAGAGTCAAAATACAGAACAGTTCCGTGACAGGGCGCCTCAGTGCCCTTTTGCAGACACAGCCACCTCCTTCCCTCCCCTCCCTAACCCCTATTCTCCCACTCTATAATTTTGTCAGTTCAAGAATATTATATAAGTGGAATAATTCATTTATATTATGTAACATTTTGAGGTTGGTCTTCTCGGTATAATTCCTTTGCAACCTATTCATGTTGTTGCAAGTGTTAATAGTGTGTTTCCTGCTACAGCTTAGGACTGTTCCAGGCACAGATGTGCCACTGTTTGTTTAATTGTTCTACATTAGGGTTCTTTCTGATTTCTGGCTAGTATGAATAAAGTTGCTTTATGAATAAAGTTACTTTATTATGAATAAAGTACCTGAATGTTCATAATTCATGTACAGACTTTTGTATGAACATAAGTTCTCTTCTCTGCGATAAATGCCCCAAAGTACAGTTACTAGGTGGTATGGTAAGCACATGCTTAATTTTGTAACAAGTCACCACAACTTTTCCTGAGTGGCTGTACCATTTACATTCCTACCAGGAATTTATGAGTGATCTGATTTCTCTGCATCCTTACCAGCATATTTTTTTTTTAGCCATTCTGATAGTCATGTAGGGATATTTCATTGTGATATCAGTTTGTATTTCCTGATGGTAATAATGTTGAAAATACTTTCACATGTTTTTCCTTCCCTAAGTTATGTCTGGCTCCTTGCCACCCCATAGATTGCAGCACACCAGGCTTTCCTGTCCTTCACTATCTTCCAAAGTTTGCTCGAATTCGTGTCCATTGAGTCAGTGATGCTATCCAAGCATTTCTTTTCTGCCACCCCCTTCTCCTTTTGCCTTCAGTCTTTCTCAGCATTGATGTAGGAGATAGATGGGCCCCTGGGCCAGGCAGCTGATGTTTGTCAAATGGAGCAAAACTGAAGTTTTTGTCTGCAGCCAGACAAGAACAATGCCTGTTTCCTTTCTTCCATTGATACAGAGGCAATAACTAATGGGGGGAATTTGTTGCAGCAAAACAGAAATTAGTGAACAATCTTTGGCACATACAAGTCAAACAGGCCTACAAGAGTTAAACAATCTTGGTTATTCTTTAACTGTTACTACAAACAAATACTTGTAGTTGGACTTGTCCTTCACAAAGCTAATTACTCTCTGACTCCATATAGATTATACTCTGCCCCTGGCATACTTTCCCCCTACACTCTCTTGTAGCATTCTGCATTTTGGAAAGGTCATGGGCCAATAACTTCAGGGACACAAGAACCAGTGCTGAGTTGCCTGATGCCAGCTGCGGCCGTTCAGAAATTTTGCAGGAGAGAAAATTAAGCAAGACCTTCAAGAGGATATAAAACCTCTTCCTTTTCCTGAGAAAGGAGGGCACAGTTCTTGAGGTGTTAACCTGCTATGTTTCCCTTTTGCCTGATAAAAATAATAAAGCTATTCTTTTCTATTTCCTCCAAACTCTGTCTCTATATTTCAATTTGGCATTGGTGGACAGGGAGCCAAGATTTTGGCAACAGCATCAGGGTCTTTTCCAGTGAGGCTGCTCTTCACATCAGGTGGCCAAAGTATTGGAGCTTCAGCTTTAGCATCACTCCTTCCAATGAATATTCAGGATTAATTTCCTTTAGGGTTGACTGATTTGATCTCCTTGCTGTCCAAAGGACTCTCAAGAGTCTTCTCCAGCACCACAATTTGAAAACATCAGTTCTTTAGTGCTCAACCTTTACATTCAGTTCTTACATCCATATGTGACTACTGGAAAAATCATTGCTTTGACTATAGGGACCTTTGTCAGCAAAGTGATGTCTCTGCTTTTTAGTATTCTGTCTAGGTTGGTCATTGCTTTTCTTCCAAGGAGCAAGAGTTATTTTTCATGCCTGCAATCCCTGTCTGCAGTGATTTTGGAGCCCAATAAAATGTCACCACTTCCACTTTTTCCCCTTCTATTTGCCATGAAATGATGGGACTGGATGCCATGATCTTAGATTTTTGAATGTTGAGTTTTAAGCCAGCTTTTTCTCTCCTCTTTCACCTTCATCTAAAGGCTCTAGTTACTCTTCACTTTCTGCCATTAGAGTGGTATCATCTGCATATCTGAGGTTGTTGATATTTCTCCTGGCAATCTTGATTCCAGTTTGTGATTCATCCAGTCCAGCATTTCATGTGATGTACTCTACATATGAGTTAATTAGGATGACAATATATACCCTTCTTGTGCTTCTTTCTCAATTTTGAACTAGTCTGTTGTTCCGTATCTGGTTCTAACTGTTGCTTCTTGTCCTGCATATAGGTTTCTCAGGACACAGGTAAGGTGGTCTGGTATTGTCTTGGGTGGCCCTGCATGGCATGGCTCAGAGCTTCATTGAGTTATGCAAGCCCCTTTGCCACAAGGCTATGATCCAGGAAGGAGTTTATTTGCCAACTGTATATCCTTTTCATTGCTATATCTGTTCATATGTTTTGCCCATTTTCTAATTGGTTGGATTATTTGTTTTCACTCTTGAGTTTTGAGAGTTCTTTTTGTATTCTAGATACCAGGCCTTTTCAGTTATGTGATCAGCAAATATTTTCTCCTAGTGTTTTTATCCCCTTCACAGTCTCTTTCTCAGAACAAAAGGTTTTCATTTTGAATGATCCAATTTATCTTTTTTTTTTTCTTTATGGATCATGCTTTTGGTGTTAAATCTAAGAACTCTTTACTCAGCCCTAGGTCTTCAAGATTTTCTCTAAAAGTTTTGTAGTGTAACATTTTGCATCCAATCTTTCATACATTTTGAGTTAATTTTTGCATAAGTTGTGGGGTTTCGGTAAAGGTTCATTTGCTATGAATGTCAATAATTCATAAGGGATCCTGGGACCAAAGATTTGAGAACTTCTACAATAAGGTGTATAAGACTCTGAAACAGGTAAGTGCAAAGAGCTATGGGAAGGTTAACTTTGAGCAAGGTAATATTGGAAGACTTCCCAAAAGAGGTGACATTTGAGTTTTACTTCGAAGGATGGATAGGGTTATTGGTTTTCTCTGTCTCCCATATCCAGAGATATTCTCAGTGATGGGGTTAATTTTAAGAAAGAGAGATGTGAAAAATAAAGAGAAGGACCTAAAAATCAGGCAGATCTTCATTGAAATCCTTCTTAAGTAGCTGAGTTACCTTCTCTAAGCCTCAGTTTTCTTACCTGCAGAATGGGGGAATAATTCTTTTCAAGGAAGCTGAAGATTAAATAAGTGTGTAAACGGGCAAGCATGGTACCTGACACATGGTTGCCACTCTATGAATTACCTGCTACCCCACTTTCATGATTTCCTTTATGTTTTCTCCATGTGATGGAGTTAGATCCTCCCTTTGATGTTCAACCTATGCTTAAGTTCATTCTTTCCCTCCATAATGCTCTAAATGAGTGATTCTCACAATTTAACTATGTATCAGCAGTCACAAATCTAACACTCAATATTTAGTTGTGGAGAGGCTTTTAAAACACAGATTGCAGAATTTCTGATTTAGTAGGTCTATGGCAGAACCAGAGAATTTGCATTTCAACAAATTTCTAGGTGATGCTGATATAGCTGGTCTGAAGACCACACTTTGAGAACCACAGCTTTAGATATTCCCTGTAATTATCTCAATAAATTGTATAGAAGGAATAAAAATATCCACATTCTACACGTAAGTAGATGTTCAAGGAAATGGCTTGTTTTTGTTTTTCAAAATTCATAGAAAACTGAACAGGGAGACTTCTGTTTTTAAGATGGCTGAGTTTTGTTTTGTTTTTAATTTTGGCAAAAGAACACATAACATAAAGTGCACCATTCTTCAGTGTGCACTTTAGTATTGTTAAGCATATTTAAGAGTAGCTGAGTCTTATGTCTATGCTGTTCTCTAAAATATAAAAGCCACTCCAGACCACAGGGAGAATGTGCAAGCACCCTCTCTATCTTTGATGAAACCAGGAGAAGCTCCAACCCTGAGACAGCAAATGGAGACAGTAACTTGGCTGGGGAGTGGCAAACGATTTGGCAAAATGGAGGAGAGTCAACCGTCCCACCTAAGGAGGGGCGTGTATCCAGGAACAGCCCATTCACCCCGGAACTCCGGAAAGCTCGGGCACTGGGAGAACCAGGTTGTGGAGGAAGTGAAGAGGAGGCAGAGGATTGACCCCAAGTCTCTGTGGTATTTTGACCCATTGCAGTCAGGCACTCACCCCTCAGAGGATACCCGGGATCGAATACTCTTCAGAAACTGCGTCTGCGAGGGCCCATATTTAGTGGCCACAGTATAGGGAAAAGGTGGGGCATGGTAGAGGCTGGACTGGGACTTAGGGATTGACTGGAAATCTGCACCCTGAATGATGACACCCTGAGTTCATTCCCAGACAAGCTCCAGAATATTTACTCCTAAGCTTATTCAGCAACATGCCCTGCCCACCCCCACCCGCACCCCCACCCCCTTGCCACAAGGAGGGGATTTGAGCTTCCCTATATGAAGAAAACCAACTGCCTCAGAGAAAAGACTGGCTATTGTGGTGTTTGGGGCTTCTCAGAAAAATCTGACTTGGCACTTAATTACCCTGCAGTGAAGCACATCAGTTGTCAAGCTGTCTCCATGCTTGCCAAGCTTGCAGTCAGCTTTCACCTGCTTCGCTTTGAAGTAAAGATCATTAGTCACTTAAGGTGAGTTTCTAGTCTGAATAAGAGAGACCAAAGAAAATACTGCTGCAGAGGCAATGCTTTGCTGAGACTGCCACCTTGACATTCTCTTGGCCTGTTTGGGCATCTGTGAATGAAGAATTGACTTACATAAAGAATTCTTAACTGGAGGTCCTTGGACAGTGGATGTCAGTTTCTGTGTGTGTGCATATGAGCTCAAATCTAAGGTAGCACTCACCAGATCCCCAGGGGGTCTGAGATGCACTAAGAAGTGATAAGCCACTTATTGACTGGATTTCTGAGCTCTCTCTCAGCACTTATTCCTTGAGTATATTTTGCCCTCTCACACCTCGGAAACTGCACCACACGGGTACTTTGATTGGAGTACCTTTTCCTTCACAATGGAGTTAATGCCTACTCTTTCTTCTAGACTTATGAGAAATATTGGGTTTTCTAGGAAGTCTTCCTTGACCTCAGCCTCCCTTCTGGGTTGGGTGACCGACCCCTTGGGTTTCCTCAGACCTCTGTACACATCCTCATCTCCCTTAGAGAGATGTGTCTGCTGCCTGTGGATGCAAAGGCGGCTCTTCTCTCAAGAGCCTGGCTGGAGAGCTGAGCAATAATATCCTAGCAGCACCCGCCTGCCCAGTCCCAGGGCAAAGCACTTGTTAATTGGGTTGAGAGCTGGACTGGATGGATGCTCAGGAGTAAATCAGCTCCGGCCTTTGTGATACACTTCAAAGCTCGGCAGAAGGCAGAGTGAGCTGACTGGAAAAAGGAACAGGGAAAGATAGGGCAATTATTAAAAGTCTTTTTGCCTCTGTCCTTAGGTTACCTACTAGGCTGGGCTTACTGAGCCTCTTCTGAATACTGTGAACATGAACTTAAACTTGGTGAAGGAAAATCAAGGTCAAGGCAATACCTCCATCCTCTGATTCAGCCCTTCTAGCATCTGTCAGGAGAAGGGTGAGACGTGTCTGAGTTGGTCCAGCCTGAACCCACATGATATGTGGAACAGGCATTTTATTTGGGGGTTGCCCTCTACCTGAGCCCTTTTGCTGTATTTGGAAAGTTTCTCATGTTATGAGTCTTTATGGAGGGCAGAGACCACTTCATTTCTGTTACAGACTTTTTAATCTCTAACATTTCTATTTCGTTCATTCTTAGAATTTCCATCTCTTTGCTTACATTGCCCATCTATTCTTGCGGGTTGTCTACTTTTCCTATTAGAATCCTTAGCATATTAATTAAAGTTATTTTGTGTTCCCAGTCCGGTCATTCCAACATCCCTGCTCTTTCTGAGTCTGGTTCTGATGTTTTGCCTGTCTCATCAAACTGTGTTTTTGCCTTTTAGTATGCCTTGTGGTTTTTTTGGTTAAAAGCCAAGCTGCATAAAAGGAACTCTGGTAAACAGGTCTTTAGTGAAGTGGTGATAAGGTGTAGGGTGAGGGGAAGCCTACCACAGTCTTACGAATAGGTCTCGGTCTTCTAGTGAGCCTGTGTCTCTGGGCCGTGAGCTTCATAAGCATGTCTCAGTTTTTCCCTCACTTAGGTGGGGCAGAATGGGTAGAGAGGACTGGAGTTGGGTATTTTCCTTCCCCCAGGCCAATTAGGCTCTGATAAAACCCCAATAGGTTCAGTTCAGTTCAGTTCAGTCACTCAGTCATATCCGACTCTCTGTGACCCCATGAATCGCAGCACACCAGGCCTCCTTGTCCATCACCAACTCCCGAAGCTCACTCAGAGTTGCATCCATTGAGTCAGTGATGCCATCCAGCCATCTCATACTCTGTCGTCCCCTTCTCCTCCTGCCCCCAATCCCTCCCAGCATCAGAGTCTTCTCCAATGAGTCAACTCTTCGCATGAGGTGGCCAAAGTATTGGAGTTTCAGCTTCAGCATCATTCCTTCCAAAGAAATCCCAGGGCTGATCTCCTTCAGAACGGGCTGGTTGGATCTCCTTGCAGTCCAAGGGACTCTCAAGAGTCTTCTCCAACACCACAGTTCAAAAGCATCAGTTCTTCGGCGCTCAGCCTTCTTCACAGTCCAACTCTCACATCCATACATGACCACAGGAAAAACCATAGGCTTGACTAGACAGACCTTAGTCGGCAAAGTAATGTCTCTGCTTTTGAATATGCTATCTAGGTTGGTCATAGCTTTTCTTCCAAGGAGTAAGCGTCTTTTAATTTCATGGCTGCAGTCACCATCTGCAGTGATTTTGGAGCCCCCAAAAATAAAGTCTGACACTGTTTCCACCGTTTCTGCATCTATTTCCCATGGAGTGATGGGACTGGATGCCATAATCTTCATTTTCTGAATGTTGAGCTTTAAGCCAACTTTTTCACTCTCCTCTCTTACTTTCATCAAGAGGCTTTTTAAAGTTCCTCTTCACTGTCTGCCATAAGGGTGGTGTCATCTGCATATCTGAGGTGATTGATATTTCTCCCAGCAATCTTGATTCCAGCTTGTGCTTCTTCCAGTCCAGCGTTTCTCATGATGTACTCTGCACATAAGTTAAATAAGCAGGGTGACAATATACAGCCTTGACATACTCCTTTTCCTATTTGGAACCAGTCTGTTGTTCCATGTCCAGTTCTAACTGTTGCTTCCTGACCTGCATACAGATTTCTCAAGAGGCAGGTTAGGTGGTCTGGTATTCTCATCTCTTTCAGAATTTTCCACAGCTTATTGTGATCCACACAGTCAAAGGCTTTGGCATAGTCAATAAAGCAGAAATAGATGTTTTTATGGAACTCTCTTGCTTTTTCCATGACCCAGCGGATGTTGGCAATTTGATCTCTGGTTCCTCTGCCTTTTCTAAGACCAGCTTGATAGGTTAGGCTCTGGTAAAATAGTTTCTCTTGAAGGCAGGTCTTTTCAAGAAGAACAGAATGCTCTAGCATATTTAAAAATACCATATATTTCCTCTTCCCCTGTCAGAGGCGTTAAGGAATTTCTCTCTCACATTCACTGAAATTCCAGTATTCACTGTAAGAGCTTGGTCAAGCTCCCAGAGGTGAAGTTCACAAAAGAGGGGTCTCCTGATGACTAGATTCCACTGGAGTTTGTATCTCTCAGTCTTATCCCTGTGGAGTATCCAGCTATCTGTCGATTACCATTCAGGTTTTCCTACCCAAGGTTTCTGTGGAGGTTTCTGCTCCGGTAAGTCTAAACTCTCTGTATCTGCCTGTCTTTTCAATTCTAGGGGCTGAAAATTTCCCTGTGACCTCATTGCTCTTACAGACCTAAGAAGACATGTTGATTTTTTGGTTTTTTACTTTCTGTTAGGACAGTGACAACTTCTGAGTTTCTTGCGTACTGGCCTGGAAACTGGAAGTCAGTGATTTTTTTTTAACATTTTTTTCATTGTGGTAAAAAACACATAGCTTAAAACTTATCATTTGAACTGTTCTCAAGTGAACCATTCAGAGGCATTCAGTACATTCACAGGGTTGTGCAACCATCACCACCATTCATCCTCAGAACTTTCTCATCACCCCAAACTGAAACCCTGTTTTCATTAAGCAATAACTCCCTGTTATATAAAGTGCTAGCTTTTATATTACTCTTGATGCTATTGTTGTTATTATGTAGTGTTGCTGTTCAGTTGCTCAGTCGTGTCTGAGCATGACCTTTGTGACCCCATGGACTGCAGGATGCCAGGCTTCCCTGTCCATCACCATCTCCTGGAGCTTGCTCAAACTCATGTCCTTCAAGTCGGTGATGCCATGCAACCATCTCATCCTCTGTCATCCCCTTCTCCTCCGGCCCTCAATCTTTCCCAGCATCAGGGTCTTTTCCAATGAGTCAGCTCTTTGCATCAGGTGGCCAAAGTATTGGAGCTTCAGCTTCAGCATCAGTGCTTCCAAGAATATTTAGGGTTGATTTCCTTTAGGATTGACTGGTTTGATCTGCTTGCAGTCCAAGGGACTCTCAGGAGTCTTCTCTAACACCACAGTTCAAAAGCATCAATTTTTCAGTGCTCAGCCTTTTTTATGGTCCAATTCTCACATCCATACATGACTACTGGAAAATCCATAGCTTTAACTATATGGACCTTTGTCAGCAATGTCTCTGCTTTTTAATATGCTGTCTAGGTTTGTCATAGCTTTTCTTCCAAGGAGCAAGTGTCTTCTAATTTCATAGCTGCAGTCACCATCTGCAGTGATTTTGGAGCCCAAGAAAATAAAATCTGTCACTTTACAATGTTTCCATTGTTTCCCTCCTATTTTCCATAAAGTGATGGGACTGGATGCCATGATCTTAGTTTTTTGAATGTTGAGCTCTAAGCCAGCTTTTTCACTCTCCTCTTTCACCTTCATCAGATTATGTAGTGAAACAGCAATTGTTCTATTAGGTTGTAAGGCATCATTCTCAAGAATATTTGGAGTGGGGCATCATAACTTAAAGAAATGGGAATACCAAACCACCTTACCTGCCTCCTGAGAAATCTGTATGCAGGTCAAGAAGCAACATTTAGAACTGGACATGGAACAACAGACTGGTTCCAAATAGAGAAAGGAGTATGTCAAGGCTGTATATTGTCACCCTGCTTATTTAACTTCTATGCAGAGTACATATGCAAAATGTTGGGCTAGATGAAGCACAAGCTGGAATCAAGTTTGCAGGGAGAAATCAATAATCTCAGATATGCAGATGACACCACTCTTATGGCAGAAAGCAAAGAGGAACTAAAGAGCCTCTTGATGAAGGTGAAAGAGGAGAGTGAAAAAGCTGGCTTTTGACTTAACATTAAAAAAAACTAAGATCAGGGCATCTGGTCCCATCACTTTATGGAAAAGCTTGAAAGAAAAGCTATGACAAAGCTAGACAGCATATTAGAAAGCTGAGACATGACATTACCTACAAAGGTCTGTCTAGTATGGATGTGAGAGTTGGACCATAAAGAAAGCTGAGCACCAAAGAATAGATCACTTTTGAACTGTGGTGTTGAAGAAGACTCTTGAGATTTCCTTGGACTGCAAGCATATCAAACCAGTCAATCCTAAAGGAAAGCAACCCTGAATATTCATTGGAAGGACTGATGCTGAAGCTGAAGCTCCAACACTATGGCCACCTGATACGAAGAACTGACTCACTGGAAAAGACTGATGCTGGGAAAGATTGAAAGCAGGAGGAGAAGGGGACGGCAGAGGATGAGATGGTTGGATGGCATCACCAACTCTATGGACATGAGTTTGTGCAAGCTCCAGGAGATGGTGATGGGCAGGGAAGCCTGACATGCTGCAGTCCATGGGGTCAACAAGAGTTAGACATGACTGAGCCACTGAGCTGAACTGAACTGATCATAACATACTTTTTGAAGGGAGTTGATGGGATCAACATGTTTTAAGAAGGAAGTGTCAGTGATCAGGAAAACCTGGGGACTGTGATGTTGATGCTTCTTCAAGTCAGAGCTGAGGAAGCCACCCTGAAAGTCTGTCCTAAATGGAAACATTTATCAGTGTAAATGTGGTAGGTTCACATTAACTTTATTCCAGCAGTTTTGTTTTATTGTTTCATCTGCCCAGGAATGGAACCTTGAAACTCCAGAGAGATGAGTGGGAAGATTCCATGTACTAATCTCATTTCCAAATGTAATTGACAAGTAACTAGGAAGCTCTCTGCTTCCAAATGCTGTGTTAACAGAGCCATCCATCCTCTTGCCCATCTAGGTGGGCCAGCCTGCCACTGTGATGCACGTTCATTGCTCCAGCAGTGGAGATGTAGTGGAGTTGGTACAACCTGTCTGGAGGACAGTTTGGCAATATGGATCAAAAATATTAATTTGCAGAAACTTTAGCCCAGCCACTTCATTTCAAGGATTTAATTTACCTCAAAGAAGTAACTGGATAAATGGGTAAGGATGTTTGCACAAAGATGTTCAAATGATATTGTGTTTATAATTGTAAAAAATTGGAAACATTCTAAATGTCCAGCAATAGAGAACAGTTTATATCCATTATGGCATAAACAATGACATATTTACTCTGGAACTGTTGCCAAAGATGAGGTAGAGTTGTATGTAAGGGGAAACCTCCACAGTATTAAGGCTTATCCTGCAGAACATTTTCCTGGTTAATGTTTGCCCAGTAGAATGACTGTTCATTTATAGCACACAAACTTAGTGTTTATGTGTCTCTTCATAGCAACTTTTTTTGGCAAATGCTTTTATAGGAAAGCATATCTATTGACATCCTTCTAACTCAATAGAGCATTTTAAACCAAATTACTTGGGAGAAAAATGTCTCGTATTTTATCCCAAATAAAATTGATAGCTCAGAATTACATGTAGAAGTATTGAAAAATTAAACAAGTGACCCAGAACCTCTAGTACTGATAGATTCTGGTTGATGAGTGCAAAGGTCACTGGGTGAGACTCCCAGGAAGGCCTTTGAAGAGGAATAGACCCCACTTTCTTGAGCCCTTTGGCCATTCTTCCTGCCTGGAACACTGACATGATGCCTAGAGGTACAGCAAACATCGAATAATTCTGAGGCTACAATGCTGAAGATGAAAGTCTTTGCACTCTGACAGAAGGGGAAAAAAGGAAAGAGGAGGCATACCTAGGGCTCCTTGTTACATGAGACATACAAGCCTGCAGTTGCTCATTCCTCTTTTTTTTCTTTTTCAAAAATCTTCACCTTTATTTATTTACTTTCTAATATTTATTTATTTGGTTGAGCTGGGTCTTAGCTGTGGCATGTGGGATCTAGTTCCCTGACCAAGGATTGAACTCCAGCCCCCTGCATTGGGAGCCAAGAGTCTTAGCCACTGGACCACTGAGGAAATCCCTGTTCCTCTTTTTTCTTATCTTCTGTCATGTACTTCCAAACACAATCCCGAAACAGTTGTTTTCAGTTCCCTCTTTCTCTTTCTAACAACAGATGATAAAAATCATGTACCAATAAATATATCTGGCTAATGAAATAAAAGAAGATATAATTTAAAAAGTCAGCGGAGTCATTTTTTGCACCTTGGCTGTCATTCGCAGAGAGAGAGGCCATGTTACCATACCCTTAGCAAATGTCCAACAAGTTTGTTGATGATCTGGAAGTAATGCTAAGCATCTTACAACCTAATGTGTATGGTTTTAAAAAACATGTGTCACTGTTCACCTGAAACCATCACATTTTGTTAATCGGCTGTACCCAATACGAAATAAAAGTTTCAAAAAAATGTATGTGTGGTGTCTGCGTGTGTGTGTGTGTATGTGTATACATTTTACTGAGTTTTAGTAAAATTTCAGGCAATTGGTTGAGGATTTTAAGCTAATATGTGTACGATTTTTCCTATTCAATGTAATGGAAATAGGTTTCCTTTCAGCATTTTCATTAAGAATACCTTATTTTTAGGACCTGATTGCTGATACTAAGTGAGACATGCCAGGTCTGGAGGGGACCCTGCTGCCCTGAAGCCAGTTCCTATCTGCATAGGCTCTCTTGTCCCCAGTTCCAGTTTCACCCTTTCCCTCCCTCAGGGCCCTGAATCTGCCTACCTGCTGGCCTTTGCAGGTGCTCTCGAGACCCTGACCTCATCTGGCACTTGCTCCTGCAGCTGTGCGGGGCCTTGCCCTTTCTAGGATCTCTCCCTTCTGCTCTCCAGTGGACGTAACCAGGGGAGAGTAGCTACTTTCCAGATTCCCTGCTGGAGCCCGGCAACTGCCTAACCAGTTTTTTTTTTTTTTAATTAATTAATTTATTTGGCTGTGCCAGGCCTTAGTTATACTACGCAGTATCTTTAGTTGCACCATGTGGCATCTAGTTCCCTGACCAGGGAAGGAACCGAGGCTCCCTGCATTGGGAGTGTGGAGTTTTAGTCACTGGAACCCAGGGAAGTCCCTACCTAACCAGTTATTAATCCTCCCTTCTAATGGATGATCCCCAGAACGGGGAGCTGGGAGCAAATGAACAAGAAATGCAAAACTGCAATAACAATTTTTTTTAAACTAAGTTAAAAAGCAGGTTATAAACAACTTTTATGCTGTACTAGTCAGGAAGCTTTTGGCTGTTCGGTTCAGTTTAGTTCAGTCTCAGTCGAGAGCACAGCACGTGAGGCCTCCCTGTCCATCACCATCTCCTGGAGTCTACCCAAACTCATGTCCATTGAGTCGGTGATGCCATCCAACCATCTCATCCTCTCTCGTCTTCTTCTCCTCCCACCCTCAATCTTTCCCAGCATCAGAGTCTTTTCAAATGAATCAGTTCTTCCCATCAGGTGGCCAAAGTATTGGAGTTTCAGCTTCAACATCAGTCCTTTCAATGAATATTCAGGACTGATTTCCTGTAGGATGCACTGGTTGGATCTCCTTGCAGTCCAAGGAACTCTCAAGAGTCTTCTCCAACACCACAGTTCAAAAGCATCAGTTCTATGGCACTCAGCTTTCTTTATAGTCCAACTCTCACATCCATACATGACTACTGGAAAAACCATAGCCTTGACTAGACGGACCTTTGTTGGCAAAATAATGTCTCTGCTTTTTAACATGCTGTCTAGGTTGGTCATAACTTTCTTTCTAAGGAGTAAGCATCTTTTCATTTCATGGCTGCAGTCACCATCTGCAGTGATTTTGGAGCCTCCAAAAGTAAAGTCTCCCACTGTTTCCACTGTTTGCTCATCTATTTCCCGTGAAGTGATGGGACCAGATGCCATGATCTTAGTTTTCTGAATGAATGTTGAGCTTTAAGCCAACTTTTTCACTCTCCTTTTTCACTTTCATCAAGAGGCTTTTTAGTTCCTCTTCACTGTCTGCTATAACGGTGGTGTCATCTGCACATCTGAGGTTATTGATATTTCTCCCGGCAATCTTAATTCCAGCTTGTGCTTCCTCCAACCCAGCGTTTCTCATGATGTACTCTGCATGGGTGACAATATACAGCCTTGACGTACTCCTTTTCCTATTTGGAACCAGTCTGTTGTTCCATGTCCAGTTCTAACTGTTGCTTCCTGATCTGCATACAGATTTCTCAAGAGGCAGGTCAGGTGGTCTGGTATTCCCATCTCTTTCAGAATTTTCCACAGTTTATTGTGATCCACACAGTCAAAGGCTTTGGCATAGTCAATAAAGCAGAAATAGATGTTTTTCTGGAACTCTCTTGCTTTTTCAATGATCCAGTGGCTGTATGGCTATATGGACTTTTGGCTGTATGTAATTTACAATGGTAGAAACATTAATGAAATCTTATTATCTCACTTCATAGCAGAGGTGTGGGTCAGTGGTGACCTGTTGCAGGGTTGGGGTGCAGTACATGCATAGGATCTTTTGAAGGAGGTTCTCTTCATTACCTCCATCATAGGTTGGCCCCAGGTAGACAGCAGGGAGGGAACACAACTCCACTGATCAACAGGGAATTGGATTAAAGATTTACTGAGCATGGCTCCACCCATCAGAACAAGATCCAGTTACCCCCTCAGTCAGTCTCTCCCATCAGGAAGCTTCCATAAGCCTCTTATCCTTCTCCATCAGAGGGCAGACAAACTGAAAACCACCATCACAGAAAACTAACCAATCTGATCACATGGCCCACAGCCTTGTCTAACTCAATGAAACTATGAGCCATGCCATGTAGGGCCCCCAAGATGGACAGGTCATGGTGGAGAGTTCTAACAAAATGTGGTCCACAGGATAAGGGAATGGCAAACCACTTCAGTATTCTTGCCTTGAGAACCCCATGAATAGTATGAAAAAGCAAAAGGATAAGACACTGAAAGATGAACTGCCCAGGTCAGTAGGTGCCCAATATGCTACTAAAGATCAGTGGAGAAATAACTCCAGAAAGAATGAAGAGGCAGAGCCAAAGCAAAAACAACACCCAGTCATGGATGTGACTGGTGATGGAAGTAAATTCTGATGCTGTAAAGAACAATATTGCATAGGAACCTGTTAGGTCCATGAATCAAGGCAAATTGGAAGTGGTCAAACAAGAGATGGCAAGAGTGAACGTCGACATTTTAGGAATCAGCAAACTAAAATGGAGTGGAATGGGTGAAATTAACTCAGATGACCATTATTTCTATTACTGTGGGCAAGAATCCCTCAGAAGAAATGGAGTAGCCATAACAAAAGAGTCTGAAATGCAGTACTTGCATGCAGTCTCAAAAAAGACAATGATCTCTGTTCATTTCCAAGGCAAACTGTTCAATATCATGGTAATCCCAGTATATGTCCTGACCAGTAATGCTGAAGAAGCTGAAGTTGAACAGTTCTATAAAGACCTACAAGACCTTCTAGAATTAACACCCCAAAAATGTCCTTTTCATTATAGGGGACTGGAATGCAAAAGTAGGAATTCAAGAAACACCTGGAGTAACAGGCAAATTTGGCCTTGGAATGCAGAATGAAGCAGAGCAAAGACTAATAGAGTTTTGCCAAGAAAATGCACTGGTCATAGCAAACACCCTCTTCCAACAACACAAGAGAAGACTCTACACATGGACATCACCAGATGGTCAACACTGAAATCAGATTGATTATATTCTTTGCAGCCAAAGATGGAGAAGCTCTATACAGTCAGCAAAAACAAGACCGGGGAGCTGACTGTGGCTCAGATCATGAACTTATTGTCAAATTCAGACTTAAATTGAAGAAAGTAGGGAAAGCCACTAGACCATTCAGGTATGACCTAAATCAAATCCCTTACGATTATACCATGGAAGTGAGAAATAGATTTATGAGATTAGATATAATAGAGTGCCCGGAGAACGCAATGGCACCTCACTCCAGTACTCTTGCTTGGAAAATCCCATGGATGGAGGAGCCTGGAAGGATGCAGTCCATGGGGTCGCTGAGGGTCAGACACGACTGAACGACTTCACTTTCACTTTTCACTTTCATGCATTGGAGAAGGAAATGGCAACCCACTCCAGTGTTCTTGCCTGGAGAATCCCAGGGGCAGGGGAGCCTGGTGGGCTGCCATCTATGGGGTTGCACAGAGTTGGACACGACTGAGGTGACTTAGCAGCAGCAGCAGCAGCAGCAGCAGAGTGCCTGATGAACTATGGAATGAGGTTCGTGACATTGTACAGGAGACAGGGATCAAGACCATCCTCAAGAAAAAGAAATGCAAAAAAGAAAAATGGCTGTCGGAGGAGGCCTTACAAATAGCTGTGAAGAGAAGAGAAGTGAAAAGCAAAGGAGAAAAAGATATACCCATTTGAATAAAGAGTTCCAAAGAATAGCAAGGAGAAGTAAGCAAGCCTTCCTCAGTGATCAGTGCAAAGAAATAGAGGAAAACAATAGAATATGAAAGACCAGAGATCGCTTCAAGAAAATTAGAGATACCAAGGGAACATTTCCTGCAAAGATGGGCTCAATAAAGGACAGAAATTGTATGGACCTAAAAAGTGGAGAGTGAAAAAGTTGGCTTAAAGCTCAACATTCAGAAAATGAAGATCATGGCATCCAGTCCCATCACTTCATGGGAAATAGATGGGGAAACAGTGGAAACAGTGCCAGATTTTATTTTGGGGGGCTCCAAAATCACTGCAGATGGTGATTGCAGCCATGATATTAAAAGACGCTTACTCCTTGGAAGAAAAGTTATGACCAACCTAGATAGCATATTCAAAAGCAGAGACATTACTTTGCCGACTAAGGTCTGTCTAGTCAAGGCTATGGTTTTTCCTGTGGTCATGTATGGATGTGAGAGTTGGACTGTGAAGAAGGCTGAGCACCAAAGAATTGATGCTTTTGAACTGTGGTGTTGGAGAAGACTCTTGAGAGTCCCTTGGACTGCAAGGAGATTCAACCAATCCATTCTGAAGGAGATCAGCCCTGGGATTTCTTTGGAAGGAATGATGCTAAAGCTGAAACTCCAGTACATTGGCTACCTCATGCCAAGTTGACTCATTGGAAAAGACTCTGATGCTGGGAGGGATTGGGGGCAGGAGGAGAAGGGAACGACAGAGGATGAGATTGCTGGATGGCATCACGGACTCGATGGACGTGAGTCTGAGTGAACTCTGGGAGTTGGTGATGGACAGGGAGGCCAGGCATGCTGCGATTCATGGGGTCACAAAGAGTCGGACACAACTGAGCGACTGAACTGAACTGACTGAACAGAAGCAGAGGATATTAAGATAGGTGGCAAGAATAGACAAAAGAACTATACAAAAAAGATCTTCATGATCCAGATAATCATGATGGTGTGATGACTCAACTAGAGCCAGACATCCTGGAATGTGAAGTCAAGTGGGCCTTAGGAAGCATCACTACAAACAAAGCTAATGGAAGTGATGGAATTCCAGTTGAGCTATTTCAAATCTTAGAAGATGATGCTGTGAAAGTGCTGCATTTGATATGCCAGAAAATTTGGAAAATGCAGCAGTGGCCTCAGGACTGGAAAAGGTCAGTTTTCATTCCAATCCCAAAGAAAGGCAATGCCAAAGAATGCTCAAACTACTGCACAATTGCACTCATCTCACACACTAGCAAAGTAATGCTCAAAATTCTCCAAACCAGGCTTCAACAGTACATGAACCATGAACTTCCAGATGTTCAAGCTGGTTTTAGAAAAGGCAGAGGAACCAGAGATCAAACTGCCAACATCCGTTGGATCATCAAAAAAGAAAAGAGAGTTCTAGGAAAAACATCTATTTCTGCTTTATTGACTATGCCAAAGCCTTTGACTGTGGATCACAACAAACTGGAAAATTCTGAAAGAGATGGGAATACCAGACCACCTGACCTGCCTCTTGAGAAATCTGTATGCAGGTCAGCAAGCAACAGTTAGAACTGGACATGGAAAAACAGACTGGTTCTAAATAGGAAAAGGAGTACGTCAAGGCTGTATATTGTCACCCTGCTTATTTAACTTATATGCAGAGTACATCATGAGAAACGCTGGGCTGGAGGAAGCACAAGCTGGAATCAAGATTGCCAGGAGAAATATCAATAACCTCAGATGTGCAGATGACACCACTCTTATGGCAGAAAGTGAAGAAGAACTAAAAAGCCTGTTGATGAAAGTAAAAGAGGAGAGTGAAAAAGTTGGCTTAAAGCTCAACATTCAGAAAATGAAGATCATGGCATCTGGTCCCATCACTTCACGGCAAATAGATGGGGAAACAGTGGAAACAATGTCAGACTTTATTTTCAGGGACTGCAAAATCACTGCAGATGGTGACTGCAGCCATGAAATGAAAAGATGCTTACTCCTTGGAAGGAAAGTTATGACCAACCTAGATAGCATATTCAAAAGCAGAGACATTACTTTGCCAACAAAAGTCCGTCTAGTCAAGGCTATGATTTTTCCAGTAATCATGTATGGATGTGAGATTTGGACTATAAAGAAAGCTGAGTGCCGTAGAACTGATGCTTTTGAACTGTGGTGTTGGAGAAGACTCTTGAGAGTCCCTTGGACTGCAAGGAGATCCAACCAGTGCATCCTACAGGAAATCGGTCCTGAATATTCATTGGAAGGATTGATGTTGAAGCTGAAACTCCAATACTTTGGCCACCTGATATGAAAAACTGACTCATTTGAAAAGACCCTGATGCTGGGAAAAACTGAAGGTAGGAGGGGAAGGAGACGAGAGAGGATGAGATGTTTGGATGGGATCACCAACTCAATGAACATGAGTTTGAGTAAGCTCTGGGAGTTGGTGATGGACAGGGATGCCTGGCATGCTGCAGTCCATGGGGTCTCAGGGAGTCTGACATGACTGAGTGTCTGAACTGAACTGAACTGGGCTGATTATCTCACTTAAGATGTTGAGTAGAGTATTTCCGCAGTTGGCTGAGCTGGCACCACAAAATGACATCATAAAGAACTAAAATTCTTTCCATAGCCCTGCTCTGCCATCTCCAGGTCATTGCCTCATCCTCTTAGTTTCATTCCCGTCATGATCTCAGGATGACTGTCATTGTACAAGGATTGTCATTCTGCTGTTAGTGTGTAGAGGCAACAAAAACCTTAAGCATGTCCTCCTCTGAGATTGAGGAAAACCTCCCCAGAGCCTCCATCAGCTTTCCCGTCATTGCTCATGGCAAGAACTGGGTCGTGTGTCCCACTCAAGCCAATCAGTGGCAAGGGGAATGAGTCCAGCAGTTCTCAATGCCTGGGGCATATCAGCAGTACCCGGAGCTCCTAGCAGCCCAGTTTTGAGTAGTATCTCTGAGGACTGGACCTGGGGCTTTGTATATATTAGTATTTTTAATTCCCTCGGTATTTTTGATGGGCAGCAGGGGTCAGAACTACCCTCTTACCCTAAACATAATTCACCTTCTGGAGCTAGGGAAGGGGCTAGTTTCCCTGAAGCACGTGGCCATGAGACACCTGGAGAATAGTAGGGTTGTTAGCAAGGAAAATGATGGAAAGTGTTTGTTGTGTAGGTAAATGATAGTGTTTTACATTTAGGGTGTGCTCCTATTTCATGTATAATATGACATATATGCCAAGGAAAAATTGTGGAAGACCATGGATCAAACTTTGAATAGTTACTATCATGGTGTGATGAGGGAGAGAATTAATTATAGCTGATTTCCACTTAGTTGAACTTTTATCATGAACATTAATCACACTCAGAAAAACAATGAAGATACGTGCATTTGGGGGACATTTTTTTTTTTAAGGAAAAAAAAAAGCCATTGTAAGGAATGAAATGCTGATTTTTCCTCTGTAGGGTAACCACTATGGAGCAAGCCCTGTTTCTTGTTCAGCAACTTGTTGCTAGGAGCTTAGAATTTATTACTGACCCAGTAAGGATGCTTCTCTTTCCCACCTGACCAGGAGAAAAATAAACTCTCATCTGGACAGTCTAATTTCCCTTGCCAGTGATTGGGTTAAACCAGGACCAGTGATGCAGTTGTAGCCAATAAAATGTTAGGAGGCATCAGCTGGGGGTATGTGTGTGTTTCTAGGAAATATTTCTTTACTTTTCAAAAAGACTCAGGAGAAAAAGATCTCTCCTTCCCCCAAACATATTCTTGACTATATATGATGCCTGGATATTGCAGCCATCATCTTATGATTATGTGGGAAGAAAGTCCACATGCTAGGAGTGACAGGGTGAAAATCCTTGATAACGTTCTTAAACCTTAAATATAATTTCATACAATAAATTACAAAAATCTTAAATGTACAGTTTGGTGAAATTTTATGTTTGTACGCATCCATGTAACCACTACAAGATTAAGATTCAGAACATCTCTAGCACTCCAGAGAGCTCTCTCCTGCCCCTTCCCAGCCAATAGTAAATAGCCAACACCTACTGTACTGATTGCTATCTTCATACATTATTTAACTGTTCTTGAACTTCACATGAATGGATTCATACAGTACATATTATTCTGTACAGGGCTTCTTTGCTCAATGTTTTCCTTGAGATTCATTCATGTTTTTATGTATGTCAATAGCTTATCAAACCACTGTGTGATATTCCATTGGTACCACACTTTATCCATTTCCTGTGGATGGACACTTATTTCCAGGTTTTGGCTGTAATTTTTTTCTTAAAGGTGATATGAACATCTATGAGAAGGCAATGGCACCCCACTCCAGTACTCTTGCCTGGAGAATCCCAGGGATGGGGGAGCCTGGTAGGCTGCCGTCTATGGGGTCGCACAGAGTTGGACACAACTGAAGCGATTTAGCAGCAGCAGCAGCAGCAGCATGAACATCTATGCTCCTGTCTTTGAGTGAATATATGTCCTTGTTTCTCTTGTGCATATACCTAGCAGTAAAATTGCTAGGACTTGGGGTAAACAGCTATTTATTTAGCTTTAGTTAGATACAGCCAAATAGTTTTCCAGAGTCGTTTAACCAATTTACATTTCCACCAGATGTGTGAGATTTTCAGTTGTTCTACTATCTCAGCAACACTTGGTATAGTCAGTCTTTGATTTTGTCCATTCTGGTGGATGAGTAGTAGTATCTGATTGTAGTTTTAGTTTGCATTTCTCTGAAGATCTTTTCAAGTGCCTTTTGGTCATTTCCTCTCCTAAGAGGCGCCTGTTTAAGTCTTTTCCTCTTCTTAAAATTGGGTTGTTTTGTCTTCTGCTATCAATTTGTAGGAGTTTGTTTACATTCTGCATATAAGTCTTTGGTCATATATATGAAATGCAAGTATCTTCTCTCAGTCTGTAGATTGCTTCTTCAGTTGCTTAGTAATGTGTTCTGATGAGTATAAATTCTTATATTTAATGAAGTTCAAATGATCAATGTTTTTAGTATGGTGTTTTTTGTGCTCTGTTTTGGAGCTATTTGCTTATTCTTAAGATAATCGAGATAGTCTCCTCTTTTCCTCTGCAAGCCTGATACGTTTTAACATTTATATTTAGGTTGGTGATCCATACCACATTAATTTTTAGGTACAGTGTTGGGTAAAGATTAATTTTTCTAATACATATTATTTTCTGTGTGGGTACCCAGTTTCTCTAGCACCACTAATTGCAGTGGCACCCTTGCTGTAAATCAAATGAACATGCATGTTTTGCTCTATTCCTGGACTCCCAATTCTTTTCCATTGGTCTATTTATCTATCCTTGTATCAATACCACCGTGGTTTAATTATAGCTTGATATTAAGCATTCATATCTGGTGATGTATGTTCTTCTTCAAGATTGTATAGGTTGCTCTAGGTCCTTTGTATTCCCATATAAGTTTTAGAATTGACTTGATAGTTTCTAACATAAACTTAGGAAATTTGATTGTGATTGTAATAAATCTGTAAGTCAACGTAAGGAGGATTGATCTAACAGTATTGTCTTCCAATCCATTTATTCAGATCTTGATGGCTTTGTTGAACATCTGATTTTATTTACTCAACCATGGAGTTACCTTACCTTTTTCTTGTTATTATAAACAAGATTATATAAATGTAATGTATATATATTTTCATTACTGCTTAAGGCATTTTTTCTGGTTACTTGCCACTAAAAACATCCCAAGTGATATAACATTCTTGCTCTGTGGTGTGATGGATTGATTGAGTAGAAGGCTTGAATCAGTATTACTCCCTGTGTGACCATGGTAAGTCACCTAACCTCTCTGGGCCTATTTCCTAATCTCATAGGGTTGGAAAGCTCTTCTTTTTTTCACACACTAGTGAACTCTGACTCATATTTTTTGTCTCAACTTAAGTATCATTTTCTTTGGGATGTCTCCTTTGAGTCTTCCAGTAAAACTTCCTAGATATTTTTTTCTATGCATGCCTTTCAAAGCAATCAGTAAACTGTAATATCATTGTTTGTATACTTGTCTCCATCAGTACCTTACTAATCAGGGAACAGAGAGTGTGCTTAAAGGGCTTAATTGAAGAGAGCTTAATGAAGGGACAATTACAGAGGAATAGACAGGATTAGGGAAATCCGCACGGGATGATGAGGAACCCCAGGGACTAGCCACAGAGGCAAGTCATTACCATTCTTGGGTCTGAAGGATTGAGATAAAGGAAGTATTATTGGAACACAGTGAGACCTGTAGCTATGGGGGAGGGGCTGTCTGACAGATGCTATGAGCTATAGGGGAACATAGCCATTGGGAGAACCATGGGCAGTTAGAGAGGGGAGAATAAATACCCCATTCCCTCTGTCATCCTCCGATTTCCTTCAGCTCTCATTTGGTCAACCCAACCAGAGAGAGAAGGCAAAAGAGTCCAAGTGATACAGTTGTAGAGATCAGCCTCCTGGGGCACAAAATAAAGCAGCAAGAGGCAGAGAATGGATATAGGAGAAGAAATAATGATTAGTATACCCATCTTCAGCATAAGCTTCTTGAGAAAGGACTGAAAATAATGTTGCCATAGTTTTTCATACACCTGTTAACAAAAATCTGAACATATAGAAAATAAAAGGCCCTTACTTCCCGTGTAGCTCAGTCGGTAAAGTATCTGCCTGCAATGCTAGAGACCCGCGTTCAATTCCTGGGTCAGGAAGTTTCCCTGGAGAAGGAAATGGCAACCCACTCCAGTGTTCTTGCCTGGAGAATCCCATGGACAGAGGGGCCTGGCAGACTAGAGTCCATAGGGTCACAAAGAGTCGGGCACGACTTAGTGCCCTTTCTTTCTTTATAATGCTGAGAAATAACAATAGCTACCTATTTGTTATATACCATTTCAGACTTCATGTACATACACACTTCCCAGGTGGCCCTAGTGTAAAGAAGCTGCCTGCCAGTGCAGGAGATATAAGAGACGTGGGTTCAATCCCTGGGTTGGGAAAATCCCCTGGCGAAGGGAATGGCAACCCATTCCAGTGTTCTTGCTGGAGAATCCCATGGACAGAGAAGACTGGCAGGCTACAGTCCATGGGGTCTCAAAGGGTTGGACCTGACTGAAGTGACTTAGCAGGCACACTGAATATGTGGGTCTGTGGAGGACTGTATTTCCAACAGTTACCACAGCAATATTTCCAATCTTGTGTGGTCTTTCTGATATTGGCACTCCCCATCACGAAGTCAATGTGTATGCTCTCTCTTTGAGCCTGGGGAGGGCCTTGTGATGGACTTGACAGATGGGATGTGGCAGAAATGATGCTGCATGGCTTCCAAGGCCAGGTCATAGACGGCAAAATGGATTCGCCTGGAAATCCCTTTCTCTCAGGATGCTTACCACGTGAACACACCGCCACATTGTGAGGAAGCCCAGGGCACATGAAATGCCACGTGCAAGTATTCTGGGTGGTTGCCAGCTGAGGCCCCAGCTGACATTCAGCATTAATTGCTGGATGAGCGAAAGGATGGGCCTCTAGATGACCCCAGCTTCCAGGCTTTGAGCCACTTCAGCTGATGCTGCATGGAGCCAAGGCATGTATCCCCATCAAGCCCAGCTCAGATGGAAGGTTTGTGAGCACAGTAAATGTTGTGTGTGTTTTCTAAGCCACTGAGATTTTGAGTGCATTGTTACATAGGAATAATAACTAGAATAGAGGCAATATTAGAAAGTTATGATCTCAGGCTGTGGCACTAGACCTCTCAGTTTCAATGTGACTTCTGTCACTTATTCCCTGTGTAATATTTGGCAAGTTGCTCGAATTCAAATCCTCGGTTTCTTCATCTGTAAAATGGGAATAATATTAAAAGTCTTACAGAGTTGGATTGGTCTACAAAACAATCAGCTTAGTTCTCAGCACATATTAAATTATTGTTAATTATTGATCACCAATTCCCTCAAAGACCACCAGAAAAACTTGATGATTAAACAAAACTAAGTATATTAAACTTACCACAGAAAGGGAGAATAACATCTTGAAAAAAGTCTCGGTAGTATCTCTAAGTGAATATGTTAAGGAATGATACTTACAGGGTTTTGAAGGCTGCACTGGATGGTTTTAAGGTGGGTCATACAAGGCAAGTAACTGGTTGGGATTGGGCAGAATGTGTGACATAAGAGCTTCAGATTGGTGAACACAGAAGGGCAAGGGCCGTAAAGTGAGTCTAGATGAGCAAGTTTTCTGTTTTGATAAGTAAAGTGTTTAATTTTTCTCTCTCTTATCTTCAAAGAATGGGTACTTCTTGGAGCAAACCCCTAAACTATTACTTGGTCTTAGTATTATTTAACAGTGGAACAGAAAAGTGTGTTGCTTTCAGTTCTCATTAATATAATTACTTTTTTTCATGGAAAAGGGCTCATAGTCTTCCCAACTCATTACATTGAAACGTTCCTTTTCATTGAACAACATATCTTGGATATCTTTCCTTGTTGCTGCTGCTGCTGCTAAGTCGCTTCAGTTGTGTCTAACTCTGTGCAACCCCATAGACGGCAGCCCACCATGCACCCCCGTCCCTGGGATTCTCCAGGCAAGAACACTGGAGTGGGTTGCCATTTCCTTCTCCAATGCATGAAAGTGAAAAGTGAAAGGGAAGTCGCTCAGTCGTGTCTGACTCTTAGCGACCCCATGGACTGCAGGCTACCAGGCTTCTCCACCCATGGGATTTTCCAGGCGAGAGAACTGGAGTGGGTTGCCATTGCCTTCTCTGTATCTTTCCTTAGAACATATCAATTAATTTCATTCTTTTAAACATCTGCTTGATATTCACTGGTACAGCTGCATTGTGACTTGTTTGCCCTTTCATATATCTACAGATACTTGGTGTGTATGTGTAGTAGGGTGGGGGAGTCCCAGACCCTCAGAACAGTGTCTGGCATAGAGTAGGCATCAGAAAGAGTTTGGTATTGAAAGGAGAGTGTACCTGAAGTCTGTAAAACGCCATATAAATGTAAGGTAAGGATGGACGGTTGGACTCCCCCATTATTGCATCTTATCCCATCCCACTTTTGTCACCTGTGTTAGGGATCATCTCAGATTGCACACAGCATGAAAGAGGTCTGGAAGTCCTTATATGCTCATAGTGAGGAATGAGGGAGATTGCTGAGAGGCATAAGCAACAGTGAGTGTGAAGAGCTACTGTATGGTAGCCAGCCAAGGCAGAAATGGATGGAGGATGCAGCTGAGAGTCAGAGGTGCTCAGGTACCCAGGAGAGAGGCGGTGGCATTGAGTCAAGGTCAGTGAGAACAGATCACAAGTTTTAGTGGCTGTGGGCTTTAACAACTCATGACAAGCAGGCAGGGCAAGGTGTACCTCATGAAACCAGCAAGGACTCAAAAGCAATAGGAGGGCCACCTCTCCCCATTGCCATGAGGACATTTCCTTACATCCAGATGTTGTCTTCAGGAGAAGGAAGCCAAAGAGGAAACAATTTGAAGAAAAAATAGCAGCCCCATAGCAGTTTAACATTAAAAACCAGACACAACAACATTTATGAAAATGAAGCTGATACAAAATAAAAATATAGGTTTTCAACCAGAGATGTTAACACACCAATAAGGGACATTTGGAAATAGGTGGGGCATTCCCACCCCCAACAACTTTTTGTCCTGAAAATTCTCAAACAGAAATGTAAAAAGAATAATTGAACAAATATACATACATCCATCACTTAGATCTCTCAATTGTTATGGGGGTTTGGGGGGCCATAATTGTTTTATCTATTTTCTCTGAAGTAGTTTACAGTAAACTACAAACATTCTGACATTTCACCCCAAATACGTCTCTGAAAAATAAGGACATTTTTCTGCAGAATGCGGGGGTATTCTTGGATGACAGTGGGGAGTGCTCCTGGAGGCAGTATGGGCAAGGGGCAGTGCTGGGCTCACCTCAGCTCAGGGAAGAATTGCCTACCCAAAACTCTGACAGCATCACCTTATGGAAAGCCTGCTCCACAGAAAGACACACTTGTGTGGCAGTGTGTGTGAGGGAGGGGGCGGCACAGGTAGGACAGGTGCTATCCTATATTTATCCATAAAATCACACACAAACTGATAAAATATTAGGTGTGTGTGTATGGTTGTGTGTGTGTGTGTTAGTTGCTCAGTAATGCCTGACTCTTTGTGACCCCATGGACCATAGCGCCACGGACCAGGAGCCCTCCAGGCTCCTCTCTCCATGGAATTCTCCAGGCAAGAACACTGGAGTGGGTTGTCATTCCCTTCTCCAGGGGACCCTCCCAACCCAGGGATCGAACCCAGGTCTCCTGCATTGCAGACAGATTCTTTACCAAGAAGAGCCACCAAGGAAGGTGCTCTAAGATATGAGGACATACATTCAACAAGATTATAAAGAAACAGCAGGAAAAAAATCACCTATAATCCTACCCTCCAGGATCAACCACTGTGAATACTTTGCCTTATTTCCTTCTAGCCTCTATCTTTTTACATAGTTGAGATCAAACCATGTTTGATGAGATCATACATATTCAGTTTCTAACTTAGACTTCTATCAAAAGTCTCTTGACTCCTGTCCACTCACACCACCTAGTAGGTTGAAGGCCTGGAGAGTAAGAGATCTGTTTCTGAAATGAACAATATGCCACATTTTAAATGATGAGCCTGATTGTGCTTAGTCGCTCAGTCATGTCCTACTTTTTGTGACCCCAGGGACCATAGCCTGCCAGGCTCTTTTGACCATGGGGATTCTCCAGGCAAAAATACTGGAGTGGGTTGCCATTTCCTCCTCCAGGAGATCTTTCAAACCCAGGGATCAAACCCAGGTCTTCTGCACTGCAGGCAGATTCTTTACCACCTGAGCTACCAGGCAAGCCCCGATGAGCCTGATTGGTGGCTTGTTAATTTACCCTACTCTAACTATTTGTGACCTCAATTAGTCCTCAGGGAGACTTTATGATGTAGAGTTTATCATGCTCATTTTCCAGGTGAGACATCTAAGGCTGAGGGAGTGCAGGAAGCTAGCTATAGGTTCCATAAACTATGAGCTTCTCTACTCTGACATACAGCCCCTAATACAATGATCAGCTCCCCGACCAGCTCTGAGGAGGGGAGACAGGGATACTGGGGATGCAGAGCAGACTCCTCACCCAGGGTTCTTAGAAAATGGGAGAGTCACAGACTCTCTTCTGGGGAATCCTAAAGAGCAAGTAGGACTTACCCAGTTTTTGGGGTGTGTGTGTGTGTGTGTGTGTGTCTCTCTCTCTCTCTTTTCCCTTTTGGTCACTACATCTCTGTTGGAGCATGGTTTAAGAAAGAAAAGTTCACCTGTTTATGTCTGGGTATGTGTGCCTGGGGCCAGTACTGGAGTGAAAACACAAACTATTTGTAATAAATTAAAGATGGCTGCAAATTCTTTGACATTCCTTCCATTCAAGAGGAGGGATCTATGTGCCTCCCCTTGAGTCTGGCAGGTTCAATGATTGCTTGACTAACAGAATGCAGTAGAAGTGAAATTGTGCCTGTTTGTGGGCCGAGACCGCAAGAGACTGGAAGCTCCATATTCGTCTGCACTTGCTCTTAGAACGCAGCTGCCATGCTGTGAGGAAGCCCAAGCAGTTGTGTAGAGAGACCCAGGTAGAGATAATGTGGGCCACTGGTCTGTAGCCCCAGCTGAACTCCTAACCATCAGCCAGCACCAACCTGCTACCCATGGGAGTGAGGCATCTTGGAAGTCAATCCCTCATTTCTATTCTAACCACTCCAGCTCATGCTTCATGGAGCAGAGATGAGCCAACTCTGCTAATCCCTGCCCAAATCACAGATTTGTGGGCAAAGTAATTGACTATTGTTATTTTAAGCCACTACATTTGAAATGGTTTATTATGCAGTATTAGATAACCAGAATACCATTGTTTTCTGAGCTGATCTAATAAGCCAAATTATACGTGAAACCTTTTACACATGCTGTCTCCTTTAATCCTCATACGTCCCTCCAAGGTAAGAAAGACAATAGCTAACATTTACTGAGTGCATGCTATATGCCTACTGCAATTCAAAATCCTTTTGCAATTAATTTAATTTCATTGTTCTAATAACTCTTTTTTATAGGTATTCTTATCCTCCTTTTACAGAAACAGGAATAAAGAAATGGAAGAACTTGCCCCAAACCATGCAGAAGGTGGTAGAGCCAAGGACTCAATAACCTGATTTGAAAGCCAGCAACCCAATCACTGTAATTGTTTGCCTCTGACAGAAGGTTGATGAGAAGACCCCTCATAGAGGTGAAGTGACTTCCCCAAGGTTGCACAGCTAATGGGAGATTTTGAACCGCTTATTCTCTGGGTTCCTCCATTGAAGCTGCAATGGCCCCGATGGCACTGCCTGCCCTTTTAGGCTTATGTCTGTATGAGACACGGCTGTCTCTCAATCTTCTTTGGCATCCCTTAGCTTGATCTGCGCCCTTACTCTGCAGCTGTGGTCCCCAGTGACCTTTGGCTGTTCCCACACATTAAATTTCATCCTGAAAGCACAGGATTTTTCCAATCAAGAAAATTCTTTAGAAGAATGTGCCTCAGGCTCAGAAGGACTTTCCAGTAGAACTTTCCAACATTCCAAAGATACTCTGTGCTTTGAGCACAGCCTGGCTCTAGACCTCTCACCCTTCCTGCTGGTCCCTTGCCTTTCCTGCACCTTCCTCCGTCTGCTTTGCAAATGAGGAATGGGGGCGGGCTGGGCAGAATGTCAGGGATAATAGAAAGTGACCATGAGCTCTACTGCCACACAGGCATGTGCCCTAGGGCAACTACTTAACCTCTCTGAATCCCTTCTTACTTACCTGTAAAATGGGGTTTTGAATAACCTTTTCTTCGTCTGGTTGTTGTGAGGATTAAATGAGGCAGTGTACGTGTTTCTTGGGACTCCGTTCAGTGTAAGCCTTGTTGCCTGTTTGCCTGTTGCTCACAACTGCCCATAGCTCCCACACTTGTGAGAGAAAGTCGAGAGGCTGCTGCAGGCCCCTGTGAGGCCATCACTGGGGCCCACGTGTCTGTCCACTAGTGCAGAGGAGCACATGCCTTCTGCTTCTCTTCCGCCTCCCAGCGCTGCTGTGAGTGCCTTTTGTTGGCACATCCAACCTGCAAACCTGCTGGCCAGGGAGTCCTGGGAATGTCCCTTCCATGCGTCTAGTCCCTGCCACAAGGGAGAGCGTGGAAGCGGGGGAGTGGTGCTGAGTTGCCAACAGGAAATCTAGCATATTTTCATTTCTAAAGAACCGACAGGCAAGGGCAGTGCTTAACCCAGATGGGAACCAACAGTCCTCACTGAATGAAGATACACAAGGCACTGTAGAGTGGAAGAGAGCAAAGGGGAGCAGGGCTTACCTTGTGAATAGCCTAGGAAGCCAGAAAGACTGGTGTCTGGGTCTCAGGCACTTTGGAGCTCAGTTTGAACATGTGCACTGGCTCAGAAATAAGATGTGTGCTATGCTTCGAATCAGGGGCTAGGAGCACAGAGATGAGGGAGGGGTGGAGAACTTGCTGAGGGGCAGAGGCAGCAATGACTACAGTGCCATGTTTCTGGGGAAAAGTGGAGCATTCCAAGACTGCAGTGTGTCCTGTGAGCACTTCCGTCAGGTGCAGTGGAGTGCAGGACAGGGAACCACATGGAAGCAGTGTGCTCATTTGACTAGTTCTATGGCACAATTTTTGGCTGCAGAGTTTCCAAGCCTCGTTCTCTAGGCTTCCCTTTCCCACTGACTTCACTGAATTAATCAATATCTTTTTAGTAAGTTCATTTTCTGCTTAAATTAGTCAAAGGTGGTTCTTGTGCTTGCCACCAAGTCCTGGACTATAGTGAACTCAGGCCATTGTGAAGATTAAATGCAAAGACTTAGCACAGGTAGGGTATATCACAAGCACCCAGTGTTAGTCAGATTCTGCTGCAGATAACTCAAACTAGGTTAAGCTGAAAGAGACTTAATACAGGGGATTAGGTGCTTGCAGGATTGTTGGACGAACAAGTTTTAGGAAGAACTTTCAGGAATGTCTCCCAGAATATATCAACAAGATTGGTGCACCAAGGGAGCTTCTAAATCTTCTATGATGAGGAGGATGGATTTCAAGAAGTCCCTGTCCCCATTGCTGGCTCTATGACCATGTCGCCTCAGCTAAGAGGCACAGACCAGGATATTGTGTTACTGCTGTTGTTTCCAGGGCCACACTGCCTCTGCCTTGGTTGATGGCAAGAGAACATATGTCCATGACCTTCCTCTCAATAATACAGAATGAATTATCCACCGCTGGACCTCTGCTATCACCACTACAGGAAAAAACAAATGCTCGCAGCATATGCTTGCCAAAGTAGAGAATGGAAATACATTCTCTATTGCACTTCTGGCTTTCCAACAGTGCATCCATTTTGGAAGAGAGATGTATCAAGCACCCAGTCTGTAGACTTGAACTTGCCAGGTTTTTGGTCTGCAGTAAAGCATGTACTCCGTCCAAGGAGCGGTGGCTGTAGGGGTGCAGGAGGGCTGAGAGGAGCTACTCCATGTTCAAGGTCAGGAGGGGTGACCTCGTCCAAGGTAAGGAGCAGTGGCTATGCTTTGCTGGAGCAGCTGTGAAGAGATACCCCACGTCCAAGGGAAGAGAAACCCAAGTAAGACAGTAGGTATTGTGAGAGGGCATCAGAGGGCAGACACACTGAAACCATAATCACAGAAAACTAGCCAATCTGATCACATGGACCACAGCCTTGTCTAACTCAGTGAAACTAAGCCATGCTGTGTGGGGCCACCCAAGATGGACAGGTCATGGTGGAGAGGTCTGACAGAATGAGGTCCACTGGAGAAGGGAATGGCAAACCACTTCAGTATTCTTGCCTTGAGAACCCCATGAACAGTATGAAAAGGCAAAATGATAGGACACTGAAAGAGGAAATTCCAAGGTTGGTAGGTGCCTAATATGCTACAGGAGATCAGTGGAGAAATAACTCCAGAAAGAATGAAGGGATGGAGCCAAAGCAAAAGCAATACCCAGCTGTGGATGTGACTGGTGATAGAAGCAAGGTCAGATGCTGTAAAGAGCAATATTGCATAGGAACTTGGAATGTTAGGTCCATGAATCAAGGCAAATTGAAAGTGGTCAGACAGGAGAAAGCAAGAGTGAATGTCAACATTCTAGGAATCAGCGAACTAAAATGGACTGGAATGGGTGAATTTAACTCAGATGACCATTATATCTACTACTGCAGGCAGGAATCCCTCAGAAGAAATGGAGTAGCCATCATGGTCAACAAAAGAGTCCAAAATGCAGTACTTGGATGCAATCTCAAAAACTACAAAATGATCTCTGTTCATTTCCAAGGCAAACCATTCAATATCACGGTGATCCAAGCCTATGCCCCAACCGGTAACACTGAAGAAGCTGAATTTGAACGGTTCTATGAAGACCTACATGACCTTTTAGAACTAACACCCAGAAAAGATGTCCTTTTCATTATAGGGGACTGGAATGCAAAAGTAGGAAGTCAAGAAACACCTGGAGTAACAGGCAAATTCGGCCTGGGAGTACAGAATGAAGCAGGGCAAAGGCTGATAGAGTTTTGCCAAGAGAACACACTGGTCATAGTAAACACCCTCTTTCAACAACACAAGAGAAGATTCTACACATGGACATCACCAGATGGTCAACACCAAAATCAGATTGATTATATTCTTTGCAGCCAAAGATGGAGAAGCTCTATACAGTCAGCAAAAACAAGATTGGAAGTGGACTGTGGCTCAGATCATGAACTCCTTATTGTCAAATTCAGACTTAAATTGAAGAAAGCAGAGAAAACCATTAGACCATTCAGATTTGACCTAAATCAAATCTCTTATGATTATACAGTGGAAGTGAGAAATAGATTTAAGGGCCTAGATCTGATAGATAGAGTGCCTGATGAACTATGGACTGAGGTTCGTGACATTGTACAGGAGACAGGGATCAAGACCATCCCCATGGAAAAGAAATACAAAATAGCAAAATGGCTGTCCAAGGAGGCCTTACAAATAGCTGTGAAAAGAATAGAAGCAAAAAGCAAAGGAGAAAAGGAAAGATATTCCCATTTGAATGCAGGGTTCCAAAGAATAGCAAGGAGAGATAAGAAGCCTTCCTCAGAGATCAATGCAAAGAAATAGAGGGAAACAACAGAATGGGAAAGACTAGAGATCTCTTCAAGAAAATTAGAGATACCAAGGGAACATTTCATGCAAAGATGGGCTCAATAAAGGACAGAAATGGTATGGACCTAACAGAAGCAGAAGATATTAAGAAGTGGCAAGAATACATGGAAGAACTGTACAAAAAAGATCTTCACAACCCAGAAAATCACAATGGTGTGATCACTCACCTAGAGCCAGACATCCTGGAATGTGAAGTCAAGTGGGCCTTAGAAAGCATCACTACGAACAAAGCTAGTGGAGGTGATGGAAATCCAGTTGAGCTGTTTCAAATCCTGAAAGATGATGCTGTGGAAGTGCTGCACTCAATATGCCAGCAAATTTGGAAAACTCAGCAGTGGCCACAGGACTGGAAAAGGTCAGTTTTCATTCCAATCCCAAAGAAAGGCAATGCCAAAGAATGCCCAAACTACCACACAATTGCACTCATTTCACATGCTAGTAAAGTAATGCTCAAAATTCTCCAAGCCAGGCTTCAGTAATATGTGAATCGTGAACTTCCAGATGTTCAAGCTGGTTTTAGAAAAAGCAGAGGAACCAGAGATCAAATTGCCAACATCTGCTGGATCATGGAAAAAGCAAGAGAGTTCCAGAAAAACATCTATTTCTGCTTTATTGACTATGCCAAAGCTTTTGACTGTGTGGATCATAATAAACTGTGGAAAATTCTTGAAAGAGATGGGAATACCAGGCCACCTGACTTGCCTCTTGAGAAACCTATATGCAGGTCAGGAAGCAACAGTTAGAATTGGACATGGAACAATAGAGTGGTTCCAAATAGGAAAAGGAGTATGTCAAGGCTGTATATTGTCACCCTGCTTATTTAACTTATATGCGGAGAAGGCAATGGCACCCCACTCTAGTACTTTTGCCTGGAAAATCCCATGGACAGAGGAGCCTGGTGGGCTGAAGTCCATGGGGTTGCTAGAGTCAGACACGACTGAGCGACTTCACTTTCACCTTTCACTTTCATGCATTGGAGAAGGAAATGACAACTCACTCCAGTGTTCTTGCCTGGAGAATCCCAGGGACTGGGAAACCTCGTGGGCTGCCGTCTATGAGGTCTCACAAGAGTTGGACACGACTGAAATGACTTAGCAGCAGCAGAGTACATCATGAGAAACGCTGGACTGAAAGAAGCACAAGCTGGAATCAAGATTGCTGGGAGAAATATCAATAACCTCAGATATGCAGATGGCACCACCCTTATGGCAGAAAGTGAAGAGGAACTAAAAAGCCTCTTGATGAAAGTGAAAGAGGAGAGTGAAAAAATTGGCTTACAGCTCAACATTCAGAAAACAAAGGTCATGGCTCTGGTCCCATCACTTCATGGGAAATAGATGGGCAAACAGTGGAAACTGTGTCAGACTTTATTTTGGGGGGCTCCAAAATCACTGCAGATGGTGATTGCAGCCACGAAATTAAAAGACACTTACTCCTTGGAAAGAAAGCTATGACCAACCTAGATAGCATATTCAAAAGCAGAGATATTACTTTGCCAACAAAGGTCCATCTAGTCAAGGGTATGGTTTTTCCGGTAGTCATGTATGGATGTGAGAGTTCGACTGTGAAGAAAGCTGAGTGCTGAAGAATTGATGCTTTTGAACTGTGGTGTTGGAGAAGACTCTTGAGAGTCCCTTGGACTACAAGGAGATCCAACCAGTCCATCCTAAAGGAGACCAGTCCTGAGTGTTCACTGGAAGGACTGATGCTGAGGCTGAAACTCCAGTACTTTGGCCACCTCATGCGAAGAGCTGACTCACTGGAAAAGACCCTGATACTAGGAGGGATTGGGGGCAGGAGGAGAAGGGGACAACAGAGGATGAGATGGCTGCATGGCATCACCGACTCGATGTACATGAGTTTGGGTGAACTTTGGGAGTTGGTGATGGACAGGGAGGCCTGGTGTGCTGCGGTTCATGGGGTCGCAAAGAGTGGGACATGACTGAGCAGCTGAACTGAACTGAAAGCATGTACCAGTGGAGATGAGTGAGCCAGACTGTGATGTCAGAAACACACCAAATATAGGAATCACTTTTCCTGCTTAGTGCCCATGCTTTGTACCTATTTACTGTCTTTTTGGTGCTCTGCTTTGCTGGTACCCCAAGCAGGTCTGTTCCTGCTAGACCAAGAACCCAAAGAGGAGAAGATGAGGAGCCACAGCTTGGGTCTTCCAAGGCAGAGAGACAGACAGTGGGCAGGATGTCCATTCCTTCTGTGCTTGGATGAACTAATTTGACCGAACAAAGAGCCTTGCCATGTCGCTTGTCTCTGCAAGCCTTGAGGCCTAGATTCAAAATTCATTCCCCAAAGGAGGTGCTTCGAGATGCCCCTGCCTCTGGGACATGTGTGGGCCAAAGAGGCAAAGCCCGAGGCAGAAGGGAGGAAGACTTTCTCCCACCCACCTGAGCTATCTTGGTGGGACACCAATTAAGAAGGCAGAGCAGCAGCAGACATGCCAGTTCCTGGCAGCCGCTTCTCCTGAAGCTAATCTGGGTCATGTCTGACAAGGGAGGGTGCTGACTGAGATATCTGGCCTCCGTGCTCTGAAATAAGTGCAACTGAGCAGCATGTCAGAATCAGCCCTTGGCAGCGTGGGGCAAGGTAGAGCTTAAGAGCAGGGGCCCTGGAGTCAGACAGACACGGTTCTTATGTGCTCCTGGAGGGGACAAAGTGACTTAAGCTCTCTGAGCCTTAGTTTCTCTTCTGTATAAGGTGGTTAATACTGTATCGTGGGTGTGGGTAGCATTGATATAGTGCATGGCACCAAGTAAGTCCTCCATAGGGTAAAAGTGAAAGTTATGTCTGATTCTTTGTGACCCCATGGACTGTATAGCCCAAGGCTCCTCTGTCCATGGAATTCTCCAGGCAAGAATACTGGAGTGGGTTGCCATTCCCTTCTCCAGGGGATGTTTCCCACCCAGGGGAACATTGCAGGCAGATTCTTTACCATCTGAGCCACCAGATATGCTGAAACAATTATTCAATGAAGAAGGGGAAGGAGTGGACTCATACTGAGGGCCTACTCTGTGTCAGCTATTTGTTTGTTCTATACCATCTCCTTTAACCTTCACAGCAACTCAGGGCCTCCAAGTCATCAACAGTAACCCCTGGAGTTTGCAGTTCAGCAGCACAGAGGCAACTCTGTGAGGTAGAAATTCTCCTCACCTTTTGTAGAGAGGGAAACTTCAGTGTAGTGGACAATTTCAGGGCCTCACCTGTATCCTTTTGCTCTCACTACCTCACTGACTTCTGATGGTTGGCACCTGCATTGCTTTGCCCAAGGATTTCCTGTTGCTGTCAGGCTGATTGTCTGGGAGGACAGGGATATTAACAACTCCCTTCCCAGCAGCTTTCAACCACTGACCGATGGGAATTTGTGCAGAAATACCCTGAGGCATGAGGGCTGCACTGTCTCCCAAAAATTCCCAATAGGATCAAGCTTTTCGTCTAATCAGATATAGTTATCCTTGTTACAAGTGAAGAAGTTCGCACCTTCTCCCTAAGGTGAGGAGAAGCATCAGCCTTGTGCTCATGGTATCCACTGTTAGTTTGTTTTTTTAAATTTTTATATTGGAGTGTAGTTGATTTACAGGGTTGTGTTAGCTTCAGGTGTACAGCAAAACAATTCAGTTATACATATACATGTATCAATTATTTTCCCATTTTCATTATTATAGAATATTGAGCAGAGTTCCACGTCCATTGCTAGTTACATTAATTGTTCTTCACAATCCCACTGAAAAGTCTGTTATCTAAAGACCAAAGGTAAAATTAAAGTTAAAATTTTGTACGTAGGAATAAAAATAAGAAGAAAGCAGCACATAAAAACAAGCACAGGCATGTAATAAGCAAAGAGAATATATGCAGAGTTGCATATATTACAACCTTTCACTCTGTATTTGGTCGGGGGCTCATGGTTGATGTCTGTGGCTTCCTTCTTTGCTACACATTCAGTGTTTTCCTTACTCTCAGACAGAGCCTGAGCTAATTAAAGTTCTTTTATTTAATGGAGTGACCCAAACCATCCCTCTCAAAGGGTCTGGGTCCCCAATTATACTACTTTTTGTTTGTTCATTTGCTATATTTTTTCTTAGCATCGACTATTGGGCATGGACACAGAAAGTGATGATCTAGAAAATCCACTGCATTGCAGACATAGTTCTTCTTGTCCCCATTTTTTAGCTGCAATCTACTTTCCTCTTGGTAATCGAGATGAATCATTCCATCCTGTAAATAACCTCCTTTCTGTTGACTGTTTCAGTGCCATAAGGAGCTCAAAACTGCTGGGTTGACAGTCTCATCTTCCAATTCCGTGGAGCTGTTCTTGTGTCCTCTGGTTGAAGTATTCCCACCTGGAGACTAAGACCTCCAACCCAGCAGAGTTCAAGTTTCCTCAGATGGGAAGTGGGTTGTTGGATATAATAGTGAGAGGAGACACTTCTGTGTCTATCCCTTTATTATTATGGTTCTCCATAACCAGGATCAGTGGTCTCTGATTCAAAGCACAAACAGTATCCTGTAAGACAGAACCCAGTCCTTTCAGGATGTTGGCTCACAATGGGTGCAGTAAGTGAGCCCTCAGCAAGTTATTCCACCTTCTGATTAGTCCAGCCATTTGCAGGAGATGGGATATGTGGCAAGAACAATTAATTCCATGGGTATGATTCCATTTCTGCACTTTCTTTGCTGTGAAATGAGTTCCTTGATCAGAATTAATATTACAAGGAATGCCAAAATGGTAGCTAAAGCCCTCAGTGAATCCACGGATGATGGTTCTAGCAGATGCAGTATGGCTAGAGACGGCACACGTGTCTTCAGAAAATGTGCCTTTTCCAGGGAGGCTGGATCTCTGCTCCCTCCGAGATCAAAGAGACTCAATGTAGTCAACCTGCTACCAGCTGCTTGGCTGGTTTCCCCGGGAATGATGCTTGTTGGGAACTCAGTGTTGATCTCTTCTCTTGATAGATCAGGCACTCAGCAGGAGCTTTAGCCAAGTTGACCTTGTGGTGAAATTCAAGTTGTTGATCCCATGTATAGCCTCCATTTCTGTTGCCATGGCAATTTTGTTAATGGACTCATTAAGCATGCACGGGATGCTTTGGGAAAGGGAATGACTAACATTCACTGAATGCATCATTTGGTCTACCTGATTATTAAGAACCTCCTCTGCAGTGGATCCTCTTTGTGGAGGGATTCCTATGAGCATGAATATCCTTATAGTGTGTGCCCATTCTGAGGGGTCTATTCATATGTTCCTTCCTCAGACTTCTTTGTCGCCAGTCTTCCAATTATGTTCCTTCCAAGTTCATGACCATGTGGCCAAACCATATGGTCTACCTTCTCTCACTCTAGACATAATAGACAACCAGATGTACTACTGGAAATTTTGCCCATTGGGAAGATTTTTCTTTATTATTGCTGTTCAGGATCACTCATGAGTAGGGCTGTGGTGCTGTGATTGTCTACATTCAGGTAGTACCAGAATTTTGCTCATACTCTCTGTAAAACAGATTTGGGTTTTTCTTCCTTAGCCAACTGATTATTAAAAAAAAAAAAAAAAAAAAACACCCAAGAAGCCAAAGGCATTGATTAAGAGAGGAGAGGTGATGCAATAAAAGTTTATGTCAAAGGAGTCTGAGCCATCTGCTCATGCACCTTACTTGTACCTTCTGGACATGTGTGAGTTTGGCCTCATATATGCCATTTCCATTTTATGATAGATTTATATTGCATATGCACAATTTTATGTTTACATGGGTTAGGCAACACCCAGTTCATGATGAGAAGCTCAGCTTCTCATGTCCTGCAATTAAATGTTCAGTCTCTACTAAGGCTCAGTGGCAAGTCAGAAGCTATTTCTAAAAGGAGAATAGTTATCTGTGGAAAAGGTCATAGATTTGCTCCATAATCCTAGGGGTCTGGGCTGTGATTCTCCTGTTGGTACTTTCCAGAGGCTCCACAGAGCATCCCTATTTGCACTTCAGATATTACTGGATATGCTAGATCACAAGGCCAAAGTGGTTGAGTGGCTTGTATCGCAGCCCAGATTTGCTGTAGAGCCTTCTTGTGCTCTGGCTTTCACTTGAAGCTGATTTACAGGCAACTCTTAGAGGGGTCTAATCTCATACTTAAATGTGATATATTCTGTGCTGTGCTTAGTTGCTCAGTCATGTCTGACCCTGAAATATGATATATATCACCTCCAAAATCCAAAAAAGGCCTGCTAAGTATTGTATCTATTTTCATTGTAAGTGGTAAGGTAGAATAACCTGTTTTTCACTTTAGAGGAGATAATCTTCTTGACTCCTTGATAATCTATTGGCTCCTCAACACTTTATCTCCCACTCTTTATTCATGTATGTCTTTCTAAGGCATCTAAAGTACCTGCTACTTTCTGCTCATGAGATCCAGTGAGCAAAATGGAGTAGCCCAGTGTAATGTTTCATGGAATGTCAAGACAAATAAAGATCTCTATAGTTGGTTATGTGATCATGGCAGAGAACAGCAGGATTGATGCATTTTTGAAGCTAGACTGAGAAGGCAGACTGTTTTCCCTACTAGGTAAAAGCAAGCTGCTTCTGATTGTCCTTGTACTTTGGTATGGGGGGTAAGGAGGCATTAGGCAATTCAGTAGCTGCTTATTGAGTGCCAGGGCCATGTTGGTCTGTTCCAGTAAAGACACTACATCAGAAAGAGCAACTTCAATGGGAATCACCACCTGATTCGGTTTGTAATAGTTCACACTCATTTTTTTCCAGATCCATATGACTTCTGCATAGGAGAAACTGGAGAGCTAAATGGGAGACAAAATAAGTAACAGTATTCCTATTTTTCGAAGGCATTCATCTTTGCAGTTTCCTCAATGATGTGATACTGCTTCAGGTTCACCACAGTAATAAAAGGGAAAGTTGCAAGAACTTCTTTGTAGTCTTCCCTTTCATAATGATCCTCACCCCATTACGCAGAGAGCCAATATGCGGGTTCTGTGAGTTTTCAAGTGTGTCAACTTAAATGATAAATTTAGAAACCGAGAACATAACTCAGGGTGGAGATGTGAACAAGCTGGGCCTCCTACGAGTCTGACTTGAGCTGAATGGCTATCACTTGACACTACAACCCCCATCTGAGGCCACAGGAACATTTTGGAACCTCAGGAATTAGCATCAGTTCAGAGCTCATGTAATCTCTGAAGATTTCTTTTTCCTCCCAACATAGTCACTCTAGCAAATGGCTGCAGGTCCTTCTGGGGAATGCTTCGAGGAAGATTTACTGTGTGCACTTGAGAGAATGGCGCAGAACAATTCTTCAATAATACCATGCCTCCCTTACAATTAAAGCACTGTTGGTGTGTAAAATGATGTAGGTTTCAAAACGGAGTGAAAGCCATGATTCTTTGTGATGGAGACTGTCAAATTTTTGGCTACTGGATCTAGAACTTTTCCAGTTACAGAAATCAAATAGTTTTCTAGTAGGGTACCCATCTATTTCATTCCTAGGACTCTATGATCAATTAAACATTATCAAAGCCCTCTGTGGACCAAGACATTCTAATAACTGGGATATTCCCTGGTTCCCTTTAAGATAGATGTGTCCACCTGGTCCTCATTAAGTCTTACCATTTGTCTTCTGCTACTTTAGGATTCCATCATTTTGACTGAAATCAAGGAGGCTGTATCAATAGTGACTTTCCCCATGATTCAACCTATTGAAATCAATTGCAGAGCTTTCAGGGTCACAGGTGCTCCCATCTCAAGGCCTTAGTCAAGGCAGTGTCTCCTAGGCCTTCTCATGGACACAGCTGGTGGGTGGGTGTGGCAGCTGCACATAGGAAATCCAGTCAAACTTCCCGCGTCCCTATGCCTTTGAATTTCCTCCTCCATGTAATTCAGGCATATGAACCCAGCTCTGGCATCCCAGTCTCATTCAATGACACTGACTGGTGGTTCAAGTTTTAGTCAATCACCAAGTAAGCAGAGACATCTCCAGGGGCATGAGATGACACATTATATCTGGAGTCTCTATTAAGATCAGCTATGTCAATGAATTTGCTCACTCTGGCATTATATTTCACCATTCTTGGAGTCCTTACTCATGGACAGGGGCTGTTTGTCCCTCTCTAGCTATTACTCAGGACCCTGTTCATACCCTAGGTGTGTCTCTTAAAAAATAGTTATTTTATTGAGGTATAATTGACATACAACATATATTGTGTATAACTGACATACAACATATATTGTGTACAATATAGTTACTCACTATTTATATATATTGTGAAATGATTACCATTTCAATTCCACATACAAGTGAGATCATATATAAATTTCCGTTCCACCGGGTTCCCAATGATGCCTCTGCCCACTCACCAGACTGGCCCTGTCTCCTTCCCCTTGTGAACCTATGAGGCCTTCAGTTCAGTTCAGTTCAGTCATTCAGTTGTGTCTGACTCTTTGTGACCCCATGAATTGCAGCACACCAGGCTTCCCTGTCCATCACCAACTCCCGGAGTTCACTCAAACTCAAGTCCATCGAGTCAGTGATGCCATGCAGCCATCTCTTCCTCTGTCGTCCCCTTCTCCTTCTGCTCCCAATCCCTCCCAGCATCAGAGTCTTTTCCAATGAGTCAACTCTTTGCATGAGGTGGCCAAAGTACTGGAGTTTCAGCTTTAGCATCAGTCCTTCCAAAGAACACCCAGGACTAATCTCCTTTAGAATGGACTGGATGGATCTCCTTGCAGTCCAAGGGACTCTCAAGAGTCTTCTCCAACACCACAATTCAAAAGCATCATTTCTTCGGTGCTCAGCTTTCTTCACAGTCCAACTCTCACATCCATACATGACCACTGGAAAAACCATAGCCTTGACTAGACAGACCTTTGTTGGCAAGGTAATGTCTCTGCTTTTTAATATGCTGTCTAGGTTGGTCATAACTTTTCTTCCAAGGAGTAAGCGTCTTTTGATTTCATGGCTGCAATCACCATCTGCAGTGATTTTGGAGCCCAAAAAATTAAAGTCTGACACTGTTTCCCCATCTATTTCCCATGAAGTGATGGGACCAGATGTCATAATCTTCGTTTTCTGAATGTTGAGCTTTAAGCCAACTTTTTCACTCTCCTCTTTCACTTTCATCAAGAGGCTTTTTAGTTCCTCTTCACTTTCTGCCATAAGGGTGGTATCATCTGCATATCTGAGGTTATTAATATTTCTCCTGGCAATCTTGATTCCAGCTTGTGCTTCCTCCAGCCCAGCGTTTCTCATGATGTACTCTGCATATAAGTTAAATAAGCAGGGTGACAATATACAGCCGTGACGTACTCCTTTTTCTATTTGGAACCAGTCTGTTTTTCCATGTCCAGTTCTAACTGTTGCTTCCTGACCTGCATATAGGTTTCTCAAGAGGCAGGTCAGGTGGTCTGGTATTCCCATCTCTTTCAGAATTTTCCGTAGTTTATTGTGATCCACACAGTCAAAGACTTTAGCATAGTCAATAAAGCAGAAATAGATGTTTTTCTGGAACTCTCTTGCTTTTTCCATGATCCAGTGGATGTTGGCAATTTGATCTCTGGTTCCTCTGCCTTTTCTAAAACCAGCTTGAACATCTGGAAGTTCACGGTTCACATATTGCTGAAGCCTGGCTTGGAGAATTTTGAGCATTACTTTACTAGTGTGTGAGATGAGTGCAATTGTGTGGTAGTTTGAGCGTTTTTTGGCATTGCCCTTCTTTGGGATTGGAATGAAAACTGACTTTTTCTAGTCCTGTGGCCACTGCTGAGTTTTCCAAATTTGCTGGCATATTGAGTGCAGCACTTTCACAGCATCATCTTTCAGGATTTGAAATAGCATGAGGCCTTCAGTTCAGTTCAGTTCAGTCACTCAGTCGTGTCCGACTCTTTGCAACCTCATGAATTGCAGCACGCCACGCCTCCCTCTCCATCACCGTCTCCCGGAGTTCACTCAGATTCACGTCCATCAAGTCAGTGATGCCATCCAGCCATCTCATCCTCTGTTGTCCCCTTCTCCTCCTGCCCCCAATCCCTCCCAGCATCAGAGTCTTTTCCAATGAGTCAACTCTTCATATGAGGTGGCCAAAGTACTGGAGTTTCAGCTTTAGCATCATTCCCTCCAAAGAAATCCCAGGGTTGATCTCCTTCAGAATGGACTGGTTGGATCTCCTTGCTGTCCAAGGGACTCTCAAGAGTCTTCTGCAACACCACAGTTCAAAAGCATCAATTCTTCAGCGCTCAGCCTTCTTCACAGTCCAACTCTCACATCCATACATGACTACTGGAAAAACCATAGCCTTGACTACATGGACCTTTGTTGGCAAAGTAATGTCTGCTTTTGAATATGCTATCTAGGTTGCTCATAACTTTTCTTCCAAGGAGTAAGTGTCTTTTAATTTTGTGGCTACAATCACTATCTGCAGTGATTTTGGAGCCCCCCAAAATAAAGTCTGACACTGTTTCCACTGTTTCCCCATCTATTTCTCATGAAGTGATGGGACCAGATGCCTTAGCATGCTCTAAATTGCACGAATTGTAAGTATACATTTGGAAGTTGCCTTTGTTTACATATGGGCTCCCTGGTGGCTCAGTGGTAATGAATTCACCTGCCAAGCAGGAGATGCAGGTTTGATCCCTGGGTCATAAAGATCTGGAGAAGGAAAAGGCAATCCACTCCAGTATTCTTGCCTGGGAAATCCCATGGACAGAGGAGACTGGCAGGGCTAGACTCTATGGGGTCAAAAAGAGTCAGACATGACTTAGCAACTAAACAACAACTCTGTATGCATATGGTTCATATAAATGATACAAAGAGAGCAACAAAAATGAGCCTGCAAGATGCCAGCCTTCAGCTTCCTCCCCTTCTCTCTTTTTTTTTATTAACATTAGTATGGTACATCCGTTATAGTCAATGAACCAATATTGATACGTTATTATCATCAGGTCAGTTTATTTCTCTCCCTCAGTTCTTGCCTTATTGTAACAAAGATTTGGAATGATGGACTAATTACAGCTCAGGCAGGATTCCTAGGCTCCTGTGTTATCATAGCAAGGATTCGAAACAACAGACTAGTTACAGCTCAGTTACAGCTCAAGCAGACAGACCTTTTATTAAAAAGAGCAGAGTACACTCCTGTGACATGGAAGTGGGCTGACCTGGAAGGAGCGACCTGAACTGGCTCTTAAATCTGCCTAGTTCTCTATCCTCACCACCACATGCCAGAATAGGCACCATCATCTCTTATCTTTTACCTCTAAAGGCCTCCAATTTACCTTCTAATTGTCCTCCAACCCAAACTATTCCTTCTCGGTAGCAAAAGTGTTATTTTAAAAAGGTATTATTCATTAAAAAATCGGGTTTCCCTTGTGACTCAGTGGTAAAGACTCTGCCTACCAATGCAGGAGACCTGGGTTTGATCCCTGGGTCGGGAAGATCCCCTGGAGAAGGAAATGGCAACCCACTCCAGTATTCTTGCCTGGAGAGTCCCATGGACAGAGGAGCCCGGCATGCTACAGTCCACGGGGTTGCAGGGTCAGATACAACTGAGTGACTGAGCACACACACATCCACAGAAAATAAAACTCACTAAACAGTAAATAGTGTGCAGTTCTGTGAATCTTAACAAGCACCCAGGGTCATGTAACTGCCACTATAGTCAAGATATAAAACAGTTCTGTCAAGCCAATATGTTCCCCCATGATCCTTGTCAGTCAACCCCACCCTCTTCCCTTACTCCCTGGCAGCCACTGATCCTTTTTCTATCCGTATAGTTACGGCTTTTCTGAAGTATCCTGTAAACAGGATAATATGGTAGGTATTCTTCTGAGTCTGTTTCATTCGGTGTAATTCTTACGAGATTCATCCATGTTGTTGTGTGTATTTTTGCTACTGAGGAGCATGCCATTGAAAGGCTGTCTGTGGTTAGTTAATCCCTTGATCAGTAAATGGGCATCTGGATTACGTCCAGTGTTTGGTGATTATATATACATAAAACCACTGCAAACATTCATCTCTTTTTCTTTTTTTTGGTGTGTGTGAACATGTGTTTAATTTCACCTAGTAAATACCTAGAGGGATTTCTGGGCTACTTAGTAAGAGTATTTTTATCTTCATATAAAACTGTCAAACTGCTTTTCTTATTTTTTGTTTATTTAATTACATTGAAGTATAATTTACATGCACCATTATATTAATTTCAAGTGTACAGTGTAACAATTTTCAAAGTATTAATAGTTGTGATCATTTGCACAGAGTTGTACGAGAATTCAATTGCTCCACATCCTTACCAGCTCTTAGAATGGTCTATTGTGTTTTTTTTTTTTTTAAGAGGATTCTTTCAAAAATTCTGATTTGATCACTTCACACTCCTGCTGAAATCTTTTATTGCTTATCACTCAAAATTTTCAAAGAGGCCTTAAATATTCTATACTTTTGCTGTAGAATATTTTTGCTAACTAAAGCCAGGCTTGTTCTCAGACCAAACATTACTTCCTTACCTGCTGTTAACCCCATATATCAGACTGCTGCTGCTGCTGCTGCTAAGTCGCTTCAGTCGTGTCCGACTCTGGTGACCCCATAGACGGCAGCCCACCAGGCTTCTCCGTCCATGGGATTATCCAGGCAAGAACACTGGAGCGGGTTGCCATTGCCTTCTCCAATATATCAGACTAGGTCCCTTTATGTCATCATGTATGCATCACAATTATAATAAGATAATTAACTTTGTAACTAGACATGGAATATTCATTTTCTTCTTTAAAACATTAGCTCCATGAGGGCAGGTCATGATCACTGTCATTATTGTATCTGAAGGGCTAGAACAGAGCCTACACATAGTAGGTTCTTAATAAGAGTCTCTTGGGCAAGAGATCTCAGTTAGTTGTCTCCACAACCTTGAATGGGGAAGATGATGATAATCACTTAACGGAAAAGCTCTGAGAGGTGTGGTAAAGCTCCCAAGTCACTCACCTGGAGCCAAGATTTGAGTTCTGGTTATTTGGAAGCCATTCCTCTCCCCTCAGTCATCCGGTTTGGAGGTCCTCTGCTCCCAGGTTTATAAATTGCTGGGAGGAACCGGAGCCAAGAGAGGAGGAAGCCACCTGCAGGAATTACTCAGAGCCTTTCCTCTCTGGTGGATTTCCCTTTACTATAAAGATATGCATGTTTCCAAAGCCAGCGAACTAAACTGTTAAACTAACAGGGGACGGCCTTACATCCCCAGGGACATTTTCCTAAGGACTTCCAGGAAGACAAAGCAGGTAGAATGGGCCAACAAGCTTGTCATTTGCCTAACTTCAGTGGCTCTGCACAGCAACCCTGTATTTTCACCCATTTCATCCATTTTACACTTTACAATGGCTCAGGCGAAGAGAAAGACCCACCTGAGTCATTGCCACCGCTATGTTTATCTGTCTTAGAGGAGTCACCATGAAGCGTGTTTTAGGAGGCATGCTTACAGCTCTCAGATTTTATCGCGTATCAGTGTCACCCAGAGGGTCTGTTAGAGCCCAAATCTGTGCCCCCCACCTCCAGAGCATCTAATTAGTGGGTCTGGGTAGGGCCTGAGAATTTGCATTTCTAACAAGTTGCCTTGTTAGAAACAAGTTTGGTAAAGCTGGGATGGGAGCACACTTTGAGGATCACAGTCTTATGGTATACTTATTTCTTTAGGCTAGTGGGGACTCTCATGGCCCCTGGAACCCCAATAATAATAATAATCCAACATTTTATTTAGCAATAACTATGTTGTTCAGTTGCTCAGTTTTGTCTGACTCTTTACAACCGCATGGACTGCAGCACACCAGACTTCCCCGTCTCTCATCATCTCCCAGAGCTTGCTCAAACTCATGTACACTGAGTTGGTGATGACACACAACCATCTTATCCTCCTCTTGCCTTCAGTCTTTCCCAGCATCAGGGCCTTTTCCAATGAGACAGCTCTTTGCATCAGGTGGCCAAAGTATTGGAGCTTCAGCTTCAGCATCAGTGCTTTCGAGAATATTTAGGGTTGATTTCCTTTAGGATTGACTATTTTGATCTGCTTGCAGTCCAAGGGACTCTCAAGAGTCTTCTCTATCACCACAGTTCAAAAACATCAATTTTTCAGCGCTCAGCCTTTTTTATGGTCCAACTCTCACATTTATACATGACTACTGGAAAATCCATAGCTTTAATTATATGGACCTTTGTCAGCAATGTCTCTGCTTTTTAATATGCTGTCTAGGTTGGTCATAGATTTTCTTCCAAGGAGGAAGCATCTTTTAATTTCATAGCTGCAGTCACCATCTGCAGTGATTTTGGAGCCCAAGAAAATGAAATCTGTCATTGCTTCCATTGTTTCCTTATGTATTTTCCATGAAGTGATGGGACCAGATGCCATGACCTTAGGTTTTTGAATGTTGAATTTTAATTACCATGTACTTGTACTGTTGTTAGTTCTAAAAGGTCTTGTTCAGTTTAGTTCAGTCGCTCAGTCATGTCCGACTCTTTGCGACCCCATGAATCCCAGCACGCCAGGCCTCCCTGTTCATCACCATCTCCCGGAGTTCACTCAGACTCATGTCCATCGAGTCCGTGATGCCATCCAGCCATCTCATCCTCAGTCGTCCCTTTCTCCTCCTGCCCCCAATCCCTCCCAGCATCAGAGTCTTTTCCAATGAGTCAACTTTTCACATGAGGTGGCCAAAGTACTGGAGTTTCAGCTTCAGCATCATTCCTTCCAAAGAAATCCCAGGGTTCATCTCCTTCAGAATGGACTGGTTGGATCTCCTTGCAGTCCAAGGGACTCTCAAGAGTTTTCTCCAACACCACAGCTCAAAAGCATCAATTCTTCGGTGCTCAGCCTTCTTCACAGTCCAACTCTCACATCCATACATGACCACAGGAAAAACCATAGCCTTGACTAGATAGACCTTAGTTGGCAAAGTAATGTCTCCGCTTTTGAATATGCTATCTAGGTTGGTCATAACTTTCCTTCCAAGGAGGTCTTCATAAAACCGTTCAACTTCAGCTTCTTCAGCGTTACCGGTTGGGGCATAGACTTGGATAACTGTGATACTGAATGGTTTGCCTTGGAGATGAACAGAGATCATTCTGTCATTTTTGAGACTGCATCCAAGTACTGCATTTCAGACTCTTTTGTTGACCATGATGGCTACTCCATTTCTTCTGAGGGATTCCTGCCTGCAGTAGTAGATATAATGGTCATCTGAGTTAAATTCACCCATTCCAGTCCATTTTAGTTCGCTGATTCCTAGAATGTTGACGTTCACCCTTGCCATCTCTTGTTTGACCACTTCCAATTTGCCTTGATTCATGGGCCTGACATTCCAGGTTCTTATGCAATATTGCTCTTTACAGCATCAGATCTTGCTTCTATCACCAGTCACATGCACAACTGGGTATTGTTTTTGCTTTGGCTCCATCTCTTCATTCTTTCTGGAGTTACTTCTCCACTGACCTCCAGTAGCATATTGGGCACCTAATGACCTGGGGCGTTCCTCTTTTGCTATCCTATCATTTTGCCTTTTCATACTGTTCATAGGGTTCTCAAGTCAAGAATACTGAAGTGGCTTGCCATTCCCTTCTCCAGTGGACCATGTTCTGTCCACCGAAATCAGATTGATTATATTCTATGCAGCCAAAGATGGAGAAGCTGTATACAGTCAACAAAAACAAGACCAGGAGCTGACTGTGGCTCAGATCATGAACTCCTTATTACCAAATTCAGACTTAAATTGAAGAAAGTAGGGAAAACCGCTAGACCATTCAGGTATGACCTAAATCAAATCCCTTATGATTATATAGTGGGAGTGAGAAATAGATTTAAGGGCCTAGATCTGATAGATAGAGTGCCTGATGAACTATGGAATGAGGTTCGTGACATTGTACAGGAGACAGGGATCAAGATCATCCCCATGGAAAAGAAATGCAAAAAAGCAAAATGGCTGTCTGGGGAGGCCTTACAAATAGCTGTGAAAAGAAGAGAGGTGAAAAGCAAAGGAAAAAAGGAAAGATATAAGCATCTGAATGCAGAGTTCCAAAGAATAGCAAGAAGAGATAAGAAAGCCTTCTTCAGTGATCAATGCAAAGAAATAGAGGAAAAGAACAGAATGGGAAAGACTAGAGATCTCTTCCAGAAAATTAGAGATACCAAGGGAACATTTCATGCAAAGATGGGCTCAATAAAGGACAGAAATGGTATGGACCTAACAGAAGCAGAAGATATTAAGAAGAGGTGGCAAGAATACATGGAAGAACTGTACAAAAAAGATCTTCACGACCCAGATAATCATGATGATGTGATCACTAATCTAGAACCAGACATCTTGGAATGTGAAATCAAGTGGGCCTTAGAAAGCATCACTACGAACAAAGCTAGTGGAGGTGATGGAATTCCAATAGAGCTATTTCAAATCCTGAAAGATGATGCTGTGAAAGTGCTGCACTCAATATGCCAGCAAATTTGGAAAACTCAGCAGTGGCCACAGGACTGAAAAAGGTCAGTTTTCATTCCAATCCCAAAGAAAGGCAATGCCAAAGAATGCTCAAACTACCACACAATTGTACTCATCTCACATGCTAGTAAAGTAATGCTCAAAATTCTCCAAGCCAGGCTTCAGCAATACGTGAACTGTGAACTCCCTGATGTACAAGCTGGTTTTAGAAAAGGCAGAGGAACCAGAGATCAAATTGCCAACATCCAGTGGATCATTGAAAAAGCAAGAGCGTTCCAGAAAAACATCTATTTCTGCTTTATTGACTATGCCAAAGCCTTTGACTGTGTGGATCACAATAAACTATGGAAAATTCTTGAAAGAGATGGGAATACCAAACCACCTAACCTGCCTCTTGAGAAATCTGTATGCAGGTCAGGAAGCAACAGTTAGAACTGGACATGGAAAAACAGACTGGTTCCAAATAGGAAAAGGAGTATGTCAAGGCTGTATATTGTCACCCTGTTTATTTAACTTATATGCAGAGTACATCATGAGAAACACTGGACTGGAAGAAACACAAGCTGGAATCAAGATTGCCGGGAGAAATATCAATAACCTCAGATGTGCAGATGACACCACCCTTATGGCAGAAAGTGAAGAGGAACTAAAAAGCCTCTTGATGAAAGTGAAAAAGGAGAGTGAAAAAGTTGGCTTAAAGCTCAACATTCAGAAAACAAAGATCATGGCATCCGGTCCCATCACTTCATGGGAAGTAGATGGGGAAACAGTAGAAACAGTGTCAGACTTTAATTTTTTGGGCTCCAAAATCACTGCAGATGGTAACTGCAGCTATGATATTAAAAGACGCTTACTCCTTGGAAGGAAAGTTATGACCAACCTAGATAGCATATTCAAAAGCAGAGACATTACTTTGCTGACTAAGGTCCGTCTAGTCAAGGCTATGGTTTTTCCTGTAGTCATGTATGGATGTGAGAGTTGGACTGTGAAGAAGGCTGAGCGCCGAAGAATTGATGCTTTTGAACTGTGGTGTTGCAGAAGACTCTTGAGAGTCCCTTGGACTGCAAGGAGATCCAACCAGTCCATTCTGAAGGAGATGAACCCTGGGATTTCTTTGGAAGGAATGATGCTGAAGCTGAAACTCCAGTACTTTGGCCACCTCATGCGAAGAATTGACTCATTGGAAAAGACTCTGATGCTGGGAGGGATTGGGGGCAGGAGGAGAAAGGGATGACCGAGGATAAGATGGCTGGATGGCATCACGGACTCGATGGACATGAGTCTGAGTGAACTCCGGGAGATGGTGATGAACAGGGAGGCCTGGTGTGCTGGGATTCATGAAGTCGCAGAGAGTCGGACACAACTGAGCGACTGAACTGAACTGAACTGTACTGTTGTACTGTACTATGTACAATACTATATACTACGTACTATGTACTAAGTACTATGTACTGTTGTTATGACCTCACACACAATGACTCACTCAAACACACTGCATCCATATGTGGAAACCAAGGCACAGCTATGTTAGGTGACTTGCTCAAGGTTGTATCACCTGTAAGAACTGGAAGCAAGCTTGGGATACAGGCAGTCTGACTCCAAAGTCCACGTCCATGAGGCCCGTGCTCTAATCCCACACTCATTAGTACCTGTCTTTCCACTAAGAGTGAGGGGTTAGTCCTACTCAAATACTCTTCAGGGCACAAGCCAGAGGCCATGTTCAGTATTTGGTTTACAACTATCCCCCTACCCTGCTTAGTTCCTGCTGCTGCTGCTAAGTTGCTTCAGTCGTGTCTGACTCTGTGTAACTCCATCGAGCCCACTAGGCTCCCCCATCCCTGGGATTCTCCAGGCAAGAACACTGGAGTGGGGTGCCATTTCCTTCTCCAATGCATGAAAGTGAAAAGTGAAAGTGAATTCACTCAGTCGTGTCCGACCCTTAGCGATCCCGTGGACTGCAGCCTACCAGGTTCCTCCGTCCAGGGGAGTTTCCAGGCAAGAGTACTGGAGTGGGTCGCCAGTGCCTTCTCCAGCTGAGTTCCTAGACTGCGTTTAAATGGAGTGTGACTGTTGACACATCTGCGGGCCTTTGGGTAGCCAATCTCTGGTCTAATGCTACTTGTTGACAACTCCTCAGCTAGATGCAGTTAGCAATTATACCCTGTCAGTATAGCTTCTTCCTTGGAGTTAGTGGGTCTGGAAGGCCAAGGTGTCTTGAAGAGCATTGTGTAGAGACAAGCTGGCAATGACACCAGAGGGCCAGGAGAACAAAGCTGTATATTGAGCAGGGACCAAAAATAACTCTTCCATGCTTTGGAACTTCAAGATAGTGCAGAAAAAAATTGCAGATGTCAGCTTTCCTGAGGTTGTTATGAGTGGCCAAACATGGCACATTTAGTCACATAACCCCAGAGAACAGAGGGAAGTGCAATGTCAGAGCTGGAGAGAGCCCTAAGAATCTATGAGCCAGCCCCTTCCTATCCTGTGAGAAATCTGAGGCCCAGTGAGGTCAGGTGCTGTCTAAGGTCACACAGCAAGTTAGTTGTCTTGGCTTTCCATCCAGTCAGTAAACAGACTCAGGGACCTGGAAGGTAAAATGCAGGTCTAGGCAAAGGCAGGCATGCAGAAAGGGTGGACTTACAGAAAAGACCAGTTTTGTCTTACTCTGTCCAACCTGCATAGTCATCAGAGGGGATATTTCTAATGTATACATTATTCAGGCTGTTTCCTGTTTAAAAGCTTTCAGTGGCTTCCCATTGGACAGGATGAAAATAAAATTCTTATGGAATGGATAAAGTTCAAGTTCACACAGGGCAGTATAGCACGGTGGTTAAAAGCATGAACTCTATAGTTAGAGAGACCTGGGTTCAAGTCTTGACTTTGCCATTTTAGCTATATAACCTTTAGTAAGTTATTAAATCACATGCTCAGCTTTCTCAGCTGCAAATTAGGGTAAAAGTAGCAATTAGTCTCACATATTTGAGAGGTTAAGATGAGAGGATACAAGTAAAAGCAGCTAGCAAAGAGCTTGACTCATAGCATTCATTGCTACTAATAGCACCATTAATCATTCTGTCTATGGCATTCAAAGACCCTCCATGACTTGGTCCTAGCCTATCTTTTCTGTCTTGTCTTTTTTCCTGCTTCCTTCTCACCTGTAGGAAGGAACTGATACACCTCCTCAGCACTAGGCTCTCTGTTCTGTCTTGAAAGCCCTTATTCTCCTGGCCTTTAAGACTCAGCTCAAGTGTCTCCTTCCCTGGTAGATATTTCCTGACTCCTAGAGGTGTTATGAGCTTCTTCTATGAAGAAAAAAGTCTATCACAGAAACTGACCACACAGGTTAAGAACAGGAGCTTGGAGTTTTTAGCAGCCTGAGTCTGAGTCCTGATTCTGCCAGCTACTTGCTGTATGTCTTGGAGCAGCTCTGTAAGCTCTAGTTCCTTTTTGAATAATATTAATGACTTCAGGACATTTGTGAAATGATCTCTTTAAAGGGCTTAACACTGGCTTTGGGACATAGCAAGTACTGAACTATAGTATTTATCAACTACCATTAAGTAGATGATATTTTAATGAGGAGCAACAGAGCTGTTAAGTACCTGGCTGCATTTTGTTGCACTTCACCCTGGGCTACTGTCATGAGCTTTTAAGTACAAAGCAAGTCTGTGCCTCTGTCCACTTATCTTCCACCCATCCATCTCCTCACCATCAATTTATCTTTCAACTACCCTACTATTCATCCACCTACCATTCTCCCAGCCCCCATCCACCCATCCATCTACTCTACATCTATCTAGCCACCATCCATCCATTCATCTACCATCCCTCCATCTCTCCTCTACATCCTATTCACGTTCCATCCATCTCTTCACAATATACCCACCACACACCATCTATCCATCCTTCTATCATCTCCACCCATATAGGTTGGGCAGCTATTATGCTTCAGAACTTGTGAGTTTGTAGAGAGAAATCACTGAAGACAACGGGGTGTCATAGAAAGATTAGGAGCTTTGGCATCAGGTAGATCTGAATTCTAGACCAGGCCAGTTTCATGATCTCTAACATTACTTTCCTGCGAGAATTCAGCAGGACACATCTCAAAACACGATGTCTGTAACAGATGTCTTTGTGTTCACCTGAGCATCAGCATGAGCTTGATTCTAGGCTGATTCCCAGTTAGAGATGAATTAGTTTCCATTCTTACTCTGTGGAGCTCACTCCAACGCCTACTATTTGCATGAGCATCAGTGCTACCTCAAAACGTCTTTTATAGGGGACTCCTTTTTAATTGCTTGCATTATTGTTTTGTTTCCCTCTGCATTTTGCCCTAATTTGCATTTGCCCTTCCCCTAATCTGAAGGTGAGATCCTTAAGAGCAGGACAGTGTTCTTGCCTCTTTGTGTCTATCTCCATGTCTAACACCACATGCAGATCTCCCTGATTGCTTGTCTACATCTGTCACCCCAGAACTGTCTATAATAACAATAATAGTAATAGCTATTGTTTATTGAGCCTTTGCTGTGTGCCAGGTTTTGCTATTCCATTCATTATTTCATTTGAGCTTAGGACAACACTATGAAGAACGTACTTTTCACCTGATTTGATACATCAGGGAACTGAGGCTCAAAGAAAGAGTCCCTGGCCCAAGATTACAAAGCTGCTACCTGTCAGCACCAAGATTGATTGCAGGCAGTCTGACGCCAGAGCCCACGCTTCCCTCTGTGACACTGCACTATCCTCTCTGCTTTCAGAGGAACGGATGTGACTATATTTGTTCCACTTGCGTCAAAGGATGACCTGAACACAATAAAATGAAGAGTGCATTTAAAAAAGAAGAAGTAAGGAGTTCAAAGGAAAAGCATTGCCATTAACCCTTGGGAATTTTCAGAAGTTATTTAATAGTGCAGGTTCTCTGACATTATCACCTGGTACCATCTCCCTTTTAGTAATGCCTCCCAAGGGAATGATGTTGATGAGAAACTCATGGTAATTGGGAGGAAATTACCTTCAAGGTCTTCTGGAGGGAATCTTAAATCTCTGCCTTGCCGATAAAGCCCGTTTCTGAGAAGTTCAAAATTCAGGTGGCCTCATTTGAAGAAATGACAGAGAAGTGAAAGCCATTGATCTTTTGGGGATTTGGGATTCTGGAGAGCTGGATCTGCAGCTCGTCAGTCTCCACCTCTAGACTCGAGGGGCTCCTGGGGCCAGGGCTGGGATATATCCACTTCTGTATTTCTGGATCACTGTAGGTGTTTTCCAGATCATGGCAGCAAAGTTTTCCCAGGAAGAACCCTGGGTTAGATGTTTCTTATCCTTAAAGTAAGCACTGTGGCTTGGAGGAAGGAGCTTTATGTGAACCTGGGTGGGTGGCTACTCTGGTAGCAGTAGAGGAAGCAGGGTTAACCCAACTCAAATCACATTGAGTTGATTCCCAGCTATAAACGGGTTTTTATTAATCAAAGCAGGTGGAGGAAGGGGCCCTAAACCACAGATGTCCACCAGTCAGGCACCCAGATTCAACAGTCAGAGTGAGACCTCCTTCTGCTCCAGCCCACAGCACAAACTGTGACCCCCTTATCTTGTGCTGACAAGAAAGCAGCACTCTTTATCTGGGTGATGACTTTCCTGCTAAATCAAGAGAAACTCAAGACAATGGAATTATATCCATTAAAAAGAAGGAGGCAGATGATAATGACAGTTAACATTTACTATGTCAGGAACTCTGAAAAACACTTTGCAGGCATCATCTCATTTAACTCAACAGGCTCATGAGGTAGGTTTTATTATTATCACCCTGTGACAGAGAAGCTCTTGGAAAAGTTGAGTCACCTTCCCAAATGGATCATGTAGATCAGATTCCAGAGTCAACTCCCTTATCTACCAGCTTTTTATTTTGAAAATTTTCAAGCCTACTAAAGACTTGAAAGAAAAGTATAATGAATGCCCATTCATCTTTTACCTAGTTTCACCAGTTGCTAATGTTTTGCCGTATTTCTGCTACACTCAGAAAATTCAACATTAATACATTCTATATTCAACTTTACATTCCATATTCAAATTTCTCCAGTTGTCCCTCAGAGTTCCTTTTTAGTTAGTTTCTCCCCAGTCTAAAATTCACCTACATTTAGTTGTCAAATCTCTTTAGTTGCCTTCAATCTAGAAGGCAGCAGCTAAAGAGATTTCCAACTCCCCCCACCCTTTCCCATAATATTGACTTTTTTGAAGTGTCTAGGAGACTTTCTCACATTCTGGATTTATCTGTTTCCTCTGGGTTAGGTTCAGGATGTGTGTTTTCAGTAGGAAAGACTACTGAATATTACTGAAGTAATATTATGTCCTTGGTAGTGCAACACATAAAAAGACACGTGGTATCAGTGATGCCAAAGTTAACCCTTTGGTTAAAGCAGTGTTCATCAGATATCTTATTGGAAAAGATCCCCCCCTCCCCGCAACTTTGTAAATAAGGAACCTGTGCAGTGAGATTTGGAGACTGCATGACTATCCTGTTCTTCATACATACAAGTCTATTGCACATAAATGCTTATGTGTACATACATAGGCTGTGTCCAAAGTATATAATTAGATTAAGAAACAAGTGACAGAACAATGTGGATAATTCCCCACTTTGTAAGTATTATATATGTAAATAGATGCATAGGAGAAAGGTGATGATTGGGAAAATCCTGATTGGCTGGGCTGTTTATTTGGGGGAAGCCTCAGCTCTGAGTACTTGGAGGCCTTTTCTCTTGGATTGCTCGTTTTTCCCATATTAGAAACCTTCCAGTTACCTGCTTGGTGGAGTAAATGCCTGATTCTCAGAGAAGAGAGGATAATGAGGCTTCTGCCTTCAGATTATACCTCTCTCTTAACTCAGCCTCTCCCTGATTTCCAGAGGGAAATCCCAAGGCCAGAGTCTCTTGCTTCAAGCCAGAAAGACACCGTCTAATCTGCTTGACCGAGGCGTCCTCACCCGTAGGCCTAATCACTTCTTTTATGGACTTTGAACAAACTTGCCATTTCCTTCCCTATCTGTTCCCTATTTTAAAAGGCACATGGCATCTCCAATTCCTGAGCCTTTGGGAGGATCCAGAGCATAAATCTGATGGGTTTTTTGCTTTTCTGTGGCCTTGTACAGGGTTCAGTTTTCTTAGACTGGCTCAGTTAGTCACTATTTGCCCATTGCTACATAGTGTCTAAGTTTTATTGCTGTCATCTTCATCCTCATTCTCCCCACCCTGTGGGCCACATCTTTTACCTCTTTAATTGTAGTGGGAATTTAGGAGGGTCAGAGAAAGCCCATGTGCTTCACTGGTTATGTGCATATAACCATAGAGTTGCTTAACCCCAATTCCATACCTTAAATAGTTCTGTATGATTTCAGTTTTTTAAATGAGCAATTTGTAAAACAAGAACTAAAATGTTATATATATAACATTAGTGTGTATATATACATGTTGTTGTTTAGTTGCTCAGTCATGTCTGATTCTTTGTGACCCCATGGATTGTAGCCCGCCAGGCTCCTCTGTCCATGGGATATCCCAGGCAAGAATACTGCAGTGGGTTGCCATTTCCTTCTCCAGGGGATCTTCCTGACCCAGGGACCAAACCAGTGTCTCCTGGTTGGCAGGCAAATTCTTTACCACTGAGCCATCTGGGAAGCCTTTTTTCTTCTTTTTAAAGACACCATATACAAGGGACATAATAATCAGAAGACTTGTAATTTCAAGTGAGAGAAATTCAACTCAAGCTGGTTTAAGTAAAGGGGAGGATTTATTGAGTTACATATCTGAAATGCCCAAGGTGAAGTCCTGGGAACTCTGCAGTCACTGACAATGTCAGTAGCCTGCTCTCTTTCCATCTTTGAATCTCTCTTCCATCTTTGGTTTCTTGTTACAGCCTTTCTCTACCGCTCTCCATCTGCATCTTTTCCCACCTGCAGAATGGAGCTGTCAGGAAGCATGAGTGAAGGAAAGGGCTGCAAATTAATGCATTCAGCAAACAGAGAAGGTTTCTGAAATCCTAACCAGTAATAAGCATAATTGCTTTTCAGAAATCTACCCAAAGCCCCCGCCCTCAAGAACAGGCACACAATGAGGTAGCGGAGAATTTTCAGCTCTGCATCAGAAACTGCCTGCCTTGAGAAAATGAGAGAGATCTGGGTGGATGAGTCAGTCGTCAGCCTTGGTACAGACTGCTCCTTGGCCCCAGGGAGCTGTGCCCCACTCAAAGGTGCTCAAGCCTCCTTGTTCTCAAGGCTGAGCTCTGGGAGGGCTGGAGAAACAGGTCTCAAGGTCACGTTTTCCTACCTTTCAAGCTGACGTGGGTGTGTGTCTGTGCTGGAGCTCTCCAGCCCTTACAGGCTGTGCACTTTTCTGCAGGTTGGAGGATGTGATAGGGTCTATTTGTGCAGCAGATACTGGGGGAATGAGAGAATGTTGTACATACAGTCAGTGAGAAGCACAGAAAACAGCAGGAGGGAAGGCATGGGGGCAGGAAGATGTGCTGCAAGTTCAGGGTCAGTAGGTAGTTCCTGTTGCAGGGCAGCATCTTTTAGAGTTTCTGAGCTGGTGAAAGGGTAGGACTGCAAACAAATTATTGCAGTTCTTCTACCCTCAGTTTTTTTTTTCACCTATAAAATGAAGCAGCACCAGCCTTCTACCTTATAGATGTTAAAAGCCTGGGAGAAAATTTTATTGTCCATTTCCCCCCTGTTATTTGTATGGAAATAAACACTTCGATAAGTCTATGGAGGATGATGGACACATACTCACCTGCACCAGGGCATATTTGAACCACTAAGGTGCTTCTATGCTGCTGTACAGACACAGAGAGGAATGTATTCTGCTCCTCAGAGGGACAGAGAAAATAAGAACCAATGAGGTTGCCCAGGCAGCGTGCAATAAGCCTCTTGACTGCTTCCTGTGGCTTCTGTCTTTATTCATGTTGACAAAACTTAAAAATTGCTCTGTGTGAGTAGAGATCTTGGACAAATAAGTAAAAAAGCAGAGTAGATAGAGGATGAAACCTAGATTTTTCTGCAGGGGGCACACTAAAGAAAATCCCTTTGCAGAAGTTTTGAGGGAGATTTGATAACCATGAAATTGGGGTCTCTGAGCAAAGCTCTGGGTCTTCAAGACCCTAATGGATGTGGTAATCAACAGTCAACACAGAGGCTAACCATGATGGTGCCTGGAGAGTGTTGGGCACAAAGCTTGTTCCTAGTAAATTGTTTCTGACAGTCGTTATGATTATTTCAATTATCATTACAATTAGCAGTCTTGTTACTCCCCATTGCCTCTCAGGGGTTGGGGGCTCTGAGACCGGCCACTCTGATGGGCATTTTGCTTCTCTGCCAGGAAATGCAATTTGTACAGGAGGAATTGAAATTCACTGAGCCTCACTAGCAATGAAAGAAATGCAAATTAAAACCACAAAATATCATTTTGTCTGTTTGGCAAAGATTTTGTTGCTAAAGTGTTAGTACCCAGTATTGGTGGGGGAAATCAGCGATCTTAAATCATGTAGGTGGGAGTATAAGTTGTTACATTTTGTGAAGATGATTTGATGAAAAAGCATCAAGAGCATTAACAACATGCATGTCTTTTGACTTAGCAATTCCACATCTAGAAATAATATTTAGTGGATGTTTGCACAGATTTAGTTAAAAGGCATACTGTACTGATGGTTTGCAGTGAAAAATTGGAACTATCAGAATGCTCAACAACAGGGAACTAAATTAAATAATGGTGCATCCCCCTCATAGGGCTACAAAGCAGTTATTCTAAATGATGTTATTGGAAGCATATTCATAGGCATGAATATAAAGTTAATCAGGAAAAAAGCAGAGAACAAAGCTGCCTGTGGTGGACATGAGCTTTTCATCTCAGGATGCTCTTGGACAGGCTACTCATTAAAGGATGCCCTGGGCTCATACCTCAAGCTGGGCCAAATGAAGGTCATCCCTAGAATGATGATAAATCTCTCAGGAGAGAAGCAACTCTCTTTCTACAAGCATAAAGACTAAGGACCATGCATGCCAAGAGCTGCAGTGTCCCTTTTGGCACCATGTGGGCGAGTTTGCCTGAGATGAAACCAGCTAAGAGAAAGAAGAACCAGGAGGTGCAGTAAGATAGATCCTGGTGACACTCATCAAGCCTCAGGATCCACCATCTCTTGAAGTCAGCTCTGTGGGATTTTCACCTCTAGGAGCCAATACATTGCTTTTGTTGCTTTGTTGTTCAGTTGCTCAGTCATGTCCAACTCTTTACAACTGCATGGACTGCACCACACTAGGATTCCCTGTCCTTCACCATCTCCTAGAGCTTGCTCAAACTCATGTCCATTGAGTCAGTGATGCCATCCAATCATCTCATCCTCTGTCACCCCTTCTCATCCTGCCTTCAATCTTTCCCAGGATCAGGGTCTTTTCCAGTGAGTAAGGTCTTCGCATCAGGTGGCCAAATTATTGGAGCTTCAACTTCAGCATCAGTCCTTCCAATGATTACTCAGGGTTGATTTCCTTTTGGATTGACTGGTTTGATCTTCTTGCAGTCCAAGGGACTCTCAAGAGTCTTCTCCAGCACCATAGTTCAAAAGCATCAATTCTTTATTGCTTACATTAGGTTTAAATTGGATTTCTTCCATCTTTAAGGCAAAGAGTATTGACTTAAAACTAAACCAGTGTTATAAAATCAATAACAGAAAAGTATCTGTAAAGGTAGCCACCAAGATGTTGATTGTGATTTTCCCTGAGTGGGCACGGTTGAGTTGCTATGGTCTTTTTACATGAATATTTAGTTTTAAATATGTCTGCAAATTCTTTGATTCCCTTGCTGGCAAAAGATGGGGTCTGTGGCCCCTCCCACTGAATCTGGAGTGACCGTAGTGACTGAATGTCCATTGGAAGGCGGTAGAAGTGATGCTATGTGACTTCCAAAGCTGAATCAGAAAAGGCCATAAAGTTTTGGTCTAGTTGTTTTAGGACATAAGCCTTGAGCTTCCATGTAAGAATTCTGAGGCAGCCATGCTACAAGAAAGCCCAGGCCACACAGACAGTCCATATGTATGTATTCCAGCCCCAGCTGAGGTCCCAGCTCACAGCCGCATCAAAGGCAGACATGTAAGTCTAGTTACCTCTAGATACACTTCTGCCTAGGGCTTCCCAGGTGGTGCTAGTGGTAAAGAACCTGCCTGCCAATGCAGGAGACGTAAGAGATGCAGGTTCAATCCAGGGTCAGGAATATCCCCTGGAGGAGGGCATGGCAACCCACTCCAGTATTCTTGCCTGGAGAATCCCATAGACCAAGGAGCCTGGTGGGCTACAGTCCATGGGGTCTCAAACAGTCAGACATGACTGAAGTGACTTAGCATGCATGCATGCATACTTCTGCCTGCACAATCAAGTCAATCCCAACATCTGGTCTTTCCAGTTGAATAAATACATGGTGGAGCAAATACATGCCATCCCCACTGTGCCTTTTTCAGATTCTTGACCCACAAAATGTGGTAGCTTAAAAAAATTATTATTTTAAGCTGCTCAATTTTGGAATGGTTCCTTACAAAGCAGTAGATAGTTGAAATACAGTGTTTTCTGATTTTTCTGTAATGAGCAAGGGTTGTTTTATGTTAAAAAAAAAACAGAAAAAGTTATTCTTAAATTTTTTAGGCATTAAAAAAAATTCACAGCATCATCTGAACAGAAATTTGTCTTTCATCTACTTGTTCCCCAGGTTAGAGGTGACAGACATCACTTGACTTTATACTCTATTGCTCACTGGGGTGGAGGAAGGGGGTGGCAGTGTGACTGAATCACTCCTAGAGTCTTTGTGACCCCTGATATCCTGAATTATTGAATTCTTAGAAGCAGCTGTCTTATCTAATAAGATAAAGACAATTTCAGCCTAGTTGCCAATGTTGACAACTCTTTGGAAAACAGTTTGGCAGCAGTGTAGTACATGAGTTAAGATGCTTTTGAAAGTAAATTTGAAAATAAGTACAAACAACAAAAAATCCATTTTAAAGTGTCTTAGACAAGAAAGGAAATTTATTGACTCACATAACTCAAAACCTGAGATGTAAGTTTCTGGTGAGTCTTAATCCAGCAGCAATGTGAGCACAGCAGTTTGTTTTTCTGAATTTTTCTCCTCTGCTTCTTTGTAGGAGGCAGGGGTATATGCTAATCCTTAGCTTTCCCTCTTGGCCACAGGATTGGAGTCACCAACACCAGGGTTATGATATGCTTTTTGGCTTCTGTCAGAAGAGTACCTTTTCCTAATAGTGGGGGAAAAAAATTGGATCTGGTGATGATCCCTACATCCATGCTGTGTGTGGCAGTGCATGGGTGTAGGGAGTGGTAGGTTATCCTGATTGGGCTAAACCACAGATTTACTTGAGGGATTAGGCTTGGGTCAATCCCATCTAAACTCTATGAGTGACACACTCTGGGTATTGTTGGTGAGACACATATACCTACAGAAATAGACACAAGAATCTTTATGCCCTTATTCCAGCAGCCCTGCTGCTGCTGCTGCTAAGTCTCTTCAGTCATGTCCGACTCTGTGCTACCCCCATAGACGGCAGCCCACCAGGCTCCCCCGTCCCTGGGATTCTCCAGGCAAGAACACTGGAGTGGGTTGCCATTTCCTTCTCCAATGCGTGAACGTGAAAAGTGAAAGTGAAGTCGCTCAGTTGTGTCCGACTCCTAGTGACCCCATGGACTGCAGGCTACCAGGCTCCTCCATCCATGGGATTTTCCAGGCAAGAGTATTGGAGTGGGGTGCCATTGCCTTCTCTGCCAGCAGCCCTACTTTAAGGGAAATATTCTAAAACACAATAATGAACATATTTATGGATATATTCACTATTATTTTTAAGAGCAGGAAGCCAGAAGCATCCTCACTGTTCAATCACTCATTTATTCCACAGTTACTGCAGCTTTTTTTACAATGGGGTAGACCTTTGTACTAGACTCGGGAAATATCTGGGGAGATGCCCACAATAAGAAACAATATGGACGTTACACTCAAGGTTCAGAGTGGAAGAGAAAGTAAATGCACAGCTTCACCAAGATCATGAGTTTGAACGTAGTAGACACAGAATGTGCTATGGGAGTTCAGAGGAGATGTACCCAATTAGGAGTTGTGGGATAACAGCAGGGAGGCTTCCTGGAGGAAGTGAGACTGAAAAGGCCAGTGAGAGTGAACCACTCAAGGGGAGTGGAGATGGTTACGGGTAGGGCAATGGCACCCCACTCCAGTACTCTTGCCTGGAAAATCCCATGGACAGAGGAGCCTGGAAGGCTGCAGTCCATGGGGTCGCTGAGGGTCGGACATGACTGAGCGACTTCACTTTCACTTTTCACTTTCACGCATTGGAGAAGGAAATGGCAACCCACTCCAGTCTTCTTGCCTGGAGAATCCCAGGGACGGGGGAGCCTGGTGGGCTGCCGTCTATGGGGTCGCACAGAGTCGGACACGACTGAAGCAACTTAGCAGCAGCAGCAGCAGTGGTGGTTGTGGTGGTGGGATTAAGAAAAATACCAACACCTGGGTCCTACCCCTACAGGTTTGGTTTGTATTGGACTGTGTGGAGCCTGGAGAGCCCTGTAATTGTTTAAAAGACTACGTTGATAAGCTCCTTAGGGTAGGTGGATAGAACATGGGACCCTTCGGACCAAGGCCTAGGGTCAGGAGGTGAGTGCCAAGGTGTGGACACTGAGACTAAGGGGAGAGTACATTCTGGTTCTGAAGTAAATTAGGAAAGGCGATGAGGTTGACCATCAGTGTTTATGGCCCTCTCTCTCTCCCTCCCTGCAGGAGTGCCTGCAGGGTCAGGCAGTTCCCAGCTACCATCCAGCCCTGCAGGACCCCTCCCTTCCCCATGAACTCAAGTTAGATTGTTCATCTGGTTACTGTTGTCATGAATCTTTTCTTCTACATAAGAGAAGAGCATGGATTCAGTCCATAAACACTGTACAGCACTATACCTTCTATATAAAAAAAACTTGGCACTCAACAATAATTGATGATCAAAGAAGCAGTTTCCCTCTATCCTCAAGGTTGGGCCAGGGGGATCATTGCAATTAAGAAAAGGGTACCAGAAGGGTGCTAAAGGAATCCTGGGGGTGGATCCATAACCCTCTGGATCTGGGTTTGTATTCTGAGTTTGAGTCCTGATTCCACCAGTTAGTAGAAGTGTGACCTTGGACAAATCACTTTACCTCTTTATGTCACACATTTTTTCATCTGAAAAATTGGGGGGGAGTGTGGGGAGGGGAATAATAATATCTCTCTTCTAGGGCCTGTGGGAGGATTAAGTGAGTTACTACACATAAATACCTCTTGTCCCTGGCACATACTGAAAACTGAAAAAGTGTTAGTTATGGTGCTAACAATGATGATGATTCTTGAGTGTTTACTCTGTGCCAGGCTTTATGGTCATTGTCTTGTTCCAGACTCACACAAACTCCAGAAGACAGAAAAAAAAAAAAATATATATATATATATATATATGAAAGAAAGTGAAAGTGTTAGTCACTCAGTCGTGGCCAACTCTTTGTGAGTCCATGGACTATGTATATATATATATATATATATATACCCATAGAAGTGAGAGCTTGGGCTCAGAAACTTTAAATAACTTGCCAAGGTCATGCAGCAAGTACATGATGAAGCTGGCATTTGAATCTCCATCTATTTGATTTCAGAGTCTAAATTCTTAACCACCTACCATCCTTCCTCCTATCAGTCAGCAGCCCCACCAGACTTTGAATAACATGGGGGCGAAAAGCACGTCGTATTAACTTTCATACCTTCCAACACCCCACTCTCATTCCCAAGTGCTCCTCCCAGAGTCAGAATCAGGAAACATTCGCTGAATGAATCGTTGATCTCTCCTCCCACTCCTGGCACTCCCAGTCCTTCAAGGGCCTTCATCTCCACATCCTTGAACCAGCTTTGTCTAAACACAATAGGAGGAGTGATGAAAAAAGTCTTTCTCACCAAGGATACAATTAATCAGAACACTTCAGTTGCGCACATACCTCTGTATAGATACATATACTTGTATCTATATAAATAGCAGCGCTCACAAAGGTTGCTGGCTTAGTGATGCAGTTGAATGGGAGACTGACAGCATGATTCATGGCTCAGGTCAAATTTAACTCTAACCTGTTTGTGCAAGACAGATTTACTTTGAGAGCTCTTTCTGTTGCATAATTGCCTTGGGCCCACCTTCTCCCCAGGGAGAGGATATTTTCACACCAGCCCACAATGTCTTATCAGATCAAGTCAGATCTGGAGTCTCTTGGCTACTTGCCAAGCAGTGTGGGCCCAGGTAAGATCCAACCAGGAAGTTTTTGCCAGCAAAGGAAGGAAGAGTCATCAAAAGCTGTAGCAGGAGGCAGCCTGCCAAGAAACTTGGGAATATGAGATGAGAAGCATCAGAAATAGTGGTCTAGAGAAAGCCTCTCGCCTGTCCACCTATCCATCTATCCATCCATCCATAGCATCTGGCTGCTCATCTATAACATCCATCTGTCTGTTTACTCATCCATCCATCATATTCACCCATTCATTTAATTACCTATCCATCGCATTCATTTATCTATCCTTTCAAGCATAAAATATATACTGTGCATCTACTATGTGCCAGACACTGTGTTGAAGATTGGGGATTTATAGAGTGAAAGAGTTAGATACTTGGCCTTCATGGAGCTTACATTCTAGCTTGAGTTTAGACAGATAATCATGCTAATATCTTTTTAGTTATAGGCTCAGAGAAGTGCTATAGAAAGGGATAGGTGGTGTTAAGATACCCTAGGGGATCTGGGGAACTTGATCTAGTCTTACAATTGGGGGAAGCCTCTGAGAGCTGATGGATGAGAAAGAGTCATCCATCCACTGGCTGGATGGCATCACGGACTCGATGGACGTGAGTCTGAGTGAACTCCGGGAGATGGTGATGGACAGGGAGGCCTGGCATGCTGCGATTCATGGGGTCGCAAAGAGTCGTACACGACTGAGTGACTGAACTGAACTGAACTGAACTGAATGGAGCAAAATGACCTGAGGGCAGCAAGATGGGGAGAGTGACAGGACACTGGGAGGTAGAGAGAAACCAGCTCACACAGTGTGTGGGAAGCTATGGAAGGAGTTGGCCTCTGGAAAGATTCCAGTTTTTCCAGTGGTTCCATTTTTTTCTGACGAAATGGCAGTTTCATAGCTTTATTTAACAGAAAGATGGTAGACTATGGTAGAAAATCACAAAGCTAAGCTGAATTCTTGACTCTACCATTCTACAAATGTATGACTTCAGGTTAGGCAAGCCATTTAACTTCTCTGAACCTCAGATTTTTCACCCATAAGATAATAATAATCCTGCTTTTCTTTTTTCTTTTGTTCAATATTTTTAGAGCACCTACTATGTGTCATGCGCTTTTCTGGACACTGGTGAAATTCCAGTGACTAAAACATACTAAACTCATTGATTGTTATAAAGATTAAATGAGATAATGCATATAAAACATTTGGTAATATGCCTATTCCATTGTTTGTGCTTATTAATTTTATTTTTAAATCAATTAAGGAACACTTTCTTAATGTTCAATACATTGGGAGCCCCAATTAAATAGCAGGTAGCATTTTCCCCTGCAGTCCCAGCATCCCTATCCTCCTGTTCCACCAACTCAGAAACCTGAGAGGCTTCTTTCATTCCTGTTTCCTGCTCATACCTGATAGCCAGTCAGTCACCAGGGTCTGCCCTTTCAGTCTTCTATGTAGCTCAGATGTATCTGCTCACTTTCAGTCCCCATTCACTGACATAATTTGGGGCTATTAAACTCATACCTATCTGATAGATAGTGTTAATTGCTTACCCAACATATACTTCCCTCCATCTTCCATTCTAAAAACATCATGATTTTGTTTGCATCTATAATGTGCTTAATCTCAGATTAAGTACTCACTTTCTGAGCCTCTTTTGCACTTAAAAGTGACAGTTCTGATCAAGGAGATGAAAGCAAACATCTCCTGGATTAAAAGAAATAGATGTAGAGCCTTGTATATATTTTGAATTTTTCTTTTTTTGAATATAGATGTGATGTTTGGAGCTGTGGCAGCCAACTTGGACTATGAAGTGACAGCTGTGAAGATGACTTGTCTATGTAATAAAACAAAAAGACAAATAAGAAACAAAAACCAAATAAAGAGAAAAAAAAAAACAAACCACCTGGATCCTTGGTGAAATAGTTAACACCAGTAACTGCTGTCCCTTGATTTTCTTGTGAGAAGACTAAACCTCTCTTTTGCATAAGCCACCATTATTTGGATTTTCTGTTACTTAAGGCCAAATGGATTCCTAAATAGTTTACCTATTTTTATTATAACAGCCTCTCAACTTGCTTCCTCCAGACTTAGCCCTCTAATTCATCCTCTATACAGCAGCCACAGGTATATTGTGAATGATACAAATTCAGTAACTCCTGTGCTGAAAACTTTTCAAAGTTTTCCCATCACCTACAATTGTCCCTGGGCACTGTGTGGCTAGTAAAGATTCGATTTTCAGAAAACATCTCAGCACCTTGATCAATTTTTTTCCTAATGAATATTGATATATTAATCCTTCAACTCATGTGACACTGGTGTTATTACAATAGAGTTACTTGTGTTTTAGATGAAAATATAATTTAACTTTATCTGAATTTAAAGAAAAAAGAAACTGAAATGAAATGGAAGTAATTGCTAATTTTCAAGTAATTTTTCTTCACCTGAGGGTTATCATTTCTTAATGATTATGAGAATTATTTGGGAGATATAAGAGCAATTAAATATGAGGTGGGATCCTAGATTGGATTCTGAACTGAAAATTTTCCCAAATTGGTGATGTTTTAATAAAGTCTGTAGTTCCATTAGTAGTGTTGTATCAGTGTTGACCTCCTGGTTTTGATCATTGTACTGTGGTCGTGTACATTAATGAAGAGCATATCACATTCTCTGTATGATTGTTTTCAACCTTTCTGTAATTCTAAAATTGTTTCAAAATAAAAGACTTTAAAAATCAGTTTAAGGTTAAAAAATTATAAAATACAAGGGATTAGTTTTTAGTTACTATTTTCCTAGACAGTATGGAATTACTCCCTGTTATGAAATATGATAGCTGTAGCACCCTTAAAACTCTTTTCATTTTCTTTTCTCAAACTTGCAAATTTTTGTTATTTTTATATTGTTAAGATTTAGAATGTTGATATCTTGGCAATCATAATTATTACTGGAGCTGTTCAATTTTAATTACATATTTAGATAATTCTGTGCTCACCACTAGTCCTTTTGTTTCCTGAATTTTTTATTTTGATTTATCTATGTTGGCTGGATTTAATAAATAAATCTTTTTTCAACAACATCTTATTGCTCCTGCATTACTTGGATTCACACTTGAAAATGTCTGTGTGTTGCCATTTCATTCACACAAGTTAAAACAGCTGGGTATAAAAGTATAGGGTTATAGTTCAGAACTTCATGATATTACTCTACAGTTTTCTGTCATTGAGACTTTAACAAATTTAGATACAATGACACTGACTTTTTTGATATACTGTTTTTATGACGTAATGTAATACATGTAATTTTTATATAACCACAACTAAAATCAGGCTGGATGCCAGGCTGGATGAATCAAAGCTGGAATCAAGATTGCTAGGAGAAACGTCAACAACCTCACATATGCAGATGATACTACTCTAATGGCAGAAATTGAAGAGGAAATAGAGCATCTTGATGCTGAAAGAGGAGAATGAAAATGCTAACCTGAAACTCAACATTAAAAAAACTAAGATCATGACATCTTGTCCCATCACTTCAAGGTAGATAGAAGGGGGAAAAGTGGAAGCAGTGACAAATCTTATTTTTTTGGGCTCCAAAGTCACTGTAGATGGTGACTGCAGCCATGAAATTAAAAGACGCTTGCTCCTTGGAAGAAAAGCTATGTTCAACCTAGACAGCATATTAAAATGCAGAGACATTACTCTGCCAACAAAGGTCCATCTAGTCAAAGCTATGTTTATTCCAGCAGTCATGTATGGATATGAGAGTTGGACTATAAAGAAAGCTGAGAGCTGAAGAATTGATACTTTTGAACTGCAGTGTTGGAGAAGACTCTTGAGAGTCCCTTGGACTGCAAAGAGATCAAACCAGTCAGTCCTAAAGGAAATCAGTCCTGAATATTCATTGGAAGAACTGATGCTGAAGCTGAAACTCCAATACTTTGGCCACCTGATGTGAACAACTAACTCATTGGTAAAGATCCTGATGCTGAGAAAGATTGAAGGCAGGAGGAGAAGGGGATGACAGGATGAGATGGTTGGAAGGCATCACTGACTCAATGGACATGAGTTTGAGTAATCTTCAGGAGCTGGTGATGGACAGGGAGGCCTGGCGTGCTGCAGTCCATGGGGCTGCAAAGAGACACGACTGAGTGACTGAACTGAACTGAACTGTTTCTTGGAAAGAAAGCTATGACACACCTAGATAGCACATTAAAAAACAGAGACATCACTTTGCCAACCAGGGTATATATAGTCAAAGCTATGGTTTTTCCAGTAGTCATGTACAAATGTGAGATTTGGACCATAAAGAAGGCTGAAGGCTGAAAAATTGATGCTTTTGAATTGTGGTGCTGGAGAAGACTCTTGAGAGTCCCCTGAACTGCAAGTTCAAGTCAGTCAATCCTAAAGGAAATCAACCCTGAAAACTCATTGGAAGGACTGATGCCAAAGCTGAAGTTCCAATACTTTGCCCACCTGATGTGAAGAGCTGACCCGTTGGAAAAGACCCTGATGCTGGGAGAGATTGTAGCCTCACTGACTCAATTGATGTGAATTTGAGTAAACTCTGGGAGATGGTGGAGGACAGAGGAGCCTGGTGTGCTGCAGTCCATGGGGTCACAGAGAGCCAGACGTGACTGAGCAACTAAACAACAATAACAGAAAATCAGAATAGAGAACAGTTCCATCATCCCCTCAAGTTTCCACAAACCTTCCCTCAACCAGTAACCCCTGAAAACTGTGCATCTGTTCTTTGTTTCTATAACTTTGTCACATAGATGTCATATAAATGAGAGTATAAAGTATGTACCCTTTGATCCTGACTTTTTTCAGTCAGCATAATTCTTCTGAAGTACGTCTGTATTGTGATGTGTATCAACAGTTCATTCTTTTTTATTGTTTAGCAGTAGTATATTTTGTTGATGACCCACTGTTGCTTATCAGTTGAGGAACTGAATGGCTGTACCGTTTTGTCCCACTATCAATGTATGAGAGTTCCAGTTCTGAATCCTAATCAGCACTTGGTATTGTTGGGTGTTTCCTTCCTTCATTGTGGCTATTCTAATAGGTATATAATGGTATCTCTATATAATTTTAATTTGCATTTCCATAAGGGCTAATGATGTTGAGCATCATTTCATATGCTTTATTTACTATTCATAGATCTTTTCTGGTAAAGAAGCTGTTCAATTATTTGGCTTATTTTTTTGTCTTATTGTTGAATTTTGAGGGTTCTTTGTACATTTTGAATACAAGTCCTTTACAAAATATATGTTTTTTCCAAATATTTTCTCACCATATGTATCTTGTTTCTTCATTCTCTTGGCAGAGCAAACATTTAAAATTGCATGAAGTCCAACTTATCAGTAATTTTTAATAGATCATGATTTGGGGATCATATAAATGAACGTTTTACTTAACTAAAGATCATGAAAATTTCTCCTATGGTTTCTTTTAAATGTTTTATATGTTTTGCATTCTTCTGTGGTTATTTTGAGTTAATTTTTGTGTAAGATGTGAGGTACAAGTTGAGGTTTGTTATTATTATTATTTTTTGCAGGTGAATATCTGATTGTTCCAATTCTATTTGTTGAAAAGACTATCTTTTCTCCATTGAATTGCTTTTATGACTTCATTGAAAAGCAGTTGACCATGTTTATTTGGCTCCCTTTTCTGTACCCTCTGTTCTGTTCTATTGATATTGTCTGGGCTTTTGTTGGTACCATAATGTCTTTGTTACTGTAGCTTTATAATAAATGTTAAAACTGGGTAGTGTGAGCCCTCCAACATTTTCTCTATCAAGACAGTTTTGGCTAAACTAGTTCTTTTGCATACTCAAATAAATTTTAGAATCATCTTGTGTCCATCTGCAGAAAAATTCCTACTGCAATTAATTTGGGGATAATTGATATCTTAACTATGTTGTTTTAAAATCAGTAAACATGATATATCTTTTCATTTATTCAAGTCTTCAATGTTTTGGAATTTACATCCTATACATATTTTGCTAGGTTTATACCTAAATAGTTTACCTTTTGAGGACTGGTATACGGTACTATTTTTAAAACTTCAGTTTCTGATTGTTTATTGACAGTATCCAGAAGTATGATTAATAATAATCTATATATTGACCTTACACATTGTTACTTTGCAAAGCTCACCCAGTTCTAGAGACTTTTCTTTTTGTAGATGCTTTGGAATTTCCTATATAGACAATTCTATTGTCTGTGAACAGTGATAGTTTTATTCCTTCCTTTCCAATTTACATGCCTTTTCTTTCTTTCACTTGCCTTTTTGCAGTGGCTAGGACTTACAGTACAATGTTGAATAGGAATAGTGAAAATGAACCTTCTTGTTTTGTTCCCAGTCTTAAGGAAAGCATTTAATCTTTCACCATTAAGTATGATGTTAGCTGTAGGGTTTTGAAGATGCCTTTTATCAGGTTAAGAAAGCTCCCTTCTAATCTTAATTTGCTGAGAGCCTTAAAAAGTCAAATGGGTGTTGGGTGTGTCTTAACTGTTTTTTCTGCATTTGTTAATATGATCATGTGGTATTCTTCTTTTCTATGTTAATATGGTAGATTATGTTGATTTTCGAATGTTGAAGGAGCATTGCACTCCCAAAATAGATCCCACTTGATGAAAATCAGTTATGTGGTTGTGTGCCTCTGTGTGTGTACATATATATTATATATAGATGCATATATGTGATTTGCTAATATTTTTTGAAACCATATGAGCCTGGAGTCATATTGTTCAGGATGTTTTTAACTACTTATTTGATTTCTTAGACATAAGGATATTAAGGTAATCTATCTCTTCTTGGGTGAGTTTTGATATTTTGTGGCTTTTAAGAAATTGGTCTATTTCAACTAAGTTGTAGAATGTAAGTTATAGAGTTGTTACAGTATTTTCTTATCATTCATTTATGCCTGTGGGGTCTATAGTGATATTCTCTGCTTCACTTTGAATTTTGTTAATTTATGTCTCCTCCCTTTTATTCGTTGTTAGTTTGGCTATTTTGGAGATTTGTCAATTTTATTGACATTTTTATAGAAGCAGCTTTTGGCTTGATCAATTTTCTCTATTCTTATTTTCAATTTCATTGATTTCTGGCCTTCTTTATTATCTCCATCTTTATTTTTGATTATTCTTTATTTTTATAGATATCTTTATTATTTCCTTCCCTCTTGTTGCTTTGTGTTTATTTTTTGCTCCTTTTCACCCTAGTTCTTAGATTGTTGGTTTGATGCCTTTCTTCTTTTCACATATATGCCTTTAATGATTCATATATGCACTGAATTTAGTTCAATTTCCCCCAAACACTGCTTTCACTATATCCCACAAATTTTGAGTTATTATTTTCATTTTCCTGCATTTCAAAATTTTCTGATTTTCACTGAGACTTCCTCTTTGACCCATGGCTATTTACAATTTGAGGCTTTGTTTATTTGTTTTTGGTTTTGGCCGTGCCACATGGCTTATGATTGAACCTGGACCCTCAGCAGTGAGAAAGCAGAGTCCTAACCATTGGATCACCAGGGAATTCCCTATTTACAAATTAAAATTAAAATTTTTTCTAAGTATTTGAGGGGTTTTCCAGATAACTTTTTGTTACTAATTTTTAATTTAGGTCCATTATGCTCAGAGATATTGTTTGGATGATTTCAGTTCCTTAAGTTTGTTAAGGTTTATTTCATGATGCAAAATATGGTCTGTTCTGGTGAATGTTTCTTGAATATTTGCAATGAATGTATATCCTGCTGTTCTCGGATGGAGTATCCTGCAAATGTCAATTCAATCCAGTTCCTTGGTGGTTCATCTCTTCTCTATCCTTGTTGATTCTCTTTTGCTTGTTCTAGACATCACCTAGAGAAGAGTGTTCACATCTCCAAATATAATATGGATTTGTTCATTTCTCCCTCCAGGTCTAGCCATTTTTACCTTGTGTAGTTTGAAGCTATGTTGTTAGATGCATACACATTTAGAATTTTTTTTTTTTTTTTTGGTGAATAGCCCCTTTTATCATTATTTAGTTCCCCTCTAAAATTATCTCTGGTAATTTTCTTTTCTCTAAGGTGTACTTTGTCTGAAATTAATAGAACCACTTCAGCTTTCTTTTTATTAGTATTTGCATGCTGTATCATTTTCATCCTTTTGCTTTTAACCTTCCTATGTCATTAATTTAAAATGGGATTCTTATAGACAGCTTATTATAGTTGAGTCTTTTTTAATCCAAATCTTATAATTTCTGTCTTTTAACTGATATGTGTAGATTATTTTTATTTAATGTAATTATTAATAAGCTTGAATTTAGTTATCTTATTTAAAATTTTTTCTATCTTTTACTTCTGTTTTTCTTTTTTGCTCAGTTTTCCTCTTCCTGACTTCTTTTGAAGGTTTTCTTTTGAAGGGCTTCCCTGATAGCTCGGTTGGTAAAGAATCCGCCTGCAATGCAGGAGACCCCAGTTCGATTCCTGGGTCAGGAAGATCCTCTGGAGAAGGGATAGGCTACCCACTCCAGTATTCTTGGGCTTCCCTTGTGACTCAACTGGTAAAGAATCCATCTACAATGAGGGAGACCTGGGTTTGATTCCTGAGTTGGGAAGACCTCCTGGAGAAGGGAAAGGCTACCCACTTCAATATTCTGGCCTAGAGAATTCCATGGACTGTATAGTCCACAGGCCCACAAAGAATTGGACACAACTAAATGACTTTCACTTCACTTTCACTTTGAAGGTTTAAATACTTTTTAGTGTTCCATTTTCCTTTTAACTTTACTATATCTCTTTGTATAGAGATTTTAGTGGTTGTTCTAGGGATTACAGTATTTATACATGCTTTTTAAAACATAATTTTGTTGATTTTTATTTATGTTCATTGGTTTGCTGTGCTGGGTCTTCATTATTATTCATGGGATTTTCTCAAGTGTGGCAAGTGGGGGCTACTCTCTAGTTGTGCACAAGGTTCTCACTGCAGTGGCTTCTCCTGTTGTAGAGCACAGGCTCCAGGGCACTCGGGCTTCGGTAGTTTCAGCACGTGGGCTCAGTAATTTCGGCTTCTGGGCGCTAGAGCACAGGCTCAATAGCTGTAGCATATGGGCTTAGTTGCTCAGAGGCACGTGGGATCTTCCTAGACCAGGGATCGAACCCATGTCTCCTCCATTGGCAAGCAGGTTCTCTACCACCGAGCCACCAGGGAAGCCCCTGTATGTACTTTTAACAGTTTGCTAGAATCAAGATGATGTGGGAGTGGGGAAATAAAGGAGTCAAGAATGACACTGAAGTTTCTGGATCAAGAAGATGGGTATAAGGTGATGTTATTCATTACCAAGGTCTTCCCTGGTGGCTCAGAGGTTAAAGCGTCTGCCTGCAATGTGGGAGACCTGGGTTCAATTCCTGGGTCGGGAAGATCTTCTGGAGAAGGAAATGGTAACCCACTCCAGTATTCTTGCCTGGAGAATCCCATGGACAGAGGAGCCTGGTGGGCTGCAGTCCACGGGGTCGCAAAGAGTCGGACACAACTGAGCGAATTCACTTCACTTCACTTACCTAGGAGAAGAGAGTTTTGTTTGGAACACATAATTTGGGATATTTGTGAAACATTCAAGTGGTGGTGTCAGATGGCAATTTATCACATGGGTCGTAAGTTAACAGAGGTGTTTTGGGCTTAAAGATAGATTTGGATGTTTTCAGTTGTAGTTGACATCTGTTGGTTTTGCCACTCAATGTTTTGTTTACTTCTGGTAACCTATCCCTGACTCTTGACCACAGGAGAGGCTCTAAACCCCCTTTTAAGTGGGTTTAACCCATTCTACAAGTGGATCTTAGGTAAACTCAGCTAATTACTATCTCATTCCTCCTGGCCACAGGGATTGGTTCAGGGTTAGATTTCTAATCGAATTTAGCCAGTGATAATGAGATCCAATACTCCTGTCCCCTTATCTTGGAGAGACAGGCTTTCTTTCTAATTGGAGTTAATCCAATAAGAAGTAAGATCTGAAGATGCTTGCTGAAGGAAGATGCTTGCTTCCCTGAAGGAAGAGCCACCTGAAAACACACCAGCAAGGGAGGTAGCAGAACTGAGGGGTGCTGGGAATGAGTAGATCCAAGGGAAATTGAGCCCCTGATCAATCTGTGCTCAGCCTCTGGACTTTGCAATCATTGAGCCAATTATGTTCCATATTTCATAGATTATGTTCAGTCAAATGAGAGTTCTAATTGATATATAAGCATCTAGCGTGTATGGAAGCGATAGTGGTAAATGAGAGCATGTCGAGAGACAGAGGAAAAGAAGGAGTCCACTTAAGGAAAAGGGGCCCATGAAAGAGCATGAGAGGAGTGCTCAGAGAGACAGAGGAGAGTCCTTTGCCTTGGGAGCTCCAGAAGGTGAGTCAAGAGATAGAGAGTAATTAGCAGTGTAAAATACTTAAAAGGTATCAGTAAAGGTAAGGACTGAAAAGGGCCCTTTGGAACTATCAACGAGGAGGCTGTTGACAAAACATTTGGATTTACCAAGCTAGAAGGATCCTCTGAAACCATACATTATACCCTCTTCTGAGGATGAGGAAATTGAGGCAATGAGATACTTAGATTTTTTTTTTTTTTGGTAGCAGATACAAGATTACAAGTAGAAAGTAGGGCTTTAAGGGTCCTTAAAGATCACATGATCCAATTACTTATCCAATACTAAATCTCTTACATAACATCTCTCTGAAGCCTGAACTGAAATACAACCACTGAGAAAGAACTCATTACTTCTCAAGTCTAATGAGAACCCTTGATTTCTGAGTTCTTATATCATGATCTCTTTACACCACAGAGTAGGTAGACACATGAAAGGAGAGTATATGCATCCCAAGTTGATCCCTGGAAAAGCTGGTTGTGTTTGAGGAATTCAACAGATTAAGTCAGATTTTTGTGTTTTTAGGAGGTTTTTGCCTCCACCCCAGTGAATATTCCAGTTTCAGATGAGCCTAGTCTTTGAGCCACCTCAGCCCAGAACTTTGTGAGTGAATGATAACTTCCAGGTTATTCCAGCTGCCAGTCTTTTAGATTTCCCCATTTGAGGACCCAGATTTCATGCAGCAGGAACAAGCCATACCCATTATGTCCTATCTGAATTCTTGACCTAAGAATCTGTGAGCATAATAAAATGGTTGTTTTGTTATGCCATAACGTGTTAACATGTTATTTTCCTTATACAGGAATAGATAACTGGAAGGGTAAGTATTATTTTCCCATTTTACAGATGAGGCTAACCGAGTTTCATAAAGATTAAACAATCCAGGTCGTATAGGTAACCAATTGCAGGGCCAATATCTGAACCCAGGTGTGGCTAATTGCATAGTTTGCTTTCTTCCAGTTATCCTAGATACCTCCTGCTGAGTTAGACCCCTTAACAAAATCTCCCCAGCCTACCATTTCTGTTCTTCAATCGGAAGACCATCCTTGACCAATCTAGAGTTCAATGACTAAGAAGTGGTTAGAAAAACAGCCTTTATTAAACAGCTGATTCATATTCTTTTCAAATAATTGAAAGATATTCACTGTGCAATCAGTTCTTTCCTGATTTTATTTTCTCCTCCACACCCCCAGGCGGGAGCCAGATACTTCTGCCAAGCCTGACGAATCTGCTCCTCTTTTCCCCACACCACCCAGTGTACAAATACCCATTGGCCTCCATTAAATCCCAATCAGGCTTGGAGTTAGCTGATTCAGCCCCCTCTCCTGCCTCCCGGGAAGAGTTAGGGATGAGCAAATCACTTATTGGAGTAATTCTGGGAGCTGAAGCAGAGCCGTGGCTGGAAGCCACCCACTAACTAGAAACCCAGGACATCAATCAACCAAACTGATTTTTCCGCTGCCGCAGCCATTTAAACAGTTATCTTTGCTTGGGGCTTTGTCCAAAGTTACTCAACCAGTGGGTTCCTGGGTGATAAGTCACCGCAGCCTCATTCCACTGTCTCTGTATCCTGGGGCTGCCTCTTTACTCACTTCTCAAGAGGGGTTGAAGTTCATTTGTTGCACTCTAAAAAGAATAGATCCTGCACGGCTGGCGCACAAGTTCTGGTTATAGCAGGAAGATGAAAAAGGAGCCCGAAGTCTGTGGGGATATCAATACAGTACTTCTCATTTGACGCCCTGCTGAGGCACGGGGAGGATGTTTCAAATTCATTTTATAACGCCCCCTGCTGGTATCCTTTCCCAACTGCTGCAGGTATCTGATCGAGTTTGGGAGAGGACAGCGGGCAGAGTCGGGGGTTGGTGAGAGCAGCTTACAAGCCAGGTGCGGGGAGAGGGGAGCCCTTAGCCTGTACCAACTTCCTTTCCTCGTTTTACATATGGGGAAACTGATGCCAGGAAGAAAAACTGTTTTTACTCAAGGTTGTGATTTACTCAAAGTCTATATTAAGGCTAGAACTAGTCTCTCTGTGGCTAGATTTTTTTTTCTTTCTAGAATCCAGTAGTAATTGTCTCTGATTGGCAGCCTTGTGTGAAATCCAGGGACCCTGGTTTCAAATCCAAGCTCTGCCACTGAATAGTTGTCATGAGAAGGTAGTTCTCTGAGCCTCAGATTTCTCATCTGCAAAATAAGGGTTAAAAGACAAGCCATGAAATAGGATTTTGTAAGAAGTTCTTCATACTTTCATTCAAGAGCTATTGAGTATCTGCCACGTGCCAAGCACCGTGCTGGGCACTTGGAATATAACAGTGCATAGGACATTGTAGTACCTGTTCTTTTTAAGGATGGTAATCTATCATAAAATCAGATGACGTATGTGGATGCACAGCAGAAATTCAACAATTGTTGGGAAAGAAAGAATTTCCCCTTTGATTCTCTCCACTTTTCAAGTATCAGAAGGCTTGGGGCTTAGCCCCAGCTGTGCCAGTCTAGGAATGCTGATGACTTGAAGAGATTAAGTTATGTAAAGGTCAGGACCACATAAATTTTCGTATTCTCCAGTATGCCTGGCCCCAGGATGTGCGCCAGTCAATATTTGTTTGGCTTCATGGATGCTCCCTGTGCCTTCTGGCTGCCTGCAGATTGCTGTCCGTGGTGCTGAAAAGCAATTCCTGCTTCTCAGTATGAGGCAGCGCAGGTGCTGAGGCAGAAAATGGAGCCCAGGGGAAGTGAGTAGAGAGGAGAAGAATGAGCCAACTTTTCACTGGCTAATAGTGACATCTTCATTTTATCATATCTTGGAATTCAAAGCTGATGCTTCTTTTTCCAGCTGTCTTCATTTGGCATTTTTTGCTAGCTGGAAACCCTGCAGAGATAGGTGTTCTTAATAACTACACAGGGTGATAATCTCTACAATGGGAGAGGTATTGGAAGCCCATAGCCTTATAAGCCCTATTTGCAAGTGTTGTTGGAAATTGGTAGCTCCTTCTTCTAGCTTATTACTTGGCTAGGAAAAAGTATCAGTCATAGATGCCTCCCCTAGCTGATTTCATCTATGTCTACCACCCAAGACGGTGGGCAGCTCTGAGTCAGACTATAGGGAAACCAGAGAGGTAGGGCCTGAGATTCATAGCCTGGAGTTGGGTGCATATTCAAAGAATTCATTTTGACCAGTATTTCACATGATAATATGTTTGTTCATTCATTCACTCTATAAATATTTATTGAGTGCCTAGAGTACATCATGAGAAATGCTGGACTGGAAGAAACACAAGCTGGAATCAAGATTGCCAGGAGAAATATCAATAACCTCAGATATGCAGATAACACCACCCTTATGGCAGAAAGTGAAGAGGAACTAAAAAGCCTCTTGATGAAAGTGAAAGAGGAGAGTGAAAAAGTTGGCTTAAAGCTCAACATTCAGAAAACGAAGATCATGGCATCTGGTCCCATCACTTCATGGCAAATAGATGGGGAAACAGTGGAAACAGTGTCAGACTTTGTTTTGGGGGGCTCTAAAATCACTGCAGATGGTGACTGCAGCCATGAAATTAAAAGACGCTTACTCCTTGGAAGAAAAGTTATGACCAACCTAGACAGCATATTCAAAAGCAGAGACATTACTTTGCCGACTAAGGTCCGTCTAGTCAAGGCTATGGTTTTTCCAGTGGTCATGTATGGATGTGAGAGTTGGACTGTGAAGAAGGCTGAGCGCCGAAGAATTGATGCTTTTGAACTGTGGTGTTGGAGAAGACTCTTGAGAGTCCCTTGGACTGCAAGGAGATCCAACCAGTCCATTCTGAAGGAGATCAACCCTGGGATTTCTTTGGAAGGAATGATGCTGAAGCTGAAACTCCAGTACTTTGGCCACCTCATGCGAAGAGTTGACTCATTGGAAAAGACTGTGATGCTGGGAGGGATTGGGGGCAGGAGGAGAAGGGGACAACCGAGGATGAGATGGCTGGATGGCACCACGGACTCGATGGACGTGAGTTTGAGTGAACTCTGGGAGATGGTGATGGACAGGGAGGCCTGGCGTGCTGCGATTCATGGGGTTGCAAAGAGTCGGACACAACTGAGCGACTGAACTGAACTGAACCATGGTCTGGCACTGTTATAGGAGCTCCACATACAGTCAAATACAAGAAAGGTCTCTGACTCCATAGAACTTACATTCCAGTAGGGGAGACATAAAATAAACAAATATACAAATGAATGTGTAGCATAATTCCAGGCAAGAAAATAGATAATAGAAGGAAATTCTCTCTTAGATAAGATTATCACAGGAGATCTCTTTGAGGAATGACATTTGAGCATAAATGTAAACTAATTGAAATAATAAGACATATAAATATTGAGGAAAGGAAGTGTTCCAGGCAGAAGGCACAAGAGGACCAAACAAAAAAAGAGGGAATAAGATAGCATGTCCAAGGAACAAAGTGGCCAGTGCAGATGGAGCAGGTTTATCAAAGAGGACATTAGAAAAGACTGGATAAATACACAAAGACCAGTGCTGTATCTTGAGAACAAAACAAGATGCTCAGAATAGAAGAAACACTTACAAAATGACAGGTACTGCCACATCTGCTGTGGATAAACCACAACAGTCTGGATGCCACCAGGGACACAAGGATAATTAGAGCTCCTGTCTATAGATCTCATTATGTTTAAAGATATAATTAACAAAGGCTAGTGGGAGTTAGTGATGTACTATTTATTCAACCAACATTTTCTGAGTACCTACTATGTACCCAAAGATCATAGTCTAGGAGCTGTCTAGAAGTACTAGTCTAGGAGCTGAGGAGAGGAGAGAATGAGTCACTTGATGAAACCAGAATGTTTAAAGGCAAGTAGGAAGCTCCAAATGGCAGAAACTCAGGCAAAGCCACTTGCCTCTGATTTCTCTTTCTCTCCAATAGGGCCTCTTGAGAGACAGGAACAACACTGGTCTAGAGTAGGCTGCACCTTATAAACAAGTGCTTTGGAAGCATGCCCACCACTGAGGCTCAGTAACCAGAGTAAAGCAGTATGGACTGCTTTCTGCCAGACAGCATAGGTAAAGAAATGTGCATGCTAGGCATCTTTGCTGAGAATTTCATGCAGTCTTCAAATCAGCTCCATAAGGTGATTGGAACTTCCTTATCTTCCCCATAAGGAGACTCCTAAGACCCAACAATCCTATCAAACAGGAGGAGTTCCCCCTCACTGGTCCTAGGTTGCAAAGGAATTTTATACCTTTGGCCTTGTTGCTGCAGGATCATCAACATCTTTGAGATTTGGGCAGAATGTTTATCTATCTGACAAATGAGAAACTAAAGCTTGAAAAGTTTAACCAGTTTACCCAGGGTCACAGAGTGCTCAAGAGATATAATAGGACTCAATACAAAATCCATCTGACCCCAAGCCATTTGCAGTAATTTTTTCTTGGATCTCAAATGTGGAGTTCATGTTTGACTTTTTTTTTATTTTTATGGCCAGTCCAGCACAGAGCTATTTTTGATCATAGTAACACCTGACATCTCTGCTTCTTCCATGGCACAGTCTTGTTCTTAATCTCCCTTAATCCTCCCAACAATGTTGGAAGTAATAAGAATAAGAATATTCTTAATATGAAGTGAAGTGAAGTCGCTCAGTTGTGTCTGACTCTTTGCGACCCCATGGACTGTAGCCTATCAGGTTCCTCCGTCCATGGGATTTTCCAGGCAAGAGTGCTACAGTGGATTGCCATTTCCTTCTCCAGGGGATCTTCCTGACCCAGGAATCGAACCCAGGTCTTCTGCATTGCAGGCAGACGCTTTACCATATGAGCCACCAGGGAAGATCTTGTTAAGTAATAAGAATATTAGCTAGCACTTACTGAACACTGAGTATTTGCATTAATTTATACTTGCAACAACCCTGTGAGATAAGCATCATTCCTATTTCAAAGGTAAGAAAATTAAAGTCCAGAGAGATTAAGTAGTTTGCCAGAGATCACACAGCTAGTCAGGGGCAGAGCCAGGCAGTCTGATTCTGGAGCTCTTACCTTTAATCACTGTACTCTGTTGACAAAGCAGCTGTTACTTAGAGAGGTAAGTTACATAGTCCAGAAATGATGATCAGACTTGAGCCCAAGATCAAACTCCAGAATATTTCCACTGCTCCACACTGCTTTTCTCACTGGTAAGCAGAAGAAAGGAGAGAAGCTGTTTAGAGACACCTCCATAGAGGAACAGAATGATTTAAAGCTGCCAAGGAGCCCCCAGGGGATTTAATTTAAATGATGATCTGCCCTGCACAGTTGTGTGATATTCCCTCCCACTTACTTTTCTCAAATGTGGAAACTACTTTGCTCCATGCACCCTCCCTAGCACGTAAATGCTTCACTAAGGAAGCTGAACTTTTCTGTACTGATCTGTGGTGTTCAGAAAGCTTCTTCCTTAAATGCTCTTATTCCAGGGACTTGTAAGGATGACTCAGAGAGGGAGAGGCTATAATAGAAAATTAATTATTTTATCTGAGATGGATCCTAGACCGAAGATCCAGAATTAGACTGATAAAGGCCCTTCTACAAGGGCTATGGGGGCCCTTGAGCTGTTGCCAACCGGTTACTTAAAGGGAAGTCAGGAACCAGGCTTCCCAGCTGCCCTTCCTGTGACTGTCAATGTTCCTGGATGTGCCACAGCCCTGGGGGTGTGAGGTGTGCATCGGAGGGCTTATTTGCATGTATGCTGCTGGGGTTAGTCTGTATGTGGCGGTGGGGGGAGGTGTGAGTGTGTGTGAAAGAGAGAGAAAGAATGCGGGAGTCTGGGGGCTGTGAATATGTTTGTTTGTGTGTCACTCTGTCTGTTCCTATCCAAATGTGTGTATATTTGGTGTGACTGTGTGTGTAGGGGCCTGAGGGTACTTGTGGCTCTCTGGGTGTGATTTCTGAGTACCTTTAATCGGGAGAGGAATCTAGATGTTTGGTTAGAAAATGATCAATGTCCGTTGGTTAGGATAATGGAAGCAGTTCCAGGGCAGGTGTTTTGATCCTGCTGTGATGTAGGAGAAGAAAAAGAAATGCAGGTTAAATCACTATCAAACCTTAAAAGTTTTTCATCTTGAAATGGGGAAGATTATCTACTAGTAATAATAATGATGATAGCAGTTAAAAAATGAACAGTGTTGTAGAACTAGTCATACTAGGTCCATTTAGAGAGTGCTTAACTCTATGCCCTCTTATATGTTTTAGCTGTGTTCTCAACACAGCTCTGTACTACCCTCACATCCATTTCATAGAAGAGGGAGCTGGGCTCAAGTAACTTGCCCAGGGCCATGCTGTTGGAGGAGCAGAGCCAGGAAGAGAACGCTGGTCTATCTGACTCCAGAGACTGAACTTTTCCCATCTGCACCAACTGCCACCCCCCAGCTCCAGCCAAGCCTCGGACCTGGCGGGGTGAGCCCCAGAAGGTGAAGTGGAGGGAGGCTGAGCTGGCAGGCAGAACAGACTGATACAGTGGGAACAACTGAGTTCTACGCTCAGCTGGCTGTGCAACCTTAAGACCGTAGCTCCTCCTCCCCGGACCTCTGGATTCCCATCACTAAAATGACAGTTCGGATTCGTTGGTCTGATAGGTTCTCCTACTGTGTGGGCCACAAGGCAGGGCTTGGGGGCGGCCCCCACCCCACCTGGGGAGTGTTGACCTGGACGAAGGCTCGAGGCAGGGGATGTGGGGGTGGGAGGCAGAAGAAGAAAGAAGATGTGTGTCTGCCTGGCCTATGACACTCTGTTCTTTCTTTCCCGTATGCAGGGTGTGTGCCTGCTTGGCCCTCAGCTCCCAATGCCCCTCCTGCTTCTTTGTTATGTACCTTCCTGGACTGCAGAGCTGAAAACTGTTTTCCTCAGAGGTTAAAGCGTCTGCCCGCAATGCAGGAGACCTGGGTTCAATCCTTGGGTCAGGAAGATGCCCTGGAGAAGGAAATGGCAACCCACTCCAGTATTCTTGCCTGGAGAATCCCATGGACGGAGGAGCCTGGTGGGCTATAGTCCACGGGGTCTCAAAGAGTCGGACACGACTGAGCGACTTCCCTTTCACTTTCAGATGCCTGCGAAGCTAGGGTTCCGGGTGCAGATTGTATTCTGCCAATAGCTAGACTTGTGTGAGGGCAACATGACAGAATGAAACGGAGGCCGTCTTCCCACTGCTTTGGTCGCTTCCTCCAGCCAGAGCAGACATGGAGTGGGGGGTCTGCAGCAGCATCTCAGAGCCCAGTGTCCACTCCAGGGGCGCTGAGAGGCTGTAGTGGTGGCTCCCTGGCCCCAGCTTCGGGACCGCTGGATTATAAGGTCATGTGGTTCTTCAGCTCACGCAGTGCGGGGACAGCATCCTTTCCGTCGTGTGGCTGGAGGCCTTGCAGTGCTCTGGGAGACCCAGTCTCCTCTCCCAGCAGCCCCGCCCTACCTATCCCCCACCCCCAGTCCCTGTCAACACCTTTTAAAATTCCCCAGTTCCCTATGTTGAATCTGCTTGTGCTTAGAAAAGCCTGGATGCTCCCTTCTTCACGGAACCTGACCAACCACCATGCTGCTCTCCCACTCAGTCTCCAGAACCCGGCTCCTAGTCTCCATCTCTAGGATGACTGACCTCCACTGCGGGACTGACGTGGGCACCTCTCCTCTTGGCCAGAGCCATCCAACTCCTCCACAGTCACCCCTATCTTAGACTTTCCCACATGACAGTGAAATTTCCTGTTTACGTTCTGTCATCCCCACTGGACTGTGACCCCCAGAGGTGGGGACTGGGTCTTCTCAGCCATGCATCTGAGTGTTTAGCAGAGAACCTGGCCTCTGGCAGGCACCCTGGGAGCATTTTATGGAATGAATGCAGAGAAGGTAGCAACTTGTCAGTTCAAAAGGATTTAGGAGAAACTGTAAGATTCATAGATTGAGAAAAAAAAACCAATTTAACCTTTCCCTTTGGCAAAAAGAAATTCACTTCTTATTAAGAGCTGTTATTAAGAGCAACGTACCTGGGGGAGCTCATGGCTGATGAGGGGCAGCTCTCAGATCGAGGGTCTCATTCCAGGTCTAATATCTGGGATCCCTTCATGGACCTGTCCTCCTGCTGGCGCCCAAGCTGCTCTGGAGGAATTTCGGAACTGATGGCCAGATTGATGAGGGAAAACAGCTCTGGCTTTTGAGGCAGAAAGTCCTGACTCTGCCACTCACTAGTACTGTGACCTTGGGCAAGTGACTGCACTGCCTGAGCTCAGTCCCCATCTGCAGAGTGGTGCTGATGACATCTACATGATAGGGTTGTTGTGAGGGGCAAATGTGGTTTAGGAGAAGCACCTATGACTGAGCCATCACCTGAAACATGGTGGCTGGGATAAGATTTCAATGACTTGAGATTTCAGGCTTTTCCCTTTCTCGTCTGGGCAAAAACGGTTCCCACCACTGACCTCTTGTTGGACTGTGACTGAGGTCAAGGGGTCCCCGCATGTGGTTATGAGTGTGAGGTCTACAGTTCCGGATTCAGAACACAGGAAAAGGGTGGCGCTGACGGATTCTGGCTCAGGACCTGTTCCCAGGTGGTTGGGAGTGACTGAGGAGCATCATGGGAAATGGTGCAGCAGGGAGGGTCGTGCTTTGGAGAGGTGCCAACCTCAGTGTGAGTCCTGGCTCCCCACCTGACCCGCTCCCTGAAGTAGTACCTGTGCTACCTCACCTCTCTGGACCTCATTTTCTTTATTTGCAAAGTGGAACTTACAGTGCTTCCCCCATAGTGCTGCTGGGAGCTTATTACAGATAGTTTATACCTGATCCTGGCATCTTGCCTGGCACAGTGAATAATGGCATCTATGCACCTGCTGCTTATGGGCATCAGTGAAGAAGGAGTTCACAGCATGGGCTTTGGCGTCAGATTAACTTGAGCTCGGTTCTCATCCATCTGAGAGCTGTGTGCCCTTAGCTGAGTCACTGCCTCTCTGAGTGCCGCTTCCTCTGACGGAGGAAGACAGTAATGGCACCCACCCTGGGGGTTTGCTATGAGGATAAGATGATGTCACACGTGGAGACGACTCATTGGGGTGTGGGGCATCAGCAGATGCATGACAACTATTAGCTGGAATGATAAACTTCCACACCCAGCTGAAGCGAGGCAGGAGGGAACAAGAGGTTTGGCCCACTGGGAAAGGGACATTCTCTCCAGTTCCAGTTCATCTCAGCTGCTGGCATCTGTCTGCACTCTTGGCTGAGGGAAGACAACACAGCTTTCCCTCTGCCTTCTCATTGCTACTGCAGAGCTTTCCTCCCCAGAAAAGCAAGCACCTGCTTCCCCAGCCCTTTCCTGCTCCCTCCATTTTAAGTGTTTTTAAGTGTACAACTTATAAGTACATTCATAGGGTAGCCACCATCACTATCCATTTCCAGAACTTTTTCATCCAAACAAAAACTCTGTTGATGTTTAAGCACTATTTACACCTCCTCCCAGCCCTTAGTAACTTCTATTCTATTTTCTGTCATTATGAGTTTGCCTATTCTAAATACCTCTAAATATAGACATAGAATTATACAGTATTTGTCTTTTTGTTACAGGCTTATTTTACTTACCATCATGTTTCAATGTTCATCCATGTTGCAGCAAGTATCAGAACTTCAGTCCTATTTATGGCTGAAAAATAGTCTACGACACTTAGAGACTACTCCATTCATCTGTTAACTGATGCTGGTTTGGCTCTTGTGAGCAATGCTGCTGTGAACATTGGTGTAGCAGTATTTGTTCACGTCCCTGTTTTCCGTTCCTTCTGGTATACACCTAGGTGCAGAATTGTGAGGCCATATGGTGATTCTATATTTCATATTTTGAGGAACCACCAACACTTTTCCCACAGCAGCTGTACTGTTTTACACCCCCCCACACACTATGCCTGCCTTCATAGTCTACACTCCACCAGCATGTGCACAGCTAACAATCAGACAAACTGACCTCGTTTATCAGCCAGGGACAAACGCTACGAAGAAAAATGGAGCTGGGCAAAGGATCAGGATTGATGGGGCAAAGGGTGGGCAAGGGGCCTGTTTGAGGAAGTGAAGTTTAAGCCAAAACCTAGATGAAGTGATTGGAGAAGGAAATGGCAACCCACTCCAGTATTCTTGCCTGGAGAATCCCAGGGACAGGGGAGCCTGGTGGGCTTTCGTCTATGGGGTCGCACAGAGTCGGACACGACTGAAGCGACTTAGCAGCAGCAGCAGCATAGTATAATCTGAGTTACATTTGTGAAAGTATCTCTCAGGTTGCTGAAGACCCAAGTAATAAGTAGTGGCTAAAGCTGGAAGGAGGGGCCAGTGGTGCTGGGGCTGTCATCCATGACAGAGGTGATGGGGGCCAGACCAGGACGATGGACCCACAAACAGTAAAGACATCCAGCGACTTGAATGTGGGGCCAGAGAAAGAGGACAGTCAAGGATGGCTTCTCAACTCTCCTTGCTTCCAGGCCTCTGCCCACAATGCCCTTCCCTCCCTTTGCTGGACAATTCCTACTCCCACATCAGCTTACCAGGCTCTCACCTCCCAGACTCGGCTCCCCCCGCCCCCCATCAGGCTGGGATGGGAGCCCCTCTTCTGTCTTCCCACAGTGATCCTGGTCTTCCAGCCCTGTACTCATCACATCTAAGAATGGCCTGTTCCTACATCCGGCCCCCGATCTGGATCACGAGCACAGAGAGGGCAGAATTGCACGCTGTGCATTGCACTTCTAGGGCCAAGCACACTGTTCCATTTCAATGTGAGAGTGCGAGAGAGAGAGAGCATTGCTCCACCTCAAGCACAGGCCCAGACTTTGTCTGTCCCATGGCGGCCATGCACAGACGTGGCTCCCACAGCCAGCAGCTGGTGTGGGTCCTCCGAGAGCTGTGCCAGGCACACTGTGAAGACTGGAAGCCAAGTGGAGGGCGGGGACTCAATTCCCTGGAATCCTCCTGAGTGACCCATGGTCAGCGGCTCCCGCCTTCCAGGGAAACAGGTGGATAAAGGAAAGACACAGATCTTCATGAGTGAGATGGAACCAGGGTGGGGAAAGGCTGGGAAGTAGTTCAACTTGGGTCAGGGCACAGGCCTGAAGTTCACGGCTTGGCTCGAGGCCACGCAAGCGGTGCTCTGCTATGTTCTATCTGCATATTTGAACCTTCACACAGCTTCTGTCCCCTAAAGCAGGGTAGGGATAGCATTCTAATTGCAGGGCTGTTTGGAAAAATCAAGTGTGTTAATAACTGTGAACAGCTGACAACAGGGCCTGGCATGTAGGGTGGCCTTAAGAAGCTGCCTTTATATTTTCACTTTTCTATCTCCTGCCAAGTTCTTCGTTATTCCTCCCTAACAGAATAGTTTGGGGGCTGGTAGTTACAAATGCCTCCTTCTCTTCCGCCTTTGATTTTGGTTCATGTCAAGATCTGAATCAGAGACGTGTGCCCTGAAGACACGGCAGAGATTGGGGTACTCCTGACCCCGCACAAGGTGGATGCTGTCCCTGGTCTCCAGAAGACTTGGGGGCTCAAGGAGACCAGGTATCCTCCAGTCACCACCAGAGTAAGTGGGGGCGTCGGGATTCGAGTCCAAGTTAGCTTGTTCCAGTTCTATGGTTTCCCGTCCCACGTGCTGCTGCCATGGGGTCTGTGACGTGATGGAGCATCGCTGAGCCCAGAGCGGGGGAGTTTTGTGACAAGCTCTTCTAGGATAGGGGAGAAGGCTTTTCCTGGCCTTGTCCTGTATGTGCCTAAAGGAAGTAAAAGAAAAGCAAGTGAATGAACTGTTTGCTCTCGAGGCTGACAATAGACTCTGGGGGTGAAGGATATGAAACATTACTGACTTAAAGCAGGACTATTCTCAGCATCTCCATGCCTGCTGTTCTTACTTCTCTTGATGATGAACAAAAATCAAGAGAGGCCCTATGCCTCTGTTCTTCCAGTGCCTGCTGGCTTTCAGGAATGGGTATCCCATGTCTTAGGGCCTTTGTCTATTCAAGGTTGTTACCAAGAGCTTCTAGAGGTAGAGCCAAGGGGGAGGAGGCGATGGTGAGCAGTAAGAGGACAGAGAGCCACTGGGGTGAGGGCTTGGCCTTGGGGGTAAAGAAGCTACTGCAGGTCCCAGATACTCAGGTGGCAGTGAACAGCCTCTTAGCCAATCCCTCTGGGTTGCCAGGAGGGGAAGCGGCCTAAGGTGTGGCCACTCACTCACTCAACCGGGGTACCCCGGGTCTTTGCATTTGCTATCAGCTCCAAGACGCTGTTTGGGAAAAGGGACAAAGACAGAAAGAAGGACAAGATCAGATCCCAAAGAGTCCTCTCTGGAAGGGAGGAGGGAAACCTCCTCTCAAGGCTGGAGGGGGATGTGAGGGAGCTGAGCTTGGGGGCCGAGGGACTGGGTTCAATTCCTCCCCACTCCCTCTGTGTCCAGGGCCTCCCTGAACTTCAGCTGCCTAAGGGGTTCAAGGATGCACTGTGGTATCCACACCACCTATTTCCTTGTTGTGAGAATACAATGAGCCATGCAGAAGAGTCTGAAACATTGTCGGTACCCAGAGAACAGCCTCTTGCATCTTCCAGCTTGTAATGAACCAGGTGCCGAGAGAAGATGATACCCTGGAGAACCGTGGGGGTGTCAGAACAGGAATGACGTTATTGATCATCAGGACCCACGGTCATGCGCACTGTGGCACATCCCTTGTTTCAGCCTCACGATATCTAGATGCTGCTATCTCCATTTTATAGATGAGCAAACTGAAGCCGAGGCTGGAAACTTATCTAGGGTCTCTCCCCTCATAAGCGAGAGCTGGGAGTGCAATCCACAACCTAAATAGTATTAGGCACAGCCTCTGCTACACTGTGCAGATGGAGGGACAGTCCCAGGGAAGGCAGCTCCTGTCCCCAGTCCTCCAGGGTAGGCAGAGTCAAGGCTTCACGTCCAAGCAAGGGGTCAGAAGAACCTGAGTTTGAATCCTTGCTTGGTGACTTACTTACTGTATGTCTCTGAGCAAGTTTCTCAGTGCTTAAGCTTCCTTTTCCTCACCTGCAAAATGGAAATAATATTCACCACCTGGCCAGGTCATGGAGATTAAACTGAGCAACACGGGCTAACTGCCCAATACAGCATAGGTTCTTATGAAATGGGCAGCCCCCTCCTGACCTCTGAAACAACTGTGCTGCCCACCATAAACTGCTGATCTGCTGCTGACTGAGGGGAGAAATGTGTTCTCTTCCAAACTTGGAGACCCCCCTACATGCTGGAAGGTATCTGGAGTCACAAAAGTGCAGTCTTCAAACTGCTCCCCGCACAGGCTGAGGGTGCACACGAGGTGGGTTTGCTCCCCATAATGCATGCAAAGGCACATTGTAGCCCAGATTTTGAGGAGGATTTCATGATATTCATTCTGTGTTGCCTCCAGAGAAAAATAAACCGTGGCTCCTGGCTGCTGGGGAAGGGCTGTGCTTCTGCCAGGGCTGGCTGTGCCTGGCACCAGCTCAGGCATGTACCAGAGTCGACTGTCAGTTGCAGGCAAATGTACACAAAAAAGCATTCCAGCACACACATGCGCCAGCCATGCACGGAGCCGCCACAGCACGCAGCACAGGGCCCCTCATGCCCCTGCTGGCTTCTTCTGCCTCTTCCCTTTCTTCTCACAGGACTCCCAGAGCCTGTCTCTGCATCTGTTTGTCGTGTGGCTTCCGAGTGTGTCTTCTGTCCTGGCTTCTTCAGCTCTCTTCCTCTGTCTCTCTGTTTCGGCCTGTCTCTCCGGGTTTCCTCTCTCTGATAGTCGACCCTCTCCTTGCGTCTCTGTGTTTGACTCTTTCTTCCCTGCTTTGTCTGTATCGCTCCCTGTCTCCTGACACGGTCTCTCTCTGTTGCTGATTCTCTCTGAATCTTTGTTTTGCTCTCTGTTTCTTTGACTCTCTCTCTCCCTCTGTCTCCTTCTGTCTCTATGTCTGTCTGGATCTCTCTGTCTCTTATCTGTCTGTCTGTCTGACTCTGTCCATCCGTCTCTTTATCTCTCTGTCTCTTGTCTCTTTCTGTCTTCACATCCATTTGTCTGTTTCTCTCTCGGTCTCTGTCTGTCTCCCTATCTCTGTCTGACTCTCTCTGTGTCCATCTGTCTCTTTATCTCTCTGTCTCTCTCTGACTCTTGTCTCTTTCTGTCTCCATATCCGTCCATCTGTTTCTCTCTCTCTCGGTCTCCATCTGTCTCTATATCTCTGTCTCTCTCTCTCTCTGGGTCTCTCTCTGTCTCTCTAACTCTTCCTGGCTCTGTCCTTCCCCACCTCTCTCTCTTTTTTTTTCTGTGACACTCTCCTGGAAATGCATCAAAGACTGAAGTGGCCGGATTTCAAGTGACAAACAGCACTACACACAGGATCCACCCCCCTCCCAACGCGGCTGCCTTCCTCCCCCACATCCCCCGTCACGAAGAGAAGCCTATTGTGTGGGGCCCAGGGAGTTCGAGTTGAAGGGCCCGGGGGTCTGCGCCTCTGACTGCTCTGAGCTACTTCCCCATTGGCTCTGAGCAGCCTGTGCTGAGCAAGGGCTGAGCGACAGGGGGAGGCTCTAGTCCATAAAAGGGGGGCCGAGGCACCAGAACTGCCATTCTGAGGGGCTTTGGCTGTGCTCTCAGCTGCCTCTTTGACACCTCCTTCTGAGCCGGAGTCAGGACAATCCCTGAGTCTTGGACCAGCCACCTGCTGCCACCACCCTCCGACCTGCTGGGCCTGAAGCTGCCCAGAGACAAAGAGGAACACAGGTAATATCCAGAGGGTGCTGCAACGCTCTCTTGGTTTTATTATTATTATTTTTTTCTGATTCTCTGAACCTGGAGAAGGTGGGAGCTTGGGCTGGGGAATTTCAGATTTGGGTCTTACTGTCCAGCAGAGGTAGTAAGAGTTATGCAGTTAGTTTACAAAAGCCAGATCAGTTCGAGACAGACTGCTCTTCAGAATTTCCTTCTCTGTACAGCCCTGTCTTGAACAGGTGGGTTGCTCCCTCCCAAGAGGACCACCCCTAGGTTTTGTCTGCGGGATGCTTCTTCCTCTGGCAGGCTGCCTCCCCACAGCGGTGTCCATGTGAGAGCAGGATGCCCTGAGTGAAAGAAATGAAAGGTTTAGCTCATCAGGGTAATTTTAAAGGTCAGTGATTCTCGCTGGACTTACAGAACAAGAGCTTGGGGACATTAATGAGATGTCAGAGCTCTAGCATTTACCATGTATCATGTACATCAATGTACAACCAAGTTCAGCCTTTTCATTCTTTTTGGATCGTGTTTAATTGCTGACAGGGTGCTGGCTTGAGTGGCTTCCTATGATGTGATTTTACACAGAAGTGAAGTTTGGGGTTGTTTTGCTGGGAGGGAACAGGCAGAGAGAATGACAGCATGCCAGGAGACATAGGCTTAGCAGGATATTTCTTGTCAGTCTTACTTTGAGAGGACTTGTTGCTTTCTTGTAAATTATAGGCAGAGGAGTCAAGGCTAGGTGGGGAGGAAACTCGGATGGGAAAGACATTTGCTCTGGTAAAAAGACATCTGCACTGAAAGAAAGTATTATTGAATCTCAAAGTTTGACTCGCAAAAAAGGCTGGTGAGCTTTGGGGATGGGGTGGGGGTCGGGGGAACCTGCTGATGACTCCCAGATTGAATAGTAAATTCTGTGACCTCAGACTTTTTACTGGGTATCTTTTTTGTAGAATCCCTCCAAGCTTTACAAACATTCCTTAATTAAACCTCCAAGCTTCCCAAGAGAAACAACCTCTTCAGGTTATTGGATCTGATTTCAGTTCCCTTCCCACAGACCAAAAGTCTTCATTACCATTTTTTTTCCCAAGGGTTGGGAAAATATACAAGTCTTGTCTTTCTGATTTGACAGGCTTTCCAGTGAAGATCTGTTGCCAAACGTTACAGAATGTCAATCCTCTTCTCTGCATCTGCTCCCCCTGTACCCCTGTGGCACCGCTGCACCTTCCTTCTCTTTTCTCTCACCTTCTCCCCCCCAGTCCCACCCCACCTTGTCTTTTGTTCTATTTTTACAGGTCATTTATCTCCAGGCTTTGAGATCTGCGTGGGGGAGCTGTTGCAGCAGCCCTAGCCGGGTGAGCTGTGCTGCCTGGGGGAGGTTGCTGAAGGGATCTCAAGCCCACTGCTTTGCCCCAGAGGAGCTAGAGGTGTGATGGGTGGCAGGTGAATCCCATGTTTCCACTACAGCTGGAAGGGGGATACCACAGAGACTTCTTAGCAGAATCTAGCACGTTTTTCAGTAGAGTGGGCAAAGGGACCAGCTCTGAGGCTTGTCCCCTTAAGCATATGGAGAAGAATTAGGGTCTTGAGGAGCCAGGAATTTTTCATTTGACATCTAAATGAGCATCTCACAACACCCAAGACAGTGTTGGGTTCAAGTCCCAGATCCACCACTCATGACTGGGCACAGTAGCACTCCCTACTGAGCAATTGTTCCTCTGAGCAATATGGATAGTAATTTTACCTCCGGAGGTTATTGTGAGAGTCTCATGGGATAGATACAGTAAGATGCCTGGCATTTAGTAGGTACTCAGTAAATGGTAGTGTGACTCCTCCAGTTTTCACTGTTCAAAGTGTCAGAAAAGGAACCATCCCCTCCCCCCAACCTATCATCCCACTTCATCAGGCTGTGCACTACAGCCAGGAAATACGATGTAGTGTCTAATACTTCTGTCTGTGGAGCTGGCACTCCTCTCCCTGCCCCCTCCCTTCTCTCCACACCAACAGAAGACTTTTTGTCTTCAGCTCCTGCCTCAGGCTTGAAGTGTCTGCTTGATTGATCTCTCTCCCGCCCCACCCACTGCCCACCTCTTGGGTCATTCTTGCACAATTATTGTATTTATTAGATGTCTTCCATCTTCTAAGCGGGATCAATAGTTGGTGATTTGATTCCATCGCATGTCGGAGAAAGTGCAGTCAGCTAGCTGATACCTTTCAGCGTTTTCCCTCATCCCAGCCCATAAATGTTGGCTAATCTCACTGGATCTGACAAAGGGCTAAAACGATTTCACTGCGACAGAGTTGGCCTTTGTGACAGACAGTAAACATCGTTGGAGACACTCAGGTAAGCCCAGGATCAGGCCCTGGAGATGGAGAAGTGTCCCTGGCTACTTTGAAGTTAGATGTCATTAATCCCTCCAGCCTGGGTCCAGATGGATGCTCCTGGGGGCAGGGCAATGGCCCAGGGCCATGAAGCACATCTCTTGGCGCAGGAGGCCTCTTCCTGGATCTTTTCAGCCATCCCCCTGGCCGGAGTGGTTACGGCAGGCCACAGGCTTGCTCACCAGGGGCAATGTGTTCATCAGCATTGGGTCCCATGGCCTATTATTGGACAGTTCGATTTAACCTGACAAGAGCTTGCAGAGCAATCATTGTGTGATTGGACCTTTGGTCCACTGGCCACTGGAAATACGGGGCAGAACAGAGGGTTGAGGGAGAAGGGAATTGGTGTTTGTGATTCACATAGGAGGTCAACCTCCTGATCAAGGTCCACTTGCCCTCTGCTTTCTCTCCATCCCACCTCTCGTCCCTTCTCCTCCGCCTTCCTCTTCTTTGTACCTTCTCCCTCTCATTGCCCTTCACCCTCTCCCCATCTCTGTGTCTCCTCTGTATTTTCTTTTCCCTCGTGGCCTGTCATCTTACTCTCTGCTTTTCTAGGCTCTTCATCTCTTTCTCTCCATATGCAACCCTTGGCCACTCGCCTTAGTTCTCATCCTCTCTTCCCTCTGTCTGTCTTTTCACCTCCATCTCTATGTCCACCCTCCACTGCTTTTCTCCCCATCTCTTAATTGCATCCGATAACAAAGGGTCGGAATTCCACAGGAATCCTGCTCTCAAAAAGCATTCTTTCAAAACTGTACTTAATGGTCCAGTCATGACCATGGTTTTCAGGGTGGTCCCCCTGTCCAATCTCTAGGTTGATGATCCATTCTTTGTTAACGACTCTAAGGGCCTAACAAAAGTGCTGTTTTCCAGTGTGGGGTGAGGGGGGTGATTCTGTTAGCCAGCCCACTGGAGACTCACAAAGGTGAGCTTTATGTATTTTCGAGTGGGGTCAAACTCCTGGAACAGTCTGGTCTTCAGGACCGTGATCATACCTAGAGTTCAGGTGGTTTGTGGAGCAGAGTCTCAGGCTGGTGCTAAGCAAGCCTGCGCCCTGTGGCCTGGCCTCTTGGCCCAGTCATTTTGCTTCTCCAAGCCTCTGTTTTCCCACCGAGTAGATGGGCTAATAGTGCCCAAGCTACCAGATCCTGCTAAAGGATGTTGTTGTTGAGACACAGGCCCTTGCTGGGCCTTCAGAAGGGCATAAGGAGGACTCAGAGTCCTGTCTCAGCTACACACCTGCTTGGGCCTTGGGGTGGGGGGTGGGGGGCTCTGTCACATGGTCCTCCCTCTTCCACCAGGAACCTGAGCCTATAACACTAGCACCGCCCTGGAGGGTCCATGGGAGTCTGGGGTCTGGCCCACAGTGGCAGCACAGCACTTGCTGGAGTCATGGCCTGGGTGTGGGAGGCTCCAATTCTGTCTCCATTTCCCTCCTGACTCATGATGTGACCTTAAACAAGTGACTTCATTTCTACCTTTTCCCATTTCCTCTTCTATCAAATAGGGATAATCATATGCGATAAAGTGCTCAGAGAGATAATTGTGATGTTAAATCAAGCCATTATTATTCCTTGCTGGCTTTTTAAATGAAAATGCTTGCTGCTCCTCAGAGCCCTCTAACTATAAGGTAGAAATATGGAGAGGGGAGAAGAGGGCAAGCGGTCCCTTCCCTTTGAAGGAACTCTGGGCCCTTGGTGAAGAAAGATCTATGGTGCACTGGCCTTTACTGGGGCCGTCCAGGGGTCCGAATGGAGCCATGACGGGAGGCAACGCACAACCCACTGACAGATGAGAAGACAGGGGCTTGGAGAAGGGGGTGATTCGTCCCTGATTTCCCCAAGAAAATCAGCTTCAAAACGATTAGAATACTTAGAATTATAAAAGGGCTATACAATAATGAAAGCCGGGGCCAGCAAGCTCTTTCGGTCTGGTGCCTGCTTCAGTGCTCAGATGTGCTTTAGTCACAAGACACTAAACAAACTGGACGGTGTATGCTCAGGGGTCTCCAGCGAAACAGAAATGGTGCGATGTGTACCTATAGAGAGAGATTTATTAGAAGGAGTGGATCATGCGATTATGGAGGCTGACGAGCCCCAAATGTCCTTTTCCTCTAGGAGAGAGTCTCCCTTCTCCCCCGCCAGCCCCTGCTTTCCTGGCTGAGCTGTCACAATGTGCCTCAAGGTGGTGGCTGAGGAAATGCTTCCCAAACTAGCCAGTGCAGAGGTTTTCCTTTGGGAGGCCCTTCGGAGGCTCCTTCAGCACAGACTCTGCGAGCTCCCCTCCCCGGGGTCTGTGCGCTGACTCACTGCCCCTTGAGCTCATTCAGCAGACTCACTTCCGCGTCTCACACAGAGTTGAACAGCAAAGTTCCTTCTCTCCTGACTCCTCCCAAGTCAGGGATGAGCCAGCAGGGCTATCTCTGATGTATGACTTCCAAGCTAATCCTCACAGCAAAGGTGAAAAGGCTCCCCCGGGGACTCAACTGTTACTCAATTATTTGTTTATCCTACACAAGGAAGGAAGCAGGATTGTTTAGGAAAACCTCAGGGCTGATGTGTTGCTGTTAGACACCAGAGAGATCCATTTGGAGGTCTAACTCTCTCCCTTACAAGCCAAGGAAACCTGGGCAAGGAACTTCTCTCCCAGCCTCAGTCTTGCCCCAAATACAGTGGGTATGCCAGCATGAGTGTTGTGGGGGTGAGAATAACACGTGTAAAGTGGTAACACGCAGCCTGGCACTGAGTAGGCTCTGTTATTGGATTGATGTGATATGAATACAGAGTTCTCAACCCATCAGTGCATAGTAAGGCCTCTACACGTGGCAGTTAATACGTTCAGCACTTTTTTTTTTGGTTTGTTTCTCCGATGTTCTAGGTCCTATGGTATTAGCCCTTTTTGCCTTTTTCTTTTCCATCTCCTGTAGCCCAGGTGAAGCTGGAATGGATCCTTCATACTCCCCGTTTGCTCCTCTGCTCCCGTCCGCTCTTTCTGTGTCTTCCCCTCAACAGCCTCCTCTCTCTCTCCTCTGCTTCTCTGCGTCTCTACTTTGGTTGCTTCCCCCTCTCTCTCCCTGTTCTCTGTCTTCGGCTGGTTTTCACTTCCTCCCTGTCCCCTCCTTCCCTTACTTCACTCCCTTGGTCTGATTCTCCTTCTTCTTCTCTCCCCTTTCCTCTCTGCCTCTCTGCCTTGGGCCTGCCCCCACCTCTCCCCATGGTTTCATTAACATCTGCTGAATTTCTTTAGCAGGTATTGGCTTCAGACGTCCTGTGGACCCATGGGGTTTCTCTGGGGGGCACAGAAGTGTGAGTCAGAAAAATTCAAACTGGGTTTCTGAGAGATCCGGGGTTGCCTGTTATTCATTCTACACGTGTGCTCTTGTTCCTATTCTAGCTCTGCGTTCGGCGCAGCGGACATCATCCGTTCATTCATTTAACGATCTAACTTCCTTAGTTTTCCCATCACATTAGAATGAAATGCAAGCTGCACCTTGGCCTGCAAGGGCTGACACCATGTGGCCTCTGCCCACATCTCCTCTCTCCTCCCTTATGCTGTTCCTTGTCATCCTCACACACAGCCTGTCTCACCTGAGGGACTCTGCACTTACAGAGTCCGCCCTGGCAGGGAACTCAGAAGGAGGCAGTTGTGTGATACGTGGAGAACTGTGAGCAGTTAGAGAAGCCTCATCTAGACAGACTTCCTGAAGGAGGTAACTAAGATTGAGTTTTAAAGAACAATGAGAGGCAGGCAGGTCAGAGGGAGATGGGAGAGCAGAGGTGGTGATAAAGGTGCTCCATGTATAAAAGCTTGGGGCACAGGGCACAGAGGGCATTTCTTGTAGAACTGCAGGTGATATGGTCAGGCCCAGGTCAGACGGAGCTCACGCCCAGCCTGCCTGCGTGTCCTTGCTGGGGTTCCTTGCTTAGACGATGTGACCTCTCTGTGCCTCTACTTCCTCACTGTAGAATGGGGAGAATATCAGTCCCAGCCTTAGGGGGTTGTTACGAGCACCCCTTATACTGAGACACATACAGGACTCAGCAGAGGGCCCAGTACATGGTAAGCCGATCAACGGCAGCTCTCCTGGGCAGGAAAGCCCTGGACAGCCTGGCTAAGGGGCAGGTCCTCTCAAAGGTGATGGAGAAGCCGAATGCAGGGCAGGGTGCAGTCAGACTGGATTCAGAATTGTCCTCTGGTTGCTTGTGCAGGTTTCTTGGGGGGCAAGATTAGAGGCAGTTCTGGAAGCAGGAGGAAGGAGCTAGAGGCTAGGGTGCCTTGAAGGAGCTGGGGCCATACCTGGTGGTTAGGAAAATGGGCTCTGGAGCCAGACTGCTGGGGTGCAACATCCAGCTTTTCTGCTAACTAGCTCTAGAGTCTTTGCAGGCATCTTAACTCGGTTTTCTCATCTGTGAAGTGGGCATGACAGTAGTACCCACCCCACATAGTTGCTGAATAAATGAGTTCATTCATGAAAGTTACTCATAACATCATGAGTGCTCACCAACCATCAGATTGGCTAGAATGATCATTGCTACATATAAAGGAAATGGATGAAAGGAAGGGATACTGCCACTGAATTTGTGTGGGACGGTGAGATCTCAAATCCAGCTTCCTACTGTAGCCACTGAGCAGGAAGCTGCCAGCCAGGAGTGAGAGGGTGGTGCTGCTGCCTGTCCCCAGTGGATGAGCAAGACCTTGCTAATCTTGTACCAGGCCAGCCCAGCCATCGCCGATAGGAGGAAAACATGAGCTGCTGCTTTATATCTGCACATAAATAGCACAGCTCACTGACCTGGAACCCAAATCCGCTCAGCAGTTGATAGAGCATGAGAAAAACTCGAGGAAGGAGAGAGGCGTGGGGTGGACACAGGCCCACCTACGTGAGGTTTATTCTCTGAGCTTCTGTACCTGGAAGAACAGAACTAGCCCAGCCTCAAGAGAGGCAGATGAGCCTGAGTTCTCACCTTTGATCGCTGGTGGCCTCAGGAGATTTTGCCAAGCCTCTCTGAGCACCAACTTTCTCATCTACAAAGTGGGGATAAGAAGGCCTACCTCTTACACTTGGCAGGTGGGTTAGGAATAATACACAAGTAAAAGCCTTGTGCATGGGGCCCTCTGGACCTCGTGGAGGGTTCAGCTGTTAATAAATCAAAATGGTTCTAGAAACTGTAGTCATTACAAGCACACATGTGGTGAGTCAAAGAGAATGGGCCTACACCCCACTTTCACCACTCACTGGAGGGCACGGGGAACTCACAGAACTGGAAGTGTCCTTCTCCCTGGGCATGGATGGATGAGACAACAGACGTAGCAGTTCAGTCAAGGCCTGAAGCACAGGAGGGGCTCCATCGATGTTGGCCCAGCTCCTTGTCAGGCATGCTTTAGAGGGAAACCTCCTATGTGCTCTGAGACCAGCTCTGGGCTATGGCATGGAGCCCTGGAGCCACAGGTGGAATCTTATAACTCCCCCTCATTACCTGAGCAAACAGGGCAGTGTGCAGGAGGATCTGGGGGATGGAGCGGGGAGGGAGGAGACAGCTGTCTCTGAGAGCAGTGATGGAGGCAGCAGATTACAGGGACCAGGCTGGAGGGAGTGTTTCAGCCCTGCCCATTTCCAGCTCTGTGCTTCTACTTGGCAGCTTTGCATCTTGATATTTGGTTTATAAGGAGTTAACTATGAAAGGAACAGCCTTTAATAGACTCTTTGTGAAGCATTAATTCGTCTGCTTAGGATTTATTGAGGGCCTGCTATCTGCTGGTCAGAGTTGTGCATGCTGGGTTATAGTGGGGAACATGCCAGTTAAGGTCTGTGCCTGCAGGGAGCTAATATTCTAGGGGAGAGATGTAATAAACAATGACAAGCATCAAACAGTAGGATAGTCTGAGATGGTGAATGTTCCGATGAAAACAAAAGCACAGGAATGCAAGAGAAACCAGAAAGCCATGCTAACCCCTGGGGTCAGCAAACACCTCCCAGGTGATGTGACACTGAATTCATTTAGTTGCAAGGAGTGAGCCAGGTAAAAATCTGGGGGCACAGTACCACAGATGGAGAAACAGGGAGTTCAACGGCCCTGAGGTAGGGGCAAGCCTGGCATATTTGGGGAACACAGAGAAAGTGTTTCAGAGATGAAAACAAGTCACAGCTCCTGCCTTTGTGGAACCAAAGTTTAAAGACTCACATGGGTAGTTACCGAGAAGTGGACTAGTTTAAAGGAGGAGGCACAAATCTCTGGAAAAATACAAGGAGGAACATCCCTTCCACCTAAGAGATCAGAGAAAGCTGCCTGGAGGAGGTGACATCTACTCTAGGACCAAAATGACAGATAACAGAAGAGGAGAGGAAGGTTTTCTAGGAAGAGGATTTTCTAGGAGGATTCTCTGGCCCTAGCTTGTGCAAAGGGCCAGAGGTGGGACAGGTGCCGCTCCATTCATTAGGGGATTTACAAGTAGCTAAATGTGGTCAGAATACAGAGTTGAAGAGCTGGCTATAGGGTTAGAATTGAGGGTGCCTCTGACATTTAGTACTTCCCTGATGGCTCAGATGGTAAAGCGTCTGCCTGCAATGTGGGAGACCTGGGTTCAGTCCCTGGGTTGGGAAGATCTCCTGGAGAAGGAAATGGCAATCCACTCCAGTATTCTTCCCTGGAAAATCCCATGGACGGAGGAGACTGGTAGGCTACAGTCCTTGGGGTCACAAAGAGTCAGACACGACTAAATGACTTCACTTTTCTGACATTTAGGAGAAGGGCCCAGTCTGACCCAATCCAATGGTTCTGATCCCGGAATTGATATACCAAGAAGGGTATTTCAAGGTGGGCAGGAGGGACCAGCAAAGGAGTGGAGGCAGGGGGGGCCAGCATGGAGATTGGTGAAGGTGGAGCCATGGCTGGGGCAAGGAGGAGTGCTGGCGTGGGAAATGTCCACAGCAGAAAGGACTGGCCTGGGGCCAGCCTGGGGAACAGGGGAGACAGGCAGGGGGTAGAAGCTTCAGAGAATGCAGAGAAACAGATAACCACATCTTCTGGCTTGGTGAATGGTCAGAGTGGGTTTTGATTCTTGTCCACTTCCTAGCTGTGTAAGCAATCACTTCCCCTCTCTGAGCCTCCACTTTCCTATCTGTCAATGGTACAATCCACATTAGGAACTATTGGGCAGATTGAATGTGAGCATGTAGGAAAGCTCCTAGTACACTGCTGGCATTCAGCATGTTAGTTCCCTTCTGTGACCGCTGGCCTTGGGCACCCTCTGCTCCTCCATAGGCCTGTTTTCTTGGCTGTAGAATGGGAACAAGAATGGTTGCCTTGCAGTGCAGTGCTGCCAGCAAGAGTTGGCTTTGCAGGCTAAGGACACACCGCACAGAGTAGGCGATCACAGATTTCCTTTCCTCTTTCTCCCTCTCCAGCAGGAAGAGCCAAGAGAGAATGGCGTGGCAAGGGCTGGTACTGGCTGCTTTTCTGCTCGCACTCCCCTCTGTCACAGCTGACTGCTTGGCCCAGTGCTCCCTGTGTGCTGTGAAGACCCAGGATGGGCCCCAACCCATCAACCCCCTGGTGAGTTTCAGGCAAGGCTCCTCAATGCCAGAGTGCATGGAAGGGGCAGTCTGTGTGTGGAGCCCAGAGAGGGAAGGTAGCAGGCCTGGGCAGCTGTGAGCCTGTTCTGTAGACTCATCCCAGACTGTGCAGAGCACGTCCTGCCCTGTGATAAGTCTGGGCAGCTAGGGATGGCTGTTTTCCAGACTCCTGTTCCCTCCCCAGAACTTACCACCATAGGCTCACTCAGGTCTGGGACGAAAGCTCAGATTTCCAGGGAGCCTGTTGCCTGATAGCAAGGAATGTCGTTTATGAGGTGGTGTTGACTTTGGGTATTGGCAACCCAAGATGAACTTTTCAGGGCTTCTCACAACCAGGCTGGTGGGCACTCCCAAATATAGTCAATCTCATGGAAGGAGCTCTTTACACCACCACTTGGCTGGCCTTGCTGGCTGTACTTTGAATCAAGCTCCTCCCTGTGCCACTCCCACAACAGCAGACAGCTGTAATAAAGGTTCAAGGGTGTGGTGGACAGAACATGGGCTTTGGTTCTGCCAATTTCTAGTTCCGTGACCCTGGAACCCCCTCTCTGAGCCTCAGTTTCCTTGCATGAAAAATGGGAGTGATTCCATGAGCTGATGATGCAAAGTATTAACGCTAGCCACTCTTCGCTGAGAGGCACCCAGCACACCATGTGCTGCCCATGTCTTGGTTTGATCTCAGAAGTGCCCAGTGCTTAGGCATGATGACTCATGGCATTAGAACGTGAGTTCAAGTTCCAGGACTGTCTAGTATTGTCATTGTGGTCACCGTCATTATCAACACCATCGTCATCATGTTTGACTCCTCCCTACTTTTATGAAGTATATACTGTCATCCCAGGTTTAGTGAACCCTTAAACAACTCCTCACATGTGTTCTTTCCACCATTCTGCATTGCGTCTACTCCTCTGTGTAAAGTGTGTGCAGCATTCTTTATACCCAGGAAAGGTTGGGGAAGCCAACTAGTCCCTCTGGAGTCAGAAGCAGAAGATTATGGGTGAGCCCAGGAGAGGACTATGGCAAGATTTTCCTTCCAACTTTGACAGTGTTATCTGTAGCCATGGGCCCTTGGAAAAGCCGTTTCATCTTTCCTCATCCTCCACATGGGCATAAAGTCACTTACCTTTAGGCACCATTGGGAGCATGAAAGTGGGTAGCCTGGGACTTAGTAATGGTTTTTTAATTTTCTCAGACACTGGACTGGGGATTGTCTGGAGCAGGAGGTTGTGGCTTGACAGTTTGATGGAGGTGGCATTACCACTGTGGTCTTCTGGGGCCTCTTGCAGGTTTGCTCCCTGGAATGCCAGGCCGCCCTGCAGCCTGCTCAGGAGTGGGAGAGGTGCCAGGGCCTTCTGTCTTTCCTCACTCCCTTCACCGTTGGGCTCAATGGCAAGGAAGACTTGAAGAGCAAGGCAGTTTTGGAAGAGTCCAGAAGTGAGCCGGCCAAGCACATCAGGCCCTACTTGAAGGAACTAGAGAAAAACAGATTCCTTCTCAGCCCCCCAGCAGAGGAGAACGCTCTGAGCAGCAGCCTGGCGGAGAAGCTCAGGGGTCTCTCTGGCAGGTTGGGGGAGGATGCAGAGTATGAGCTGATGGGGGATGCTCAGCTGAACGATGGTGCCCTGGAGGCTGAAGCGAGGGATTCCAATGAGGAGGAACCCAAGGAGCAGGTCAAACGCTATGGGGGCTTTTTGCGCAAATACCCCAAGAGGAGCTCAGAGGTGACTGGGAAGGGAGCTGGGGCAGGGGAGGGGGGTGAGGCGGGCCATGAGGACCTGTACAAGCGCTACGGGGGATTCTTACGGCGCATCCGCCCCAAGCTCAAGTGGGACAACCAGAAGCGCTACGGTGGCTTCCTCCGGCGTCAGTTCAAGGTGGTCACTCGGTCTCAGGAAGACCCCAGTGCCTATTACGAAGAGCTTTTTGATGTGTAAACACCTCCCCATCATGGAGTGAGTCAGGAGCTTCCCATAATGCCCTGGAGATTGGAGTGAACTCCCTCACCCGTCCCTGTGGTCCCCGTCCCCATGCTCAGTCCAGCAGTGTCTACAAGACTTCCAAACCTAGTCTGCCTCTCTTCGGCCCAGATACAGTGAGGAAGGAGGAGAGAGGTTTCGCTCTCCAGCAGGCTTAGTGCTTGGCTTCAGCCCTACATCTCTAAAACTACCACCAGCAGCAGCTTTGCTATCAACTCCCTTTATATGACTCCCCAGTCCCAGGAATCCAGACTGACCTCTTGATCCCTCTGGATCTATGATCAAGTATTCTGATCAATGCCCTTCAGAAGAAAAATGAACATTCCCCTCCCATGCAGATATATATATAGATCAATATCTATCTATCTACATAGATAGATAGCATAAAACATATAAAAGGTAGAAATTTAAAACAAAATAGATATATAAAAATCCTAACAGTTTATTCTCAAACCTCAAAAGCTCACCCTACTATGGAGACCATGCTTTAGGCAAAAAGCTCAAACACTGCTTTTTATTGGAGCAGGAATTCCTATGCTACAGAGTTCGGTCTCCCAGTGGGTTAAATGTTCTGTCAGTGTACTCTGAGTTTGCATTGTTTAGAAACACACCTTTTGAAGAACCTGATTCCTGGACTCCAGTCCGTGTTGATACCCTGGACAGCACCCAACTTCTCACAGGAGAGGACGGGAATGAAAAATCTCTTTCCAAAATGGTTAATGAGAGCCGCTCGCCTTCTGAATGCTGAAACAATCAAGCAGGAGTGAGACAAACCAATTTGTTCTGTGCAACAGATTCAAAATGTGGACCAGTTCCCTCAGCCCTCATTAAACTAATTAAACTGATTGGTATCACACTCCAACCCCAGGATGAACTGACGCTGAGTCAAGTTGATGAGGTTAAGCACAACCATGTTCTTGAGCAGCTGAATCCGCCGCCAAGAGTCCAAGCCATCTGGCCAAACATATGCATTGGGCCTTGGGTAAGGGGATCCAGAAGCAACAGCTAGAAAGAGGAAAAAGCCCTCTTTAGCTCCCATGGTGATTCTTTCCTCTTAATGTCTTAAAATAAAAGAGGAATGAAATGATTAAGTGCTTGAGGCCAAAAGAGTTGATTCAAATAACCCAGAAGCAGAGGAAGCAACCTTAACCTAAGTCCTTTCTTCTCCTCTCCTCTCTCTCTCCCTGTCTTTCTTCCTTTCTCTGTCTCTGTCTGTTTCTCAAACCTCTCTCTCTCTCTTCACTGTCCCCAGGCATTGTGGTTTGGTTTGTGGATCCAGGAGGCTGGTCTAGATGGGGAGGAAATGAACTTGACTTTGGTTATTTTGTATAAGATGCTACTGAGCACACTTCTTCATGCACAACCCTCAGGCCTCTCATGATGTTCTGAAATGTATAGATTGTTTTAGAATTATTTTGCGTGCTTTTCAACATCCCATTTTTTCAACTTACTTGGAATTTCCTTAGTTCTTAACAGGCTTGTGTTATTTCCAACTCCTCCAGTACAATAAATTTAAAAAAGATGCTGATAACTTGGGCTCTGTGTGTGTGTGTACCTTAGTCCTCAAGAGTGATAAGATCCTTTTCAGAAAAGAGTGCTGGGGAAAGGGGAAAAAAAAAAATATACACACAAACACACACACACACACACACACACATATTCAAGTTGAAGAACTAAATGTAGGATAACAGAAAGAGTGCAAACTTCAGACTACCCTAGTCCTAGTTTTGAAATCTGTTTGAACTTAGGTAAGTCACATTACCTCTCTGAGCCTTTGTCCCCTCCTCCGTAGAATAAAGATGAATAACGCCAGTTTTGTAAGGTGGCTGTGAGGGTCAGGTGTGATCAAATATGCAAAGCTACTGGAACATAGTAGGCACTCAGTAAATGAGGGTTTTCTTTCTTATATTGCCTTAAGGAATAGTGACAGAGCTCAAACATCTGGCAACACAGTGGGTAGAGACAGGAGGGGTGCTCTCTCCTGTGCTGCAGGACCAGGCGGGAGGGCAAATGTCTCCAGACAAGGGGGAGTGTCCTAGGGATGAAGAATACTCTAGGAAATGTAGGCACAGCGTCCTTTACTAAAATGGTATCTTTCATTAAACAACATAGATGAGATGTCTTTAATTAAGACTGGAAGATTCAGTGGCTACCAACCTATGGGTTTTGCTTGGACACTGCTTTTCTGAGTAAATTCATAGAAAATGCAGAGTCAGGGAGATCTCATTCATTTCCTCAATTATTCAACGAAGTAGTAACTGAAGGCATTTTGCCAGGTGCTAGAGGTACAAGAGAAGGCAATGGCACCCCGCTCCAGTACTCTTGCCTGGAAAATCCCATGGACAGAGGAGCCTGGTGGGCTGCAGTCCATGGGGTCGCTAAGAGTAGGACACGACTGAGCAACTTCACTTTCACTTTTCACTTTCATGCATTGGAGAGGGAAATGGCAACCCACTCCAGCGGTGTTCTTGCCTGGAGAATCCCAGGGACGGGGGAGCCTGGTGGGCCTCTGTCTGTGGGGTCGTACAGAGTTGGACACGACTGAAGCAACTTAGCAGCAGCAGCAGAGGTACAGGAAAACAAGATGGATAAGGTCTCAGCTGTCATGGAATTTATAGCCTAGTGGGGAGACAGAAATAAACAAGTAGGTAATTATTAGTGTAAAGCTAAATTTTAAAATAAATTTAAATATAAATAAAATTTAAAACATTCATAATTGCTGTGAAGGAGACAACTGGGGCTTGGTGATAATGGAAAACTGTGGTAGGAAAAGAATCTCCCTAAGGAATACAGGAAATCCTTCTCAAGGAATATTCCATTCTTGATATTCATAGGATTAGCAAATTGGAAAGAACATAAGGTTGGGATTATCTCCTCCAACCACCTACTCTCTGCTGAAATTGACAGAATAAGAAATTTTGACCTGCCTGAACACTTACATTGACTTAGATTTTACAACATATTGCTACTGCTTAATAATTCCATACTTGAAGTTTCCATTTTTATGTTGGGTTAAAATTTAGATTTCTGTTATTTTTACCCCTTGGGTCCTGATCCTGCTGTCTGCTAGCCTAGGAAGTTCTCTAAGGGAGACTTTTCTGTTACATGCAAACAAATGATGCCTGAAGAGTGAAAGTGTTAGTTGCTCAGTGGTGTCCAACTCTTTGGGATCCCATGGACTGTAGCCCACCAGGCTTCTCTGTCCATGAAATTCTCCAGGCAAGAATACTGGAGTGGATTGCCATTTCCTTCTTCAGGGGATCTTCCCAACCCAGGGATTGAACCCAAGTCTCCTGCATTGCAGGCAGATTCTTTACTGTCTAAACAACCAGGGAAGCCATTCAGACTTTTCTGTTACTTGCAAGCAAATGGTGCCTAATCCTCTCAAATAGATTGTAAAAACAAAGGAAAAAAGGGTGATTTGTTGACTCACACAAAAGAAAGAGCCAGGATATTTAGCTTCAGGTGGAGCTTGATCCGAGTGTTCAGTAAGGACACTAGCCCCTCTCTATTACTCGGGTCTTTTCTCCTCTGTCTTGGACTCAGTTCTAAGACTGAACATGCTTCTAAGATGGGTGACAGCAGCTCCAGGCTATCCAGGCAAGGTTCAAATCTAGCATGCTGTTTTCACAGAAAATCACAACCAAAGTTTCATTGCACCCATAGGCTGTGAATGGGTCAAATGTCCAATTTTCAGCTAATGCCAGTCACTATGGACATGATGCCTTGATTGGCCCCGAACTGAATCACATGATCACCACCAAAGACAGAGAGTCAGATTCAACCCAATCCAAAGCAGCTGGACAAGGAGGAAGAAAGGGGTGATTCTTAAGAGGAAAACTGGAGCATGATTTCCAGTAGGACAGTGAATGAATGCCAGCCCACCAAATAGGATGGTCATCACCCGACTGAGTGAGGGTGGCTAGACAAACTGGAGAGTGCATGCCAGGGGGACATGGGCCTAGAGTAGTCAGATTTTATTTTTAAGACTAGAAATATGGGTTGTGGGTTTTTTCAATGTAGTCAAGTAACATTTTTTAAAGGTACTGAGCAGAGCAAGCAATAATATGCTCATTACTCTCACCACTATTTTGTAATTCTTTTTTAAAGAATGAGAACATTCCTTTTTTTTTGGTTTTAAGATTTTCTCCATATGCTATGGATCCTAGAACACTATTGTTCTGAATTCCCTTTTTTGGATGGATTTCTTTTGGTCAAGGAGGGTTGCCCAAATAAAATGGAAAGAGTGTGGCTAGGAAGGGGTCAGAGACCTGGGCTCAGATCCCTTTTCACTCTGGGAAAGCCACTGTGCTTCACCAAGCCTCAGTTTCCAATCTGTCAAATGGGGAGAAAAATCCCAACTTCTCTGGACAGAGGTGAGGGGTTAGTAACAGCTGACTTACCCTACGCCCCAGGGTATGTGACACTGTTTGCTGCCTCCTCTTGAGGGGCAGTGCCTCTGATTATGGTATTTCAGATGTCACCTGAGCAAGGCACACACCCGTTAGAAGGACAAAATTCTCCTGGTAGTAAGAAAAGAATATTAAAAAAAAAATTTTTTTAATCAAGCCTACTTGCTGTAAAGTGTCCTTAATCTTAAGTGTGTGGCTCAGTGGATTCTTACATATGTACACTCCTGTGTGACCACCACTCAGATCACAATGTAGAACATTTCTAACATTCCAGGGGGATGATCTTTTTTTATAAGCTTTTTGCGGCAATGGAGAGCAAGCCAGAGGAAGAATTGGAATAAAGACATCACAGGCCTTGTGGAGTTCTGGTTCTTTGTCCACGTCACCAAGGCCACACTGGGCAGTGATCACAGAGCAGGCATTGGTTAAGGGATGCCAACATCCCAGTGGCCTTAAAAGAGTGTGTTCCTAATAAGCTTGGGGTTTCCACGACAACGCCATACACCAACGCCAGGGAGGAAAGTCTTGTCATAATGATCATGACAATCCTAATGATCATTGTGTTTGGATCACCCCTCCCCCACTCAACTCCAGGCCCTTCACAATAAGAGCCCAGCAATGGGGCTTCTCTATTAATTAAAGGCCCCAAAGCTGAAGACAACAAAATCCCCATGACAGTGTCAGGAACAATGGTGCCCTAATAGATGTCATTTCAGCACTTCTGATTCATGTGCTGAGTCCCTGTCGCCTCCCATTATAGAAGTAAGAGATTTATAACAAAGACTTATAATTACTCTTCTAATATGTAAATTGACATGAGTTGCACTCCCACCCTATTTGTCTCATCTCTGTCTAACTTAAGCCAAACCCCATTATTCTTTGTCTTCAGGGATCCCCTCGTCCTTAATCACCTTTGAGTTTTGCCATCTGAAAATGCCCTCCTGTCTCACTCTTAACCCACATTGCACCAGCATAGCTCCTGGGCAGCCTGCCGTGGTGCTGAGGGAGGCAGGACCAGTTTCCTGTTCCTGGTGAGATCCATGTAGCAATTGGACTTGCAGAAGAAGCACCGGGCTGAGAGTCTGGGGAGCTGGGGTCTGAGAGTGGTCCTGGCTGTGCTAACTTGCTGTGGGAGGTGGGTTTTGAATCCTGCAGGACACAGGTTTCTCATCTGTGAAACCACAGGGATGATTTCATAAGGACTTTTGCCTTTTTGAGAACTGACACACAATACCTGCTCTGCTTCAGGTGCTAAGTGAGCAATTGATGAACAAAGCAAAGGACCCTCAACTTCCTTGTCTGAAAATGGGGATAATGAGTCCTACCCTGGCAGGTAGTGCAGAAGTTGTATGAGAAGACGCAGGGACTGTGGCCCAAAGTTGTTGTGTAATTAGTACTAATGCCTTTCCCATTCAAATTCATCCCAGAACCTGATGAATGTTTATTGAGCACCTGTGGTATATCCTGCCCTGGGGTATTGGCAGGGGATTCCATAGTGATTAAGCAGAGTCCCTACTTCATGGGGCTAACTTTCTACTGGGGAAACCAATTGCCTATAAACGAAGGAATGGGTCAATATCTCTAGTGGGCACGAAGGCTGTGCGGGAAAATAAAAGGGTAGGAAGATGCCAGGGATGACTCAGAGGGGTCACAGAGGCCTGTCTGAACTCCTGTTCAGAGGAGAAGTTGGTCAGAGATGTGTGGGAGGTTGGGGAGACTTGTGGGTGTCAGTGGGTGGGTAGCATTCCAGGCAGGGGAACAGCAAGTGCAAAGACCCAGGGGTGGGTCTGTGGTTGTATAAAGAAGTTAGGAAGCAAAGGGGACTGGTGAAAGCAGAGGGGAGGAAACAGCTTGTAGAGCAGACAGGCACCAATCTTTAAGGGCTTCCCAGATCCCGGCACATCATCCTGGTTTACACTGTTATCTCGTGGGATTAACAGAGCCCTGTCTGTTCTCAGTGTGCCCTGTTCTGAGCAATCTATTATATTCTTGCCCAACTCATGGGCCATGGAAAGAACCCTGAGTTTTTGCCTTAGATGAGAGGGAAAGCTGAAAGGTTTGAAAATGACTGACAGACATTATCTGATGTGGATTTAGGGGAATCAGGCTGACTTCTGGGTGGACAGCAGGTTGCATGGAGCATGAAGGAATGTCCTGTTGGCAAATGGTACCCTCTAAAGTGAACTCGAGGGACACGGGATGCCAGGAATGACTTAGGAGCTTTCCTGTCTTGGGAATAAGGCTCTAGGCACAGCATTCTCTGCTTAACAGACAGTGATAGGCATCAGGCCCATCATCAGTAGAAGTGGTGGTGGGCTGCACTTAAGAAATCAGTCTGCAGAAGTCAGCTTCCAGTGAACACTCTCCAACCCCTGACCATCTCAACCATGAAAAATATAAGCTCAGTGGTTTGAGCTTTGAACTTTGGGGGGGAGAAAAGTCCTTGAATTGAGACTTGCTTTATATAAAAGATGGCTCTTGGAAAGTATATAAATTAAATTTCTGCAATCAAATTTTAATATACTAGGGAATATTGCCATTTAACATTCTTATTCACTTTATAGATTACAACAGGGTTCCTTGCCCACTTAGGGACATTTGTAAAACTCAGAAAAGCATCAGGGTTTGGATATCAAGTGTTTACTCAGCCATGGGGTCAAAGCCCAGTGGGGACTGAAATGTGAATAATCTTTGTCCTCAAGGAGTTTGTGTGTGTGTGGCATAAGCCCTCTTGGAGGAGGTTGTCATTAGCCCCACCATAGAGCCAATGAGTGTGTGATCCACAAACTGGAGAACCATTATACTAAGGAAGTTCTCCCACTGTTGGGAAAGTTTGAGGGCCCACACAGACTTCCCAAACTGGGGAATCTAGCAAAGGAACTGGGAATCCCCAGGGAATCTGACTTTGAATTTCAGCAGGGTTTGATTACAGAACTTCCACAGGACTGGGGAAACAGAGACTTTTGGACAGCACAAACAAAATCTTGTTCACAGAAGGACCCAGGAGAAAGGAGCAGTGACCCTACAAGAGACTGAGCCAGACTCATGTGAGTGTTTGGGAGTCTCTGGCAAAGGCGTGGGTTGAGAGTGGCCTGCCGCAGGGTAGTCCTGGGAGGTCCAGCATGCTAATGTAAGTCCTCTTAGAGGTGGTCACCATTACCTCTACCCTAGAGCCTACAGCCCTGCCATGGAGACTGCAGACTCTAGATCTGGGCTACTTCAGGCCAGATTCTAGGAAGGGAGCACAGCCTCACCCATCAACAGAAAATTGGATTAAAGATGTACTGAGCAAGCCCCTGCCCACCAGAGCAAGACCCAGTTTTTCCCACTGCCAGTCCCTCCCATCAGGAAGCTTGCATAAGCTGCTTATACTCCTCCATCAGAGGGCAGACAGAATGAAAACCATAATCACAGAAAACTAACCAAAATGATCACATGGGTCACATCCTGGTCAATGAAACTATGAGCCATGCGTTGTAGGGCCACCCAAGATGGACAGGTCATGGTGGAGAGTTCTGACAAAACATGGCCCACTGGAGAAGGGAATGGCAAACCACTTCAGCATTCTTGCCTTGAGAACTCCATGAACAGTGTGCAAAGGCAAAAAGATAGGACACTGAAAGATGAACCACCCTCCCCCACTGGTTGAGAGATATCCAATACGCTACTGGAGAAGAATGGAGAAGTAGCTTCAGAAAGAATGAAGAGGCTGAACCAAAGAGGAAACGATGCCCAGTTGTGAAGGTAGCTGGTGATGAAAGTAAAGAACTATACTGCATAGGAAACTGGAATATTAGATCCATGAATCAAGATACATTGGAACTGGTCAAACAGGAGATGACAAGAGGAACATCGACATCTTAGGAATCAGTGAACTAAAATGGACTGGAATGAGTGAATTTAATTCAGATGACCATTATATCTACTACTGTGGGCAAGTATCCCTTAAAGGAAATGGAGTAGCCTTCATAGTCAACAAAATAGTCTGAAATGTAATACTTCGGTGCAGTCTCAAAAATGACAGAATGGTCTAGGTTGATTTCCAAGGCAATCCATTGAGATTACATGAGAGTAATCCAAGTCTATGCCCAAATCACTAATCCCGAAGAAGCTGAAGTCAAATGGTTCTATGAAGACCTACAAGACCTTCCAGAACTAACACCGAAAAAAGATGTCCTTTTCATCATAGGATACTGGAATGCAAAAGTAGGAAGTCAAGAGATACCTGGAGTAACAGGCAAGTTTGGCCTTGGAGTACAAAATGAAGCAAGGTAAAGGGTAACACAGTTTTGCCAAGAGAATGCATTGGTCATAGCAAACACCCTTTTCCAACAACACAAGAGACGACTCTACACATGGATATCATCAGATGATCAATACCAAAATCAGACTGATTATATTCTTTGCAGCTGAAGATGGAGAAGCTCTATAGTCAGCAAAAACAAGACCTGGAGCTGACTTGGGTCAGATTATGATCTCCTTATTGCAAAATTCAGACTTAAATTGAAAAAAGTAGGGAAAACCACTAGTCCATTCAAGTATGACCTAAATCAAATCCCTTATGATTATACAGTGGAAGTGACAAATAGATTCAAGGGATTAGATCTGATAGACAGAGTGCCTGAAGAACTATGGGCAGAGGTTTGTAATGTGGTACAGCAGGTGGTGACCAAAACCATCCCCAAGAAAAAGAAATGCAAAAAGGCAAAATGGTTGTCTCAGGAGGCCTTACAAATAGCTGAGAAAAGAAGAGAAGTGAAAGGCAAAGGAGAAAAGGAAAGATATACCCATCTGAATGCAGAGTTCCAAAGAATAACAAGGGGGAGATAAGAAAGCCTTCCTAAGTGAATAATGCATAGAAATAGAGGAAAGCAATAGAATGGGAAAGACTAGTGATCTCTTCAAAAAAATTAGAAGTACCAAGGAACATTTCATGCAAAGATGGGCACAATAAATGGCAGAACTGGAATGCACCTAACAGAAGCAGAAGGTATCAAGAAGAGGTGGCAAGAATATACAGAACTGCGTAAAAAAGATCTTAATGACCTTGATAACCATGATGGTATGATTACTCATCCAGAGCCAGACATCCTGGAATGCAAAACCAAGTGGGCCTTAGGAAGCATTACTATGAGCAAAGCTAGTGGAGGTGATGGCATTCCAGCTGAGGTATTTCAAATCCCCAAAGAGAATGCTGTGAAAGTGCTGCATTCAATATGCCAGAAATTTAGAAAACTCAGCAGTGGCCACAGGACTGGAAAATGTCAGTGTTCATTCCAATCCCAAAGAAGGGCAATGCCAAACAATATTCAAACTACTGCATAATTGCATTCATTTCACATGCTAGCAAGGTAATGCTCAAAATCCTTCAAGCTAGGCTTCAACAGTATATGAACCAAGAACTTCCAGATTTACAAGCTGGTTTTAGAAAGGGCAGAGGAACCAAGATCAAATTGCCATTTGGTGGATCATAGGAAAAGGATGAGAATTCCAGAAAAATATCTATTTCTGCTTCACTCACTACAGTAAAGCCTTTGACTGTGTGGATCACAACAAATTGGAAATGCTTACAGAGACAGGAATACTAGACCACCTTACCTGCCTCCTGCAAAACCTGTATGCTGGTCAAGAAGTAACAGAACCAGACATGCAGCAACAGTTAGGTTCAAAATTGGGAAAGGAGTACGTCAAGGCTGTATATTGTCACCCTGTTTATTTAACTTACATGCAGAGTACATCATGTGAAATGCCTGGCTAGATGAATCACAAGCTGGAATCAAAATTGCTGGGAGAAATATCAACAACCTCAGATATGTAGCTGATACTACCCTAATGACAGAAAGTGAAGAGGAACTAAACAGCCTCTTAATGAAGGTGAAAGGGGAGAGTGAATAAGCTGGGTTAAAACACAAGATTAAAAAAACTAATGCTGGCATCTGGTCCCATCATTTCACAGCAAACAGATGGGGAAAAAGTGGAAACAGAGGCAGATTTTATTTTCTTGGGCTCCAAAATCACTGCAGATGGCAACTGCAGACATGAAATGAAAAGACGCTTGCTCCTTGGAAGAAAAGCTATGACAAAAGCATATTAAAAAGCAGAGACATCACTTTGCTGACAAAGGTCCATCGAGTGAAAGCTATGGTTTTCCAGTAGTCATGTATGGATGTGAGAGTTGGACCTTAAAGAAGGCTGAGTGCCAAAGAATTGATGGCTTTGAACTGTGGTGTTGGAGAAGACTCTTGAGAGTCTCTTGGACTTCAAGGAAATAAAACCAGTCAATTCTGTAGAAAAACAGTCCTGAATGTTCATTGGAAGGACTGATGCTGAAGCTTCGATCTTTGGGCCACATAATGTGAAGAGCCGACTCATTGGAAAAGGCCTTGATGCTGGGAAAAATAGAAGGCTGGAGGAGAAGGGGACGACAAGGGATGAGATGGTTGGATGGCATCACTGACTCAATGGACACGAGTTTGAGCAAGCTTTGGGAGATAGTGAAGGACAAGGAAGCCTGGTGTGCTGCAGTCCATGGGATCGCAAAGAGTCGGATATGACTGAGTGACTGAACAACAACAAGGAGTGCACATTTCAGCAGGGAAGAACTTGTAAAGCAAGCAATTATGAAAAATAAATGAAGAGTTTCTCCCGGGATGAGTGTATAGTAAAGGAAGCAGCAGGGGTGGAGGACAGGGGCCTGAAGATACCACTTTGAAGCTGAGATCTGACAGAGGAGCAGAGGTTGGCCAGGTGGGTGTGTGCGTGGGGACTGGGAGGGTTTTCAGTGGAAAGAGTGGCTTGGGCAGAGGCGAACAGAGCACTGTGCACAGGAGAGTCTAGGGGAAAGCCAGGGTGCTGGGCAAGGACATGGAGAGGAAGCTCGATTCTGCACGATCTATAGGCCATGCTGTGATGGGCGGGCTTTATTCTAAGAACAAGGGAATAAGAAGGGGATTTGACACGGTCAAATGTGCTAAATCAGAGTTTTCTGGAACAAGATGATCAGGCATACGTATTTCTACATAAACCTCCAACAAAGAAAAAAATACCACCTTTGATCCTGTCTCTTAGTGATAGTTGCAATTTCTTGTAGCATGTCTCCTCCCAGGCTGGGTTCTCTGCTTGTCTCTGAACACTGAATGATACGCTTTTCTCCATTAGCATTACATGTCTTAAGCATTTTTTACATATTTTTCATAAGTGTCATTTATAAATCTGCATAATCATAATAGTTCACAAATTGGATCCACTATAATTTACTCAAGTATTTCCTGATAATAAAGGGACCGAACATCACGTTTGATCTTCCTGAGATACCTTTGCTCTGTTGTCATTAATAGTACTTCTTTCATTTTTAAGAGAGCCTTGGATAAACAATTATTTGGCCACCCTTCCTATGGGATGAACATTTGAGTTGCTTAGATTATTATTAATAGTAATGTTATTGCTGTTGTGAATAACCGAGTGATGGATATATTTCAGCCAATCAGCTTCAACAAACCATATAATCACAAATGATCCTTGTTAAAAGGATGCTCAGAATTTCTCTGGTTGTGTTTCTCAAACTTCAAACATTCACATGCCATCTGCTCAGCCACCTACTGCCAACACTGGCCTGTACTTAATGTTTTCCTTCAATTCAACTTAGGTTTTAAAAACTTCTGTGAATGAATTGATTAAAGAAGGAAATGTTATGTTACTAGCATGAGTGGAAAGCCAGTATTGTATTCTATTAATAGAAATAAAATGGTATAACAATCGTTCAAAGAACAATATTGTGAAGGACCAGCTCTGGGCCAAGCCTGCAGTGAGAAGGCAGCTTTGCAAACATTGAGGGATGTTAATGATTCTAACATCTGACAGAACCTTTCACTTTAACAGAATCAGAAGGTTTCAAAGAAACCTTTTCCTTCCGGTTTCTGATGGCAAAGCTGGGCCCATTGTAACCTGAAGGAGTGATTTTCACTGAGGTCTGGGGTGGCCTGAGATGATGGCTTCGTGTACTTGGCAATGAGTTTGGAATTTCCTCCAAGGGTTTTAAGTGTGAAAGTGGCATGGTTAGGCCCTTTCCATGGGATGGATGCTGCCCTGAGCTGTCAATCAGTTCACTTGATTGTTCATCCTTCCTGTGGCTCAAGGCCAGCTCTTTGTTCTTCTGGGGTTCATGCTGTAGAGGATGAGACAGTGACAATAAAACCCCATTTTAACTGCACACATTTATGTTGTGCAGTTAAAATATATTTAAAAGTGCAGTTTAAAAATATATTAAAAATTAATTTTTTTTAGTTTTAAGTTTACAGAGAAAAATGAACAAAAGTATAGAGTTCCCATCACCTCTCCAAATAAACACAGTTTCCCATTATTAATGTCTTACATTAGTATGATGCATTTGTTACAATTAATGAGCTAATACTGATACATTATTATTTGGGCTCACTGTGCTGTATTTGGGTTTTTACAAATGTGTAATAACGTGTGTCCACCATGACAGTATTGTATGGAATGATAGTCTCACTGCCCCAGATCTCCTGTTCACCTTTCCATCTCTCTCTCTTCTAGCTTGTACAACCATTGATCTTTCATTGTCTCCATCATTTTCCCTTTTCCAGAATGTTATGTAGTTGGACTTACACAGTGGGGAGTCTTTTCAGACTGGCTTTTTTCACTTAGTCATAGGCATTTAAGAGCCCTTCATGTCTTTTCATGGCTTAATAGTTCACTTCCTTTTAGTGCTGGGTAATATTCCATTGTCAGATGGACCACTGTTTATTCATTCATTCACCTACCAAAGTACATCTTAGTTTTATCAATTATGAATAAAGCTATAAATATCTGTGTGCAGGTTTTTGTGTGGACATGTTTTCAACTAAGAGCTTTACTTTTTATTAAAGTTATAATTTAATTGTTAAGGTTATTTTCTTAGGTTGGGGTAAGATGGGACGGGCTGGACCTTTTGACAATATGATCAGGGAAGGCCTCTCTGGGGAAATGACTCTCAAAATAAGGCCTGAAGGGTGGGGGAGGAGCCAGGCACAGAAGAGCCAAGGGGAGAGCATCCCTGGCAGAAGGTATAGCAAGGGCCAAGGCCCGGAGGTGGGAACACACAGGGGCTTGAGGAAGTGCATGAGGCCAGTGCAGGGGTGGGGTGAAGGGGTTGGGGGTCGGGGTGAGAGCGGGGGAGAGGGTAGGAGGGGCTTGCAGCGGCAGGGGTGGAGGGCCACCCAGGCCTCCAGGCCTTGGCGAGCCCTGAGATGTGCCAGTGCTCGGGGGTGTCATTCAGGGACACAGAGAGAGGGACTGAGGGCTGCAAGCTGTTTGTAAATGTTTTCTCAGGGCTCTCCCAGCAACTGCATAAGGTCTGATCCATTCTCTGCCTACAGATCAGGACACTGAGGCTCAGTGCGGGAGAAGGTGCGCCGTCCCTGTCTAACTCAGCTTCAGGGATGATGTAGCAGAGAGCACAGGAAGAGATACAGAATCCAAGAGGGAGCCTCTGAATATCTATCAGAGTTAAGCCTGGGCAGACAGTAAGGGTCAGAATTCAATTAGGTTGTAAGGAGATTAGCAGAGGAAGTCGGCTTTGACCTCCAGGGCAAGGCACAGAGTGTGAGGGGGGTTTGTAGTTTCAGATCAGTCAGAAGAATTAGGTAATGGGTATGACCAGAATCGAATTGTCTACGAGACCAACCTCTTTAGAGGAAATGGAGTCCCTTGTTGTCATGGCAACCAATTCAAAAAGGGCTCAGCCTGTCATTCAGCGGCCACAGAGCATCACCCTGGCCTCTGCAGTGTCACATCCCAGCGTACACCTCTGGTCCACGGGTGCATCAGGACCTGGCTCACCTGAGACCTGCGACAAGAATGGCTTCAACAAGAACAAGGTTTCTTTCTCATGAAAAGGTCAGAGGTGGGCAGCCTAGGGCTCTTTTATCCAGCTTTTTCTGCATAAACAAATTGTCTTAAAATTTAGTGGCTGAAAACAATGACAGTTTATTTCTTCCATTCTGGGTGGTGTTGGAACTCCTCCCCCATGGGCTTCTCCTGGGCTCAGCTGGAGGGCAGCCTCACTCTCGTCCCTGCAGCTGGAGCTCCTGGCTGAGACCCTCATATCCTCTCTTGGGGTCTCGGGTCAGCCCTTCAAGATGACAGATGTGGAAGCTGTGCAGCCCCTGTGGTCACTCAATGCCAATTCTGCAACATGTTACTGATCAAATCACAGGACCAGTCCAGACTCAGGGCAGGGAAATAGACTTTGTTTCTTGACAGAAAGAGGGCAAAGTCACATGGCCCAGAGGTATTGGGACAGCAGGGGTCTTCCTAACAATCTACCACAGGTTGAAATGGACCTTCTGCTCCATGAAGTCCTCCAGTCCCAGGAGATCCTTCCAGCTAATCCCTCCACCATTCCCAGGGGGCCCCTGGTCCTCTGGGTCCAAAAGTAGCTAGATTCTAACCATCACATCCACAGTCCAGGTGGCAAGATGGAGGAATGGACAAAAGAGAGAAAGGACACACACACCATTTGTCTTTTCCGAAAGGCTTCTTAAAGTTGCCACTTAATATTTCTGCTTCTCTCTCACTAGCCAGATCTTTGTTGCACGGTCACACTGAGCAGCAAGGGAGGCTGGGAAATACTTTCTTTATTTCAGGTGGCCAAATGCCAGTTCAGAAACTGAACTTCTATTTCTAAAGAGGAAGGAGAGTATGGATATGGGGGCACAGCAGTTTCTGCCACAACATGAAACCTTTTCCCCTGAGATGGCCTAGCACACTGAAGGAAGTCACCTGCAATTCATTGAGGAAGGAGGCTGTCCCTTCACTATGCAAGTGCTGCAACCCAGCAAAGGTTAGAAGTCAAACCCATATCATTATGTATTTGGTATTTAAAGTATTCATAACATCGAAGAGACTTTTTTTTGCATATTAGAGTATGAACAAATTAGCCTTGTGACTCCAATTTTAAAATGTGTAATTGATTTTAGACTCGTGATTCTTCTGCAGAAAAGCATACAAATCTTCTTATACTAAATTTATAAATGATACCAGAATGTATACATGATCTTGAGATTAACTGTATGTATAAGTTTTTAAATTAGATTCTCCAAAGTAGTTTAAGTACTTTGGAAAGTTATGCTTGTCAGGTCAGGCAATGAAAGTGTTTAAAAAAGGAAATTGAATGTGTTAAATTAGTAAGTCCTATGAAAAATGTTGAAGATAATTTAATTAACCAAGTTTGCAAATGGGATGGATCATTTAACTGACTATGAGTGGATTGGTCATTAATCAAAAGCCCCTTAAAAGTGACTGCATAAAAATAGAATAATGGTTTGTAAATTGAACTTCAAACTTAAGAATGACTAGTTTTTTATTTAAGCTATTGTAATACAATGAATATTAAATAATAAGTACTCACAGGCAAACTTTTCTATATACAAAAAAAGAATCTGACACTGAAATTCCCAGGCTTACTTAGGAGCTAAGCTGAGGTTTTTGTGGGTGATCTCAAAGTCCCTGTTGGCTACCTGATGCCAGCTGGGTGGGGAGCATGAAAAGGATGGAATGGGCAGGACATGGCAACTGACTGGATGAGGGGAGGCAAGAGAAAAGGCATCAAGAATGAATTGCTTTCAGGTCAGCACAGGTGTGTGAGCTCAGGGAGCCCACGCAGGTCCCCACTGCCCCATCTCACTCGTCTCAACTTCCCGAGGTCACACACTGATCTTCCTGGAAAGCTTTCCTTTGGAGCAAGGAAAAAGGTCATGGGAGACGCTTGTGCAAGTGCTGGGCTGCCAGCGAGGTCCTTAGAGGCGCTCTGAAAGAGAGGCTTCTCTGAGAACCATCTCCGCGCTCTGTGGCTGAGAAGGGATGAATCCAGGACGTGATAATAACCTGAGAGCCATCACGCAGTAGTCAGTGCTGTGCGCGCCACACCCAAACCCCCACTTCAGGCTGCCGCAGCTCTCTTTCAGTGCTTCGCGTCCACTGCTCACCACTGTGCCCTCTTCTCCATAAAACTGCCCTCTCCCCGGCAAGTCAACCCTTCCTTTCTCTGGCCTGGGGTGCAAAAGCCCAGCTCCTCACCTTGTGTGGTGCACTTTGCTCTCCAGAGCTCACCTGGAACTAGGCTGAGGCTAGTCGGCAGCCGAGACTGCTTGCTTACTTAGTAACTTAGTGGAGAGTGGTACTGGCTGCCAATGAAACTCAACCGAGGGTCAAGTTTCTGCCTCGACCCTCAGCTTCCTCCCATAAGCCCTCAGTGTTTGTGGAGTGAATAACTTGAGGTATGTAAAGCCCTGGCACATAGTAGGGCCTCAGTTTAGTTCCCATCGCCTCCTCTTGAGGCCCGGTATGTTTCACAGTGATCCAGAGAAGCCTCAAGGAACACCTGGTTCCTCTGTAGTGACTTCCAGTCTTCAAAGCTGCATCTGGTCTTCACGGTCGTCTTCAGAAGGCAGGAGTTCTCCGGTCCACCTCTTCTGGGTGAGTCTGCAAAGAAGCTACATCCACAGAAGGTGGCAGCAGAGAGGCAGGTGGTCAGCATCCACCTGTGTCTGATCTGGGAGCGCCCCCTGGTGGTAAGACTCAGCAATACATGTTGAGGCAGTTGGGTTTTTTCCCCCACCATCCTGGTGGTCTTGTGGTTCAAACTCCAGGAGACAAGAAGAAAATGAAGATTTAAGATCAGAGCTCAGAGGCCTATTTAATATAAATGGGCAGTCATTAGCATTAAGATGAGAGGTCTCTGTGCTTCCTATTAAAATAGGCTGTTCTTCAGTGCTGTCTTTTCTCTTTGGCTGCAAATGATTAAGCAATTTCCTTACTGCAAAGTAAAGGATATAAAGGCTTGCCAGAGCTCCCATCTGCATGGATAAAGAGTGAGCTTGGGCAATTGGCTTCAGAAATTTAAGCCTCACTCGAGAACAAAGCATTTTTCTTTCTCCACCTGTTCCATTTTTTCCTCCACTCAAAGTTTAAAATAAGATGAAAACAGACCCAATTAATTTTGTCCAACTATCCTTACCTAAAGCTCTGGGGGAAATTTTTAGATAATAATGATGATGATAAAAGCAACAATAATAAACTGTAAATGCTGAGGACTCTCAACTGAGATTTAAATTCTTGAGTGGATGAGCATTCATGAGTATGGATCGGTATCCTGGAAGGTGCTACGGGTTAAATCCAGCTGCTCAGATGTATAAATTAGAAAGTGTGTTTCTGTGAGAGAGGAGACATGTTGGGGGCTTTGTAATATTAAAAAAAATCCAGTAGATATTTAAAGTGGTACAAAAAGAGTCAGGGTACTGGAGTAGCTCTTGTTAAACCCTTATCATTGCCAGATGGCTTTTATTATTACATGTTTATAACAGCCTTGACAAATAAAATGATCACCCCATTTTACAGATGGGGAAACAGAAGCATAGAGAAGGAATATGATAAATTCAAAATAACATAATTGAAGAGTAGAAAATTGGAACCAGAGTCCAAATCTTTTAAATTAACTTCAGTGTTTGCCACGGCACTTAGTCAACTGGTCTACCAACATTCTTTTGTTCATTCAACAGATGCTTAATTAAGTTCGTACTATGCACCTGATACAGTCCTAAGGTACATTGCTTGGGTGGCCCAGATACCCAGGGCATTTCCTCATTCACCACTTTCATTCATCAACTCATTCACCCATTTACTTGTTTTTTTTTTTTTATTTTATTCAGGCCAAGAGTTTATTCATTCATTCATTTTTTTACTTATTTCCCCGTTTACTTATTCATTCACCCACTCATCAATTTATTCACTCATTTGTTTTTATGATTATTCACTTATTTGCCTACTCATTATTTGCTCTTTCTCTAACTCTGTTGTTCACTCACTCATTTACTAATCTTTTAGCTGATTCATACATTCACTTAATTATATAGCTCTCCATCTAGCCATTCATTGCTTTGCCTTTCCCATAGGTATCCATTCACCCCTTCCTCCATCTGTTATCTCCATTGATCCATCCACTCATCTGTCCAGCTACTTTTTGAATCTACTGCTTCCTCCAACCATTCTTCCATCACTTCCTCCTTCTGTTCATCCATGCCTCTATTAACCTCCATCCTTTCAGACCTCATGTTGACTCTGAAAATTGAGAAATAGACAAAATTCAGTTTCACCCAGTGAATAAAAGAAAGGCCACCACTTCACTGTGATTAGAACTACGACAAGGGGATGGTAGAGCACAGAAGGAATCCTGTCATCTGAGTGGGGTTTAAGAAATCCAAGAGGCGGTAGACATTTCAGGCAGAGGGAATAGTGTATACGCAGGCTTGGAGGCAGAGCAGGCATTGTGAAAGGGGACCTGTAGGTGTGGCTGGGAATTAGAAATAAACCTAGAGAAAGATAGGGAGGCAGTGAAGAGTGGGTCCCACCGCCTGGCGTCACTCCCGTCTCTCCAGGTGACTTTTGGCCTTTTAAGACTGCGAGGATGGCCACCTTTGGAGCTCTGTCCGCTCCCAGCAGCCCCTGGTCTCCATCAGCTCTTATCAACCCTGCAGGACCGTGAGAAACTCAGGCTCCTGCAGCGTCCTCAGTGACAGAGCCCACCTCTCCCGATCAGTGTCAGAGCCAGTGGTTAAGAGTCGCGTTTAGCTGTTCCGTCTGCCTGTGGTCACACTCTGGGCAGTGTTGCCTCTGCAGAAAGATCTTTTAGATCAACCGCAGAACAGACTTCCACCCCTGCCAGCTTCCACTTTTCTCCCTGAGTCTGATAAGCCTCTAGGGCCTGCCTGTTCCACCCCTTCACTCCATTCACACCCTCCTTAGCCAGACTGACCTTTACTGGATTCAGACCCATGTTGTCTCTTGCGAACATCTCCTTACTAGCCTCCTCTCCTCTCTCTGCCTTCAGTGCCTTCCCTCAGCCCCCGCGTGGCCATTCCTCTGCCTCCAGAGTGGCCTCTCTGAACTGCCAATAGCCTCATGTCACTCATTTGCTGAAACCCTTCCAGGCGTCTTGTTCCAGACCAGGAGGGCAAGTCCAAACTCCCTGGCCAGGCTTTCAGAGTCCTTTCTCACCTGGCGCCTTCCATTTCTCCGGCTTGCCTGGCTGCACCTCCCCACTTGCACCTTCCATGCCTACAGAAGCCTCAGAAGCTCCCCACCTTGTCCCACTCCCATGCCTCTGCTTCTGCACCTGCCAGCCCTCTACCTGTGACAGCTTTCCCTGCCCTGAATCCCCAAAAGACTCCTGCTCACAGCTTCAAACTGTGACTGGGTGTGTTCATTGTACTTTGTCATGATGGCTGTTTCATCAGTCATCATGCTTTACTGCCAATATTTGTTTTCCATCTGTCTTTCTCCCTCCACTAGACTGTGAGGCCCTGGCAGGCAAGGCCTTTTCACAGTTCTCACTGTGTTCTTGAGCCAAGAACAGTGCCTGGCACATAGAAGGTCCTCAATAAATTTTTCACCAAACAAAGAATGAACAAAATAACCTTATATTATTCCTGGGTCCTCTGAGGACCGTCTCTTCTGCCACTGGAGCAGTTCTGCAGACCTTTGATAAAGACCCACTCTGAATACCCTGGGGTTGCTAGGACAATCTGGTTGCTTGTGGCATTTGGAAATGGTTTCCAAGGACTTGTCTTCCCAGAGAGATCCTGTCTCTAGTACTGACTGGCAGAATAACCACGTGAGTGTGGGACAGGCTACTGAGAGATTACCCAAGTACTGGGTGGTCAGTCAATTGAACTCTGGAATCAGAACCAAGGCCTTGCGGGAAGAAGATGGAGGCAGATGAAAATTCATTCGGGTGTGCCCGCAGCTGCTTCTCAAGGCTAACTCATTGCTATTCTATACTGACATTCTTGTAGCACATGCTGGGAAGCCTTCTCCCTTCCCAGCCTTGCACAGATGGTCCTGCCTTCTGCTTTGGCCCCACAGGGAAGGGCCCATACATCCAACAGGTGGCAGAGTGTGGTGTTAGAGCAGCTGCTGGGGCTGCCTGGGTCCACCTCGGATTAGGAGGTGACCTTGACACATTCCTTCACTTCTTTAAGCCTCAGTTTGTAACCTCAGCCATAATGCAGGGATGACATTAGTACCTGCCTCGTGGGGCTCTTGTGAGGATTAGATGAGATAATACATCTCAAGTCCTTAAAAGCTACAAGGCACACACTAGAGATGTTCAGTAATGGTTAGCTTTTATAATTTCCTGAGTCTCTGCTACAAGGAGAGAAAAACTCAGTGCCCTAAGGGGTCAAGCATATTATGGGGTCTTGATTTTTAATCTAACGATTTCTTTCCTTAATTGGGACATTTAGACCATTTACATTTAATGTGATAAGTAATATGATTGGTAGGCTGCAGTCCATGGGGTCGCTAAGAGTCGGACACGACTTGAGTGACTTCACTTTCACTTTTCACTTTCATGCATTGGAGAAGGAAATGGCAGCCCACTCCAGTGTTCTTGCCTGGAGAATCCCAGGGACCAGGGAGCCTGACGGGCTGCCGTCTATGGGGTCGCACAGAGTCGGACACGACTGACGTGACTTAGCAGCAGCAATATGATTGGATTTAAATACACCATCTTGCTATTTGTTTTCTACTTGCCACATTTGTTGTTTGTTTCCCTTCTGCTTTTTTCCCCTCTGTTTTCTTTTGGATGGGATGTTTCTTATTATTCCATTTTTATCTATTTTGTTGTCTTTTTAGCTACAACTTTATTTTTTCATGTTTAAAATCTTAATTTTTTAGAGCCGTTTTAGGTTGACAACAAAATTGAGAGGAAAGTACAGAGATTTCCCACAGACCTCTGCTTTCACACCTTCATAGCCTCCCCTGTTACTAACGTGTCCCACCAGAGTGATACATCTGTTTCAACTGATGAACCTACATTGACATATTATTATCGCCCCCAATCCATAGCATGTAGTAACCTGGAATCCATTTAATCTTTGTTTTCAAGCTTTGGAAGATGGGACCAGAGCAATGTTTAGTTTAGAGCTAATGTTATCCCACTACTGAGACATAGGTCTTCTCTGCTGGTTCAGTTGATAGAGTCAGCCTGCAATGCGGGAGACTCAGGTTCAGTCCCTGGGTGGGGAGATCCCCTGGAGAAGGAAATGGCAACCCACTCCTGTATTCTTCCCTGAAGAATTCCATGGACAGAGGAGCCTGGCGGGCTGCAGTCCATGGGGTCACAAACAGTAGGACACAACTGAGTGGCAAACACTTTCTTTCACTGGACATGAGCCTTGTAAGCACTCTGCTTATTGCCCTGTGAATTATGAGATTTTTCACCCAGCCTCCTGGGAACAGCAATCAGCCCCAGTCCCGGGTGGGCCCCTGAGATAGCTGTCTCTAACATTTTAAAGCAGGCTTTCAGTGGCTTCAGGTAGTCTCCATACATGTGTGTTGCGCTGGTTAATCTTATGTGTCAACTTGACTGGCTAAGGGATGCCCAGAAAACTGGTAAAGCATTATTTCTGCATGTGCCTGTGAGGGTGGTTTTAGAAGAAATTAGCATTTAATCAGTAGGTAGATTGAGTAAAGAAGAACACTCTCTCCAAGGTGGATGGACATCACCCAACTCCTCAAGGGCAGAATAGAACAAAAAGCAGAGAAGGGCGAATTTGCTCTTTGCTTGAGCTGAGAGCATCTTCTCTGGCTCTCAGAAATCGGTGCTCCTGGTTCTCTGACCTTTGAACTCAGACTGAATTAGATCACCAGCTTTCCTAGTTCTCTGGCTTGACAACAGGAGTGGAACTTCTTGGCCTCCATAATTGCATGAGCCAATTCTTACACTGTTGAGTTGGCCCAAAAAGTTTGTTTGGGAAAATTCAAACTTTTTGTCCAACCCAATAAATCATATATATATATATTCTATTGATTCTATTTCTCTGGAGAACCCTAATACAGATTTTGATGCCAAGAGTGGGTCTATAGGAACAGAGTTTTAAGTTTTGTGAATTGGTTCTGAGGTTTCTGGAATTGATTCTCTAATATGATTAGATTTATATTTACTAATGACTGTATCTCATAGTAAATGGCAACCCACTCCAGTATTCTTGCCTGAAAAATCTCAGGGACATAGGAGCCTGGTGGGCTATAGTCCATGGGGTTGCAAAGAGTCAGACACAACTGAAGTGATTACATGAGTATGGCAATACACATGTATCACATGTATTGCTCATGTACTGCTCTCTTTATAGCAGTAGTAGTTTTGATGTGAATAGCTTATAGAGATATACAAAATATCTGTATTGGATACTTCTAAACAACCATTTCTAAGGATCAAAAAGCTAGGTGACTCTGATTATGATATTTTCAAGCATTTTTGTAAAACTAAGAATATAATAATGCTGGTTGGTTGCTTCTAATGCTGTTGGTCAAGGTGGTGAAGGAAAAGGATGAGCTCAGGGATTCAAATTCCCAGCTCAAGCATTGCATAAATGGCCTAAGAGCATCTATGTGTGACTTGAAGGAGAGCCTTATCTCTTGTAGCCAGTGGTCTGAAATTGCTGAAAATCAAATGCAGAACATCATCCTATGGTTGGATGATTTGCAACGCAAGTTGAACTCAGCCTCACCCAATAAGTGCTATTAATGTGAGGGCATTGATTGGGAAAGAACAGGATCCTGTAAATTGGTTTGGGGATGTGTGGGAAGACCCTGATAAAGGGAGGGGGGAACATTAAACCCCTAAATTTTAATGAGTCTTCTTTGCCAGTGGCTGAGATCTCCCCACCCCTAGTGGAGGAAGGCCTCTGCACCCCCTTGGTATAGGCTTTTTCACCTCCAACTGAGGGGATTAACCCTGTGAAAGTGAAAGTGTTAGTCGCTCAGTCATGTCCGACTCTTTGCGACCCCATGGACTGTAGCCTGCCAGCCTCCTCTGTCCATGGGATTCTCCAGGCAAGAATACTGGAGCGGGTGGCCATTTCTTTCTCCAGGGGATCTCAATCCAAGGATCCAACCCAGGTCTCCCACATTGCAGGCAGATTCTTTACCGTTTGAGCCACCAGCTGAGGGGATAACTCCATTGTCTGAGGAAACTATAATGGCCTTCCTGGAGGCAGTCTTCATGCACATCGATGCTGATTCTCCTCAGGACCCACCCCCATGACCCCTCTTTGCTTCCAGACCTATAACCAGACTAAAGTTCCACCAGGCCCCAAAAAGTGAGGTACGAAGTGTGGATCCACTGAGGAGGTGAGCCAGATTTCAAAAGAACTAGTTGAATTCTCTGATTTATACAGACTAAAATCCTGGGACTATGTATAGAAATGGTTGCTTAAGGAGTGGGATAATGGTGGAAGGAATGTAAAGCTGGGCCAGGTGGAATTTACTGACATGGGCTCACTACGTGGAGATTCTGCCTTTAATGTTGCAGTTTCTCCAAAGTGCTGGAGAAGACTCTTGAGAGTTCCTGGGATGATAAGGAGATCAGTCAATCCTAAAGGAAATCAACCTTGAATATCCACTGGAAGGACTAATGCTGAAGCTGAAGCTCTAATACTTTGGCCACTTAATGCAAAGAACCAACTCATTAGAAAAGACCCTGATGCTGGGAAAGACTGAAGGTGGGAGGAGAAGGGGACGACAGAATGAGATGGTTGAAAGGCATCACCGACTCAATAGAGTTTGAATAAGCTGCGGGAAATGGCGAAGGACAGGAAAACCTGGTGTGCTGCAGTCCATGGGGTTGCAAAGGGTCAGACATGACTGAGCAACTGAACAACAACAAGTGGAGATCCTGCATTTAATGTTGCAGTCTGGGGAGGCAGAAAGACCTCAAACAATTGGTTTGGTTGATCAGCTGCAATGTGGACCAAAAAGTGGTGGGTGAATTGGCTTAATGTAGAGGAAGGGGTTCAGAGGCATGGGCTTCCCTGGTGGCTGAGATGGTAAAGAATCCTCCCGCAATGCAGGAGACCTGAGTTTGACTCCTGGGTTGGGAAGATCCTCTGGAGCAGGGCATGGCAACCCACTCCAGCATTCTTGCCTGGAGAATCCCCACGGACAGAGGAGCCTGCGGGCTGCCGTCCATGGGGTTCCAAAGAGTTGACATGACTGACCAACTAAGCACAGCACAGCACAGAGGAAGGGGTTCAGAGGCCTAGGGATATTGGAATGTTAGAGTGGATTTGTCATTTAATAGCCACTCACTCACACTGGGAGGGTCCAGAAGACATATCTTTCATCAATACTTTGAGAAAGAAATTTGTAAGAGGAGTTCCAGCATCCTTGAAGAGCTCGATGATCACTCTTCTCTGTAGGCTGGACCTTATGGTGGGAACTGAAGCCAACAAACTGGAAAACCTGGATATAATAAGAACAACTGAATCCTGGAGTGGCTAGAGCCAAATGGTGACACTCAAGCACCAAAGTCAAGGTGGGCGTGGTTACCCACCTTACCCTAAGCAGAATCAAAACAATCAAAATAGGGTGACTTTTGTTGTTATTAGTCTCTAAATTGTGTCCAACTCCTTTGTGATCCCATGGACTGTAACCTGCCAGGCTCCCCTGTTCATGGGATTTCCCAAGCAAGAATACTGGAGTGGGTTGCCATTTCCTTCTCCAGGGGGTCTTCCTGACCCAGAGATTGAATCCATGTCTTTTGCATTGCAGGCAGATTCTTTACCGCTGAGCCACCCCAGAAGCCCAGTGACTCAAGTACACCTAGCCAATTCCAGGCTAGTTAATAATGGTGTTCCTAGAAGTGAAATAGATAGGGAACCTACTAAATTATTGGTGTATCCATATAAGCAAAAGAGTTCTAAGTCAAGTGAACCAAATTCAAACTTGAATCAAAGAAATGGAGTCATGACCTCTCAGTTAATCTCCAGATGAGTCAATGAACAGACTCAGAACTCCTTGAATGAAAAGAAGGCGAGGTCCCCTTGAGGGAGGATCCCAGTACACTACTGAAATTTTATACTGTTAGTCTTTCTCCCTGCCTTCCCCAAAGAGACCTACAGCCTTTTACCAGGCTAACTGTTCATTAGGGAAAAGGAAATAATCAGACCTTTTGGGGACAACTGGATGCCAGTTCTAAACTGGACACCAGTTCTAAACAGTAATTCCAAGAGACTCAAAATATCACAGTGGTTCACCAGTCAGGGTAGGGGTTTATGGAGGTCAGGTGATCAATGGAGTTTTAGATTAGATCCATTTCTCATTGGGTCCCCAAAGCCATCCTGTGGTTATCTCCCTACTGGGATAGATATAATTAGCAGCTTGTAGAATCCCCACATTGGTTCCCTGGCCTGTGGAGTGAGGGCTATTATGGTGGAAAAGGCCAAGTGGAAGCCATTAGAACTGCTTCTACTTAGAAAAACAGTCAATCAAAAGCCGTACCACATTCCTGGAGGGATTGCAGAGATTAGTGCCACCATCACAGAACTGAAAGATGCAGGGGTGGTGATTCCCACCGCGTCCTCCTTCAACTCTCCTATTTGGCTTGTGCAGAAGACAGATGGTTCTTGGAGAATGACAGTGGATTATCATCAGTTTAACCAGGGGGTGACTCCAGTTGCAGCTGCTGTACCAGATGTGGTTTCATTCCTTGAGCAAACTAACACATCTCCTGGTACCTGGCATGCAGCTATTGGTTTTGCAAAGGCCTTTTTGTTTGTACAAAAAGCACAAGTGTTCCCAGAAGAGTTTGCTTTCAGCTGGCAAGGCTAGCAATATACCTTTCCTGTCCTAACTCAGGGGTGTATTACCTCTCCAGCCCTGTGTCATAGTTTAGCCTGCAGGGATCTTGATTGCCCTTCTCCTCCACAAGATATCACATTGGTCCATTACACTGATCACATTATACTAACAGGACCTAGTGAGTAGGAAGTAGCAGCTACTCTAGATTTACTGGTAAGGCATTTGTGTATCAGAGGGTGGGAAGTAACTCTGACAAAAACTTAGGGTCTTTGACCTCAGTGAAATTTCTCGGGGTCTAGTAGTATGTCATGGAGAAGCCAATGGCACCCCACTCCAGTACTCTTGCCTGGAAAATCCCATGGACGGAGGAGCCTGGTAGGCTGCAGTCCATGGGGTCGCTAGGAGTCAGACACGACTGAGTGACTTCACTTTCACTTTTCATTTTCATGCATTGGAGAAGGAAATGGCAACCCACTCCAATGTTCTTGCCTGGAGAATCCCAGGGACGGGGGAGCCTGGTGGGCTGCCATCTATGGGGTCACACAGAGTAGGACATGACTGAAGTGACTTAGCAGCAGCAGTAGTAGTAGTATGTCAGGATATCCTTTCTAAGGAAAAGGATAAGTTGTTGCATTTTGCCCCTCCTACAGCCAAGAAAGGGGCACATGCCTACCTCATCTCTTTAAATTTTGGAGGAAACGTATTTCTCTTTTGGGGCTGTTGCTCCAGCTCATTTACTAGGTAACCTGAAAGGCTATTAGTTTTGAGTGAGGCCCTGAACAGAACACTCTGCTGTGGGTCCAGGTTGCTGTGCAAGCTGCCGGGATACTCAGGCCACGTGGTCCAGCATATCCAGTTACAGAAATGAGGACTTCAGTTGTTGTATTTCCTCCTTCTTTTATTATAAATGTGTTTGTAAGTATATGCACATGTATTAAGTAAATACCTTTGTTTTTTTCTTCTTATTACCTTATCATGTAACATAAGATGTATTGACTTTATACAGTATTTAAATATTGCTATTTTATATCGAAGTATTTAAGTTATGGGATACCAGGAGAAGAGTAAAACTATTCAAGAACATTATTTCCTCTTCTGGAGAAGAGATGAATGCATTTTTGGTTCTATACAGGGTAATTTTATGTTACAGAGAATTTTGATCTTTTATTGTCTTTACCTGAGGATTAATGGTATGTGTGCCAAATTAACAAGGGGTAGACTTACAACCTCAGATAATTTCCACACATGCATGTTGTGATGATTAGTTTTTAGTCAACCTGACTTGCTGAGGGATGTCCAGAGAGCTGGTAAAACATTCCTTGGTGTGTCTGTGAGGCTGTTTCTGGAAGAGGTTAGCATTTGAATTGTTGAACTAAGTGAAGAAGATGGCCTCACAATGCAGGTGTGCCTCATCCAATCCACTGAGGACTTGACCAGGACAGAAGGGTGAATTGCTCTTTGCTTGAGCTGAGACTTCCATCTTCTTCTGCCCTGGTACATTAGGCTTCAGCGCTCCTGGTTTTCTTCTGGGCATTTTTTTCCCCAAGCTTTTGGACTTGGGTTACGTTTTGCACAGTTGGCTCCCCAGCTTCTCAGGGCTTCAGACCCTGACTGAATTGCTCCTTGGGTGTCCTGGTTCTACAGCTCACACATGGCAGATTGTGAGACTTCTTGGCCTCCATAACCATGTGAATCAATTACTATACAAATCTCCTCTCATCTTTATGTGTTGTTGTTGTTGTTCAGTTGCTCAGTCATGTCCAACTCTTTGTGACCCCGTGGACTGCAGGACGCCAGGCTTCTCTGTCCTTCACCATCTCCCAGAGCTTGCTCAAACGCATGTCCGTCAAGTCAGTGATGCCATCCAACCAACTCATCCTCTGTTATCCCCTTCTCCTCCTGCCTTCAATCTTTTCCAGCATTAGGGTCTTTTCTAATGAGTCGGCTCTTTGCATGAGGTGGCCAAAGTATTGGAGCTTCAGCTTCACCATCAGTTCTTCCAATGAATATTCAGGATTGATTTCCTTTAGGATTGACTGGTTTGATCTCCTTGCAGTCCAAGGGACTCTGAAAAGTCTTGTCCAACACCACAGTTCAAAAGCATCAATTCTTCAGTGCTCAGCCCTCTTTATGGTCCAACTCTCACATCCATTCATGTCTACTGGAAAAACCATAGCTTTGACTAGATGCTGGCAGAATAACGTCTCTGCTTTTTAATATGCTGTCTAGGTTGGTCATAACGTTTTTTCCAAGGAGCAAGTATCTTTTAATTTCATGGCTGCAGTCACTGTCTGCAGTGATTTTGGAGCCCAAGAAAATAAACTCTGACACTGTTTCCATTGTTTCCCCATGTATTTGCCATGACGTGATGGGACCAGATGCCATAATTTTTATTTTTTGAATGTTGAGTTTTAAGCCAGCTTTTTCACTCTCCTCTTTCACCTTCATCAAGAGGCTTTTTAGTTCCTCTTTGCTTTCTGCCATAAGGATGGTGTCATTTCCATATATGAGGTTTTTAACATTTTTCCAGGCAATCTTGATTTGGGCGTGTGCTTCATCCAGCCCTGCATTTCGCATGATGTACTCTGCATAGAAGTTAAATCTTACATGCACATCTTTGTGTGTATGGTTGACCTTTGGTGCAAACTCCCTGCACAGTCAAAAATCTGTGTGTAAGTAGACCCAGGAAGTTCAACCCCTGGTGGAAGGCACGGCAACCCACTGCAGTGTTCTTGCCTAGAGAATCCCATGGACAGAGGAGCCCGGCAGGCTATGGTCCATATGGTTGTAAAGAGTCAAACATGACTGAAACAACTTAGCATGCAGGCAGTTTGAACCTGAGTTGTTCAAGGGTCAATTGTATTTCTCTCTACATGTATCCTATTGTTTCTGATTCTCTGGAAAACCCTGGCTAATGCAGACGTGTTCCTTGGTACTCAGAAGGCTTGCGGGCTCATCTGTAGATATCCAAGCTCGGCTCTTGCTCTTTCTTTCCTCTCAGTCCCTCTCCCTTTCTGTACTGCTCTCTCCTCAGTGACACTCTGCCCTGTGAACGCAGCCACCTTGGCCTCCCAGCTGCATCCGCAAGGAGACCATGGGGCTCCCCCTAGATTCCTGCTCCTGCACGGTGGTCTGAAAGCCCCCTCCAGATATGAGGCTGGGGGCTCCTCTCTTTTGTTTTCTCTTTCTCTAGGATCACTGCCTTCTTTGTCTGATGTCTGAGGCGTTGGAAACTGTTGTTCCATATATTTTGCCCAGTTTTTGGTTTCAAGTGAGAGGACAAACTCCACTTACAACTCCTTCTTAGCCAGAAAGAAAGTCAATGAATGAGCTCAGATCTCTTCTCAAGGAATCAATATAGATCCAGATGTTTCTACTGGGCAACTAGGATGGAGAACCTCTGTATTTTTTTTTAAAAAAAAAAAAAAACACTGCATGAATGAAACAGGACATTTCACAGGCTATATTTTGCCCTTGGGTAGCCATTTTGAGACTCATAACCTACATATTTCTAGATTTTTTTTAACTTGTTATTCTAACTAGTTTAAGCCTCAAAATAGTCTTCATATTTTACAGGTGCAGAAATTGAGACTCAGAGAGGTTAGACAACCTACCCAAAGTGAGAAGTTGGCAAAACAGCATTTGAACCCAGTTCCTCTCTGACTTCAAAGCCAGTGCCATTTCTTGCCATTTTGTCCCTATTTGCACTGTTGTGTTTTAGGGTGTTTTCTGTGTCTTTCCTGCGTGCTTCTTCCCTTCCCCCTCTGACTTTGAAACTCCTGTCTTTTCATCCACATCTCTTCATATGTAGCAGAGAACCTGACTATGGTCAAAGAGGAGAAAATTTTTGTGGAGTGAATGACTTTTCTCCTTTTGTTTGCATTCTTCATGTTTCATGCCTTCTCTAGTCCTCACCTGTCTATTAAGTGGGAGGTATGTTACCAGCAGCTCAGGTGGGATTTAAATCAGGCAGCTGTTAACAGTGAGATGAGGCCTCTGCTACCAGAGGGGTGAGGAGCATGGAGTGATACCAAGATGGAGTCGGTTCATTAGAGAGGAAAAGAGGTGGTTGACGTCATGTAAACAAGATCTTTGAGGGATTAAAAAAAAATTTTAAGTCTTAGGATATTCCAAAGGGGCTATTCAACTTCAGTAGTCATCAAAAAATTCAAATTAGCAAACAAAATATTAGCATAATTAAGAAAACAACACAGGCATTGATGAAAGTACAAGGAGAAGGTGCTCTCATATGCTGCTGATGACATTATAAATCAGTACTATTTTTCTGGAAAGCCATTTAGCAAAGCTTATCAAAAGCCTTAAATATGTTCATCCCATTGACTCAGCAATTTCACAACTAGAACATTCTATCCTAAGGTGATAATCGGACAGGTGCACCATGATTTATCCAGGAGAATGCTCATTGCAGCTCTGTTTATATTAGTTGAAAACTGGGGACTTGATAAATGTATCCATTCAAAAGACAACGCCACAGCCTTTAAACACAAATATGCAGAAGAAGAATGACTTGAAAAATGTTTATGAACAATTCCCGAGTTAAGAAAACTCAATTATGGAAGTATATGCATATCCATCATAATTAATTCTTCCCACATGCTTTACTTAATTAATTAACCCATTTGGTTCTTATAGTAATCTTCTGAGGCAGGTGCTGTCCTTGTGGCTTGTAGAAGCTGAAGCATGGGAAGACCGATTGACTTCCCTGCAGGCAGGAGGCTGGTGAAGGAATTCAACCCCTGACACCAGATCCCACAGTCAATTCTTAAAATGTGGTCCTTGGGCCAGGAGCTCAGTATCACTTGGAACTTGTTAGAAATGCTAATTCCTAGGCCATCCGATCAGAAGTTCTGGGGGTGAGGCCCAGTGATGTATGTTTGAACAAGCCTACTAGGATCTACTCTATTCCACTTTTTCTTGCAGTTTAGATTTAAAAAATGTATGTGGGTGGATAAAAAGTGTTCAATGAATTAGTCACTAAAGTATCAACAACATCATCTCTGGGTGATGGCATTCTGGGTGATTTTTATTTTCTTGGAGTTTTTTTATGTTGTTGTTAGTTTGTTACTTTCAAAAGTTTCACAATGAACATTTATGAACAGGAAAAAAAAAAAAAGCATTCTTAAAAAAAAGAAGAAATGTCCCCAGGGAGAAGGAACCCTCCTTTAAAGCTCAGTGAGTGGGTACATATTTGCAGGGTAGGAGGAAGGAAATGGTTTTCCTAAATCATGTAGAAACTTAAGCAGTGCTTTTTGATCATGTATGAATCAGCAAGGCTTCTTGTTAAAACACAGAATCTGATTCAGCAGGTCTAGGTGGCTGAGGTTCTGGATTTCCGTCCAGCTCCCAGATGATGCAGGTCCAGGGACCAACCACACTTTGAGAAACTTTGAAATGTAAGCCCTCAACTCCCAGAGTGCAAGCTCCATGAGGGGAAGCCTTTTCTGGGTCAATGGTGTATTCCCAGAGCTGACAACAGACAAAGACTAAATATATGGAGGAATCGCAAGACCAAGGGTCCTACTGGGGATCCAGGAAACTGGGCTTTGACCATGGTTCTGTGCCTGCTTGGAGAAGGAAATGGCAACCCACTCCAGTATTCTTGCCCAGAGAATCCCATGGACAGAGGAGCCTGGTGGGCTGCCATCTATGGGGTCGCACAGAGTCGGACATGACTGAAGCGACTTAGCATGCATGCGTGCATTGGAGAAGGAAATGGCAACCCACTCCAGTATTCTTGCCTGGAGAATCCCAGGGACAGAGGAGCCTGGTGGGCTGCCGTCTATGGGGTCGCACAGAGTCGGACATGACTGAAGTGACTTAGCAGCAGCAGCAGCAGCTGTGCCTGCTGCTGGCACCCTCCTGGGCAAGCTGTGGCCTCCCCATGTTCACTGGGCAGAGAGACAGCCCTGGGCCTCCTTCTCTAGACCTGATGTGTCTGTTCCACTCAGGCTGGCCCAGTGAGATTTCAGCCTGACTCAAGACAGAGAGTTCCAGGAACTTGGCAGCTCATGGCCAGGAGTAGTTCTAAGAAGCCAAGGAAAGCAGTTAGAAATGAAGAAATCTCCAAGTTGAGGTTTCCGTAGAAACATTAACTCATCCACAGAGGCTGCGTGCTGCATTTGGATTACAGGTTAGGCTCGTAAGCCTGAAATAAATTATATACTCTTCGTATTATTCAGCACTGTACTGTATAATAATAAATTATACAGTTATAGGCCTCAGCCCAAGTTATAACAAATTATGCCACAGCGTATAATTACCCTGCACTGCACCATATAATAATAAATTAGACAGCTACAAACCTAAGTTGTGATTCCAGAAAGTGATATGAGAATGAACAAGGGCTGTTGATCCATTCGTCTGATCAGAGCCTTGTCAGACAAGCCTGGGGCTGAAGGAGAAAGGAGTCGATCCTTTTTCCTTCCTTCCCTCTTTCCTTCCACGTGTGTAGATGCTTCCTTGATTCTGAGTGCAGACTTGACCTTGGAAAGCTGGGCTGACTGGAGCTAGAGCTCATCCCTAAGGCTTCCCAGTTGGTCAGGAAGGGTGGTGGGGGAGAGGTAAGAAACCATATGTAACCTGATAATGCAGCCCTGGGTGGCAACAGCCGTTTACTGCTCATAGTGAAATAGCAAAGTGGCCAAGCACTTAATGTATTAGCCCAGGTGTTGACTCCTCATGGCTCTGCAAAGTGGGCGTCAGCATTTATTTATTTTTCTTTCTTTCTTTTTTTTAATTGGAGGATAATTGCTTTACAGTATTGCTTTGGCCTCTGCCATCCATCAACATGAATCAGCCACAGGCATACTTATGTCCCCTCCTCTCCGAATCCCCCTCCTATCTCCCCCTCTAGGCTGTCAAAGAGCACTGGATTGAGCTCCCTGGGTCACAGAGAAAATTCCCACTGGCTATCTATTTTACAGATGGTCATGTATACGTTTCCATGCTTTCCCCTCAGTTCATCCCACCCTCTCCTTCCCATCCCTGTGTCTGCAAGTCTGTTTTCTTTGTCTACAGGTCATCAGCATTTATTGACAGGTGAAATGAGCAAGGCTGACATGGCTTGCTCAAGGTCACACACTTAGAAACGGCCGAATGGGGATTCTAGCCCAGGACTATCTTCCGGTCATACTCCTCTTGAGCGTGCTAGAAAGTGGAGTCAGTTTGGAAAGTAAGAGCAAGCATCATCAGCATGACTCTTGGCACATCCTTAGGAGACCCCAGCTTGGAGCCGCCATGTCATCCCCCTGTAGGTCCATCATCTTCCAATGGGTCCCGGTGCAGTCAGGGTTTCCCACAGCCTCAGAGAAGTTGCTTTTCCTTCCCCAGAGCTCACGGGCCAGGTGTAAGATGAAGTGGTGAGCATGCCACATATTGTAAGCTCATTTCATTCTCTCAACAACGTTATGAAGTTGGTGCTCTTCTTACACCCATATTATAAATGAGGAGCCTGAGGCTCGGAGGGTCAGCAACTTGCTCAAGGTTAGTAAATGGCGGAGTTGGAGTCTACATTTAGGCAAGTCTGGTCTGCCTGATTTCTCATTATACACTGCTGGTTTAGAAAGAAACAGAACACACTTATCTTTAAAGTCTAAGCCAATCCTCAGATGGTGGTAGGATGAGAGGCCTGGGGAACTGAACCCCAGAGAGCAGCTACCCATCTGCATCTCCCATCCACTCAGGACATATGTATGTCCACTGGGCCACTGGTGCCTTATTTAATGATTTGTCTTTCTCTTTTCTTTTGTCTTACGAACTTATTAAATATATCATGCACACGTGGCGGCTGCAGTGTAATCAAGGTATGAAAGAAGCTGGAAGGAACAGAGAAGTGAAGGCCAGCACCTCTGCCTGCAGTCAGGAGAGCTTCCGGGAGGAGACCGCAGAGGCCAATGGGAGTTTAAATGGCATTCGAGGGAGGGAGAGGCGTTTCAGGCTAGGAGAGTAGAGGTAAAACCAGGTGAGCAGAGATCATCTTTGGCGAATATCAGGTCCTAGGTGGTTGCATGAATTGGACAGGAGTGAGGTGAGGGGACAGGCCAGGCCCTTGGATGTACCATTAAGGAGCCAGGACTTTATTCTGTAGGTGGTGATTATCAATGTGTACACTTGAGGTTCCATGGGGTCTTCCCAGCTTCACACTGTAGCCTAAGAGGGGGAACCTGAGCCCTGCCAGTACCAACCTCAGCCTGCCCTCGACCTACTCCATCCTCCAGGCTCTCGCATGCTGATTGAGTGCTGACTGATTTCTTCACAGATGAAGAATATGCTGCATGTTCTTCTTGTCGTGTCTGGCAAGTGAAAGAGGCTCAGTTATGTGGGTCTCCCTGGAGGGGCATCTATTATTGAATGAAGATACAGGATACCCATGCCCAGTTAAATTCAAATTTCAGATAAACAACAAATATGAGTTTCATAAAAACATATTCCCAGGATTGCATGAGCTATAAATACTTACACACTAAAAAAGGTATTCAAATTTAATTGGGCATCCTATATTTTTATTTGCTAAATTTGTCAAATTAAAGGGGGAGGGGGAGCAAGCCACTTTCCAAATAAAATTCAGCCCCCTGTGCCTCAGTCAGGATCTCATCAGAGAAGAAGAGCCTTTACAAGTGGTCAGGGGAGTGAACCATCCTAGGACTGTGCCCTCATATAGGAGGGGAGATGGCATGGCATCTCGGCAGGCTGCCACCTCTGCATCCAGCGTGAACTGAGGTTTGTATGGACCAGCAGTCAGAGAGAAGCGCAGTGGAGAGGAGAGCAAGGACAGACAGGAGCCTGTTTGCCCCCATCCCCAACCTTGATGCCGCAGTGATTTGTAGGGGAACCCAGTGCTCTTGCCCTCAGGGCTACCCAAGCACCATGGGCCTCCAGCTACTCAGGGAGGTCTGGTGGGAGCTGCAGGGTCTGCCCCCGACCCCCCTACACCTAAAGATGAGCAGCAGGTCAGCAACAACATGCAGGGCGGCCACTCTGCACGGCGCTATGAGTTTCAGCATCATATGATGGTGGCCTCTTCACCTGTACCTTAGAAACCTTGAACAGAATGTGGAATGTGGCCAGTGTCAAACCAGAACCACACAGGAGGTAAATTCTGGGACACGAAGGTTCAGCTTTGCTAGCATTCCACAGTTCAAGGCCCCAGGGCCAGCGGAAATCAAGATTACAAAGGAAGGGAGTCCTGGATTTGCATTCAGCTCTGCCCTTGACTAGCTCTGTAATCTTGGGTAAGTTAACTTCTTGATGCCTCAGTTTCCTCACCTGTAAAATGTATACCAAACTCTTACATCCCTTATAGAGCTGCTGAAAAGATAAAGTGAGACAAGGGGACCAGTCTCACAGCTGACACCTTCTAATTAGTTCAGTTCAGTTCAGTTCAGTTGCTCAGTTGTGTCCGACTCTTTGCGACCCCATGAATCGCAGCACGCCAGGCCTCCCTGTCCATCACCAACTCCTGGAGTTCACTCAAACTCACGTCCATTGAGTCCGTGATGCCATCCAGCCATCTCATACTCTGTCGTCCCCTTATCTTCTGACCCCAATCCCTCCCAGCTTCAGAGTCTTTTCCAATGAGTCAACTCGTCGCATAAGGTGGCCAAAGTACTGGAGTTTCGGCTTTAGCATCATTCCTTCCAAAGAATACCCAGGGCTGATCTCCTTTAGAATGGACTGGCTGGATCTCCTTGTAGTCCAAGGGACTCTCAAGAGTTTTCTCCAACACCACAGCTCAAAAGCGTCAATTCTTCGGCACTCAGCCTTCTTCACAGTCCAACTCTCACATCCATACATGACTACTGGAAAAACCATAGCCTTGACTAGACGGACCTTTGTTGGCAAAGTAATGTCTCTGCTTTTGAATATGCTATCTAGGTTGGTCATAACTTTCCTTCTAATTAGTTAGTGAATAATAATGACCTTTTGTGTCAAAGAGTTTGCTATCCATCTATTTCACTATGGAAAAAAGCAATCACGTGTCTTAAAATATTAAGAAACATTCTGCTTCCAAAATCCTCTCTTAATTAACTCACTATATCAGCCTTGGAAAGATAACATAAACCACCTTCAAAAGCATCTCCAAATGCCAAGGGTAAAATCAGACACTGCATGCATACTAGTTATGAATATTTGAGATCCTAGCAGCCCTTCCCCGTCCCCCAAATAAACCACGCAGATAAGCCCTAAGTGATGAGAAGAGAGTAAAATTACGCTTCAACACTGCTGAAGATGCTGTGACTGCTTGTAAGAAGATGGCACTTTCTTTATAAAGGCCGCTTATGAGAAGGAGAAGTTTGGCAGCAGAGCCGGCATGGAACAGAAGCCAGGAGTCCGGCCGGCAGGTGGTGTGTCCAGGGGATGCAATGAGGTGTGAGCCAGGGAAGCAGGGTGGGGCAGAGGGCTCTGAGAATAGCAGCTGTTTTCATTCTTGGTGCCCAGAGAGTGGTGGGGAGAACGGTTTTCCAACTGGCCCTTCATCATTTGTAATTCAGGGCCTGCTTCCACAGCCATCTTGGTGCTGTGCCTCATTTTCACAGCTGAGCAGAAAAAAAAAGCTGGGAAATTCTCTGTGGTTGAAAAAATAGAGGTAAATTGGTCCTCTCTCTGCCCCCTGGGCAGTCTTTTTAGCCACTTAGCCTGATTCTGAGGTTTTCTTCTTAGCAACTTGTAATTCCAGATCGCAACAAGAAATATAACTGCACCTGAGACTGGTGGGTTTGTGCCAGGGCTGGAGAGGTAGGGGGACGTGTTTCCAGAAGCAAAACAGGTAGAGAAAGTTAGCTTCATTGGAACCTGGGGCTCCTGTGTCCGAAAGGAGTGAAATGGAGGGCGACGTGGTAGTCTGGATATGATAACAAGTGTCCATGTGTTAAATCCAGCCATCCCACATCTAGGAGTTTCTGTACAATGACGTTCTGTGCAAAATTGTTTGGAAGTAGGGAAAGCAAAAAACTACCCAAGTCTCCATCATCAGGGAATCTGTGACCTTCCTCCTTCGTTTTAGGGTCTCTCCGCCTCATTCCTTTCCAGCAGCCAGAGTGGTTTGTATAAATGCATATTACAGCAGGCTGCTCCTCTGCTCCACTGGCTTCCTATTTCCCTCAGGATAAAATCCTGGCTACCACCAGGCCTACAGGGCTCACGTCCTGGGGCCCAGCCTCCCTTTCCACCATCATTTCAAAATGCTCACTTTCTCCAGCCAAACCACACTGAGTTCAGTCCAGTCTCACTGTCTTGGCTCTTGCTGTTTCCTCTGCCTGGAATATTTGAGCCTAGGTTCTTACCTTACCTTTTTCTTTCTTCTTCTGCTGGTGGCATTATAAATGCCATATCCTTTAGGGAGTTAGAGCACTGTTATTCCACCCCCCCCCCCAATCCAGGGTCTCTCCATCACTTTGTCCCATCTTGCTTTCTTCATAGCACTCAGCATAAGATGAAATAATCTGTTATTTGTATGCTTGTTAACTGTCTCTTCCACCAGAACTGAGAGCAAGGACTTAATGTGTTGTGTGCTCTCACCTGGTGCCTAGAAACTGCCACTATATGCATGTTTGGCAAGTGGATGAATAAATGAACAAATGTATAAAAATAGAAGGGCATCCTGGTGGTTCAGACAGTAAAGAATCTGCTTGCAATGCAGGAGATGTGGGTTCAGCCCCTGGGTCGGCAAGTCTATTGCACAGACTTTTTTTTTTTTTTAACATATTTTATACAGTAAGAGTAGCTCCCAGGTTTTGAAGGCTTAATGATCATTCAGGCCCAGTTGTAACCAGTTTTATATTAATTGTCTTATCTCATTTGATCTTCACAGAAACTTTGGGGTAGTAACAGTTTTAGGCACCTTTCTAAAAGAGGGGGAAACTGGCACAGAGAGGTTAAGAAACCTGCCCTAAGTCACACAGCTGGAAAGTTGAGAGCCACAGAATGGATCCAGAGTCTGACTTCCAAAAATATATTCACTAAATGGGTGTAGAGTGATCACTGTGTGATCTCAGGCAAGTCCGCTCCTTTCTCTGTGCTCGCCGGGGAACCCAGGCTGGCAGTCCAGAGCCACTGAGAATAACGAGTTGGACAACGTAGGCAGAGTGCACAGCACAGGCCCTCGATGCGTGGTAGCCACCTGCAAAGACTGAATGTCTGGGGAAGCAGACTGGACCTTGGCAGCCTGGGAGCCTTGTTCCATTTTTTGGAGCCAGTGCCACACAGGGTCTCCCCAGGGCTTGGGTGTTTGGTTCAAGGTCATTGTCCTGTGGGGTCCCAGGGCTTCCATCTGTTGCTGTGCTGGAATGCGACTCCCTGGGCGGCCCAGCCGGGGGACCACGCACAGCGATCATTCTTGACATAGCTGAGCTCTGGGCACAAGGTGCTAAGAGCAGGGCAGGCGATTTCAAAGGGCCTTTGCCGCATCTTTCTTGAAAGATGAGACTCTAAAACTTGTCCTGCTTCAACAGAACACACAGCTTGAAAAGGAAGTCAAATCAGGAGCAGGCGGCCCAGGCCTTTGGTGCCTGCCGGCAGCACGGCCTCCGCACACGTGGGTGAGGGAGTGTTCTGGGCGGCTCCCAGTGTGGATTGCGCATTTGGGTTCCTGCACCTCTCCCTTAAAGCCTCAAATTCACATCTATTTTTGGGATATTTGCTGATACCCCGTTGTCTCCTCCCCTTCCCCCAAAGGTCTGGCATCTTGTCGGTTGCTCTCTGTGTGTCCACAGTAAATGCTGAGTAAATACTCCTTAAATGAATGGATTGCCCCTTCTGCCAGTTTCATCATGTTAGAAGGCCTTGGAATTTAATTCTGCTTCTGGGACTAGTTGGGTAACTTTGAACTTTGCTTTCAAGGCTGAAAGTCTCTGGAGTCAGTCTGCCCGGGTTTGAACCCAGGCTCTGCTTCTTACTAGCCATGTCAACTTAGGAATGTTTCTGAACTACTCCATGCCTCAGTTTCCTCCTCTGGGAAATAGGGCCCTTGCAGTGCCTTCGTCACAGATTGGCATGAAGGATAAATGGCTCAGCACAAGTGCTTACAAGGTGGCCAGGCACAGAGTAAGGTCTAGATAAATATTAACTCGTATTCTTTTATTATTATCATCAAATCAACTTTATTAAGGGGTAACTTACAAACAATAAAATGCACTCATCTTAAGAATATGGTGAGATGAGTTCTGATTGATAGATATATACACCCATGGAAGCACCACCTCAATCAAAGGACAGTCCCACCTCCACAGATGTTCTCTCTGCCCTGCAGTCAAGCCCCTCCTCTCCCCCGGCCCACTGGTCTGCTCTCTGTCTCCATAGCTCAGTTTGATGGTTCTGGAACTTTATACAAATGGAACCTTATACCACGTGCAGTAGCCCCGGGTTCCTTTTTCTCAACGTGTTTTTGTCCCTGTTGTTGTGTGTATCGGTAGCTTGTTCCTCTTTACTGTTGTAACTCATGCTATTGCCAGTGATTTCCTCTGTCTCGGCTTCCTCTTCTGGGAAATGAGGTTAATAATTTCCACCTCATAGAATGTGGTGAAGGAGAAACGAGACCCTGAGTGGTGCTGCCACATCACCGATCCCCAGATGGAGGACCCTGCATCCTGGGCCCAACCAAGCTCTCCCATCGCCGCCCCCTGGTCCCCAGAAAGGGGCCCTCCCCACGACACAGGAAGCCTGGAGCCCGAAAGGTTGATGGGGGAGGACCTTCTGAATAGATGCACAGCTGTGGGATGATGGCCATGTTTATAAAGCAGATTGTTATTTTTTAATTCTTTGCCTTGTGTCCTTTCCCCTACTTCTCTCTTCTAAGGATAATTAAAATGCAAGTTGGCACTCCCTGTGAGGAGACAGCTGAAGATTTAATTGCCCCAAGAAAAATTTTCCAGTGAAAGGTCTTGCGGTAATGGCAGCTCCCGGCCTGGCCGCCTGAGCGCTTTCGCATTGCGCACATAATATTAGCGGTAATGCCTTCATCTGCATGAGCACAGGGTCCATTTACTGGCACGGAAGAGCTGGGGCAGAACGGAGCCAACAGCCTCAGTCAGGCCACCGCCTTCTCACCATTAAACTCTCACCCGGCCTCACTCTGGAGACAGGTCTGTGTCCCAGATCCACACAGCCGGCTGCCACACCAACTGACCCTGCCCCGAGCGGGCCTGCGGGGGCAGGAGGCCCGGGCGCCTGGGAACGGCCCCTTCCACCATGAGGGTTTGCCCTGTTGTCCTTGAAGTGCGTCCAGGAGGACACGTCTGCTGAGTGGCCGAGCCCTGCCAGCTCTCCAAGCTGGGCCATTTGCCAGCTGTGCCTGGGTCGTGTGATTTTGGGGGAGAGAAAGATCTGCAATCTCTCATTCTGTTTTCTAAGTGTGGTCCCAGTTTCCCCAGATGAGGCATCAAAGGCTCAGAGAAGGGTCACTGGCTCCTTTTCTGTTGGGAAGCGTGCATCAATTTTTTAAAAAGTGATTACTCTGAACCTAGGATCACGATGAAAGGCAGAGAGACTCAGTAAGGAAAGTCAGACGGACTGGGGTTTGAGTCCTAGTTCCAAACCTACCAGCTGGTGCAGGCTTCATTTCTCTTATGATGCTGTGATGTCTCCAGCTTCTGGGTCTTTGTGTACTCTCTTCTTTCCCCAACCTTCTTCCCCCCTCTGTCTCTTCCTTCCTTCCTCCTTTCCTTCCTGTCCAGGACTCCATCCCCCCATCCTTCTACTCACTCATCTAATAAATATGTATTGGATGAACCCTGAGGCAGCCCCCAGGGCAGTGGAGGAGAAGGGTGTTAAGCCATCACGAGGTCAGTGTATACTGCAAACTGTGCCCAGGGCTGCAAAGGAGAAGCTGTGGACAGGATTGTTACTGTGGTGTCAACAAAGGGACCCAAGCCACACTAGCAGGAAAGATCCCACAAGTGTTCCTGGCAGGGGAACAGCATGTGCAAAGGCCCCGTGGTTCCTGCCAGGAACTGTCAGCTGACTGGTGTTGCCAGAGCAGGGCGAGATGGGGAAAGTAACACTGGGCCAGCCCACACAGGGAAGGCAGAGCCTTACCCAGCACCTCCGCACCCTCTTCCTCTGGCTCATTCTTACTCATCCTTGAGGGCTCAGCCCAGGAATTTCCCCTCCAGGAAGCCCCTCAGCCCTGTGAGAGGCCCATGACATTCTGCTATAGGAAAAAGTGTCCAAAACTTAGAAATAAGGCGAAGAAGATGGCGTTTCCTTTCATTGCCGTTGTTTAAAAGACCCGCTAAAGGATTAGTTAATTCTGTGGGAATACCCCCGAGTTTAACTTTGTCATTCTGTATTTGCATCATGTTTTATCATTTCCTGAAACTGCAAGTTGACACCTCTTGTTCTAGTGGTTCTTTAGCAGTGTAGGGATTGCTGCCAGTGCTCTGGCTCCCCCAGGAGCTCACAAGGGTGTGGCTATCTTCTGTCAACATTTTATCCTCAGAATTTTGCACAGGGCCAGCTTCACAGCAGGAGCCTGAGAAATAATTACTGGCTGAATGAGCGATCTTGACCTTATCTCTTCACATCTCTGAGCCTCAATTTTCTTATCTGTTAAATGGACACCATAGCATCCATCTTCAGAAGAAGTCAAAGTTCAGTGAAATACAGACTTCAGTTCCCTGTGATCCTGTGGGCTTCAGTGCCCCTTGTCCCAAGGCTGGATTCCAGAGATAGGAAATGAAGATCTGGTGTGAGGAACTCATGGTTGGGAGGACACTTAGTCACTGGAGGAAGGAAGGGTGACTCTCTGTGGGGCCAGGGCAGCCAAAGGCAGCTCCACCTGGTATTTGGTGGGATAGGGACACCAGCTTGGCTGGAGAGTCAAGTTTGGGCTGGGGAAGAGCAGAAAGTGTCCTTAAATAGACCAGGTGGGGTATAAGGAAGAGACGCTGGAAACCAGGCTGGCGTGTTGGATTCCCTAAAGTTGGTAAGAGGGGGACATCCTAGGCTGAGGGAGGGAGGGACTTGATAAAATCATTTCAGCCAGGAGAGGAGAGCCACCATCATTGAGCTCCTCTGAGAATCTGACCTTGGTGTGTGCATGTGTGTGTGTGTTAGTGTGTGTGAGATTGTGTGTATGAATCTGTATATGTGGTGTGTGAGAGCAGAGGTGTGAATGTGTGTGTGGGTATGAATCTGTGTGAAGGTATATGTAAATACGTGAGTGTGGGTGTGAGAGAGTGTGAATGTGTGTGCGTGTGGACTGCTATCTGTGCCACAGCATTGCAAAGGGCTGATCTATTCTCTATTTAACCTTCACAAGAGCCCCCTGGGCTTTCCAGGTGGCTCAGTGGGTAAAGAACCTGCCCACAATGCAGGAGACATCAGAGATATGGGTTCAATTCCTGGGTCAGGAAGATCCCCTGGAAGAGGGCATGGAATCCCGCTGCAGTATTCTTGCCTGGAGAATCCCATGGACAGAGGAGTCTAGAGGGCTACAATCCATAGGTTGCAAAGTCAGACAGGACTGAAGCGACAGTGCAGCACATCACAGAAGCCCCTGAAGTGAAGACTACCACCCCCCCGCCCCATTTCACAGGTGACCAAATGGAGGCTCAGAGGTGAAGCCCTTTGTCTAGGGTCAGGGTGAGGGCTCTGAGCAACTGTCTCAACACCCCTGGGTGGAGGGAGGAGGGGTGTGGGCACAGGGTGATAGGGGGGTAATTAAGGGAGTCTCACTAGACCAAGTGATGATAAATGGTTTATCACTGTTTCGTGTGCTATTTCGGTTGTGTCTGCTCAGATGATCAGGGGTGTCCGACTCTGTGACTCCACGGCCTGGAGCCTGACAGGCTCCTCTCATCATGAGATTTCCCAGCCAAGAATACTGGAGTGGGTTACTACTTCCTTCTCCAGAGGATCTTCCGACCCAGGGATCGAACCTGCGTTTCCTGTGTCTCCTGCATTGGTCGGCGGATTCTTCACCACTGAGCCACCTGGGAAGCCCTGCTCTTTTGGTCTCCTGGATGTTATTTTTCGAAGAAATCTAGCAAGGCTCTCTAAGCTCTCACCTGGGCAAGGCCCAGGGCTGGGCTCCTGGACCAAAGATAAAGAACTGATACCATCTTAAGAAAGTGTCAGGTTGGGTGGGGCAGGCATCATCTTGGGGGTGGGGTTGAATCCCCAGGGCACTAGTCTCTTTCAGACTCCAAAGTGTGACTTGTATGTAGAGAAATGCAGACCTTGAGTGTGTACTTGATGGATTTTCACATTTGCAAGCCCCCATGTAACCACCATTTGGGTGGGGAAACAGCTTCCTGTCACCCCAGCGGGCCCTCAGCCTCCTCCCCTCCACTGCTTCCTCCAAGGGTGGCCCCCCACTGACCTCTGTCACCAAGCTTTGCCTGTTTCTGAACATCTGGGGCCCATATCTTTTTGGAAAACACTTTAAATTTCATAATCCTGTATTCAGAAAACAAATCCAGCCTCTAATCAAACACAGTGTAATGGTTAAGGGGGCCACAGCAGGGACCCCAGTGGTGACAGGCTGAACCCTCAGGAGGCCCAAAGTTGCCTGGGCTGGCTGTTGACCAGGCAGGAGAGCGAGACCACCCTGGCACTTTGGGGGTGAGACCACATGGTGTTTCCTGGCTCCCAGTAGAGCCCAGTGCACCCCATCATTGTCTGTGGCCCCCACTCTCTCACCAGCAACCCCAAGCCCCCAACATGCCTTCTGGTGCCCACCCATACCCACAGCAGCACCACTGCCCAGGCAGATGTTGGCCCTTGAACAAGACTCCTAATCTCTCTGCTAAATGGGGGAAAAATCATAGGACCTACCTTAACGCTTTGTTAAGAGGACAGATGAACTGATATTAAATAAGTTAATATTTGGACAGAGTTTAGGAGACTTTCTAATATGCAGTAAGGGCTTATGTTAAAACTAAATAAAGAAATCTGGATCGAATCTTGGCTGGTGGGAATGTGCTGGAAGACGCAGGGTTTTTTACTGTTGAGCATTAGAATCTTGAGAGTGAAGTGAAAGTCACTCAGTCGTATTGGTCTCTTAGCGACCCCATGGACTATACAGTCCATGGAATTCTCCAGGCCAGAATACTGGAGTGGGTAGCCAGTCCTTCTCCAGGGGATCTTCCCAACCCAGGGATGGAACCCAGGTTGCCTGCATTGCAGGCAGATTCTTTACCAGCTGAGTCACCAGGGAAGCCCGGAATCTTGAGAAGGAGCAGAGATTTTCCTGATTATAATGTAAAGTGGGCAGGGGCTGCAGAAGTCAAGGCCAATGGGTCCTCATGGGTGGGGCAGGGTGGGGGTGGTTATCACTCTCCTTTGCTCAAGGAACACAGAGGAGATGCCTGATAAATCCCAAATGCTGGCAGGAGGGAGAGGGTCACTTGGCTCCCATCAACTAGAGGTTGCCCACCAACCTAAGCCCCAGAGATCTGGGCTGTGGAGAAGCAAGGCCCCGGTGCTGTATGAATTCTATCCCCACCTCTCCTTGCCTAGACGTGCAGTCCTCCACCCCTACCTTCCCAGAGAACACAGGCATTTCCCCACCCACTGGGCCTGGATTCCTGCCTGGAACACCTGGTCCCAGGAAGGGCACACATATTTCACAGGTTGGGGCTGAGGAAGGGGAGCTGAATTCTCTGTCACCTGCCAAGGTCCTGGCCCGGGAGGCAAGCAACCTCTCCGAGCCCCGCAGGAAGTTTGTTGCCTCCTGTGTGACCACATGGACCAGGCCAAGTTCTCAGGACTGATCCTCGGTGGGGTTGTGGATCCAAGTACAAGTCCGAACTCCACTAAAGATTCATTGTGTGAGATCGGCCAGGTCATGGGTACTTCTGAGTCTCAACTTTCTCTTTCTGCAAAATGGGCACACAGCTGCCACTGCTATTGGACAATTAGGAGAATTAAAGGTGATGGGGAAGAGCCAGACTCCTTGCAGGGCATTAGGAAAAGGACTTCACTTTTCTGTGCCTTGGTTTACTCATCTGTAACATAGGGATAAAAAGAGTTCCTACCTCACATGATGGTTGGGGGATTAAATGAGTTAATAATTACAAAGCACTGGCATATTACTTACCATAGCAGGTACTGGCTTTTATAATTGCTAATAATTTTGCATAGTCAGTGCTAATATGTAATGTGATGCTATTAACTCAGCAGCTAGAAGTTGCTCTCTGAAGCTGGCAGCTGGAGTTCGAGTCTCAGGAATATCACTTATTAGCTGTGTGACCCTATATCAGTTACATCAACCTCTCTGTGACTTGTCTATAAAATGAGGTCAATACTATTATTTACCTGGACTTGTGAGGTATGAAAGGGTTAATCAATGTACAGGGCCAATGCACAGTAAGCACTGACTATAAATGCTATGTTGACATCATTATATAACTGTCATTCATATTGTTAATATTCTTATGGAGGGTACATCAACATTTATTGAGCATCTACTAGCACCAGACATGAATTATCCAGCAGGGACAGTCTAGGACAAGCATTGGCTCCTCATTTGGTAGAGGAGGAAAGTGGGGCCCCAAGAGGGTGACCCATTTGTCCAAAATCCTACAGGTAGTGAGGGGCAACCAGTCCCCTCTGTGCAGTGTTTAGGGCAGAAAGGAAAGGTCCAATGCTCAGCGAAGGCCTGCCATGTGCCAACCCTTTAATGCCCACACTAACCCTGGAAGGGTATTACTGTCCCCATTGTGCTGATGACTGCCCTGAGTCTCAGCGAGGTGAGTGGTTTGTTCTCAAAGCTACAAAGTGGTAGATCTGGGGTTCAAACTTGGTTTTCTGTTGGAATTTTGCTCAAGCGGGTGTTTTGGGCTTTCTTACACTGACTCCCTATGAACCAGGGGAAACGAAGTCTTTGTGTCTACAAAACCCAAGTGTACATGGGTGCTTGCTCAGTCATATCTGACTCTGCGACCCCATGGACTGTAGCCTGCCAGGCTCCTCTGTCCATGGAATTCTCCAGGCAAGAATACTGGAGTGGGTTGCCATTTCCTTCTCCAGGGGATCTTCCTGACCCAAGGATAGAACCTGTGTCTCCTGCATTGGCAGGCAGATTCTTTACCACTGAGCCACCTGGAAAGCCCCAGAGAGAGGACCAAATGCTGAGGCTGCTTCCAAGCCCTGGGGCCCAGGCGATCTTCTCCCAAGCTCATGTGGACAGGACAAACTCACAGAGACAAGGATACTCAACATCCGAAGGGGCTGTTGTTACCCAGAAATCTTTATTACAAAAATATTTTGCAAGCCAAAAAGTTTAAGTTGCAACTATATACAAAATGGGGCCTGTTTCCTTCCCCACAGTCTGAAAATAAACTCCCGAAACCATTCTCCTTCCGTACTGTTGTTTGGACCGTTTCCTTTTCCTGGGGTTCGATACACAAGGTATGGGAATCTCCAGGCTGCCAGGCTAAGTCTAAACTACATGACTTCCTTGGCCTCATTCCTTACTCCTCTTCCAAAATTCAAAATAAAATTAAAGTGGCACCAAGAAAACATTCTTTTAAAATTCTGTGTGTGCTTGTGTGTGCTCACACATGTGTGCTCTCTCTGGGTAAAAGAGAGGGAGACCAGGGTTTACAAGCCAACCTTATGGAATTTGGAAGTAGCTCGAGCCAGGTGGCTGGGACACTGAACTCCCAGATGCCACAGAGAAACTCCGGCTCGTGGGGCCAAAGCTGCTCACATGGCCTGCTGGCTCAGCCAGTTCCTGGATGCCATCGTGTAATACAACTCACTGTTCCCGAGAGGCAGGTCTGTGCTGGCCTCCCAGGGTTCCACCTGGAGGACCTGCTGATGAGCAGGATGGCTCAGCTTCTGGCTCTGACAGCCTGTGCCAGGACTCCCTTGGGCCTCCAATGGCTGGACCCAGAGGACAGCGAAGATTAGCATCTCAGCTCTGAGAGTGGATCAGTTACACGGGAAAACTGAATAAACAGGGCTTGTGACACCTGCTTGCCCTGGGCCCAGCTGGGCTGCCACACTGAATTGGAAGGGCCAGGGTAATGGGGTCAGAGCCTCTGCCCAACCTCTTGAGACAGAGGGACAGACAGTGGGTCATTCCTGGCTTCACAGATGTCCAGGCCTCCTGGCTGTCTTTGATTTATTCCAGTTTGATCCTAATAGGGTTTGGGAACAGAAATGGAAGATTCTGTCTTCAGAGAGCTGGAATGGCGGGGGACAGCCAGGCACAGCTTCCTACCCTGCATGGCCCTAAAGTGCTTGTGAGAGATGGAGGGGAGGGATGGCGTCTTTCCTCTCCCCTCTTTACAGGTAAGCAGACTGAGGCATGAGGTCTCGACCAGACCTTGTGGAGAAGGAGGCAGCCTGGAGAAGTAGGGACAGGTTCAGACTTACCACACTGGGGGCTCGGGAAGCAGAAGAACCAGCCACGTGGAGGGAAGGCTAAGTGTCTCCATGGAGCAGACAACCTGGAACGGTCTGCCCCACACTCAGGGCTCTGGGACCGGGAGGAACTCAGTTTCTGCCATGAGTGATTCTCTCCAGGACAACCGACCGTTCAGCCTCAGACTGTGCAAGACCAACCACGCACATCAACACATGACAAAGAGCCAAGATAACGCTGCTGTTGTTTTAAGAAAAGAAAAAAAAAAACAGAACAAAACACCACAGATCAAATTTTCTAACACCTCAGTTTCAAGATTGCACATTTCACGTTTCTCAATAATTTACAGGCGTCCACAGCGAGATGTTGTGAGTTAGTGCTTGCTGGAGGAAGCGAGCTCAGGTCTGGAAAGGAGACGTGGGGCCACATGGAGCGTCATAGTCAAGATGACAGGTCCTCTAGGTCTCGAGGGCTGCGAGGAGGAAGGGTGTTTCTGTCCCACAGTCCTTGGTGGTGGAGGAGTTCCTCAGAGGGTCCTCTCCTCCCCAGGGCTTGTGGCCGGTCACTCCAGGTCGGGGGAGGCCAGGACTGCTGGCAGCCACTGCACCAGGTCTCAGGAGGCGGGTCCAGCTTCCCCATGGACAGGCAGTTCAATCTAAAGGGGACAGCTTTCCCCAAAGCCCCAGCTGGTAGTGCCGGGGGGAGGAGGAGGTATGTTTTCTCCCTCCTCACTCTGGAAGATCAAGCCGCGGAGCATCAAGGAGGCAATCAGGGGTCTCCAAGACCGTGACCAAGACCCACAGTTGATGGACAGGGTGTGAGAGTTCTCGCACCCACAGTGGCTCTGGCCAGTTCCCAGGCCGGCTCCCCGCCTGGTTTGGCAACACCAGCCTCCATGTGTGGCCACATTGGAGGGGTCATGGCTACCCTGGAAATGCTGGTGAGCCAACTGGGTTGAGGAGACAAGGTACCCTCACTTCTGGGTCCCAGGGCCTCTGCCACCCTAGCCCCCCAGGAACTGGGCTGGTTGTCCTCATCACGGCTGCTCCGTGTGGGACAGGAAGGCTCATGGGGACAGACCCTAGAGATGACCATAGCCCTGTTCACTTCCTCTGGACCTGGACGCTGGCATACTCTGAGTAGGATGGCTCAGGCTTGGGGGCCGGTTGCTTGGGGGTCCGGTTGAGGTGGACCATGTCCAGGTCAGCGTAGGTGAGGGTGTCCTCAGATACGGGTGGCGGGCGGGCCTGAATGCTGGCATACTCCGTGTGGTTGTTCGGTTCATTGGCCTTGGGGGTTGACTTCTTCCCCTTGGGCAGGTTCAGGTCTGCATATGTGATGTCATTGTTGTCTTGGATCTAAATGAGATAGAGAGAAGGTCATTCTGGAGCCCCTGCCAGTCACCACTGGAATCAAGTCCGGATGCTCTGTCTCCTCTTGGCCTCCACTAGCTCAGCCTTAATTCATGTCCCCTCCTCCAGCCGAGGTCACCTGTCTCCAGCCTTGCCCTTCCAATCAGCCTCTTCATATAGCCTGAAGGCTCTTCCTAAATGTCAGTGTGGTCACTTCATAGCTCTGCCTCTATGTCACCCCTCCTGAAGTTCTTGCCTGCCTTTCCTGATGCTCTTTCCTCTTCTGAGAAAGTCCAGCCCCCTTTCTCCTTGTAATGAAACCCAACGCACCCTGTCAATTTCATCCCAAGACCTTCCTCTCAGCTGGGTCCAGGACCATGACTCTGCACTTCCCTCTGTGCTTCTCCATCACAGCACCCACCCCTTAGCTAGGACCGTCTGTGCCTGTCCAGGGGTGTGAGTAGATGCTGATCCCCAGTGGGTGGGGATATTCATTTATTTACTCATTTATTCAACAAGTATTCACTAGGCATTTGTTATGATGTAAAAATCAAGGCTGGCACAGAAAAAAACCAATCAATGTTAAATGAATGAATGAGTGAGTGGTAGATGAATAAATGGATGGCAACTCTTCCAGCCCCACTCTAGGTGAGGCTGGGGACTGGGGGAGAGAAGATGGGAGTTTGTGAGAATGAGGCCAGCAGTTAACAGGAGGCAAAGGTTTTGTAGGCAGAAGTCGGAGTGTGAATCCTGGTTCTGTTCTCTCTGGAGGAGGGACTGGACAGTTCACTTAGCCTCTCTGGGCCTTGGTTTCCCCATCTTTAAAGTAGGTCTAATAATAGTATCTGTTGCCATGGTCACCAGGAGGATCCGATGAGGTGGTCCAGGTAAAGCTCTCAGGACAGAGCCTGGCTCATGCCAGGTGCGTGGATGTGCAGCACCTGGCAAACCTGAGCTGCTCCGATGTGCCTGTCTTATCACTCACAACTGCCATCTTGAAATTACCCATCATGAAAGACACACTTTGCTTCTTTGTGCCTAGCAGCTTAACCGTGGAAGTAGAGGGGAGTGACCAACACCCATGATCCCACCTGATGCACAACAATAACCTCAGACCCTGACGGCTGATGGGTACCCTGCTCTCACGTGGATCACCTGATTTAGGTGCTATCACAACATATTTATCCCACTTCATGGTGAAGAACCTTATAGCAAGGGAGGTGAAATAATTGGGTCAAAATCATACAGCTAGAAAAGAGTCAAGGTCTGCTGGCCTCTAAAGCTGTGGTCCGACCACATGGCCCATCCTCAACCCTGCATGCTTGCTCACTTCTCTCTGGGAAACCCATGCCAGCAGTAAGGGCTGGCCCTGGGCTGGGAGTCCTAGTTACAGGGCTGCAAGCTCACAAGAGCCCTGCTCACTGCCCAGGGCCTGGCACATAGTAGGTGCTCAGTAAGTCCTGACTGACTGTAAATTCTGTACAAGATTCAGTGACCAGCTGTTTTCACCATCATTCTTTCCCTGGAAAATTGCAGAAAGAACTTTGACTTTTAAAGTTCCAGAAAGCAAAATGACTGGGGAAAAGCCTTCCTGACCCATGATTGGAAATTGTCTTGTATTTCTAATCATTGCCTGAGCTTGTGCCTATGGTCGCTGGTGGGGGAGGGGAAGTTGGCACCGAGTCGGCAGAGTTCTGGCCTACAAACACTGTGCATTTTGCCAGCCTGGCTCTCTTCAACAAATTACAGCTACAGCGATGACAACTGCCAGGGAAATGTCAAGGACAGCTGGCTTTTCTCATTCCAGGTTCAGGGCTGGGCCTGTCTCCTTATAAGACACTGAGGAGCCCTCTGCCTCCCAAGGTCTGATAGCATCAGCCAGTGCAGACAGGGCCAGAGTTCTCAGAAACAGGCCACCAACCATGGTGACTGCAAAGCCTCCTCAATAATGCTGGGGTGGAACTGCCAGCTCCAGGGGCGTGTGCCGTTGCACGAGGTGATAAACAACATGGGGTCTTCCCATCAGCAAAGGCAGTGCAGTGCTGTGTTCCCGCATGTGAGAGACAGGGCTGCAAGGGCACTCCAGGTAGAGGGGCTGGCCAGGCACAGGCATGGAGGCCGGATGGCGTGAAGAGCACTAAGCCCAACTCCAGCAGCACCATTTACACAGAACACATGGCGGATGGTGCCCTTCCAAGTTGTATGGTGATTGGCACTGAGAGAGGCTGGGGCAGACTCTCCAGGCTGGAGCCGGGGCAGGGGGTTGGGGGTTGTGTGTGGTGGTGGTGGTGTGTGTTAAGTGGGTGGAAGGATGGGGAAAGGGGGCGGGAGCAGGGGAGGGGAGGACTCAGGAATGAATGTAAGGATCATCCACCCCCGGTACCCACCCACCCTGGTGAAGAAGTCTTAATTTAGAACAGGATCTGCAACTCCTGTTGATGCAAAGAAATCACACCACCGATCTCCTAGGAAGGGCATCTCACCAAGGACTGTACCTGAGTTGTTTCTCTGGTGTTCTTCTCGGGCTCGTGCAGCCTAAAAAGGAAAGAGACGCACAGATAAAAATACCCTCACTATCTCTAGTGCTCATGCACATGGATAAGAATAACATTTAGGTTCTACTTCCTATACGGGTGGAGGACATGGATGAGCCGTTCCCAACAGAAACGCAACTGCTGATCACATGTTTGGACCAAAGGACTTTCCAACAATGCACTACTTCTTTTTTTGTTTGTTTGTTTAACCTACTTTATCATCAAGGATCTTTAAAAACTGTAATACTCGGTGCTGGGGAAGGTGCAGTGAGACTGGCAGGTTCACGCACTGCTGGTGGAGGGGCTGACCGGCATAATGCTCTCTGGAAACAGCTTGTCAAAGTCAAGAGCTTGGAAGGTGTCCTCATCTTTTGACTCATAACTGCACATTTGGGGGTATTGGTATTCAAAATATAGAAAAAGCTTTATGCCCTAAGGCATTTACCACAGAACGAGTTGGGAGAGGGAGGTTTACATCTCACAGCTCCACCAATTGGGACCGGTTAAGGAAATCAGGATAGATTTTGTAGATAAAGACTTAAGAGGTTTATGGGGAAGCTTTCTTTTTTTTTTTTTATTACAAATGATTACATTAAAATGATAAGCATAAAATTCTCTGTGGAATGATCTCAATTATGAAAAATGTGTGGATAACACTGGAAGGAAATATAGTAAAACGCTAACAGCAGTGGTCTTGAGGTGGTATTTTTTTCTTCTTTTTAGTTTCCCATGTTTTCCTAATGTTCTATATTCTACACACCTAAGTCTTATCATTAAGAAAAGAAAAGAGGAGGGCCATGTGTTCTGATCAATCAAAGAAGCCGTTCATGCAGTTGATTCTGTAATTGGAGGCTGTGGCTTGGCTCACTGCAGGGTCACAATCAAGGTGGTGAGTAGACCAGAGCCTCTGATCCAGCAGTTGTGTAAATTCTCAAGCCAGCCACTCTGGGGACGTTAGCCTGGCTCATGTCAGAAATGAGCAATGGGGCTTGGCAGCGGGGTTATTAATGGATTTGGCATGAGTACTTGGCTCAGAAAGCAGTTCTGGGGCATGACGGGCCCCACGTGGCCACAGCAATAGCCCTCTGGGAGCAGGGACGCTGTCTAGAGAAGATTGCTCACTCAGCTCCATCCATGCCCTTCCTGCTTCCAACCTGTCTGGGTCCCCACCGACTTTGGTTCAAGTCCAACACCTCAACCTGCTTGTAAGTCCTGCTTGTAAGTCCCATGGAGTCTGGTCCTGACTGACCACCCCGCTTGCCCCTCACCCACCAACCTAGGCTCATTCACTCCATAATCCTCATTCATCCACTTATCCACCCACCCAATATTTCTCAAGGGCTGCTCAATGTGATGCACTTTACATGTCAACAGCCTTGAAGGACCTCCTAAACAACTTTTCCTCTTGGTTAACCTTTGTTCATCCTTCAAGACAACTACGTTGTCACGTATTTAGGATGGCTTCTGACAGTGCTAAGCTGGCTGGGCTGTCCGTCCGTGACAGTTTCAAACTCCTTGCATATTTTCCCATCCGGTTTGTCTGTCTGTCTGTCTGCCATGCTTCCTCACCACATGGGTGTAGGTGCTCAAAAGTGACTTGGAATGAATGCCCATCAGTCTGCCCCAATGCCTTTGCATACTCAGTCCACCTTGCCTCTTCCTCCGATCCACTCCTTCTCTTCCCCCCGAGTTGTTTCATTTCTCAGGGAAACCTTCACTATCCCCAAATCCATTCTCAGAACACTGGGCTCCTCTCTCAGAGCGATAATTATAGATCGGAAGCAGTTATCCATTTTGTCATGTCTATCTATCCTTGGGTCTCTCCCGTCTCAGTGAATGGCATTGCTATTACTCATCCTTGTGCTCAGCTAAAGAAATGGGAACCGCCCCCCGATTCTCCTTCCTCCTCCTTTACAACCCGTGTCTAATCCACCACAAGGCTTGTCGACTTTGCCTCCAAAATACATACCAAACACCATCATCGCCATCATCCAGGTTTCAAATTTCTGAGGAGCTTCCTCCTGGATGTCTCTGCTCTATTTCTGCCCCCCACCCCCCCGACACTCCACTCTCCACATGTAAAATGCATACGTGATGTCATGTCACTTTTCTGCTCAAAACCCTCAACTCCTTCCCACCACACAGTGAAATCCATCTCTGTGTCCTGACTGCCCAGCCCCCATGATGTGCTCTAGTCTTCTGTCTCTGCCCTCACTCACTCCACACTGCTCGCCTTCCCCCCGCCTCTCCCCTGTTCTGCCTCCTACTTGGTCCATGAACACGTCCAGCTGCTCCTGCCTTGGGGTTTTGGCACTGGCTGTTCCCTCTGCCTGGTCGACTCTTGCCCCTGATGTTCCCAAGACTAGAGCCTTCTTGCCCCTCAGCTGTCATCTAAATGTCCCCTCCTTAGATGGCCTTCCCTGACCACCCCACCTCCTGCCTCTGCTCTGAGCCTGTGCGTTAGTCAGCACTTGTAGCACATCACGTATTAACCTCCCAGCTAGTATGGTAACTTGCCTCCCTATGGACCACGAGCTCCATGCGAGCAGGGACTAGGTCCATGATGTTTACCACTGGAGCCTTGACACCTAGTAATGGGCTGGGGCATCATCAGCACACTAGAGATGTTTGTTGAATGAATGAACAAGCATCTCTCCCATCAGATCAAAAGTGCCAAGGACCAGGGCTAGTGTCTTTTTTATTCCTTTTTGCAATCCCCCCAGCTTAAGGCCTGGCGCTCAATTCTGATGAATAAATGAAAGAATCAGGGAAGCCTTAACTATTCTAAGAATAAACGCAGTGAATGTCTGACAAGTGAACAAATGGCCAACCGAACGAACCCCAGTGCCCAATTAAGGGAGCGGAGCCACATCTTCCTCTCATCTGAGCTGGGGAAGATTACAATGTTCTCCTGTACGTTCCTAACCCAGGGAGTTAGAAATAGCCAGTCCTCCCACTGGCCCTGCAACCTGATGGGCCCTTTGAGTTCAAAGCAGAGGCACCTCCAACTCTTGCCACTGCCCCTCCCCCTCCCGGGAAGCTGGGTTATTACCCACGCCAACATTCTCTGGAAAGTGTCTGATCCCAGCCAGCCGAGCTGAAGCTGGCAGCTGCATGGAAAAGCACCGGTACCGCTCACTAGCTAACGCTTTGGTTTAGAGAGATCAAAGGGAGCAAGTGATCTCACAGCTCCCTGGGTAGGATCATGCTCAAAAAATTAAAAAAAAAAAAAAAAAACAGGCAGAAAATGGTTGGCTTCTCTGGGGAAGAAGAAACAGGCAGCAAGAAGCACTGGGTCAGTGATGCAGAGCCTCAGCTTCAGCGTCAGAGAAACCTGAGTTGACTCATGGTTTCGTACTTGCTAGCTGTGGGTCCTTGGGAAGGTCACAACACTTCTCTGAGCCTCAGTTTCCTTAACCACATATAGGGACAATAATAAGCATCTAAGGCAGGGGTTCTCAAAGTCTGGCTTAGAAACAGCAGTGTTAGCACCGCCTGAGAACTTGTTAGAAATATAAATTCTGCATCCGAAACTCAAGGGAAGGGGCCAGTAATCTGCGTTTTAATAAGCCCTCCCAGGGATTCTGCTATACACTCAAGTTTGAGAACCTCTGTTGAATTAAATTGGGATGATAGTAAATCACAGGATTTTTGTGATAATCAAATCACCAAAGGCCTAATATAGGTGAAATCATAGATCTGTGCCTAGAACACAGTGAATGCTCAATAAATGTTAGCTGCTGCTGTTGTCATTATTATTATTGACACAGCCCTTTTCTTCCAGAAATGTTTTGTTTAATTGGGGAGATAAGACATGTAAAAATAGTGATAGCAGTAAGAACAAAACAAAAAAGAGCTCCTTCCCTGGTGGCTCAGAGGTTAAAGCATCTGCCTCCAATGCGGGAGACCTGGGTTCGATCCCTGGGTCGGGAAGATCCCCTGGAGAAGGAAATGGCAACCCACTCCAATATTCTTGCCTGGAGAATCCCATGGACGAAGGAGCCTGGTAGGCTACAGTCCATGGGGTTGCAAACAGTCGGACACGACTGAGCGACTTCACCTTCACCTTCCATATTTGAGGCTGTGAAGCCACTGACAAGGATAGTTTTAGGGATTCATGAGGTTAGAGATCAGGGATTACTGGAGTGGTCTGAGGTAGCATTTATTCATTCAACAAAGCTTTACTGAGCACCTGTTCCATTCCAGGCACAGTGCCAAGTTCAGCAGCAACCAGCAACGAACATGAGGGAGGTAACCCACTCTTCCTTGAAGAGGGGTGGGTCACACCACAGGGACAAGTGCAGAGACAGCCTGAACACACTGGGCTGTCAATCCAGGGGCACCAGGAGAGCTCCCAGGAGGAGCCTCTGTCCCTGGAGGAGGTAATGCCCTCGCTGAGCCCAGAAGGAAGAGCAGGAGGCAACCAGGTAAAAGGAGGGTCACCCACGCTAGCTTCCATGTCATACCACTCCAAGGGGCGCTGTTCAGAACCTGCTGTGACTGCTGGGCCCTGGAGGTGTGCAGACCCTTGGTGATTCAGGAGCAGGGGTGGGGAGCACAAGGGTGAGGAGAATGAGAATGCAGCGTGAGGGAGGAGGTGGGGGCCGAGGCTGAGCCACGGAATTTGAGCCCTGGGAGTGGTAGGAAGTGAAACTGTCCAGCTCAGCAGGGCTGCACTGCAAGGGGCTTGGGGGCCTCAGGAGAGTATCTGGACTGTCCAGAGGGCCACAGGGAATCACTGAGGGGTTCCAGGTAAGGGATAAAAGCCAAGCCTTGCTCTTGGGAAAGAGCGTACTTGTGGGAAGTGTGGCGGGTTGAAGGCATGGCAACAGGAAACACATTTCTCTGCGGGCGCGAGGAGCCCGGTTTTGCTGGAATGGTGGCTCTGTTTGTTCGGGGACTGGGAGGCTGGCCAGGGCTCAGAGCAGGAAGCCACCTGTAGAGGTCAGAGCAGAAAGCAAGGCTTTCTCCCAGGGGTACCACAGACTCCTGGTACGCCAGGAAGGCCCGATGCTTCCCAGGACCCCTCAGATGGGTTAGGTGCTCCTACTGTGTGCAACCACAGGCCTGGAATTGCCCCCCACCATACCTGTCACCAGTGACCCCCAAACACAAGATACAGCACTCCCTTCCCCCAACTGTGGGGTTGTCCCTGACCCTACAATCCGTCAGCAAGTGCCCTTGGCTCCAATTCCAAAATATCTCCAGAATCTGACCATTTCTAAACCCATCCAAGCCACAGCCATCCGCCTGGACCACGACAGCAGCCTCTTCTCTGGCCTCTCTGCCTCCACCCACCCTCCCTCCTACAGCTTGGTCCTCACATGTGGTCAGAGTAGTACCTTGAAAACAAAGTCAGATCAGCTCCCTCTTATGCCCCCTCACCCAACTGGGAGTAAAATCCAGGGTCCTAACAGCCACAGCCCCTAGACACTGGCTTCCATTCTGCATCCACAGTTCTGTTTTGCAATTCTGAAATCCACAAGGTGCTAAAAGAATCAAAAGATCTGCAAAACCCATTTGATGGCAAAACCTGTCCTGAACGAACATGAAGCGGTTTATAGTTTGTATTTATCGTACTTAGAGTTGATGTTCACGTTTCCACTCAGGCACATTCACGTGGTAGGTGATGGGGTGCGGCCTCTACTCTGCTGGGGTGAATGCTGGCGGCGGGGGGAGTGCTTCCCCAAAGCTGCAGAGTCTGGATTAGTCACCTACCTGCTGCCTGGGCTGCAGCTAAGACATGTGGGCTGCACCTTCCAACCTCATCCCTTCCTGTCCCCTCGCTCCTTCTGCCCCAACTGCTGGCCTCCCCCGTCCTCCCAGCCCACCTTGAGCCTTCGCCTTGCCTGCTCTCTTGCCCAGCCTGTGCCCCCTCACAGCTCCCCAGCTTCAGGTCCTTGCTCACGTTCCCTCTTCAGAAGAGGCCCTGCCCTTGCCCCCATCTCCATCCCCTTGCTGTGTTTAATTTGTCACCACCTGACATGACATTACAGACTGTTTCACCTCCACACTTACTGCCTGCTTCTCTCACTGGCGTCTGAGCTTCATGAAGGTCCAGACTGACTCTTGTTCATTCAGAACAGAACTGGCACACAGTAGGGACTCAGCAAAAATCACTGCAAATGTTAAATCAACCAACTAATGTACCTTTCATGATGTAATGTCATTGGTTTAGCCTCTGACCAAGGCACAGTTTTCAGGAGGCACAGGTACATCTGTCATACCCACCTACCCTGGCACTGCCCAGGCTACCTGTGTCAAAGCCCTCCATAAATACTTAATGAACAAAGGAAAGAGCACAGTATACAATTAGATTTGAGGATGGCGTGTGCAGGAGTTTCTGCCACAGCCCAAACAGGATTTGATAAGGGTCTCACTGTGGGCAGCGGGCAGGAAATCAGTGCCTCTGTGTGCTAAAATCCCCTCATTTGAGGCAGTAATTAAAGATAGATCTGGTGAGAGGAGCTTCCAAAGGAAAGAAACAGGAAGGCTGACTGGCACAGGAGTGAGGGTCAGTGGGTCTGGATTCTGCTCGGCAGTTTTGGGGGGCAAACAACCAAATAACTGCAAAAGCACTGCAGCCCAGTGACGTACTTACCTTGTAGAAGAAGTGGAGCCCTTGGCTGAAAGAGAAAAGAAAAAAAAAGGCAGTTATTCAACTTAGAAACATACTTTTCTTTTATAATTACTTTTCAAAGGGTGCAGAGGCTTGCCCCCAGGGATGTTGGGAGGAATTGTTGAAATCATATCCTCCAAACCACAGGAAACCCCATGCCCACCCCAGTGGGGTGGGTGGTCCATTGTCTTTCAGCAGGAAGAGCTGGGCCTGCCAGCTTTCCCACTTCTGGGAATTGCCAAAGGTCAGATCCCAAAGCAACCTTCAGCCTGAGAGGGCCAGCTGCCCTACCTCTGGCTGAGCCTCACTTCCATCCATCACTCACATTAACTGAAACCCTACAGCAAGATTGGGTGCCCATCAGGGCCCTTCACTGATGAAGAACAGGTTCTGGCAGAACTGCTAATTGGGGGAAGAAGTGCACATTCCACTTCTGCCACCCACTCACATGCTGCGTGACCCTGGGTGGGTCATTTTCCCTCTCCGAGGTTAGATCTCAGTGCTCTAAGTCACACGGGTGGGCTGGACATTCATTTTCATCTTACCACCTTCGCAAAAAGGATCATGGGAGGAAAGAAAGGGTCTGTCTGGCTCAAAGGTTTTGAGCCTGTGATGTAGGGCATCCCACAGAGAAGCCACTGGGGTTTGCCACCATTTGACTCTGATTTTACTGTAAAATTGTAATTAAAAAGCAACATGCACAGGCAAGTGTGCTGTGTATCACATATCAGCAGGCTGCCACACTGCAAGAATTCTCACTGCCAGATGAACGCTTGGTGCCTGGGCAGGTATTGGATTTTTAGGTGAGTGGTACCCGTTAGATGCACAGCTCAGCATCTAACATTTGAATGGAGGCTGATGGGCTGCCAAGTGCTGGGACACGAGTCGTCTCAGGGAGTCCAATGATGGGACACTGATCATCTCCATTCCACACTAAGGACACTGGATGGCTCCCTAAGGTCATGCAACAGGTAAGTGATGGAGCTGAAATTAGGATATTTCCCTGTGAGTATGAGGTAGAGGATGGTAGACAACTCCGGGGATTGACAAGGGAGAAGGGGTGTCTCATTAGGGCAGAGGCAAAGTGCAGTGTGGTCTCGAACGTGGTCCTTGGAGACCCACTGTCGTGTGAATCCTGGCACCAGCACTCACACCAGCTGTGAGACCTGATCAAGTTCTGTAACTTTCCCGTGCCTCAGTCTCTCATCTATAAAGTGGAGTTAGGTCTGTGGTGACTTCAGTGCTTGGCATGTCGAAAGAGCTGACTGAGGGCCAGCTGTCACTGTCACTAAAGTCCACATTTGAGACCTGGACTCTGCACACAAGCAGACCCACCATTCAGGGCTGGGTGGCCTTCACCAGCGTCTGCAGCTCTCCAACCCCCATTTCTTCTCCAGAACACTGGATGGCTGATGCCCAAGCCCACGGAAATGAGCTCCTATGTGCTAGAGCCTAACATGGTGCCCAGGGATAAAGCTCCAAAGGAGGCTGGGGTTTTATGAACAGGCACTATGAATGCTCCATCCAAGGGCTGGCTTATCTCCCAAGGTGGGCAAGAGACCCTGTTTCCCCATCCAAGGAGGAGTCCTGCCTGTGAGGTGGCTCCAGGAATGTTAGGGAAACCACCCTGCAGATCACCTGGAAGAACCCCTTCTAGATTCTAGAGATGCCAGCCCTCCCAGATGGGAGTTTGAGGTTCAGGCAGTGTCTCAGGGTTGAGTGCTCCAGGCAGTCCAGCGGGGATGGAAACTTGGGGGCCAGAGGAGAGGGGGTGCAGGAAGGGTGTGTGGCTGAGGCACAAAAAGCCCGTCAAGCTCTGCCTGGAGGTCTGGGTGCAGAAATGCAGCTCAGGACGGCATTTGGCACTCTGCCGACTGCGGCACGTGGTGCTGGGTCACAAACAGCATTTTTAAGAGAATATAGTACAAAATATGACAAAAAGGAAAATATCAGATTTCCAATTTTATAGATGGGGTGTGTGTGCATTGGGTTGAGACATGAAATGTATTTCTATCACTTGTAGCCAAAAAGGTTTCAGAAACACTGCCTTAAAATAGTCTTCAAGAGTGGGAAAGAGGACATGCATTTTTTTAGGTCTGACAGTGTGTCAGCGCTGTTGTTGCACACGAGCTTATTTGTTTCATAACTATCCTCCGAGGCAGGCACTGCCACGTCCATTTTACAGGTGAGGAAACTGAGGCTTATGGAGGCCAAACTGATTGTTTAGAGCATAAAACAAGGATCTGGAACTCTGATTCATCTGACTCCAAAGTCAAGAGGCCTAGTGACAGAAACAACTACCCACACACACATATACACATGCACGCATGAGTGCAAACAGGGCACAATGTCCTGGATTTAAACTTATACCCTCCTGCTGCAGTCAAAGGCCACACACCTTGCCACTATGAGGGGAGCTTTCCAGGGAGGTGGTTCATGCTTCTGGTCTCATGTACAATACTGATTACAGGAGCTAACATCGAGAATTTGCTATTGTGTCGGGCATCTTGCTAATGCTGTACCCACAGTTACTCATTTAATTCTCCCAACAGCCTGGGAGGTAGGTGGTGGTATTCTCCCCACTCCCTTTCAGCCTCCTGCCAGTGGGCTGGGCATGTAATCTAGACAGGTAAGGGGAAAGCAGAAGTCTGCCAGGGGCTCCTGGGAAGTACCGTTTCCTCCTTGAGACCCTTTTGCCACCCTGGCATCTCCGATTCCCATATCAGCAGTGGTTTTGTGAGACTGCCAGGCCTAGAGCAGTGATGCTGCAGGGTAGGGGGCCCACCCAGATTTCAGCCTGGTGGAGGGGCTGCACAGCCAAGGCAATGGTACCCCTGGATTTCTTGTTACTGGGAGTAACTGGACGTCCTTATGATTTAAATTATGTGTAGCCCAAAGCAGAGACCCCTCCCTGTCTGGGAAGGACAGCCCAGGGGTAAACTCTCAGGGAGGAACCAGGGAACCCACCCACCTTTCTTCTGTCTGATTCGGAGAAGGTAGAGGGCTGCAATCAGCAGGGCCACCAGCAAGGCACACACCACGCCCACCACGATGAAGATGCCGTTCCAGCTGTTGTCATTCGGGCCTAGGACCACACACAATAGAGGCTTCATGTACGAAAATTTAAAACAAAGAAAAGGAAAAGCCACTTCCCCTTTTCACCATGAGGCAGGCATCATTAACTGAGAACATCTGGCTCAGATGTTTCAGCCCCGTGGGCATGTCCATGGATCTGCACACACTTCCCCTTGTGGGTTACCCACAGGCAGCGCAAAATCTGTGCTGAGGTGCCAGGAGGGAAACATTGCTGTCAGCCTTGGAGGAACCCCGGCTGCAGGGTGTGGGTGGAATTTCCCTCCTGAGGAACAGACATACGTTCCTCCTTACCTGAGTGAGCCATGGAGCGGCCACCTGGGGACACAGGTCTGCCTGGATCTCCTAATGGCAGCTGGGGCATCACACACCACAGAGGGAAGGGTTGTGAGGAGGGTGATCTGCCACTGGACATGCAGAGCCCCGAGGCAGTGCCCTGGTCCATGCCTGGGCCTAGGCCCAGGAGGGCTGAGCCCAGGACACCTGACATGGAGACAGTGCAGGGGCTGGCACCAGCCACAGGGAGGGGATCCCACAGGAGGACAGTGTGCAGTCAGGAGCAGGACTCTGAGCCACAGAAATGCAGGTTCAAATCAGTGCCCTCACAGAGTGACCTTGAGCAGGTCATTTAAACCCCCTCATGCACTGGCTTCCTCTCTGAGGCCAATAGTCATCTCTACTTCATTGAACAGCTCTGAGGAACACCTCACTAATCAACCAACCACTCACTCTTTCATCCTTTCTAAAAGTATTTCTTGGGTGTCAACTACCTACCCAGCCCTGAAGCCACAATGCTGAGACAGCCATGGTCCCAGCAGCTGAGACTCAAAGCTGAGAGGTCACCAGGGTCACCTCCTTCAACACTGCCAGGGGCAGGTGGAGCAGCCTAGAGACAGGCACCGACTTGTTCAAGCTCCCCAGTGAGACGGACAGCCAGAGTGGATCCACACATCCTGTCTCCCAGGGCAGGGCTCATGGTGGCATCAAAGGGCAACTTGACAGACCCCAAGGCTTCTTTAGAGCTGTCCCTTTCAAGATGCACGAAGGAAGGAAACGGCCTCTATTCTAATCCATTCAAAGGGTTTGCTATGTACAAGGGTACCGGTGATGGAACATTCCACAGTGGCACCAAAATGCCAACCAGGCACTGTCATTCTGAAGAAAGGGAGATACGCCGACAACCAGTTGGACAGGGGCTGAAACAATGACACCCTGACACCTTTCATTCTCCCAGGAGGGTGGCAGCATCGCCATCATCTAGGCACTTGGGCCTAGCAACATTCCCTGGGAATCGTCCCATAGAAATAGCTGCGCATGTAGCAGAATATGTACAAGGGCAGTTAGTGCAGCACTGATCACACTTGAGATAAGCCGCAGACAGCCTGAAGCCCCCAACCCGATTCCAGTGGGGCAGCCAGGGAGAGTAGGCTCAGTTCACAAAGAGCAAGGTGGAGGAGGTGGGCGGGCAGGGAATGGTGAACACAGAAACTATTAGTAGAAGAAAGCGAGAGAGTACACCATGAGCAGGACAATCCCTCTCCTTCCCTACTTTCTTTCTTTCAGGGATATTTATGTCAAAAGATCTATAAAGAATATGCCACACTCTTACCAGTGGTCACTCTTGGAGGTGGGAATTCACTTTAAAGTTCTATTTTATATCTATTGACTTCTACATTTTTCTATAAAAAGTATGAATTACTACCTTTAATATTAAAAAAAAAGATTAACAGCTGGGTCAGTTGCAGTGGTGACCTCACCAGGGGTTTGACCTGTGTCCTGGTCCTTCTGGGGAGCAGAGACCTCCAGGGTATGGTTTTTGGAGACCGCCGGCTGCCCGTCATGCTCCACCTGGCAGGTGAGCACCACAGCCTCCCTGTGGGCAGAGGAGTTCACCAGGAGCCAGCTCGTCTGGTTAAAGGTCCCGTCCTTGTTCTCTACGAGGATTGAGGCCGCTTCTGTTCGGGACACGTTTCCGTTCTCCAGCCAGGTCAGCTGTAGAGGCTGGGGGTAGAACTTGTTCACCTGGCAGGTGACGTTCACCTGGTTCCCAGCTGAGGGGTATCCGGTAATCTCCAGGGTGGGTGGAACTGAAACAGCACAGGAAGAAGTTCTGACCTTATGGAACAGACATGTCATAGGGGAGGAGATGGATAATAGCTCAGCACAGCCCGGGAGTCACCCAGAGCCAGGCATGCAGTAGGTGCTCAAGCACTGAGGCTGTCTCTGCATATTGAATGAAATCACTAAGCACAGTGCAGGGCACACAGCAGGTGCTCAAAGGCTGGGCTCCTATTAGGTGAACCATGTGTGCAATCTATAAGCACAGCCCTAGTATGCAGTTGAAATATAATAACTGCAGCAAAATAAATGAAATCACTAAACACATAGGGGCCTGACTTACAGTAGGTGCTCAGTTGTTGAGGAAGCCACTGGTAAACTATTAGCACAGTGCTTGGCACATGACAGGCATCCACCTGGCAGCTGCCATGAAAACAGTAATAAGTGACCAGCTCATCTAGGAGCCTGGTGACTGGGCAGGATTGTCAGGAAGTAGATTCCAGGCAATTCAAGGCCTGGAACAAAAATCAGGGGGAAGGAGCAGGTTGGGGACTTGGGGGCAGGTATGGGCTTGGGCTGACATGAGGGGCTTCTACCTCGGATGGTCTCGGACAAGTTGGCAGTCCCACGGAGAGGAGGGCCCCCCCGCAGGGTGACGTGGGCCACCTCGCAGATGACCTGGGAGTGAACATCTCCCGTGGCCAGCAGCACTTTAGCTGTGCTGGTGATGCTGTAGGAAACGTTGTCGTCCTCTGGGTCCACGCTGGTCTGGGAGGCTGAGAGCTCATTGCCATTTTTGAACCATTTCAGGGAGATGTTTCTGGGGGAGAAGCCTTTGGATGTGCAGGTGAAGCTCACTGTCTGCTCAGGTGTAGCCCTCACTGTAGGGCCGGATACCATGGGCGGAGAGGGCTTGGCTACGAAAGGAACATTTATAAACACTGAAAACCATTGTGATTATCATCACTAATGAAAATATGTAACATAGTTAGGAACTATCACATATATTATCATTTTAATTCTTCAAATAGTTCTGGGAGGGCACTGCCATCATCCTCATCTTAAAGGAGACACACGGGTTCCCCAGGGTGACTGGGATGGCATTCCAGGTCTGAGTGCAAAGTCCACCTGCTTTCCTCTGCAAGGTGATTTCCCACCAGTCTGGGCACAGGAACAAAAAGTGCTGATTGGTCTCAGACATTCTTCCTATTTGCTATTCCCAGCTGGGCTCTCCCGGAAAACTTAAGTTCAGAGAAAGCACTTATAGAAGTGAATGCAAGGGAAGCAAGGGCACAGTGGGACCACACGGAAGCTTAACCAGGCTGGCCATCCAACAAGAGGTGTGACTGTCGTACTTCCTAGCTCCTCATCTACAAAGTGGGACAGCAGGCATTATTCCTCCTGAGGCTCCAGTGAGAGTTAAACAGTCAGTGGAAGCATTTTTGCCATGAGTAAAATACAATATGCTTCACCAAACTAAATAAACACAGATTTCTTTTTAACCCAGACTATACTTAGATCCAGAGCTGCCCCTTCAGGTACCTATGAATTTACTCCATAGTTTTCACTCTTTCCACAAATATTCCAGTAAGACTAATGTGTACCAATCCTTAAATCTGAAAGAAAGGGAGCAAACAGATACTTTTCTGAATCTGGGTTCTTCTCCTAGATCAGTTTTGGGTTGAAACAAAGATTGCTGAGTGCTGAGAAAACAACGGTGGTTAATTTATTAATTGTTATTAAATCAGAAGACACACAGAAACAGGCTTATGAAGCAGCAGAAGCACTTTTTTGTGTTCTGAAAATATACACAAATCAGCAAGTCAAAAGTGAGGGCAGTTTCTCCCTTTAGAAAGGTCCTGTGGGTCGTCTCCAAATTGTCCATTACTACCTAACACCTCCTGTAAAAGTTGGCAGATAGCAACTATATAAATATCTACATTTGTAAGTATTTAACTTGCTTCCTAAAATTCATCAAACATTTTGAGAACATGGTAAAGAGGTGTTACTTGAGTAAGTCAAGTCATAAAATCATCAGCATCCTGAACGTAAAGGGAGCAGATGCTGTGATTAGTTACCACTTATCAAGAGTTTCTTGGGAGCCTGACACTGGGCTGATCCCTCTAGGAACCTCAGCTCTTTAATCCCTCCACCAGCTCTGAGAGGGAGGGCTGAGTGTGGCCCCATTTACAGGATGAGGCCCAGGAAGATGCATTATGGTATGAGGCCAAGAACACCCAGAGAGTAAGTATCAGAGTTCATCTCACTGCACATGGGACTGATTGATTTTGGCGTCTCTGATCTTTACTCTTGGGCCTCAGTGACTCTAGACAAAGCGGATAAAGCACCACCTGGTAAGATGAGTGAGGGGTGTATATAAAACAGAGAGCCTGGCATATAGTAGGTGCTTAAACAATAATACCCAAGATTGTTATCATATCTGGTCATTCCTAGGTCTGATCAGGTCATACCAGGTCATACCTAGGTCATTCCTAGGTATTTATTCTCTAGGCAGTAAGAAGGCAGAACAAAAGTGTTGTGGAAAATACAAGTCTCAAACCTTGTTCCCTGCAGTTGCCATGAAAGACTCACATAAATAAAGGAGTAGGAAGCCACCAAGTTAGGATCCTCTCCCTCTTTCCAAAACTACCCCCTCAGGAAAAAAGTTGGGGAAACTGGCTTTCAAAACACGCAAGGGATCACAGGTGTTTTCCCTCAGATCAGCTCTTTTCAGAGCTGGAAGCATTTTGAAAGGACAGAGGGCAGATTTCGTCAGTGTTACTGTGGTTGTTGATGCAGGAGGGCTCTGGGTTGAGCATGGAGTGTTGTTGGGGATTCCAGCACCTGTTTAGACACACACATGTTTAAAGATGGGAAGGTTTCCCCAGTGATGAAGCTCAGGTCTGAACAGGTGGTCTGAGTGGGCAGGAAGCCCCTCTCAGCCTAGGTGAGTTCTGTTGGAAGTGAGGGGTGTTCCTGCCAACCCACTTAGGCTGACTTTCTTGGGCCTCCTAAGAGCTGTCACCATCACAGGCTATTCTGAACACCCAAAAGATCTGTTCTTACAACCTAGGCACCAAGTGGAACCTACCTTTTTCAGGGAAAAACTACAGCTCTCCCTCTGTGATCTCAGAGAACACGTAGCTCAGGGCTCCTCTGCCCTGGCTAGGCACCAGCATCCTCTGCAGGAGCTAAGACACTCAGCTGCCCAGGCCACATCTGTGCACTTAAACTAGAATTTCTGGGGTGGAGCCAGGGTCCTTGGAGTTTGTCACCACCTCCTAGGTGATTCCAATGAGCAGTTGAGGTTGAAAGTCACCTAGTTCCACTCCAACCCATTACACTTAGTCCTAGAGGGAAAGTGACTCTTTCAAGGTCCTTTGGCTCTGGGACATGAGAGCTACGTTGGTGGAACCTGTCCCACGTGCTCGGCTCTGCTCTAAGCTCTTGACGTGTGTCCTCATTCAGTCCCTGCAGCTACTCTGTGAGGCTGGGGCTGTCACCAGGGGACAAGGACACTGAGCCCCAAGGTGAGGAGGGACTCATCAGAGGTCGCAGAGCCAGAACGCGGCAGAACTGGGGTGGGGGCCCAGGCAGGGGGCTCGACCACTGTGCACTGAGCTCAGGAACACCCTAACCCACCCATTCCAGGGCTTCCTAGACCCTCTCCAGTCATCACAGACCCTTGAAATGGTGTGGTTCCCACCATTTCACAGATGCGTAAACTGAGGAGCAGGGGGAACTGAGATGTGCCCAAGACCACAGAGCCTGAGAGGCCAGTACCATCCCTTCCCGAGGGGCTGTCCTGTCACCAGGCCATTGTACTCCTGGAACACCCTGCAAAGGCTGTGAGATGATCTTTCTATAGGTGAGGAAACGGGAGCCCAGCACAGGGAATTGGGTCTCAGCCTGGAAGTAACACGTTTAATTAGGAGTCCCTGTTCTGTGCTGGTGATTTGGATAGAGCCCCTCAAATCCTTCCAACTCTCCTGAAAGACATGATGACCACATCGTGCAGATGAGGAAACTGAGGCGGAGAGAAATGAAGGGTCTGTCTCCTCTCAGCCCCTGACTGTGTCCTGGTATTTCCTGTCAAGTCCAAGCTTTCAGGTCCATCAGCAGAGCGAGTGCCCACCTTCAGGAGCCCCCACACTGACCACCACCCCGCCTTTTCCCTCAGATTCTTGAATTCAAGTGACTACAGGGAGGAGGAGCCTCTCAGGGCCCAGCCCTGGGACCCTGGAACAACAAGGGAAGACATGGGCTCCCGACACCTGAGTCTAGAACAGGAACTCTTGCTCACATGGGCCCTCATTACGCTCTAGGGAACACCTCCCTCTCCTCATCCTCAGTCCACCAAACCAGGAATGGGCATGCCCGATGCTGCTGGGGTCGCAGTGGCCCCTCTGGACTCTGTCCACACCACCCTTCCCGGACCTGCTCCACAGGAGGCCTAGTGAAGGGGCAACATCACAACAACGGGCAGAAATAACTCCTGATGCTCTTAAGTGTGTTTTTTAGGAAAATCATGACATACTGTAGTATCTGTCTGAATTGGTTATAAAGGTAGTCCTGCCTCTCACACAGGACTCTTTTTTTATACTTCATACCGAAGAATAGAACAATACAGGATTTTAAGAGGACAAGGCTGGAATTTTCTCCCCACTTTGACAAGCACGGTGAGGTATGCAGAGAACAGGGTTGTGAGTCAGACTGCTTTGGGTTCAGTCTTGGCTCTCCTACTTGCTCACCAGCCATGTCCCCTCCTTGAGCCTCAGTGTCCTCATCTGTAAAAGGACAACAGATGAACCTCTCCCTCAGACACTGGTTATAAGGAGTAAAAGCCATGAGGAAGATTCCGCATCTGACAGGCTGCTCCCGCCCCTCCCTCTGTTCTCGCTCAGGGAATCATCTGGGCAGGCGGCCTGGGGAAGAGGCAGAGCAGCCTCCTGGGAGGTGGCAGATCTGAGTGGTGGGGGGCCACTTACTGGCTGTGATTTGTGGGCAAGGAGCCCATCATCTGGGAAATTAAGTCGTATCTGCAAAATCAGGAAAAAGCCACCTTCCTTTTCTATGTCCAGGGATTGTAGGGAGATTCAATTGTTACCACATCTAAGAGAGAAATTTGGGGCAATTTCTACCCAAATTTAAATCCACATACTGCCTGAACTAGCAATGTCACTTACAGTGGGCATCTCCCACCAGAGTAGAGTGATGTATAGATAAGGTTATCCACTGTAGTTCTGTTTTAATGGCCTAAGTTTGGGAACAACTGGTTTATTTGTTAACAAAGACTGGTAGATGCTGTCTCCATATGCCAAGTGCTTTGCAGCTGTTGAAATACTGGGCAGCTCCAGGTGATGATGTGGAATGAGGGATTTACAGTTAAAACAAAAGTAGGAAGAGGTTCCCAATCACCTTGGGTCTCAGGGCCTGCATGTAAGGGGCATTATGAACCTTTGGGAAACCTATGAAAAGGGTCCCTGTTCAATGGTTCAAATTAAGAGGCTTTTATTTTGCTCCCTCCTTGTACCAGGCTCTTCCATGAAACCAGTTTCAATGTTGCTGCAGGAAGGGGACTGGCCTGGAATCGGACTGGGTTCTGGAAGGATCCCTCACTGACCATGTGACTGTGGTCTGGGTCCCTGTCACCTCTTGGCCTCAGGCCCCTATGTGTACATGGGGGGTTGGAGGATGGTGTCTAAAGGTCCTTCCTGTGCTGACAGTCCAGGATTCAGGAGTTAGAAAGACGATCCTGGGCCTCTGGCAGAAAACCCTAAATGAGCACCTTTGCTACCTCAATGGGGCTGCCCCTAGTCACCCACATGGGGACATTTTCTGAGATGACCCAGCTCTGGGTCATCTCAACAGATCCCCAGGAAACACCCAACCTCTGGGCATCTCCTCCAAGCAGGGCCATCAGAGTAAACACTGGATGTCTGCCCTAAAAATTTCTCCTCAGTGTGTAGTTTCTGAAGAAGGTATAAACACATCTCCCCTCCCTGCCCTGGATGGCTTTCTCCTCTTTGGGAGGAAGCGGACATAAGCTTCACACAAGAGGAACCCTTGCCTACTTTGCTCACTGCTGCCTCCACAGCATCCAGGGCAGGGCCTGGCACACAGGAGGTGCTCAGTAAGTGCTGAGCAAATGGAACACTCAGCCACATTGAAGGGAGAACTCTCTGGAGGCAGGTGGTAGGATCTGACCTGCGACAGGGAAAGTCACTCAGAGTTTCAGTTCCCTCATCCCTGGAACCAAAGAGCTGGATGGGATGAGCTGGATGAGGAGTAATTAGCATGACCCCCACAGACCAACTTTTCTGACCTGTAGAAGGGAGTGAAATCAGAACATATCTAGATCATGAGAAAGCACACAGTGCTGCATCTGACTGCCTTTTTTTTTTTTTCTTTTTTTTTTTGCTCACAGAGTGAAGGGCATTCCTGTTGACATGTTATCACAGACCAGTGGACAAAGGAGACCCAAGCCATACTCACCGCTCACAGTGAGATGAGTGCCTGGTCCAGACTTAAACTCCACGTCGCCCTGTTCTCCTTTCTGGAACTTCACACAGTAGTAGACACCAGTGTCTGCTGGGGTAATGTTACTGATGCGGATGGAAAAGTCCATGTTGTATCTCTTTGTGTTATCTGCAACACTTGTTACTCGGGGGGAGACACCTCCTTTTTGACTGTAGATTAACTCCCGACCTGGCCCAGTTCCCCTGAACCACTTGAGGGGCCCCACGGGGCTCAGGGAGGTCGTGGTGCAGTGCAGAGTGGCCGTCTCTCCTGCTGCAACAGACACTGACCTCTCAGGCTGAATCACCTGCAGCTGCCCCTCACCTGCCGCTCCTGGAGGAAGACACAAAGCAGTTATTTATTCATCCTCATGTGATCCTGTAGGTTTTCTCAAGTGTTTATCAATGACAGCTTTCAGTGACTGTGCATACCATGAGCTGGCCTTGAACTCAGTCCACTGCACGTATATCACAAGTGACCCTCACAACGAACCTGTAACTTGAGACCCTATTACAAAGGACGAAACTGAAGCACAGAGAGGCTAAAAATGTGACAGATAGTAAGTTTGAGTACCTGAGCCATCTATGGAAGTCATGTCTGAACTGGGCTCTGAATTCAAGTCTGAATTTACCAGGAATAAAGAAAGGGGCACAAGTGTTCCTGAGAGAAGGATCTGCCTGGGCAAAGGTTCAGAAGTGAGTGGCAGCACAGTGTGTGTGAGGGGCTCTATTCTGTTTCAGGTCTGGCTCAGCAAGCAGGCCCTGGGCAGAGAGACTATACTCGGCAGTTGGGTCCCATGTAGGCCATGGACTAGTGAAGTACTTGGGTACAAGGACTTAGGTGTGAGTCCTGGCTCAGTCCTGCTGAGTGACCCTGACTATCACTCAGGCAACCATGAAGATCCTACAGGGAGGCCTGCAAGTGTGCTGGATGCTGCCAGGCACTGTGTGGAGTGAGTTACTGCCCTCTGGGCCTTGGTCTCGTCTGTCAGTTACTATGGCCCTGTCTCCATGGATCTCTGGTAGGAACAGACAATATGCCTAGGCCAGAACAGGGTCAAAAAGAAGGGTCTAGTGTCTGGAGCCAACTGAACTGGTTTGAGACCTGGCTCACTTTTTATTCACCCATGACCTAAGCTTATCCATTGCTTCAGTCTCAGTTACGTTATCCACAGGAAGGGTAGAACATCCACAGCCTTCTGTGTGTTCTGGAAAGAGAGTGAGATGACACACAGAAGCCCCTGAGCACCAAGCTGGGCACAGTGACTAAATGAACTTCACTTCCATTGGCCCTCACTGACGCCCCTGCAGGCCAGGCCCAGGCTGGATGCTGGGACACACAGGGGCTAGATCCAGGTCAGACTTCAAGGGCTCCTGGGATGGACAGGTGGAAGGAGTCCAGGAGGTCAGTGGTGCAGGGGGGCCAAGCCCCAGATTGAAGAGGACTGGGGAACATGATCAGGGATTCCCAGTAGAGGAGGTTGGGGGAAGGGGGACACAGAAGGAAGATGGACAGGCCCGGTAAGGATGCTGTAGGAGGTGCTGTGGCTACTAAGAGTGAGGTGCAGCTGGGGCCCTGATTCTAAACAAGGTGGGGGTGCGGAAGAAGGACAGATACACACACACACACACACACGCACACACACGCGCGCGCGCGCGCACGCACACACACACACACACGCGCACACACCGGCAGAGGGAGGAGCAGACAGAGACGGAGTGAGATACAGAAACGCAGGGAGAAAAAAGAGAGAAAAGACAGAGACACATAGTGATGTCAAACTGGCAGATGTGCAGATGGGCCAAATGGTCTCTGCCTGGTTGCTCCATTGACTCGATGTGACCCTGTCCTGTCCTGACCTAGGCCACCTTGCTTTGTACATCAGACAGGGTTGTAGCTGATGCCCTAAGCAGGCCCTCAGCTCTGAGCAGGAAGAGTGACCTTGTGAATCTGTCCAGCCACAGACTCCTGTTTGCCTTCACTGCAGGCAAGCCTGGACCACAGGACAGGCTTCTCATCCCTCTGCCCATAGTCCCAGCTCTGACTTCCATGCCAGGGATTGCCCAGTTCTCATGGCTGGTGATCAGAGATGCAGAGTGGCAGCCTGAGGCCAGCCCAACCCTCATGGTGCAGGGAAGAAACCAGAATCTGCAGAGGGCAGGCGCTTGGGGTGAAGCAGGTGGCCAGGTGTGTGGGAGACACAGGGAGGAGGCCCATGGAGACAAGCAGGCACCCTGAGACATTCCAGGCCTCATTAGCAGCCGCCAACAGCATCCATCTAGGAATGTTCCCAATGGGTCCACATCCACACCAGAAACAACACTAGAAACGCAGCTTGGAGTATGCACAGGTGCTGGGGCCAGCAGGCCTGGGTGAGAGTGTAGTCCCCACCCAGCCAGCTCAGCACCTGCCCTTGTGGGACTCCATCACGTGCTCCCGACACCCCTCGCCGGGACAGTCATGAGGAAATGGTTGGATATAAGTGCCTGCAGCACACGTGCTGATTAAACTTTAGTCTCTGTTCCCATCATTACCAAAGGTACACTATACTTGACTTTCTCTGGATTGACATTTCTCCCCAGGCAGGAAACAGGATCCATAAGGAAGTGTTTCTGACCCCCTGCCTAGGACACTGCCTGGCACACACTGGGCCCTTGATAAACACACACTGAATGAACACAAAAATGAAGGAAGGAGGGATTTCACTTGCTCCTGGGCAAATCCTCTCTCTGAGCCTCTTGCCTCATCTGTTAAAGGGGCTGCTAAAGGCAGGTCTGGAAGACACTGAGCCTGGAGCCTGGGACTGGGCCTGGACCATAGATGCACGTAATCGGTGGTGGTTATTATTATCCTCATCAATACCACTGCACGGGGCTGTGAGTCAGCAGCTGGCGAGGGACCATAAGCAGGACATGGGGTGCGGAGCCAGAAGCACGGCTGGGGCAGGGTTATTCTTGTGCTGCACCCGGAGGCCTACAGTCACACCCAGGGAGGCGACAATAAAATCTGGCATTGTGGAGGGCTGTCCCCCCCACTTTTTTTTTTTAGCTCTTCTCAAGCTCTCTCCACCAACTGCAGCCAGATTTAGGAGGTTTAATTAATTAGCCAGTGTTTATAAAGCGTTTGAAGAATTTTAAAAGTGCGACGTAAGTGCCAAATATTATTTTAATCTCTGTGTGTTTTTTTCTCAGCAGAGTCTTTCCCTCATTTGCTTGCTTTTCTTTTTCTCTGCAGGTCCTTCTCTGGGAACTGGGCTTCTTAAAAACCACTCCCACAGTTCTGGGCCTGGGGTCATCACGCTGGCATCACTGACGAACCCATTTCCCACTCTCTCCTGCCCTCCTGGCAATGGTTCAACAGCCTGCACCGTCTCAGGGAGAGGAGGGCGGCTGGGCAGCCATCCTCCCATGGTGCTAGTGGGACTGGAGGGTGGGCCATCCTTTCAGGAAAACAGCGTGGCGGGAGGCGCTCAGGAGTGGTGGCTGTTCCCCAGCCTTTGCGGGGCTGCTCCACAAGGACGTGACCCCAGATATGGAGTGGGGTCCCCATGGAACAATCTTGTGAAAGTTGGGAAAAAACTCAAGTGCTCAGTGACAGGGATGGTTAAGGGAACTGTGGCCTATTCTCTAGATGGAATTACAAGCAGCCATCACAAAACAGTAACTGTGAAACTGGTAATCTGGACATTTTTGCAAGGTATAATTTTAAATGATATTGTGGTTAGCAAATAAAACCTGTCCATTGCAAAGCATTTAAAGAAAGCAAAAGTATAAAAACAAAATAATAATCTCATAGAATACCATCAAAGATAACTGCATTTTGACATTGGTAAAAAATGAGTGAATAAAAACAATGTAAAATCATACTCATATTACTAAGGATATTTGCAAATATTTTGCACCATTCATTCAGGTGTTCTTATAAAAAATTGCAAACATTGTAATTTCCAAGAAAAGGAGACTGTTGATCCCAAGAAGATGAACTTATGATGACCACACCTACATATAAGGATTATAATTATGGACACAGAAATAGATGACAAGATCGGAGTCAGTAACAAAGTGACGTTTTTCATGTGATCTTAAACTTCTAATTTTGAAACAAATGTATATCTGATTTAAAGACTAACATGACTAATTGTGAGTAGCAGACTTCCAAGGGATTCTGCTTTTATGTTTTCTGTTTGTGTTACTTGTACAATAGGGAAGCAGGAAAACTGCTTTCAGTATGATCATGACTTTGTAAAATAAACTAAAACTATATATAAACAAACAACTGCAAGGTACTACACAAGGCTATAAAATGCAACTCTCTTTGGGTCGTGAATCTAATGGGCTTTTTCTTCTTTATTCCTTCTATTTTGGGTATTTTCAGATTTTTTAAACTGGATAGCTATTAAAGAATATTTACATGTCAATGTATGGCAAAACCAATACAATATTGTAAAGTAATTAGCCTCCAATTCCAACTAAATAAATTAATTTATATTAAAAAAAATTTTTTAAGAATATTTACAGTATCCCACCTGTAATAAGAAAAACCTATACATGTAATAAACATCGACATTCTAGGAATCAGCAAACTAAAATGGACTGGAATGGGTGAATTTAACTCAGATGACCGTTATATCTACTACTGCGGGCAGGAATCCCTTAGAAGAAATGGAGTAGCCATCATGGTCAACAAAAGAGTCTGAAATGCAGTACTTGGATGCAATCTCAAAAATCACTGAATGATCTCTGTTCGTTTCCAAGGCAAACCATTCAATATCACAGTAATCCAAGTCTATGCCCCAATCAGTGATGCTGAAGCTGAATTTGAACGGTTCTATGAAGACCTACAAGACCTTTTAGAACTAACACCCGAAAAAGATGTCCTTTTCATTATAGGGGACTGGAATGCAAAAGTAGGAAGTCAAGAAATACCTGGAGTAACAGGCAAATTTGGCCTTGGAATACGGATTGAACAGGGCAAAGCCTAATAGAGTTTTGCCAAGAAAACGCACTGGTCATGGCAAACACCCTCTTCCAACACCACAAGAGAAGACTCTACACATGGACATCACCAGATGGTCAACACCAAAATCAGACTGATTATATTCTTCGCAGCCAAAGATGGAGAAGCTCTATACAGTCAACAAAAACAAGACCGGGAACTGACTGTGGCTCAGATCATGAACTCCTTATTGCCAAATTCAGACTTAAATTGAAGAAAGTAGGGAAAACCGCTAGACCAATCAGGTATGACCTAAATCAAATCCCTTATGATTATACAGTGGAAGTGAGATATAGATTTAAGGGCCTAGATCTGATAGATAGAGGGCCTGATGAACTATGGACTGAGGTTCGTGACATTGTACAGGAGACAGGGATCAAGACCATCCCCATAGAAATGCAAAAAAGCAAAATGGCTGTCTGGGGAGGCCTTACAAATGGCTGTGAGAAGAAGAGAAGCGAAAAGCAAAGGAGAAAAGGAAAGATATAAGCATCTGAATGCAGAGTTCCAAAGAATAGCAAGGAGAGATAAGAAAGCCTTCTTCAGCAATCAACGCAAAGAAACAGAGGAAAACAACAGAATGGGAAAGACTAGAGATCTCTTCAAGAAAATTAGAGATACCAAGGGAGCATTTCATGCAAAGATGGGCTCGATAAAGGACAGAAATGGTATGGACCTAACAGAAGCAGAAGATATTAAGAAGAGGTGGCAAGAATACACAGAAGAACTGTACAAAAAAGATCTTCATGACCAAGATAATCACGATGGTGTGATCACTCACCTAGAGCCAGACATCCTGGAATGTGAAGTCAAATGGGCCTTGGAAAACATCACTACGAACAAAGTTAGTGGAGGTGATGGAATTCCAGTTGAGCTCTTTCAAATCCTGAAAGATGATGCTGTGAAAGTGCTGCACTCAATATGCCAGCAAATTTGGAAAACTCAGCAGTGGCCACAGGACTGGAAAAGGTCAGTTTTCATTCCAATCCCAAAGAAAGGCAATGCCAAAGAATGCTCAAACTACCGCACAATTGCACTCATCTCAGACACTAGTAAAGTAATGCTCAAAATTCTCCAAGCCAGCCTTCAGCAATACGTGAACTGTGAACTTCCAGATGTTCAAGCTGGATTTAGAAAAGGCAGAGGAACAAGAGATCAAACTGCCAACATCCACTGGATCATGGAAAAAGCAAGAGAGTTCCAGAAAAACATCAATTTCTGCTTTATTGACTATGGCAAAGCCTTTGACTGTGTGGATCACAATAAACTGTGGAAAATTCTTGAAAGAGATGGGAATAACAGACCACCTGACCTGCCTCTTGAGAAACCTATATGGAGGTCAGGAAGCAACAGTTAGAACTGGACATGGAACAAGACTGGTTCCAAATAGGAAAAGGAGAATGTCAAGGCTGTATATTGTCTCCCTGTTTATTTAACTTATATGCAGAGTACATCATGAGGAACGCTGGACTGGAAAAAGCACAAGCTGGAATCAAGATTTCCGGGAGAAATATCAATAACCTCAGATATGCAGATGACACCACCCTTATGGCAGAAAGTGAAGAGGAACTAAAAAGCCTCTTGATGAAAGTGAAAGAGGAGAGTGAAAAAGTTGGCTTAAAGCTCAGCATTCAGTAAACTAAGATCATGGCATCCGGTCCCATCACTTCATGGGAATTAGATGGGGAAACAGTGGAAACAGTGTCAGACTTTATTTTTTGGGGCTCCAAAATCACTGCAGATGGTGACTGCAGCCATGAAATTAAAAGACGCTTACTCCTTGGAAGGAAAGTTATGACCAACCTAGATAGCATATTCAAAAGCAGAGACATTACTTTGCCAACAAAGGTCTGTCTAGTCAAGGCTATGGTTTTTCCAGTGGTCATGTATGGATGTGAGAGTTGGACTGTGAAGAAAGCTGAGCGCCGAAGAATTGATGCTTTTGAACTGTGGTGCTGGAGAAGACTCTTGAGAGTTCCATGGACTGCAAGGAGATCCAACCAGTCCATTCTAAAGGAGATCAGTCCTGGGTGTTCTTGGAAGGAATGATGCTAAAGCTGAAACTCCAGTACTTTGGCCACCTCATGCGAAGAGCTGACTCTTTGGAAAAGACTCTGATGCTGGGAGGGATTGGGGGCAGGAGGAGAAGGGGACGACAGAGGATGAGATGGCTGGGTGATATCACCGACTCAATAGACGTGGGTTTGGGTGAACTCCGGGAGTTTGTGATGGACAGGGAGGCATGGCATGCTGCGATTCATGGGGTTGCAAAGAGTCGGACATGACTGAGCAACTGAAATGAACTGAACTGATACATGTAATATGTATGTTACTGGGTATGAATATTTATTATTTGAATGAACCTTCCTAAGAATTGTCTATTTTGTTCGCTGCTTTTTCCCTAGCTCCCAGGATAGTGCTTGGCATAGGGTAGATGCTCAATAAATATCTGCAGACTCGCTGATCAAAGCGTCTTGAGAAAAGGCCTAGAGTGCTAACCATCATGACACTGAGGTGAGTTATGACTGGGAAATGGGACGCATGGTGAGTGGGCACCAGGATGGGCGTGTTTTCTATTTTATAGTAAATAATATATTGAAGTCTTCCTCTCTTTTTTTTTTTTTTTGCAGTGAACAAACTTGTCGCTTTTGGAAAAATACTAAGTAATGAAACAAAACATGTAAGTTATCTATTGGAGGAAGTCATCCCAGTGGGTGCAACTGCCGCGTGTATTTGTTGTAAGAGGAACTCCATGTGCACGGGGACACCGAGCAGGGAGCTCATAGCACAGGGGCGGATAGTGATGAACGATGAGAGTCTGTTGTGCTCCAGGCTCTCAGCTCAGGGCTGTGCAATGGCTGTCCTGGCCTCATGGAGCTCCCACACAAGCGGGTAAGGTAGACTTTAAAGAAATAACTCCAAAGCTTACGTTTGGAATCAGCCCCAACCCTTTAGACAAGGGACTCCTGCTGGCATCTTTGACCCTATCTCCTGTCCCCTCCCCATAACCTGCTCCAACCTCCCCTGGTCTTCCATGAATAGACCAAGGCGAGTGTCAGAGACGAAATAAGATGGGGACTGAGAACTGACCACTGAACTTGGAAAAACATCTTTGATTTTTTTTCAAACAATATTCATGTGTAGTTTTTGAGATTAAGAAAAAGATAAAAACAATTTAATCAGAAGTGAAGAAATAAGCATGGATGTTTTTCTAAAGGAAAAAACAAATCAACTTAGAACTGAAACTTGCCGGGAGGGAAACAGGGCCACTGTGATCTCTGGGTGTGATTCCTCCTGCCTCATCAGGACACAGAGGCAAAGCTGAAACATGTTTCCCAAGAGCCGGCCTTTCCTGGTGGGCATCACTGCCCCTCACGTGGGAGCCCGGGCCTGGACAGTGGGTCACCAGAGCAGGGGCTTTAGGGACAGGCTGGAGGCCACCCCTCAGATTTCCACAAACCCAAGGAGCCTGGGGCCTGGGAGGCTATGGCGGGAGCTCTGGCAGCACCTGGGGCTCAGTATCCCAAGAAAACATCCACCCTGGCCCCACCTGGCTTAGCATCCCCCTTCCTGGCTTTGATTGTTACTGGCCATCCTTGGGGGTGGGGAGTGCTGGTTTACCACCCCCTCAACACAGCAGCACCTCATTAGGCAATGCCTTAGGCATCTTCTGGGTCACGAGTTGATGTCTGTGTATGAGTGTGTAGTGAGGAGGGTGGATGGGAGTACGCACATAGGAGAGGAGGAGAAATGTGCACACGCATGCATGGGTGTGCCAAGCACAGGTATTCACACATGTGTGCATGGGCGGGTGCAGGGCTGCATACACACATAAGCTTGTGTACAAGCTGCTCACAGGTGCAGGAACATGCTCTGGTGAAGCTCAGGAGTATGTCAGAAGGGGACCGGGGACCAGGGCCAGGCAGGGGCGTGAACCATGCACAGGAGAGTTTCTGAATGTGGGTGTGAACCTGTTGGTGTGTGTCTGTGCCCAAGGTGTGAACAGATAGATGTCTGGGAGGGGTGTGAGCATGTGGGTACATACAAATGTGGGTGCACGCAGGGGAGGAGGGAAGTGGGGTGTGTGCACGAGTGTGTGTGTATGTGTGCAGGGAGGGCACGTGTGCAATGGGAATGGTGTACACGAGTGTGAATGTGAGGGTGTGTGTGCCGACATAAGTGCTGGGGAGAAGGGGCCGCAGTGTGTGTGGGGCCCACTATCATGTACACTGTGTGTGTGAGTGCCCAGCTGTGAACATGCCTGGCACACACGGGGTAGTGACAGAGGAAGGGGGTGGGGGAGATGCCCCCTCAAGTCTGGCTCCTGGTGGGCAAGGCCCTCTCTGACCCCTGGGACAGGGTCCTGCACTTGATAGGAGGCTCAGACTGAGCACCTACTTACTAGGCAGTAGCCTCAGGGCACAGTGGTGAAGAGGCCAGCCTGGAATTGCCCTGCTGGAGCTCATGACCCTGGGTGGGGCAGGCGGCTCCCAGGATGCATTCAGGAGGGGGTTGCACAGGTGATGACTGGGTAGACTCTGCAGTTCCCAATGGGGAGCCTGGGGCTCTGATCCAGGAGTACCAGCTGCAGCTAGGTGCTGACTTTCCTCTGGAGTCAGGCTGATTCACTTACACCCTTTGAAGCCTCACTCTACAGCCAGGTCGTGTCCTGGATGCCACAGGACACAGAGCCAAATCAGATGGGTTCTCACTCTTATAGGGCAGAGTCTTGAACACAGGCAATAATCATGTGCAGGGTGATCAGTAAGAAGAGGCTTGGGGACAGGGTGTTGGAAGAGATCTGAGAAGACTTCCTGGAGGTGGTGGTCCCTGAGCTGGGTCTTGAAAGCTGACAAAGGCTAGGGAGAAGGAAAGGCATTCAAGAAGGGAGAACCATGTGAATATAGGTGTAGAGGAGAGAAAAGGGCTTGGCACAATTAAGGGACCAGGGCAGAGTCCTTGGGTACTCAATAGTTGTGAGCACGCTAGGGAAGGGTTTGCCCAGGAATGAGCTACCTAGGACCCTAAAGGATGGCTTCAGTTGCCATCTAAAGAGCAGGCCATCACTGGGAGCAGCCTACTGGTACCTGTTGGGTGGAGATGCCCCAGATGCTGCAGTGGAAACTAGCACCTGCCTTGGAACCAGTACAAATGAGGATACACATGACCTTGTGAATAATATGGGAGCGGGCCCACTGGGGTCAGGGTACTCTCTCCTCCATCGCCACTCCAGGCCACACAGAGAACTGGACACTGTCCATATGCAGGTAAAGGGCAGACCCTGGTATGCCCCTCCACATAGCAGGTAAACTCTTAAAGTGCCAAGACAGTCTGAAGCTTGGGTGCTGGGGCCAGAAGAAGCATATATCAGGCCTAGCAGGGTGACTTAGCAGAGTCACTTTTCTCAAAGCTTCCACTTTCTCACCTGTAAACAAGGGGGTACCACTGTCTCTCTCTCCTCAAGGCCAGACATTCAGTGGTTGGAAGAGCTGGCCTGAGATCTGTACGTTTCCCCAACTCCCATCTTTCCCCTGACCCACAGCCAGCTGTTAGCAGAGCAGCTGGCTTACCTTCCAAGATCTGGCCAGACTCTGACCTCTTCTTACCACCTCTATTGTGCCACCATCCTTCACCAGATCCTTATCTCAGCTTCCAAACCAGCCTCCCTGCTCCACCTCACCTCTCTGTGATGTACGCTCCCTGCAGCGAGAGGAGCCCATAAAACCTAAGGTAACGTGATAATTTCTTTGTGCAAAACCCTCCTGCAGCCTTCATTGTTCTCACGGTGAGACCCAGGAGCCTTCCTGCAGCCTTGCTCGCAACCGTGCTGGATTCTTAACTCACCTCAGGGCCTTTGCACTTGCCACTCTCTCTGCCTGGCACTCTCATCCTCTAGATATCTGCATGCTTGATCCCTCACCTTCTTCAGGCCTGAGAAGCTTCCTTGGCACTGTGTATAAAGCACTACCCCCCTCAATGTCCCTTGCTCTGCTTTACTTTTCTACAATACATTATCACCCACCACCCAACATATTACAAGCATTTGTCAATTTCATCAGCATCTAAATCCCCACCTAGACTTATAAATCCTTTGAGAGGGACTCAGTGTTGTTCCCTGCAGTGTCCTCCAGGTTTATACCAGTGACTGGCATTTGCTGAATGTATGTTCTAGTTTAGATTCTAATTCTGCCACACATGAGACCCCAGAAAGTGTCTTGATCCCCTTGGAACTCTGGTTTCTCATCTATAGAATGAGGATGCTGCTGCTGATAATAATAACAATAACACCAGGGCTATTCTAGGATGAAACAGGCTAACGTGTGTGAAGAGCTCAGTGCTGTGCCTGGCACAGAGGAAGTGCTCAGTGCGGGGCGTTACCACGGCAGTGGATATTTAAGGATGAAGAGGAAGACAGACGATTGCAGCCATAAGCCTAAGAAGCCAAAGATTCTCTCTGAGGCAGAACCAGCTCTGCCTTGATGTCTACACAAGATCCCTTGGAGCAGAACCTGTGCACAGGCTGTGTGCACTGTTGGCAGGAGGCCGGGAGGGCCAGAGGCCCTGGTGAGTGTTTGCTGAGTTTAGACGGGACCTGGATGTAATGAAGAAATGCTCACGGCGCAGCCCTGTTTTCAAAGCAGCAGGGAAAGAACTACCACTTGATGTGTGCTGTAAGCACCCTCTGCTTTCTCCAGGCCTGGTGGGGCCAGGCGAGGCTGGGAGAGCAGGCAGGGGCAGTAACACCCACCATGCACTTTCTTGACAGCCTAACCTTTCCCCTACTTCCCCCATTTTGCAGAAGGAGAAACTGAGGCCCAGGATGAAGCCTGGAGAGGCTGAGAACCCCAGTGTGTCCTTTCAACCCCGAACCTCCAGGCCCAGCTGTTCCTCTAGGACAGGCCCTGGTGCTTCCCGGCCACGCTCTCATGGGTACAACACACTGATAACACATACCAGATAAGGCCACAGAACAGGAAGCCCTCATTTATTTAACTGTCATGACCCAGGGATGCAACTGCTGTTGTCACCAGCCCCTTCCTCCAGGTGAGGAAGCTGAGACCCGACGAGGCAGGAAGGGGCAGAAGCAGAACTCAAACACAAATGTCAGACACATGCAATCTCTTCCCTCTGTGACCGGGTCCCCTCTGGCTCAGGCTTCTGGATTCTCAGGCTGCCAAGGACACACACACATTTTCCCAGTTGAGATAAAGGCCCCCTTAAAGCGACACGCATTTATTAAATGACATTTGCCAAGGTTTCAGCACATTCTGCGGTCGACAGCAGACATTCTCCGGACAAGATTTTCCCCCAAGTTGACACTATTCACAGATGCCTTTTATAGTGCTTTTCGCAGTTCACAAAAGCACTTTCCACAGCTCTTCATTCCCTTAACCCTCAAAGGTCTCTGTGCAAGAGGAAAGTCTGGTAGCATTTCCATTTTACAGATGAGGCAACCAAGGCTCAGAGCAGAGAAGGACACCTCCTCCAGAGCACACAGCCAAGAAGCGGCACATTCATCTGGATTCACTCAGGAATGTGTTCCAAAGCGGATGCCTGTCCATTGCCTCCCCTGCTAGACAGAGGGTCTGGGGTACCATCACGATGGAGGGTGAGAGAGGCATCCCGGCTGGAGCATCTGAGCTGGAAGGGACCAGCAGGAGAGCAGCCCAGCTGAGCCTCTGCTTCACAGAAGAGGAAACTGAGGCTCAGAGGGACAGCATGGTGGGTTCCAAGCCCTGGTTGGTAAGCGAAAGAGCAGGGCCTCCACCTGCTCTTTAGAGCCCCAACCAGAAAATGATGACTGCAGGATGATAACAGTTGATGATGGCTAACAAGCATTGAGCACCGGTATTACCAGGAGCACAACAGGCCTCACAACCCTCCACAGGGACCCAGCAACACAGGCTGTCCTACCCCCCCTTCACAGAGGGGAAGACTGAGGCTCGGGGAGGTACAGCCACTTGGTCAAGTCACAAGGCTGCAGAGCAGTCTGACTCCACCCACATCCTCACCCACTGCATCAGATGGGCTGGTGTGATGAAAGACCCTCGGGGGAGGCTGGCACTGAATCAGGCCCTTCAAGCCGAATCCCGGCCAAGAGAGTATAGCATGAACTGCATCGTGTTTCATGGTTTATCTGCTTGTTCACCATGGAGTTTACACTGGGGCAAGCTGTTCAGTACAGCGAGAATTTAGGGTTTCTGGCCCCTTACCTCCATCCTAGATGGCACTGATACTTTGTGCTTCCTGATTATCTTGAAGTGAAGTGAAAGACGCTCAGTCATGTCTGACTCTTTGCGACCACATGGACTATACAGTCCATGGAATTCTCTAGGCCAGAATACTGGAGTGGGTAGCCTTCCCCTTCTCCAGGGGATCTTCCTGACCCAGGAATTGAACCGGGGTCTTCTGCATTGCAAGTGGATTCTTACCAACTGAGCTATTTCACACGATGGGCAGGGATTTGTAGTCGTGGTCCCCTTACAGAAGCAGAACTGTGTAATGGTTAGGGCACAGGTCTGTTTTCTGACCAGGATTACTGCCTGTGTGACCTCAAGTTTCCGAGCTCCCTTTTAAAAAATGAGGATCTTTCTTCATTCAAACAATATATATTAATCTGCCTACTTTTAGCAAGCCTAGTACAAGGTCCCAGAGGCCCAGCAGTGAATAAGACATAGTCCCTACTCTCAGATAGCTTATATTCTAGTGGCAGAGACAGGGGTGAAATAATGAAACAAATATAAAAATGGCTAGGAGTGAAAATACATTTAGCACCACAAAAGAGAATAACAAGCAGAACCAGTTTTAGAATGGGGCAATTGGGAAAGGCATCTCTGAGGAGGTGAGATGGCTGCTGAAGGCTGAAGGAAGCAAAGGCCAGGGAAGGTGCTCTGGTAGGAGAGAAGAGCAAGTGTAAAGGCCCCGAGGTAGGAAAGCAGCCAGCTCACGTGAGGTTCAGAAAGAAGACTGCTGCGGCCAAAGCCCTTGGAGGAAGATAAGTGTGGTACTAGTTGGAGCTGGAGAGATGGATGTTTTCCAGAAAATGCCACGTCTCAGGGATCATAGTAAGGAGTTTGATTTTATTTGAAGGGAATCACTGAAAAGTTCAGAGAAAGACCAAGAGGATTTGATTCACTCCAGGTGCTATGGGTAGAGACTGAAGGCGGTAAGAGGGGAAACAAGACAGCAGTGATGAGGGTGCTGCAGCGTTTAGGGGCCTGAGTTCAGACCTAGCTCTGTACTTATGAGCTGTGTGACCTCAGGCAAGTCACTTCACCTCTTTGAATATCTGTTTCTTCATCTGCCCAAATAACAATAGTTCCCATCTCACAGAGCAGTGGTGAGAATGAAGTGAGACAAGGTATAGAGTAATCATCCTATCATATGACCTCACATGTTCAATGTCAAATGCTCAGTGAATTAGATCCTACTTGGTCTGGCCCTGACCTCTCCTGACTCCCACACTGCCTATCTCCCTTAAGTCCAGCCTCACTGGCTATTCTTGGAACACAGCTAACCTATCCCAGCCTCAGGACCTTTGCACTTGCTACTCCTTCTGTGTGGCCTGCTGAACCTGATATTCCCTTGGCTGCTCCCTCGGTTTTACCCAGGCCTCTGCTCTTGGGAGAGCACCCCCACCCCATCCCCACTCAACCTTCTATTCTATTGACCTGCTTTAGCTCTCTTCATGGCACTTGTCTCCACCTGACAGAACGTTTACTTGGGTCTGTTTTTCCTTTCTCACTAGGATGTCAGTTCCATCAGAGCAGGTGGTTTTGTCTGTCTGCTGTTATATTCCTAGCACCTAGAGCCACCCCTGGCACATAGATGCTCAAAAATATTTGTTGAATGGATATTTACAATTAAAATGACCATAATAAGGACAGAGAAGAGATTAAGAGTAAACCGAGGCTTGGATTTAGCTTTTTAACTCTCACTGGCCACGTGACCTTTGGAGGAGCCCAACTTAGCTTTGGGGAGCCTCAGTTTCCTTATCTGTAAAAGAAGGATAAAGGACTTCATATATTTTGGCTCATTATAAGGATTATTCAATGGCACACGTTCAAGTATTGATGGTTGAAATGATGCCTCATGTCTACATGTTCAAGTATTGATGGATGAAATGATGCCTCATGTCTAGCAGTCTTTACCCATCCTCCCTCCTCCAGCTTTTCCCAGAAAAATGAGAGGCAGGTGAAACTTGAATGGCAGATGAGTGTGGAAGCTGAGGTTCCTCACACCATTCCTCATCTCACAAATGTTTGAAATTTTCTAAAATAAAAAGATAAGGAAGAGGCAGCAGAGAGTCCCAGCTCAGCTAGCGCCCAAGCACACCGTACATGACTTGCTTCTGGCCTGGGCTGCCACTTCTGAAGGACGCCGCAGGCTGGCATTGTCATGCACACACTCCGGCCCTCCCGCCTGCAGGCTCATCTCTCACTCCTGGCTCCCAATCTCCCCCTGGGCTGCACACCTGATCTCCCCCAGCTCCTGGCTTAATCTGTAGCCATCTCACACTCTGTGCCCCCAAACGGACGTGCCAGGAAATCTTCCAGACACAAAGAACCAATTCTGTATAACCACCAACTTCCACCTCAGCTGTTTTGCATCTCCCTGGACTGAGGGCCTGGCAGGGAAAATCCACCTTGTGGAGGGCGCTATCAAAAGACCTGTCCCAGGAACACCCAACAGGAAAGCAGTTTCAGCTGTGAAAATAGATGCTTCCTTCTTCGGTACGTGATGGAAACACATCTTGGGAAGAGCCGCTGTCTCTGCCTCCCAGAAGGATGGACTGACTGACAAAAATATGCAAGGAGCACCAAGAGGGCAGGAGAGCAGCACCCCTGAGCCTCATCGCTCTGCCGGGCAGGGTGGAGGGATGCCGAGTGAGTGAACATCATAGGCGCTGTGGCCATCCTGACTCTTAACACTTACTGTGTGGCCTTGAGCAAGTTGCTCTGCCTTGCTGAGCCTAGTTTCCTCACTGGTCAGATGGATTTGATGATAACCATGCACATCACCCAGGGTAACCCTACGTACCACTGGGATCTTCCGCGCCAAGTGCGGAGCCCAGTATGGGGCCGGGAATGATGGTTCCCATTATTATCACTTTGCTATTTTCCATAGAATGTGGCATCCTGTCAGATTTCTAGCTTTAGTGATGGAAACTTCCAACCCAGCCCGGTTTTAAAGAGCCTTGGCCTGAATGACAGGGGGCTTGGTGTACCACCAAGCCTTGCCAGGGATCTGCTGTGTGAGCCCAGCCAGCTCTGACCTCTCTCAGGGCTGCAGTTTTCTTGGCCGCACACAGAGGTGCTTACTGACGGCAGTTCTCTCAGGCCTCCTCCGGCTTTCCAGGTCTGGGAATCCACAATTCCAGCCCTGTGGATCGAGACAGAGACACCTAGAGGCAGGCTGTGCCCACGGCGGGTGCTGAGTCCCAGGAACTATTCAGCCACACCAGCCAGTCTCTGCTCAACTTGTCTTCCCTGACTGGACAAAAGCCACAGGGAAAAACGTGATGCTCACGTTCACTCGCGACAGCTCTTGTTTTGTGAGCGCCTCTGCTCTGCGTGCAAGGACTTTTGCAGGGAGCTTTATCAACATCAGTCCCACTCCCATAGATGAGGAAACCCAAACAGAAGGAAACGACGACAACTGAATGTAACGTGTGGTAAGCTGGTACTAAGTACGTACTGAATGCCAGGCACAGCTTCAAGCATGAAACGTGGGCTAACTTAGTCCCTGAAATACAGTTGTTGATGTCATCTCCATTTTACAGATGAGGAAACAACCACTGGGCTCAATAAATTGTCCAAGTAGGCTAGGCTGTGTCTGTGTGTGGAGAGGCTACAGCGCAGAACCACTATGCCCACCAGAGGTAAACATGCAGTAATATGTGATTAAAAAAAAAAGGGAAAAGTAATAAGTAGCCTCAGATAAATCCTGGGGTGAAGGTTCAGAGGAGAAAGAGATCCATGGAACAAGAGGCAGCACGAAGGCAAGGCTGAGTAGGTTTGGACATGTAATGATAGGGACGTATAGGAAACGGCATCTCGGGTGGCAGGAACAGCATAAGCAAAGGCACAGAGATGAGAAAGTTCAGCTGAGGTTGTGGATTTGTACAAAGGCATTAAACAAACTTTGGTAAAGTATGCCTGCAATGCGGAAGTCCTGGGTTTGATCCATGGGTTGGGAAGATCCCCTGGAGAAGGAAATGGCAACCCACTTCAGTATTCTTGCCTGGAGAATACCACGGACAGAGAGGAGCCTGGTGAGCTATTATCCACGGGGTCACAAAGAGTCGAACACGACTAAGCAACTAACACAGACACACATTTACCAAACTGGGTTAGGCCCTGTGTTAATGGCCATTAAACAAACCCAATGCCTCTTATTCGTATGTCTGGGGAACCCTGGAGTGAAAAGGGTCCAGCTGGGGCTTCTACAAGTGGAGGCCATCTCAGGGTCTCTCAGGTGCTGATACACTTGAGCTGCCAGGAAATCTCTGGCTGCAGGGCGGAAGTCTGGCCATCTAGCAACATCTCAAGAGGTCAGCTCTTTGGAAAACATGTGGCTTAGAAATAGGGCCTTTCAGGGAGGGAGCCCAGGCCCTGTTGTAGGTTTTTTTTTTTTTTTTAAGAAAACTTGGACCCACTCAACAGTTTTGAGCAGGAGAGTGACATGATCAGAATTGTGTTGACAGACCAGAAATCTGAACGCATTAAAAAGAGGCGGGGGTGGGGGGGGCACCTTCCATCAGTTCAGGACTACAAATAAGAAAATAATCTGTCGCACGGAGCCATTGGAAGCAGCGAGCGAATGCGTGTGGGATTCATACAACAGTTTTAGACTGCCTTCCTCTCACACACCCCCTCTCCATCTGTCGCAAAGGGCACCAGGAAGATGCAGGGAGGAAGATTCCAGCTCTAGGGGCTCCAGAGCTCAGCAGCCCAGATCGGGGGCTCTGACAGGAGCCACACTGCTCCCATGAGTTGTCATTTAGGAGGGCCAAGGGGCTGCCAGTGTTCCCATCCTCAGGGCAATCTCAGAGAAACAAGTGTGGCTCAGTTAAAAACTTCTGCCCCAGAAGGAACCCTTTCACAAACCTCTATCTGAGCTGGATAGGGGGACCCTCTCACGCCATCGGAAAGTACCATTGATTAAGTCATCAAACGTCTCCCCTCTAAGGCTACCCAGCCATAAGGCAAAGATTCAAAATCCAAGCTGCCTACCACTTACCCCTTGGGCAAGTTACTTCCCTAGTCTGGACTCTATTTTTCTCATCTGCAAAATGGGGATAATAGCCAACTCACGCTTTGCTTTGCTGACTGATAAGATAGCAGATCACTTGGCAGATAAGGCACTACTTAGGATTCAGCCAGGAATATAGGCAACATTCAAGGAATGTTGGTTCTCCTCCCTTCTCTCAACACGTGGATCCCATTAGGACTTCATACATGCTAAGTGATGGCAAGTAAAGGAATGAATCACACCACGAGTTTCCACGGGGTTGGTAAAGGAGTAATTAATGGCAAGAAAGTACCCAGAGAACACCAAGACCTTAAAGGACCTTCCACAGACTCTTTGGGGCCAAGGCACCCGGCTGGTTTTTTCTTGTGAAAGAGGAAGTGAGTTGAACTTCACCACTTAGGAAAGTACAGAGGAATCACCAGCATGCTACCCTCTTCCGAAGGGTGAGAGGTTCACCAGAGTGCTCAGCTGTTCCCCAAAGTCTGACACCCACTTTGGCCTGGCCTTCTCCTAATCAGACCAAGGAGTGAATGAGAGTTTATCTGAAGTCTGTCCAGCAGGGGTCCCAGAGGTCCTCAGACCCGGAGGGGCCAAGTGAGGAGCCTGCAGCCTTGGTGTCAGGCACCGCTGCTGCCACTGCAGAATCCAGCTTCCCAGGTGCCCCCAGTCCAGGCCCCTTGCCCTTCTCGCTGTCTCAGAATCTCCCTTGGTGAAGTTGTTTGAGCAAACACTGGCTCCAAGAACACAAGTTGGTGACTTCACTGGCCTCTTTTCAGAACTTCTCTTTGGCAACATTTGTGCTGAAAGCAATCCTAAACTTCTTCCCTGCCTCCCCTATCCAAGATAATTCACGTGAGTAGCCCCCTCCAAACAGTGATCATGTGAAACCATAGCAGTCATGTGACACCTCCTAGGCCGACAGTTCCGCCGGAGACACTAGTAGTCATTCAATCCAAAGACGCCTTCCCAAGCCTGACATTTGAGTTCCTCACTCAAGCAAATCCATTTTCTTAGAAAATTGGACAACTGCCTCCTTCTACCTTTCTGCTCTTCTGCCCTGCCTCTCTTCTGCTTTGTCATAAAATCCATGCCTGGAGACCTGAGGGAAGGGTCTGAAGCCCCATTCTTCAGCCAAACCAGGTGAACTCCATGCCAGGGCCAAGGGTGACCAGGACCCTTTAGAACTGAGTGAAGGATGCTGAGAAGCTTGAGCTCTGGGTGTGACACCCTTTCCCCACCACCCTCAACCAAGAAATGTATTCTTTCCGCCTAATATTTATTTATTTCAAAGTTAATCTTGGCCCCTCTGCTGCTCCCACTTTTTCAGGCTATTGATGCTGAATGGATTGGAACGGAAGTTTTACAGCCTAATCTTTACCATTTTATAGATTGTTTTTATAGCAAAAGGGGGAGAATTTCCTCACGAGAAGGGTGCTGGTGCTCCCAAGGCAGCCTTGGGAAAGGCAGCTGCCCACTTGTTAATCAGCATCACCCTGAATTTCCCAGGGACGGAACCACAGGGTCCTGGTTAGAGAAGGGTCTCAAACATTCAGAACTTAACTTGGGCCCAGTTCCCTGCTTCAGGGAAATTAAGCACTTGTGAGAGAATCTCGTGCATCCCAGGCCAGGAAGGAGGGCAGGGCAGGGCCTCAGACTTTTACTGGGTGTAAATGGTCAGCTCAGGCAGGAAGGAGTAGACTGGCTCATCAGAGAGACATGAAATCTATTAGGGCTTTCTCTTGCCCAGCAAGGGCCCAAGTGTAATTGAAATACTGGGGGTGGGGGTGGGGGTGGGGATATGTGGGGGTGCCTGCGTGGGTTCTGGGGGCTCATTGGGGCAGAAAGAAGCTGCTGTCCACCCCCACCTCTCCCTCCACCCACTCTTTGCTAGTTCTCCCTTTCTCACCGCTATCAGATGGTTACCAGTCTCTAGGCAAATGCAGAAGGAGGGGGGAGGTGGGTACTGAGCTCATCTTTACCTCCCTCCCTCAAGACAGGGAGGTGCAGAGACCCCTCTGCTGACAACACGGCTTCAAGCAGCCAGAAACAAAATCCTATTCTTCCCCCCAAAAACTCCTTTAACACAGTTTCTCTGCCCTCCACACCCTCCCAGGAGACTCAGGGTGCTGCAAAACCCCTTTAAGAAGCAGGGCTCCTGAATGGTGACCTCACCCTTTGGCGAACACACGGTAGCCTTCAGAGCCCGCCTGCTGGAGACAGCCAGGTGTTTGATGTAGGCCAACAAAAAGACATGCTCAGAGCCACAGGTAACAGCCCCACTGAGCACCTGAGCTGCAGCGAGCTGCCTGGAAACCTGGGGAAGGCGGGAGAAAGGAGGGGGGCCGCAGAGCAGCCGGGAGCATGACCATCCACCTAGAGGCTTTGGCAACCACAGGGACAATCCGCTGTGTTTCCACATTGGCGTCTGCAGATCGCAGCCGCTCACCCCAGAGTTACCCTGGCCTCTCTTCCTCTCTCTCTCCCCCATACTAACACTGCTTTACTCTGCGCACCAGAGGGAGAGCTCACTCTTCCCCAATTGTCATAGCCTGTTTCTGTTCCATCCTGGCCAATACAGGAAGGACCTCTGCCCCTATCCCCTTCTCTCAGACCCTGAAGTCAAACATGTGGAAAACATAAGACCTGGGAGAGAGATTCCAGAGGAGCCAGGGTCCCTTGCTCTGAAAGCCACTGACAGCCCGCCTCCCCCATCAGACTGGGCAGGGACCAGTGAACCAGCTCTTCTGGGTCTGTTCTGATGCCCAGCGTAGTGGCGCACAGTCAGAGTCCAGAGAGACTGGGTTCCATCCTTAGCTGTGTGACCTTGGGCAAATCGCTGTCCCTCTCTGGGCCTCAGTTTCCTCATCTGTAACCCTGGTTACAGGCATCTCTCCCCCTATTACTGCTAGACATTAGTCGAGTGGCTGCGAGTGGCGGGCTGAGAGGCCTGGGTCGGCAATTTGGGGACGCTAGCGGTGGGCGGTGCGGGTGCTTACCTGTCCAGGCGCTGGACGCGGCGAGCAGCAGGCAGAGCAGCGGCCTGAGGCGGCCGGGGGCCGGGCGGGCTGGCTCCATGGGCCGCGGCTGCGGAGCGAGGAGGGAGAGCGGCCGTGAGTGCGCGCTCGGGCGGGCGCGGGCTGGAGCGGGGAAATGACTAAGGCTCCCCCTTCTCCCCCCACCTCTCCTCCCGGCCGGGCTTCCCCCCTCCCTGGAACGGGCGCCTGGAGCGGCTTAGGAGGCGCCGTCAGCGCCGCGGTTTTCGGAGGAACCCCCCTCCCCCGAGCCCCGCCACCCCGGAGAGATCAAGAGACGGAGAAGGGGAGAGACCCCAAGCGCGAGAGAAACGAAGCCAGGGACAGCCCGAGAGAGCCGGCAGGAGAGGGAAACAGACCCAAGGGAGCCAGGCAGAGAGCCAGAGACACAGAGAGGCGAGAGCTGAGGAGAAAGAGAGAGAGAGCGCGCGCGGAGTGAGCGAGGCGGCGCGCAGATCGAGACAGACAGCGCGGGAGAGGGAGGACCGCGAGGGCAGGGCGAGGGGCAGTGGGCCCGGCCGCCCCCGCCGCTGCCCACCTGCCCCACCCGGGCTCCTCGCGGCGCCGCGGCTCGCTTCCTCCGGCCCGCAGTCTGGGCAGGGGCCCCCGCCCTCCTTCCCTTCCCCTCCTCCCGCCGGCCTCTCTGGAGGCTGCGGGGCTCGGGCCCCGCGGGCACCTCCGCCGAGCGCCCGCCAGCTGCGCGCCCCGGGGAGGGAGGGAGCGAGAGAGGGCGGTGCGCAAGGCCCGGGCACCCCCTCATCCCCTCCCGGGCCCGGGCTGTGGCCCCGGCCGCCGGCGCCCAGCTCGGCTCGGGACTGGAAGAGCCGGGGCTCCGACAATGTGCCAGTTCAGACGCCCGCGCGGTGGCCCCGGCCCCGAACCGCCTCCCCCTCGCCCCCTCCCTCGGCCAGCCGGGCTCGGACCTGCGCCGCCCGGCGGACGAGAGCTGCGAGACGGTGGAAGCGTCGCCGGGGCTGCCCCGAGGCCGGGCCCCTCGCTCCACTTTGCGCAAACTTGTTTTTCTAAGGTCAGAGCCGCAGGCCGGCTACATCGTCCTCTTAAGGTGGACTGGGGAAGTTGCGGCCGGCCTCCCCTCACCTCCGGACTCTGGCCGCGGCCAGTCCCGGCTTCCCGCCCCGGGAGGCTGGAGGCGGCTCGGGAGCGCGGGGAGTGGAGGAGGGGGAAGTCTGCCTTTCGCCCCTCCTCTGCGGCCCTGTCCCGGGGCCCCAGAGCCAAAGCCCCTCTCGGGGTGGGTGAGGGCCAGAAGGGCCCCTATCCTTTCAGATCTGGGCCGAGGTGAAGGAAAAAGCAGGAAGTAAGTGAAGGTAGGGGGAAGGGGGCAGGAAGGAGAGAGTGATGGTACAAAAATAGCGTGTGTGTAGGAAGGACTTCAGTACCGCCTGGAAAAGCGGCGCGGGGAGGAGAGGGAGCTGAAGGGGGGCTGTGGCCAGGAAACCGGGGGGAAGAGTCCGGGCCTCTCTGGGGAGGTGGGCTCTCCCCGCCAGGTGCCTGTCTGTCAAGGAGGTGCCTCTCTGTCAAGGATGGCTGCTTCAGGGATGGGGAGGGGCCAGGAAGAGGTGCGGGGCCGGGGCAACTTGAAGGCCTGTGCTTCAGGAAGATGGCAGGGGGTGAGGAAGATGAGGGGATGGGAGAAGAGCAGGAGCCAGAGGCCTGGAGGCAGGACAGAGCCTGCTGGTGAGGAAAAAGCAGCCGTTTTCCCTCTCTCAATTCCTCTTTCTGTCCCCTTCTTTGAGGGAAAGCTGTATTCCCAATAGCACTCAGGTCAGGGATGGGGGTGAGAATGCTCTGATCACCAGGCCAAAGAAGGCTCCAGACTGGGGGAGGGAAAGGAGTCAGAGACCCTCTAATTGTAAATAAACAATAACCAGTTTGGCTTCAAAAAGCCTTTAGGATGATATGAAGCAAGGTGGGAGAAGGACCAGTCCTATAAACGGAGGAGAAATTGAAGCCCAGAGAGGGTATGGACTTGCCCAGGGTGACACAGCAAGACCTGGGGTAGAAACAAAGTTTGAATTTCTGATTCTCAGGTTAAAGATCTTTGTACAGTGACACCCTCATCCCTCCCTGACCCAACCCCAGCCTCCCTGTTAAATGTCTGGTCTTGATGTGGTGCTAAGACAAGGAGGCAGGCAGGGTGCTGCCTCGGTTCAAATCCTGCCAGCCACCTCTTGTGAGCTGTGTAGACTTGAGAAAATACCTTATTTTTGTGGCTCCATTTCCTGAGCCAACAGGAGTATCAACCTAAAAAGGCTGGAGTGAGGATGAGATGAGTTGGTATTTGTACAACATTTAAAAACTGCCACATGGCATTTGATAAATAAGTCAAGCATTTGACAGCAGTCCTCAGGAACCTACAGGGTTCTGGGTAGTATGTGAAGTGTAAGGAGATTTTCTTTGGGTGCAGGAAATGCAGCAGGGACCCACGCCATATCCCTGTCCATGAAGAATTTACATTCTAGTGGGGAGAGAGATAAGTAGACAAGCAGAAATAATTAATGAACAACAGAAGGTCGAGCTTACACAGTGAGAAGGGTGCACTGATTTGGACAAGGGTAAGTCCTCCTGAGACAGAGCTGAATCACAAAAAAACGGGCAGCAAGGCGAGGATTGGGGGATTTGCTGTTCCAGGAAGAGGGACCAGCACATATAAAGGCCCGGGGGCTAGCTTGGCTGGATGGGAGTGAGCAAAGAATGGGGGAGACTGGTCCAAATGGGTGACCTAGCAGGCCTTGGTAAAGCACATGCATTTATTCTGCAGGGGAGAAATAATTGGCACTGTTAAGCAGGGAAGCGCCATGGTCTGATTTATGTGTTTAAAAGGCCACTGTGGCTACAAGTGGAGAGTGGGCTGGAGGGAGGAGAGTGTGGAATCACAGAGATGTTCTGGGGTCCTCCTAGTATCTGAGGTGAGGGTAGGGAGTCTCCAACTGTTCAAGACCACATCTGACTGATACCATGAAGGTGACCAGTGGGGCTCCTGGGTAAATCCATCACCTGAATCTATCTGGGTGGGAGTCGGGGCAGGGGCTGCTGCTGAAGGTCAGAGATGAGGCAGCCTCTTGGCCTGGGCTTCCAGAAGGCTCTGCTGTTCACTGCACACATACACACAGACCTGCCTGGGATTAGGAACCTGCGGATTAGGGAAGGATAATAATGGAACCAGCTGCTATTTATGTAGCACCTTCGGCCAGGGCACCCAGCAGGGCTTCCCAACAGCCTCCCTTCTTCACCAGGAGGGGGTCGGGGCCTTGTTCTCCTGAATCAGCATCTACATAAAAATCACCCTTGGCCGACTGCCAGGGCTGGGAGATCACTGAGACCAATGGGCATCTGGATATGTACTGAGGTAGAGGGACAATTTGCCTGAGGTCATGCAGATTATGGCAGATAATTGAGGTGAATCAACCCCCTCCATGGGAGGCATCCTGGGCTGCCCCAGATTAAAGTCAAAATGGCTTTGCCCCTTTCCCATTCATTCACACACTCGCCCATGTTTATTAAGTGTCTGCTATGTGCTAGGCACAAGGCTGGGCACTAGGGATGCAGCAATTGAGAAAAACAGACAAGACCCTCACCCCAAGGAGCTAACAGTCTTGTGGGGACAAACAAGTCAGTCTGTAAAATCGCTAGTCCGTCAGGTGGGGACAGGCTACAGGGGTAAATGAAGCGGGACTGATGGTGCAAGGGGAGGGTGTCAGGGGAGGCCTCAGAACAGGTGATGTTTGGGCAAAGACCTGAAAGATGCGAGATGGAACCAGAGGCAGCTCCATCAGCCTTTGGTCCTTGACTCTGTAACTCCCTGGTGTAGCACATCGCCCGCTGGACCCTCCCTCCACATCCAGAGCCAAAGCACTCCTCAGCCCCTTCCTTCTTCTACTGTTCAGGTCCAGTTCTCTACCATCTCCCACCCTGTGTGTTCTCCACTCAGCAGCCAGAGGTCAGACCATGTGCCTCCTGTTCAGCATTGGTGGAAAGATGTGAAAGAGTCCGAGGAGGGGAGGGTCAGGGTCTTGAAGCCAAGGCTCTGCCTATTTGACTCATGCAACTCGGGGAAAAAAAAATTTTTTTTGAGCCTCAGTCTGTTCATCAGTGAAACAGGAATAACAAGGTCCACCCTGGTCAAGGGGTTGGTGGTGGCACAAACGTGAAGCTGCTGTGGTGGGAGCATTTGTGGAATTTGTCCCTGCTGGTAGGGTGATGGCGTCCCTGTGTGTGCCAGGCCCGTTTACAGGGATCGTCTTGTCAAAGCCTCAGAAATTCCACCATGTCCCCAGAGGTGAGGAAGCAAGGCCAGGGACAGAAAGCGACTGGACCAGGGTCACTCTGCCAGGGCACACAGGAGCCTGCAGGGACCCAGCTTTGCCGGGCGCCAGCCCTGCGGGCTCTGCTCCTCGTTTCCCATCACCCTGGGCTGGCGTCAGCAGGCAGGCCCGCCAGCCGCCTTTGTGTGGGGCCTGTCAGGAGGCCGGAGCTGCCAACGACCTATTTTTCTGGGCAAGAGGAGCCATTTGGAGTTAGAGACCTCAGCTGTGGAGCCAGAACAATAAAAATAAAAACAGCAAGGACTCCTGGGCAGCTTGGACCAGGGAACTAACTGCCCCAGCGAGGAGCTGCTGAAGGGCTGGAGAGAAGCTGGTGGGGGCTGTAGTAAGGAGTGTCCTCACTGAGCCCCCTGTTCTCTGACCTGCAGGGGGGTCATCTCCAGAGGTCACGTGGCTATTTTATAGCTGTGGAAACTGCAGTTCAAAGGGCTGGGGTTACTTACTCCAGACATGGGACAGACAGCTAGTGAATGACCAAGCCAGTTAGGATTTGAACTCACGTCTCCAGATAACAGCAGTTCCCATTTGTTCAGCATCTACTATGCTTTGTTGTTGTTATTTAGTCACTAAGTCATGGCCGACTATTTTTGTGATCCTGTGGATCATAGCCCGCCAGGCTCCTCTGTCCTTGGGATTTCCCAGTCAAGAACACTGGAGTGGGTTGCCATTTCCTTCTCCAGAGGCTCTTCCAGACCCAGGGATCAAACCCAGGGTCTCCTACATTACAGGCAGATTCTTTAATGGCTGGGCCACCTGGGAAGCCTCCTGCTGTGCTTTACTGGCGTGTTTTTTGTGACATATTCAAACCACACCTAGGTACTAAGAATTCCTCTAAGCTGCCTTAGAGGGGTCTCTGCTCACAGGTCACTTTGCAAGACCATCCTTTTAAAAGTCCCTTCCCCTACCCCAGTGTGTTCTGCCTCCTTCTCTACTTTCTTTCGTGTTCATCACAGGCATCACAACCTGCCAGCACTGTGCCTCTGCCCTGCACGTTGTCCATCTCCTTAATGAGCCGCGGGTCAGCCTATCCCTGGGCTCAGTGCCCGGCCTTGGGAGCACATACTATGGTGAAACACCCACCACTGCCTCTGACCAGTGATGGGGCAGGGTTCTCTGTCCATCTGTGCCTCACTTACCCAGATTTAGGAACTGATGGAATCAGACCTAAAAAGACTCTAGTAAGGAAAATGAGTTAATCTGCAGAAAGATATTGGCTACTGCCATAGTTTTCTCCCAGCACTGAGGCTCCAGGGCCTTAATAGTGAACAGTAGGTTATCAATAAATATCTATTCAATTACAAAAGCGACCTGCCCACAATCCCACGATAAGACATCTAAAGCATCCACCAGCAGAGTCTGGATTTGAAGAAGTGTTTCTCTGACCCTGTGCTTCAATGCACTCTACTTTATAATCACCTCTCCACAGCCCCCACCTTCCCGGCACAGAGCACGTATCATCCTCACCTGGAATGATTATTAAACCACGGATGCCAGTTTCTGATTCAGTAGGTATCAGGTAAGATCTGAGAACTTGCATTTCTGACAAGGTCAGATGATGCTGATGTTGCAGTCCAGTGGATAGACTGGTAGGACCACTGAATAGACTGGTTGGACTGTTTCATGAGCCCAGTCTCAGCTTTCCTATTGGCTGGTTTGCAGTCTCTCTGTCCTTCTGCTTTCTGTCCTTCCCACCTAGGGGAAAAAGGAGAGGGCAACAGTACTGGTTCAGAGGCTGCAGGTAGTGCCCCCAAAGCTGAGGGGCTGTGACAGATCACAGAGCCAGGGCCTGAGAGAGCCGTGCTGTAATTAGTGCTTTCCAGGGGAAGTCAGCGACTAAGCAACTTGGCAGGCAGGCAGGGAGCTCGCCTGAGCTCGTCAGGGGTGGGACCGCACTGTCAGGCCCTAAACACTGTTCTCAGGCTCTGAAGATCTGGCTCTGCATGGAGCTGAGCTCAGCTGTGCAGAAGATAACCTCCCCCAACCCTCTGGGCGGCAGGGTCCCCTGCAGGGTGGAGGGGTGCAAGGATGGCATCAGAACAGAGTTGATTGACTCAGCATGCACTGGGGGACCTGAGTTCAAGTGCTGACTCAGCCCAGTGATTACACGAATCACTGCTAAATTAGGACTGCTTACTAAGCCCCAGGCCTGAAGGATTTCAGTGGATTCTCTCATGCTTCTCACTCAATTCTCTTATGTGGACACGATTCTTATCCCCATTTCACAGATGGGAAAACTGAGGCTAAGAGAGGTTAAGGGGCTTGTGCAAGAACATACAGCCTGTGAATTGCAGAGTTAGGCTTTGGATCCAGGAGTTATCATCCCCCAGCCCCTGCTCCTCACCTCTGCACATTCTGCCTTCTACTTTGCTGTGAGCTTGGAGGCCCCACAGTGCCCTCTCAGGGTCTCCATCACACCAAGGGGCTTGCTGACTTCCAGGCCCTGGTGCTAAACACCAGGCCTGCTGATGTGTCATAGGAATGAAAGTATCTGGTGAATGAAATAAAGAATCAGCAGATGAGTCTGACTTTCCAGTTGTGATGGGACAATACTGGTCAGTGGCTGAGAGGCATGCTTTCAACTCAGGCTCTGCCCCTCACTAGCTGTGTGATCTTGAGTGGATCTCAGCCTCCATTTCCTCTTCTGGAAACAGGCTGAGGTCAGGATTAATGGGTAAAAGGGAGTGAGGGACGGAAAGAGGAATAAACCCCAAAGGCCCCTCATGATCTCACCTATCACCTCTCCCCCAGCTCGCTCTAGTCCAGCCATATTCATTTTCTCTGAATTCCAGAAATCCACCCAGCAGGTGCCCACTTCAGGGCTTTTGCACTTGCTGCTCCCTGTGCCTAGAACCTACTCTTCCCAGCCAGCCACCAGCGTCACTCTGCCTCTGCTCAGGTGTCCCCTCCTGAGAGAAGCCTGTCCTGACCACTCTTTTTAAAAGTCTCCTACCATTTCTTATTTTTCCTGGTAGCATGTAAATATGACACCCTCTTCGGTTGCTGGAGATTCGCCGACCTGATTCGAGCTCTACCCAGACTCTATGTTTGCTCTCTAGCACCTGGAGCCGTGCCTGCACAGAGTGGCTGCCCACAGGGTGAAGGGAGCCAGGCAGGGAGCAGCTCTGTCCACAAGGTGCTGGCAGCTCCACTGGTGGCACAGGTTCCTCTGCCCCTGCCCCTGCTTGGCCTGGGTGTCCCCAAGAAACCGATGTCTTCCTTGAACCTGGGTTTCCTTCCTAGGCTGGGAGGCCAGGACTCCAGTTGGCCTCATTCCTGTTCCCAAGAGGAAGTATTTGTCCCCAGCAGGAACTGGTCTGGCTCTCAGGGGAAGCCAAAGCAACCCATACTGCTCTCTGCTCCCAGCTTCTGAGGAGTTGGCACTGTGGCTTCAGGTGGCAGGTGGCCATGCTGGTACCATGCTACTGGAGCAAGGAGGGCGGTGGGCTGGAGGACCCCAGAGCTCATTTCCAGAGCTCCTCGGCCTCTTACCAAATGGGAGCCTCACAATCATGCTGTGCAAAGACTGGGCTTGGATGTCAGCCTCACCTGGCTGGAATTTGTTCCACTTGCGTCTACCCATTTGTACAGATGAACAAACTGAGGCTTCAGGAGAGGCAGAGACTGCTGGGCCAGTGGATGTAAGATGGTGAACCCCGATCTTCTGATACCAAATCCTTTACTCCTCATCTTTATCCTCAGTCCACTCTCTTCCCTGACCAGGAGGAAAGTAGTAACAGTCCCCATGGAAAGCATAAGAGGACTGAGGGGCAAAGAGAGAAATGGGGTGGCCCAAAGTCTCCCCCTAGATGCCTGGCCAACCAAACTGGATGATATTGGTCTGTGTTGTTCTCCTACGGTTTCTGCTCCCCAGTTTCAAGCGAATATTGGGGTTTAGTAAACAGGAGTTGTAGGGATTTGGCAGAAGGGTACCCAGAGTAAGGCCTTGGTTTTTCTAAAGTCTGAAACTGAAGAAATTGCCAGAGAAGAGTGGGAGAGGCTGGAGGGAGACAAATGTATTGTACGTGGCTGCTGGCAGGTCCCAGACAGGAGAGGATGCTGCCTTTCCCCCAGCAGGATGGCGGGGGCAGGGCAAGACCTCAGGGCAGGCTTCCTGGTGGTCCCAGGAAGGCTGACCAAGGCCTCCAGTCTCCTCAGAGATCCTGCAGCCCCACAGCACAGCTGAGCCAGTGGGGCCATTGGGGTGGGACAACGCATGGCCGGCATTCATTCAATAGATATTTATGGAGGACCTGCTATGGGCTGGGGTGTGTTGGGTGCTGGAGGCATTCATATTCTAGTGCGAGAGGTGGAAAAATGAATGTGTGAGTTTTGAAATACACTGCATGTCACGTGAACAGTGATAGCTGCTGAGAAAAAGGAAGCAGGGTGAGGGACACAGACTGATGGTGGGAGGGGGTGCTGCTATCTGTGCAGGGCGGCAGTGAAGGTCTTGCTCAGATAATGGAGTTTCCTGATGGATATGAGAGGGAGAGCCACACAATGAAAGGGGTAGCCAGTGCAAAGGCCCTGGGGTGGCAAGGACATGGGCAGCCAGGACACTATAGCAAAGGAAGCGGTAGGGAAGTAAGCTTGGATAGGAAGTAGGGCTCACAGTCTCACAGGCAAGGCAAAGCCCTCAGTTTTAAGTTGGAGGTTAAAGCATCTGCCTGCAATGCAGGAGACCTGGGTTCGATCCCTGAGTCAGGAAGGTCCCCTGGAGAAAGAAATGGCAACCCACTCCGGTATTCTTGCCTGGAGAATCCCATGGACAGAGGAGCTTGGTGGGCTACAGTCCACGGGGTCGCAAAGAGTCGGACACGACTGAGCGACTTCATTTTCACTTTCACTTTCACTTTCAGAGGTAAAGCAGTGTAGACAGATTCTTGGAAGCCACCTCTCTAATACTCTGGAACTAAGCAAACTCTTGAGAGAAGGAAGCCCCTAGAGCGACCAAGGGTAAACTATGTTTCTCCTCATTCCAGTGGACAGAATCACAGAGCAGAGGAGTTTAACGTCACCAAGGCTTCCCAGAATTTAACCCAGTTAAATGTAGATTCTGACTCAGTATGTCCCAATGGGACTTGAGATCTTACATTTCTAACAAGCTCCCGGGCGAAGCTTTAGCTGTTTGTCCACAGACCACACTTTTAGTAGCAGATGTCCATCCATGCCCGTGGCCTGAGAATCCTACCTGTTGTTCAGTTTTAAGCCTAAATCATTGCTGTGCCCTTTGAACCTGTGGGCCTGTTGTCCACAAGAACCAATGGGTCTTTCCTTTCTGTGCAAGCCCCACCCCTTGCCTGCATGATGTGGGAGGAGTGGACTCCAGAGCCAGCCTGCTGGGGTCCACATTCAAGCCCTGCCAGCTGCAGGTCACGTGCCTTTAGGAAAGGGACTTTGCCCCTCGTGTTCAGTTTCCCATCTGTAAAAAGGAAAAAAATACTGCCCCCTTTTAGAGGGCTATTTTGAAGATTTAAAGAAATAATATGTATAACAAGTCTGGCACCCAAGAGGTACTCAATAAATGTTACATCACCCCCTCCATTTCTGCCTGTCCTTTAAGGTGCATAATCAGAAGTATTTTCATCTTATTAGTTCAAGTTTTTCTATTTTCGTGTCTGTTCTATGAAGTACATATTAGTCTAAAAGTATATAACACATTTATAAAATAAACAAATGTACATTAGGGTGCATATTTTAAATGTTTTTACTGATGGGAATATGATTAAAACATTTTAAAACATGACCGATTTTTAAGCCTGGTGAAATTGGGAGAGAGTATTAGATCTGGAAGGAATTTCAAAGGCCTTCAGTTCCCCCATCATTCCCTCTCTCATTTGATGTGCAAATCTCTCTGTTACACTAGATTGCCTCTAGCAGTGGGGAGCTCACTACCTTTCTGGGCAATCCCATTGCAGCTCTCGGAACAGTTTCTTAAACTCAGTGCCTATTTGTGTTTCAGCCACTCTGAGCTCCCACGGTCTAACTGAACTGCTTCATGCATCATAGCTCTGCAGTCTCCCAAGGGCCCTAAGCCAGGCTGTGTGCATAGGATGCCTTCAGTAATGTCCCATGAATGAGAGGGAGAGGGGAAGGATGAGAAGAGGATGGGAAGGGTGACTTGCTTGTCATTCCTCATTTGGAGAGTTCACTAACAACTCGGTACTGTGTCCTCCTGGTCATGTATCCACCTATATAGTATGCGTCTATTTGTTTGCAGTTGTTTTCATGGGCTTGTCTGTACACAGGTGTTCATGTGAGTGCCACTGTGTGTCTTGCTATTGTGGCCACATCCATATGGATGTGGATATGTGTGTGCATGTGTGTGTTGTACTGCAAATATCCCTGTGTGCTGTACGTGTCTTTCTCTGAAGCTTTGCATGTCTGTGTTTTCAGGAATGTGTCACTTGTAAGGTTGTGTGTCTTCCTTTGGTTTGTTTGCATGTGTGTGCTGCATGTGTGTGTGCTGTCTGCAGATGTCCACATGTGGTGTGCATGTTTCTGTCTCTGTGTGTCTGTGTATCTGGGGCCTTTCTTGGTGTGTTTTGCTCTTTGGTGTGTGTCTGCGCAAGTGTGTCTCTCCTCCCCGGCTCAGCTGTTTTCAGGGAGCTGAGTGACTCCCTGCAGCCTGGTCGACTTCAGGCCGCCTGACTGGCAGGCAGCAAGGGTTTCACACCCCTCCTCTCCTGCTCGGCTGCGCTAATCACTGGGTTATATGCAGATGGCAAATGTGTGGCTGCCAGGCTTGGAGGAGGGACTGTGGTGGGGGTATGCAGATGAGCAGACACCGAGGAGGAGTGAGAAGACAATTTAAAGGCAGAAAAGGGGAAAACAAGCCTCCTTGGCTTCAGTGTTAGTTTGAGGTTCTCTCCAGATGCATAATTTTTATTAAGAGGATATGATGGCTGATTTTTTCCTTTCCCTAATCAAGCTAGCAGCTTAGAATCACAGGATCCTAGAATCCTAGAATTTTCAATCTGCAGAATTCTAGAACCTCAGCCTTATGCAACTCTAAACTCTCAGAAGTGTACTCAAGAACTCTAATCCTCTTGGATTAGCATCTTCAAAGGTCATTCTTCTCTCGCCTTTCTTTGTATAGAATCATGGCCAGGGAATGACTTTGAAGGTTCATCTCATCCACCTAGACCTCTACTTCACCCTGATCAGGGCAGGGCAGTGGAGAGAGGCCCAGTCAACTGGGACATTCTTGGGGATGTTGAACTGGAATCTTTCTTTGGCAAGGAGTTGTCTCCTGAATGGTCTGGGCTCATACTACCCCTTCACCTTCTGCAGGGACTGAGACAAAGGTGCCTATGTTCTCAGGCTATGTTTTCAGCCTTTCAGGAACTGGTATAACAGGCTGCAGGTGTGAGGAGAGCCAAGGGGCAGGGCTCCTCTGAAGGCCAGGCAATGGAAACCGGAGTGGTCACCAACCAGGCAGCTACTTCCCACCCCAAGATATCCACTGAGGTGTCTCCATCCACTCCATTCTTCTCAAGACAACGGCTTCAAAGGTCAGATTATGTCCTATCCCCGTGATCCTGGGAGCCACGGATGGTCCCCGAGGGAGCTCACTTCACTTATTTTGAACTCCAGGACTCAAATTCTTTGGCATGGTGGCTTTTCAGGCCCCAACTACTATCCATCTCATCTCTCCCTCCCACATGCAACCAGCTGGGCTGAACTCCCTACTTGCCTTGAATCTATTTTACATCTTCATGCCTCCAAATCTTTGCAGGGGCTTGTTCCCCTCTGCCTCTTCTTCATGGTGCACGCTCATTTATCCGTGGAATTCAAGTTCCCACTCAACTGCAAGTGCCATGAAGGAAAAAGTTTGACTTATTTAATACTTGATTTCCCAGAATCTACAACAATGTTTGGCACACAATAGGTATTCAACAAATGCTTGAAAACATCCTACACCATTTGGAGAAATGGTTCTCCTCTGTTCTCCAACCCTTACCACCTGAGGCTGTGGGTCTTTGCTTACATTGTCTTCTTACTAGACCTGGAACCCCTTGAAGCTGAGACCATGTCTGGTTAACCTTTACCTGCAGCATCCAGTTCAGAGCCTGACACCCAGCAGGTGCCCAGTAAACACAGGGCAGTTGCCAGCAGCCAAGCTTGGTGACTTGCAATCCCCTGTTGGTCCAAACTGTGAGCGCCAGTCCAAGCCGTTGGCAACATCTGCTTCAAAGTCTTATTTGCAATTATACGTTCCTAGGCTCTTGCCACTTAATATTTAATAACTAGGCGGCTGGCCTTCTCTGGCAGCCACTTAAGCCCCTGATTGCCTCTTGTCTGAACTTGGCCCTGAGTGAGGCAAGGACTGCTCTGGGGTTAAGTGTAAAGCCCATATCCTGAGTTTGGAGCCAGCATAAGGCAGTAGCCTCAGAGACAGGAGAAAGGACTGCCCACTGGGTTGAAGCTCCTGGATGACCTTACCAGGCAAGGCAGGTTGAGCACTGACTCCAGCTGGCTCCACCTCCCTTCCCTGCCATGTAGGGCTGTGCCTGCTCATGCCCTCGTGGGCTGGGGAGGAGGAGAGAGGAAAAATGTCAATGGGACCTTCTCTGACTCATATTCTAGCTGGGCAAGAAGGAAGAAAGGGGGATTCTGCCTGGGCTGCGTCCCAGCAGGAAAGGTGGGTCTATCCTGTGTGGCTCCGCCCCCACAGTCCAGGGCCAGTCCACATGGGGGCTGGTGGCGCCACAGAGTGGGTGCTAGCAGCTGTGCTGGCCTGTCCTGGCAAAGGGCTGGGGAGTCCTTCCAAGTGGGCTGTGGAAGAGGATGAGGCAATGGTAATGACCCGGCTTTTGGGTTTGCCCAAGTAGCCGCCTAGTCCTGGGAAATCCTGCAGGCTGTGAGGCCAGCTCCCTCCACAGGCAGATCTCTGCAAGGTTGCTGGGGTGAGAGAGAGGAGTAGTCATGGGAAGGTTCGGGAGGAGGGAGCAGCAAGTGCAAAGTCTCTGAGGCTGGGCTGCTAGAACCACTGCGGTCCAGAGAAGAGTCAGGAAATGGACTTCAGAGCCAGTGTCTCAGCGGATGCTGGGGGAAGGTGCTGCTGGGAATTGATGCCTGGGCGTCATTGACTTTCCAGATTCCAGAGGGGATTTCCAGGGTCAGGAGACTTCGTTTCCAGGGCTTTGTCTGCCTCTGTCAAGCCCAGTGACCCGGGGAAGCCCCTGCCTGGTGTTCACACTGGCACTGCCCTTACTACTTAGCATGAGTGCCTGACCCCTGCCAGAGAGGGGAGTCTTCCTTTTCTTAGAGGTTATCTGACCCAAGCCAGGAAACCAAGCAGAGACTCCACCTGCAGAGTTGGCAGAGCGGGTTTGGGTGGCAGGCTAGGCTTGGTGAAGAACGTTTGGCTCGTATGATCGGCAGTATTTACTGAGCACTTACTGTGTACAGGTGCCATGCTAAATAAACCCTTTACCCACATCCATAATCTCATTTCATCCCTGTCATCTCTGTCCCCTCTTTGCCTCACCCTCTTGTCCATTTACAAGTCCTGTTGACCTTTAAAACCCAGTTCTGGTCTATTTGCCTCTTTCCACCTCCCCTGGGATGACTCTTACTGCCCACCATCTGCTCACACCCAGACACTGTACCATCCTCCTCTCAGCAATTCTGTTCCTGCAGCTTTGGTCCCTGCAATCCATCTCCAACTAGCCTCTAGGAGGCCTTTGAATAATCTAAATAGGATTGTGTCTCTTCCCTGCTTTTGAACTTTCAGGGCCTGCCATGGTGCTTAAAATCAAACCCAAGTCCTGCAACTGACCCTTCTCAATGTGCCTTGTCCCTCTATCCTCCCCATCATGAGGTGGGACCACTCACTGCCCATGTGCTACAGCCACACTGGCCTTGTTCCTGTCCTTTAACTTGTTGGTCCAGTCCAGCCTGGGGCTCTGTGCTTGCTCTTCCTTTTCCCTGAGACCTGCCCCTGATGGCTGGTGCAGTGGTACCAGGGATGTGCTTCTCGACTTTGCCTTCAGCTGGGTCTCCAGCAGTGAGGCAGTCTTGAGGGTCTAGGATGAAGCCCAGCTCTGCCTGTACCCCTCTGTCCAAAGGCCACCTGCTGCAGCTTCTGTTGAGGCTGCTCAGCCCCCTGGAAGCCCCCAGTCTGAGTGCTGATCAGTGATCTCAGCTCCTGCCCACCCTGTGGGTTTCCAACACTCCCTTCTCTCTGCCGCAGTCGTTGCTACACAAGTTAATGGAATAACAAGACACTTTACCCATTATCTGATGCAAATACCTTTTGTTGCCAGTGCCAGCTCCCCGCAGCTCATCTCTCTTTGCTACCTAGGCCACGGGCCTCCCTCTCCAGTTTCCAGCTGAGACCAGGTTGGGGGAATCCCCTCAACAGAAGTCACTGCAGTGCTTGGGTCTAGGAAGACAGGCACCAACCCTTCTTCTAGCTACCATACAATGAGCCCACTGTGTGGTGGTCTTTTGCATTTTCAACTTTCAGATGATTGTGTGCAATTCTGACCTGCAGAATTGCAGGTCTGCATTGTGCAGACTTGGGAGATAGAAGTCTGTGTTGCCCTCAACCAGGTGTCCAGTTAAGGTCTGTCTGGACACGCACTCCACAGTTTGACTCCACCTCCCATTCGTTCCTGAGAAGGGCTTTATCTATGTGATCTCTTTAGATCCTGTTTCTCTATTTGGTGCTTCATCTGTGTATAGATGAAGATGAGGAGGCAACTTGCTCACTGATGGTAAGTGAGACTCTGCCCTTGCCGGGGAGCGCAGGAGGGTAGACATGTGAGTGTGGGGGTACAGTGGGGGTAGGAGAGCCCCCAGAGTTTGCTCCCTTGGAAACTTCCATCCCATGACCCCACACCACCAGAATCACCTGTTCTATTTCACGTTTAGTGCCTCAAGCATCTACAAGACACCTGGAAGTTCACCAGAGAGAAGACGCCAGATCTCCAAATGACGGTGTGAGTCTCAGAGGACAGGCAGCAGGACAAGTGGTGTCTCCCCCTCCCATCCATCTCCCCTACCCTTCTCCAGTCAGGAATGTAGGGAGAGAAAGGGTGTGAGACTATGCAGGGAGAGGTCTAGTCTGGGTGGGACACCCCATGTGGGTGAAGTCTCCCCCGCTTCACTTCATCTCTCAGTGTGTGACCTCACCCATCATCAGCCCTGAAGCTTTGCCCACCTTGATGACTCCCACTCAGGTATCCCCACCTTCTTCCTGAATGCCCCTCCTGGTGCCCCTCAGACTCAAAGTGCCTGTAAAGGACCTCACCATCTGCCCTACCTGCTTTTCTTCTGTGTCTTTGAACTTCCGGTTTCCAGAACGTTCACACACCCTTTGCTTGCTTCCTTTCCTCTCCACAGCCACCCAGTCCCACCTGGTCTGTCTCAGAGGTGTTTCTCCAGTCAGTCTATCTGCCCCATTCTCACTGTGGCTGCGCCAGCTCAGCCTCATCTGCTCCCTGAGCCACGGGTCTTCCTGCCTGCAGACTCTTCGACTTCAGTCCAGCCTCTTCATGCCATAGGCCAGGCTTTCTGAATGTGATGCTCATCCTCCACCATTCAGGAACACTTCAGGTGTCCTTGGGCTGCAGTCCAACTCCATAACCAGGACTTGAAGGCCTAAGTCATCAAGTGCTCCCCCAGGACCATGTGTCTGTCATGGTACTTCTCTGAATATGCCTCCCTGTCTTTGTGTAAGAACACCATTCTGCCTGGCAAACTCCTGCTCATCGGTCAGATCCTCCTCTAAGGAGGCTTTTCCAACAAGCTCCCCCTCTTGGGTTGGGGCCTCGTTCCTGTGCTTCCCCAGCCCATGCATCCCCCTCCATTAGTGAACATCCCCTTGACTTTGGCAACTTGCGCCTGCTTCTTCCTTTTCCACCAGACCTGGACTTCAGGACAAGGCTGGAGTTGGGGGTGGGGTGGCAGTTGAAGATAAAAGCCTGACTTAAGCTTAGTAGTAAGAGGACAGGCTCTGGAGCCCCCACCTGAGTGGATCTGGGTTCAGATCCTATTTCTGCCACTTTCTAGTGGTGCAACATTGTATAACAGAACTTACACTCCCTGGGCCTCAGCTTTTTCATCTGTAAAATGGGTAAAATATTACCTCTTCAGTGGGGTTGTTTTGAGAGTGAAATGAACATAAACCACTTAGAAAATTACCTGGCACATAGTAAATGCTCAATAAATAGTAACTCTTATTATCACCTCTACATTCCACATAAGCTACACTTTTAAATGTCTATTCATCTAAGAAATAAGAGGCTAGTTCTGTCTAGGTCAGAATTATTTCTAAGTCACTGGTTCCCAAACTCAGATGAGCATCAGAATTAATTGTGTAAGAAAGACAGATTAGTCAGCCCAGCAGGTCTGGGGTGGGCCTTGGAATAAGCTTCTTAGCAAGTTCCCTGCATTCTGTTCTGATACAGGTGGTCTGAGGCCAAACGCAAACCCACTCACTGCTCCACAGGGGCATAAAGGAGAGCTTTGCCATGGAAACACTCCTGTAACCAACATCTCTTCACCCTACTCCACTGTACCAGCAGGGAAGTTTGGGAAGTGGCAGAGAAGTCAAAGCCCTCCTCTGAGACAGGAGGCCTGGGTTCTAATCCTGGCTTCATTCTTCTGGGCCAGTGGCATTTGCTCTCTATGCCCCAGTCCCCTCTCTGGAAGATGCTGGATCCCGCCTTCCTGTTGAGAGGGTTGGAGGCTTCTCTCCATCCAGAGGCCCCCTGAGAGGGAGACACAGTGAGAGCTCAGCAAGCCAGGGCGGGTGCTAACTTCGCCCGGCCACTGTTTGTCTTCTGAGGCCTGCTCTCCCTGAGTGTTTTATTTTCTGGTGATAGATTCCAGCTCATGTACGGGACCAGCACCTGCATACAAATGCCAAGAGGCCAGCAGGCCCCGGAATCTGTCCTCGCCTGCTCTCTGCCAGGCACCAGGCTGTGAGTTCCCAGCAGGCCCGGAAGTCCCAGGATCTCCCGCAAGGCTGGGACCACCCTGCCCTGTCTGTGGCCGGAAGCAGCCAGGAGGCCGGCCCCTTTCAGAGCAAGTGTTCCTGTGAGAGAGTGGCCACTGGGAGGTCTTCAGGGGACTTGGGAGCTGCTGGGACAATCAGTTGCTGTTTGGGGAGTGAGGTTGGCAGGTCCTTGCCCCTCGGCACTGAGCCCTGGCCAATCCCTTGCCAAGCCTGGGCCTGGTTTTCCACTGCCTGCTGGTTCCAGGGCACTCAGGGAGGGGGCCCCGGGGGATGCATTTCTCCAGTCCCCAGAGCCTTAGCTGTAGTCTAGGAGGCCTGAGCAGGTTTGCAGAGTAGCGAACATGCTCTGCCTGGGCCTTACTGTCTGCCAGGCTAAAGGTGGAGCGCTGGGCTCTCAGGGTTTGTGCAGGTCATGGGGATACATGAGGCCGTGTAACTTGGATGGCACCGGTCAAGTGCCTTGGCTGGGGAAACAGCAGTGAACAAGACAGTGTCTCTGCCCCTGTGCAGCCTATTTTCTTGTGCAGGGAGTCGTAAAAGCTGGAGACAGCCTAAGGGAGAAAAATAAAGTGGCACGGGGGGACACAGGTGATGGTACAGGGGCTATTTTTACTGGAAGGATGAGCGAGTGTCTCTGAAAAGATGACACTTAAGCAGAGACCCAGCGGGTGCCATGGAGTGAGTGAGACATGTGGATATCTAGACGAAGAGTGTTCAGGTGGAGGGAATACCATGTGCAAAGCTTCTGAGCAAGGAGAGGACCTGGCATGTCTGAGGGCTGGAGGCCAGAGCAACTGGAGTGGAGGGATGGAGAGAGAGAGGGAGGGTGATGGAGCCAGAGCGGTGAGGCTCCTTACAACCATCCTGCAGGCAGCCCTGCAATCATCATCTCCATCTTACCGATGGGGTAATTGAGCTCAGGGAGGTTAGACAACTTGCCTGGGGCCACAAAGCTGGTAAACAGAGGCAGCTGATCAAATACTCACTTGTCCTGATGCCAGAGCCTCTTATCACCGTGTTACAAAAATACTTGACTGTGAAGTACAGGTAGTGCCTTGTAATCAGCAATCTGGGCCTCACTGGGGGCTGGTTGTTTTCTCTTTCACATTCAGCAGGGCTGTGTGCTGGCTGTCCAGAAGCAGGCCCATCTCTGAGGAGCCTTCTGGTGATCTAGGGTCTGACAGGCCTGGGTTGTTATCCTTGCTCTGCACTCACTAGTCACTGGGTTTTTCTGGGTCTCGACTTTTCTGTAAACCGAGGCTATTCTCTCTATCTCAGAGGCCTATCAAGAGACAGATGAGCTCAGGACTTGCTGGGTGATTAGAAAACATGTACCCCGCACCCTCCCCACTCCATCCAGGCCCCTTAAGCTGTGGTCCTCACACCTCAGAGCAGCCTTCGCTGGGTGCGTGTTCAGGAGGTAGCATCTCTCCCCAGGGATGCTGGTCTGCAGGCCTAGGGGACTGAAACAGGCTTCCCAGAGGTGTGGATGCAAGGGGCTGGAGAACCACACCTGGGATAAAACCTTGTACAAATGGGAGACGTCAGTGGCCCTCTCCTGGTCCCCTCTCAGAGCTTTGCCTGCTTTTCCTTTGGGCATCCATCACACTTGTAATTACTTGTTTAGCATCTGTCTGCTTCTCTGAGCTGCACGCTCTCTCTACTGGCCTTGTTCATGGCTGGGTCCCCAGCACTGAGCAGTCTGCCTGGGGCGTAATAAATGTTTGCTGGGAAAACAAACAAACAGACGCCTGGCTGGCTGAGTGAATGCATGGATGCTCTTTGGAGCAGCTGGACTCAGTGTCCCCCCGAGGTCTGGGATTTGACACAGACTCTTGAGTCACATGCTTCTTGTGTGATCTTGGGCAAGTCACAGTGTCCTCTGGAAAACTAGGTAGGTCAGTGAGGAAGGGTGGCATGCAGAGGATCCCAGAGAGTTCTGGAGGAATGTGTGCTAAGGCAAGGAGGCTTGTTCAGGGGATGGCCAGACATCCGTGGGACTGGGGCTGTCCCTGCACTGGGTTGTGTATGAGAAAGTTAAGGCATAGACAGGGAAAGCCCTGGCCTCAAGCTTCTCAGTGGGGGAAGGGCAGGCAGTTCCCACCTCTCTGTGAACCAAGTCCAGGGTGTGATGCCGTGGAGCAGGGGGACAGAGCAACCTCTCAGGCCGGTGCTTGGGGCCTCAGGCTGATGCTCTCAGATTTAGGGCTGGAGGCCTGAGGAGCCCAGGGTGCTGGGGAGGAGGGAGAAGGGGCAACATACCCTTAGATAGGGGCTGGGCACTATGGCAGCAGCTGCAAGCACTGCGGCTGCAGATGGAGTCACTTCTTCCCTTCCTCTCAACTGGGGTCACAGGATGCTTGGGCAGCTTAGCTCGGTGGCTGGTTTGTGTGCGTGTGTGTTCGAGGGTGACTCAGAGCGGACCTGCGCCTCTGTGAGACGAAATTCTATCATGGAAATCGTTTGGGTAGCCCTCGGGTGGCACAAGGTCGCACAGCAAGCTGGCACTAGAATATTTCGAGCTCGCAGTAATGAAAGCAAACGGCAATTTGACGTGTCTTTAGGCTTGAAAGCCGCAGCGGCGTTCAGTCATTGCAGCCGTTATCACCCATCGCTAATGGGGGCTGCTGCTCCCCAGACTGGTGTGGGAGAAAGGGCTCAGAGAGGTTAAGTGACTTGCCCAGCATCATAGGGCGGGTAATGGGGAGGGCAGAGTCCAAGGTGCAGTTTGGCCTCTCCCCCTCCCCCAAGGCCGGGCTGCTCCCCGAATGGATCTGCTCTGAGCGGTTCCTAAGCACTGGTTTCCATAGCAGCAGGGCCATTCCTGCACAACGGCTCCCCCCATCTTTCCTGGGCTTTGCTGCCGCCTCTGTGGGGGCTGCAGGGGCGGGAGATGCTCTGTTTTGGGGACAGCCAGAGTGCCAGGCAAAGGGGAACTGACAGGCCATTTGGATGGTCTTGGGGCCCCCAGCCCCTACAGAAAGGTCACTCTTTTTTTATTCTTCCACTTTGGCTCTGGAGCTGGGTTCACTTTCCGGTAGAGGGTAGGGAGAGAGGAGAGAGAAAGGTACATGTAAACACCAGAATCAGAGGATGGGAAAGACGAGACAAAAGAAATCCTACAAAAGCTATGGCAGAAAAAAATGAAGGTGCGTGCCTTCTCTTCCAGACAAATCACTTCATCTTTACAGCCTTGGGAGGTGGGCTCTGCTGACTCCCATTTTACAGATGGAACTGTAGAGACTGAGGGCAGCTGCAGGGCTTCTCACAGGGTAGAAGGTGGAATAGGGCAGAAGAGGGTGCTATTCAATATGCAGGTTCCCTGGCTTACCCTGGACTTATGGAGTCAGAATCTCTGAAATGGGGCAGGAGCCTGCATTTAGTGAATGCCCCAGGAGAATTTTCTAGAGAGCAAAGTTTGAGGTGTCCCCTGTCAGGATGGCGGCTCTGCCCTCTGCTTAAGTTTACGCAGCATGCCATAGAGAGCCAGGATTTAGGACCCAGAAGGGAGTAAGAAAGAGAGGAGAGTGACAAAGAGAAGCTTTTCAAAGCAAGACAGATATGCCTCATATGAAGAGAAGGCAGGGAGCAAGAGAGGAATAAGACAAGAGGAGACACGTGGCAGGGAGTCCACAGGCTAAGCGAAGGGGGCGATCCAGTGGGACCAAGATCTAACCACGGACTGTCCATTACTCTAAACACAGCCCTTGCTCAACCCTCACAGTCCAATGTGATAGGTCTTCCCATTGTAGATGAGTAAACTGAGGCCTGAGAACAAAGGGCAGGGGCAGGCTTTGCACCCTGGTGCCTGGCTTTGGAAGAGGTCATGGCTCTAACCATTAGACCAGGTTGCTCTCAGCAGAAAGCTACTGTGGTGGGGGAGAAACCAGATGGAGGGTCAGGTTTCTGCTCCTAGGGGCAGCGGAGTTCCCTGTCCCAAGACTACTGTGATGCAGGGAGCTGCAGGCTGGTGGCCTGCATGCTTTCAGTTCCCCACCAGGTGGACAGAGTAGGGGTCAGCCATGGGTCCAAAACTGGCTCCAGCAATTGCTACCTGTGTGGCCCTGGAGATACTAGTAAGACTGAGCTCAAAGGGCTATGCAAGGACTCATGTGAAATGGAGTGTGAGAGGTGCATAGAGCAGACGTTCTGCCAACATGTGCTCAGTAACTGTCCCCTGCCATCACTAAGTTAGCTGCTAGGAATTATCTAGGAGCCCGGGGTCCATACAGAAAGTCCTCACTAACAGGGTATTTCTTGGGGCTTTTGCCCTAAACTGGTTCAGTGGAGGGAGAGAGGATCCCAGTGAGTCTTGCTTTTCTCTGATCCCAGAGAAAACCTACCAAACCCAGAATCCTTGATAGAGCAGAAACAACAACTCACTTACACCCCCACCTGTTGCTGCAGCCCCCCAACCCCAGTGAGCCTCACCGGGTCTTATCCAGAGCCCCACCTGTGACTACTGAGAGCTCACACCATCTTCTCTGCCTGGATGCTGCCCTGGCTCTGGCGGATCACCGGGTCCACTGCGCCCCTGCCAGAGATCCTCTGGGTACCTTGGTAAAATGCACAACTGAGGCACATGAGCCCTGGGGGTGCCCCACTCACTCCACTGGGAGGAGCGAGTCCTCCCATTTTACAGATGAGAAAGTGAAAGCTCAGAGTTTTGCCCCAGGCCAAATACCCACCTCTAGCTGTGCCCTTGTTTCCTCCAAGGAGCATTTATTGAGCTCTTGCTATATACCAGGCATTGGTGATTATCTGCATTGGTGATTATACCAGACATGTGGTCATTATCTGCATTTCTCTCACAGGTTGAAATCAAGCTGAGGAGGAAGGAGGGCCTTCCCATGAGGTGTGATGGACAGCTGACACTCACCAAACATGCCAGGCCCACCCCCAAGGATGTGTCACATATGGACCCATTACCCCCCTCCACAAGTGGTGAGCATAATTTAACTGGTGAGGAGCAGCCTGCCTTGGTCTAGCACCTGTTCTGAAATGTGGACAGTCCTGAGTTGAGTGGGAGGCAAGTGGGAAGGTTAGGAAATGAACCTTAGGGGGTGGTGGGCAGTGTGAACTCCATGTCTTTACTCTTATGGCAGCACAGCCAGCTAAAGCTCTGATGTTCAGTAACTCTATGACTTCCCTGTGCTTCATTTCATGTGACTGAACCTTTGGGATTCCTCTAAGATAAGGGTGAATCTGTTATTATTACCTCCATTTTATAGATGAACAGCACTGGGGCATAGGAATTTTCAGTAGGGAGGATTTGAACCTTGTGTTTCAATGCCCAGACCTGTCCCCGATCTTCTTGTTTCTCTGGGAAGGGAGGGATGAAGGCAGGTTAGGGCTCTGGGCTGTGTTCCCAGAGTAGGTGGGTATGGCCTACACCAGAAGACAAACAAAAGTCAAGATGGAAAAGTAGGGGAGGGGAGTGTGGCCAGAGTCCCAGGCCAAGGGCATGGAGAGCCAGCACGGGCTTGCTGATGGGGCTCAAGAGGGCTGGAGGGCAGAGTGATCAGAGCATCTGGTCCAGTGGACAGGGTTCTTCTGCAGAGGGGAGATGGTGGCTGCAGTCTCATCTGGTCACGTGGGTTCAGCTCTGTTAGCAGATGAAAGTGAGGTCGTGCCCACCTCTGCTCAGGATGCCCCAGTGGCTCCCAGAGCAAGTGGAGAAAAGCCATGGTCCCTGTGGTGGCTGCAAGGCCCTGCCCCACTGACCCCTGCCACTCCTCTGACCTTGCCTCCTGCAAACCTCATCCCTGAGACACGGACATGGCCTCCTTGCCTTTCCAAATTCCTCTCCGCAAAGCCATCCCTGGACATCCTATTTAAAATGGCACTGCCCCTTCACCTCACTCTCTGTTCTCCTTCTTGGCTTAATTATTACTTTTTCACAACGGTTATCACCATCTGATATGCTACGTAATTTTGCGCATTTGTTTAGTGTCTGGTGGCCCCCATGACAATGTCAATTTCATCAGGACAGGGCTCTCGTCTGTTTTGTTTACTGCTCTATCCCTGGAGCCTGGAACAACGCCTGGCACATAGTAAGTGCTCAACAAGCACAATTGTTGAATCAATATGAATGGCAACAATGATCTCACATTATCCTCATCACCCTTCCAAAGTCATTTTCCCTATTTTGCTGATGAGGAAATTGAGGCTCAGAGAACGAAGGTCACAGAGCAAGTAGAGGAACGCGGTGGGTGTCCAGCTGCTCCCCAGGAAGGGAGGATTTACTGCCTGGCTTTTGGGACATAGTAGGTGTAGCCATAAAGATTCAAGCATGTAATCGCAGAGATGCACAATGAAGCATTGTGAATAGTTACTAGTTACTAGGGCAGTCACAGGGTTAATAAAATCAGGGCTTTTAATTGGTTTGCACTGTCATAAGAATAAAGACATGAAATTCACACCGCCCACAACCACCACCACCAGAGGAAGCCCCAGTGGTTATAAGGTGTCACACACCTGCCATGTATCAGCTCATTTAATTTTCCCAACAACCTTCTAGTGTGTTTACTATTACTGTCATCTCACTTCTTAGATGAGAAAACTGAGACTCGTATAATCTAAATAGTCCAAAATCTCACAGCTAATAAGTAGCCAGAGGTGGGATTGGAACCCAGGAATTCTGGTCCAGAGTTCGTTAATGAGCCATTGATGACTACATTTTGCTGCTTGGATGCCTGCCTTCATCCCCGCCCTGTCGTGCAGTTTGAATGTTATTCCAGGAGTCTTTTTCTAGATCCCCAGAGCCTGTCTCTGGTAAGTAGGACTGAGTACAAGGAGTTAACCTTTCCTGAGATGAGATTTCAAGCTGTGAAAGGGAAGCTTTACCCCAGAATCATATCAGGCATCCCACACCCACCTCTACACCAAGGCAAGGGTGAGAAGTCTGCTCCCACAGCAAAAGCCTTTGGAATATGGTTTTCTGAAGTGTCACCTCATCCTATCAAAGCGCAAACCCTCTGGTACTGGGGCTCCCTCAGAGAAGCAGAGGGTCCCCTCCCCTGCCCTGCTGTGTGTACGGAGTCTGGGGCCAGCCAGGGGCCAGACAGCACTGACTCTGGAGCGCATGGGGTGGGATGAGTCCCAGCCTTCCCTCTGAAGCCTTCGCCGGAACACATGTGTCTTTATTTAGCTCTTTTCTGCTCTGGGGCTGTTTGCTGAGGACCTACTGAGCATTGTATAGCATTACCATCAGAACCTCACTTGAGCCTCACATCAATTTTGGGCAGCTGGTCATTTTGCAAAGCCAATCAATCAATATCTATCAAGCCTGGCACAAAACTAGGTCCTTGGGACCCAGAATAGAGGAAGAGGGCAGAGGAGGACCTGGCTCTTGGAGAGCTTATGGTTCAGGTGGAGAGGACAGATGAGGAAGGAGGCAACTGTGGGTCGAATAAAGAGAAACACAGGGGCTACACAAGCACAGAAATAGGAGCTGAGTATATATTTGTAGTTGAAAAGCTTTGAGTCTTTGGAAGCATCATAGCTCTCAAATACGATCTCCAAGTGCCACCATGCTGTATTGATCAGGACAACCAGATCTTAGTGACTTAACACCATAGTGTTTATTCTCACTCATGTCAGGGTCAAGCCTTCACAGTTACTCAGAGGTCCAGGCCCTTCCCTCTGGTGCCTCTATCCTCCTCTGGGGTCTGGGATTCTTTTCTGGGTCATCCCAGCAGAGGAGAGGAAAGGTCAGAGTGTAGAGGGCCTTGCAGGAGGGCAGGCTTGTAAGGGACTTATGACCAACTCACCCGCTCTGTTTGGGGATCGAGGTAGAGATCTAGGAGTGAAAGAGGTGTGGTGTCAGCATCTAGACATTCCTCTAGATGTTTTCAATGTTGGAGAGACAATTTTCCTAAACAATGAGGATGGTTAGGAAGGGAGTGAGGATTTGGGGGGTGGTCACAAGCTTCTAGGAGAAGGCAATGGCACCCCACTCCAGTACTCTTGCCTGGAAAATCCCATGGGCGGAGGAGCCTGGTAGGCTACAGTCCATGGGGTCGCTAAGAGTTGGACATGACTGAGCGACTTCACTTTCACTTTTCACTTTCATGCATTGGAGAAGGAAATGGCAACCCACTCCAGTGTTCTTGCCTGAAGAATCCCAGGAACAGGGGAACCTGGTGGGCTGCTGTCTATGGGCTCGCACAGAGTCAGACACGACTGAAGCGACTTAGCAGCAGCAGCAGCAGCAGCACGAGCTTCTAATCAATAGATGTCCACCCCATGATGCTAATCAAGATTCTTTTAAAAGCCCAATTTGAACTCACACACACACACACAAAAGAATGTTTTGGCTCTGGTTGAGAAAGGTGTTTTCCGGAATGGCTGGACAGAGAGACTCAACACACTCATCTCTTCGGCTTGGCCTTACCCTACAAGCAGGCTCTCAGAGTGTGGTAGGGAGGATGGCCACTCACAGGGGGGCCCAGGCCCATGTGCCCCAATGTCAGTAGCCTGGCAGAAGAGAGGGTTCCTTTCCTCACACATTGTATATTCACATGTATGTCTGTATATCAAGCCCAGAAAATCACTTAGGTCCTGCCTGGGACCTGGAACCACCCTTGTTTGGTTGATCTTGATGGAAGCCCACATGGTACGGGGGAGGTCTCATTTTCTCAAAAAGGGACCCAGACAGATAATACCATCAAGTCCACTAAATAGGAACTTACTAGAACTTTCCAAGAGCACTGAGCCTATCACAGTGTCCTAGATGCAAAAAGTGGACAGGAAATTTGAGAAAAATCAGTAACTAATTAATATCCTTATTAGAAGGCAATTTCTAGGAGCCAGGTGATTTTGTGGTGACAACGACTTTTATTTTTCCCTCGCTTAAGTTCAGAATCAACAGACGGAGACACATTAGGCGAGAGATGAGCAAATGTGAACTGGGCCTGCAAGCAGATGGAGGTGTCAGCGCCCACCCTCAGCACTGGACACCTTGCCTCACCTGTCACAGGTAGACAGACAAGCACGGACCACTGTCCTCAGACCCTGAGGGCAGGAGGATGGGGAGTTCAACTCCCACTCTCCACTCACTGATACAGGCTTGTGGCTCTCATGATGGCCCCCAGCCCATTCCTGACAGTGCACCAAAGTGGAGAAAAGGCCAGGCCCTGGGACCCTGGGAAGTACCACCAAGTGCCCCCTAATTGGGGGGGGGGTTGGAGTTCCTACTTCCCTTAGATGAAATTTGTGAGGGACAGGGAGTCAGAGAAAGAAGCATATTTGTTTTCATTTCTTTTCAGAAAATGACTATTCAGATAATACAACCCACTGTGAAATTTTAAAAGACAAAAAACAGAAAAGAATTGTAAAAATGCAAGCCACTTTCAATTCCACCATCTAGTGTTAACTGTCGTTACTAGTGTATATCCCTCGGGCCTTTGTGAGTGTGTGTGTTTAAACAAAATTAGACTCATGCTTTATGCATAATTTCCTATCCTGCTTTCTTTAACATTCTATATAAAGCATTTTAGCACGTCCATGAGGCCGTAGGCAGCATGAGAGTGGGGTAGGAACTGTGTCTCTTGGATAAACGCTGTGCCCCCAGGGCCTCGCATGTGTACCATGCTCAAAAAATATTGTTGAAAAAAACAATAATAACAGGTAATATTTATTAGGAGACTTCTAGGCATCACAGCACATCACCTAATTGCATCCTCATGACAAGTCTATGCAGTAGGTGCTTCTGGGAACCACATCTTATTACAGACAAGGAAAATGAGGCCAGGAGAGGTAATGTCCCTCCCCTGAGGTCACACATCCCTGCTGTCTTTGCAGAAACACATCCTTGAACATGCAAAATGCAAAACTCTCACTCGATACGTTTCTTGCCACATTCCTCATTTAATCAGGGACTGAGGGGACATCTCTGCTTGGCTGAGACAGGACTCTGTTTGGAAATGTTTGGCCCACGCGTTAAGGGTCCTGAGGGTTGCACCAGGCCTGCTTCCAGGCACTGGTCAGTTTCCACATGACCAGCCTTATCAGCCCCATCCACCATGGCCCTGGGTCCATCCTTCCTTGGGCATATTGCCTTATCCCCGTACCTGGCTGTATGTGCCAGTGTGCCTGCCCACCCTTCCAGACACTGGGCTTGTTCACCGTGCACACTCACTGGGGCAGAAGCTGGGGAGGCCCCACCCTTGGCCCCTGGGCCTTTCTTCCCTGTTTTACGGCACACTGGCCTTTGTCCAGCTGCTAGCACTGGAGTCTGCGGGCACTTTCTCTGGCCCCGGAGCCTGCTCTCCTCTCCAACCTGCATGGCAGGTCAGAAGCGCCAGGGAATTAATGTCTCCTGGGAGCAGCCCTCAACCAATTAATAGAGTAATGGGTATTTAAATACTCTAGTTCCTTCGCCCTCAGGGGTCACAACTCTGAGGCGCCCTGGGCACTGGCTTCCTGAACTCCCCAGCAGGGCTCAGCCCCAGCTGGCCAGGTGGAAACTGGCTTAGTAATAACCACTCACTGGCTTCCTCCCCTCCCCTGTCTCACTTCCCCAGCCCCCATCAGCGCTTCCTGGGATCTCCTCCCACGTCAACTTGAATCCTTGGCTCAGGGTCTGCTTCTCCTGGAAGCCAAACTAAGACATCTACCCTCCTCTTCTTCCCTGTAGCACCACCCATTCAGGCCACTCGCATTCCCCAAGGTCTGTCTCTATCCTCTCCAATCCATTTCCCACGTGTGCGTGCATGCTAAATTACTTGTCCTGCCCGACTCTTTGTGACCCCATGAACTATAGCCTGCCAGGCTCCTCTGTCCATGGGATTCTCCAGGCAAGAATACTGGAGTGGGTTGCCATGCCCTTCTCTAGGGGATCTTCCTGACCCAGGAATTGAACCTGAGTCTCCTGCATTGGCAGGCAGGTTGTTTACTGCTAGCACCACCTGGCAAGTCCATACTTGTCCCCAAAGACACCTTTTAAAGATATGTTTTGTCCATCACACTACTGCACTGATTTCCCCTGGCTTCTAAGCAAAGTCCTCAGCACAACATCCCAGTCTCTCTGTGTTTCTGCTCCATCAGTCCCTCCAGCCTCCCTCTCAGGCACCACACTCACCTAGTGCTTGGACTCAGTGCATCTGTCTCTCTTATCTTTGCCTTTGCACTGGTGGCTCCATCTGCCTGGCATGCCCTTTCCTATTTTTGTCACTCAGAAAGCTTCTGCTCATCCATCATGACATATCTCAGCTTCACCTCCTCTCTGAAGCCTTCCTAGACCATCCCAGCTATCGATAACTCTCCCTTCTTTTGTGCTCCTTTGTACATTATTCACCTCTTTTAACCAAGACTTGTTCTTAGCTTTTTATAATCATTTGCTTAAATGTCTGTCTCCCCTTGGAAGTGGGCTCAGTCCCTCCTCAGCTGTCTCTCCTCTGTGTCCAGCATTGTCCCTGAAACAAATTAGGATTCCTGTGGATACAAGAGTTTGCTAACCAAACTCTTGCTCCTATTTACTCAAAACTTATTAACCAAATGGATGAAAATAACATTCTGGTCCTTGTGATCCTGATTCATTGTCCAGCATCCTGCCCCTTGAACTGAGGAGTGGAATGGGTGTGGGTGGCTAGAGATACCTGTATGTGAATAAATTAATGACTTAATGATTGAGAGAGTTCAAAGTTGAGAGCATTCATCAACTCTGGGCACAGACCTGCATGAAGTTGGTAGAGAGGAGGGAAGGAGGGAACACAGAGATGCCGAGCGAGAGCCAAGAAAGTTGTTTTGCTTTGGAATATATTATTTTTGCAGGTTGCTATAGTTACCGCTGTGAAATTAAAAATTAAAACCTTGTGAAAGAGAGAGGGTTGACTGAGATGAGGCAGTTCCTTGACAGGCAGAGTTATTTATCTTTTCCCCATGTAACATCTGGTTGTGTGCTTGCAAATTTATTTTTAATTCAGAGCTCCAAAAAAGATTTCGCGGTGGTGCAAGGTGCCCGGATGAACGGCTCGGAGGGGAAGGTGAAGTGAATGGTTTCCCGGGGCAACTGGTGACCCTCAGCCTGTCCCCTGGCCCCTGTTCCTGCTTCTGACACAACATCTAGGAACCGAGGGGTGGCTCGAAGGCGTTCCAGACCCCCTGCCAATCAAAAGGCAGCTGTAACCATGGTTCCCAGATGCAGAGCCAGGATGAGGGCTCATCTCTCTTGGTTCCCCGCGGTTCTCTGAGCAGGAGGACAAGAACCACTGGGGGTAAGGCAGGCTGAGTTTCTCTCTATCCTGTCTGTCTCTGAAACTCTGTGACCCCCTATGTCTCCTGAGATCTTACCAGAACCCTTAATTTAACAGCCAGAAAGAAAACGAGCGGTTTTGTGGAGGCAACACTGGCTGGAGTTAGGACATATGAAACCTGGGTCCAACCAGCCATTGCTGGCTGTGTAACCTTGGGAAACTCCTTCCCTCTCTGGTTCCCGTTCTCCCAATTCATCAGGGAGGGTTTGGAGCCTGGGATCCCCTCAGGTCCCCATTCCGAGACTCACTAATTAGAGAGTCTAAGGGGTTGCCGTGACCTCCCTGTAAGGGGCTGCCAGGCACCGTGGCGCCTAGTTTTGTGCTTCTGCCTGACTGTGCACTGCGGCAGCATGGAGACCCAGGGCAGCTGCCAATAGGCTCCCTTTCCTTGCCAGCCTTCTGTTTGCCTTAGACCTTGACACCTCCTGTTCCCTCTGCCTGGAGCTCTCTTTCCCTGGGAGTGCGCAAGGCTGCCCTTCTCCACCCCACCCAGGTCTACCCTCAGATGTTACCTTCTCATCCAGACCTTCTCTCACCAGTCAAACCGAAAGAACCTGTCCACTCCCCTCTCTTCTGAGCCTCGGGATATAGTGTGCTTTCTGTCTGTGTGTGCCGTCTGTCTCCCCTTAGAGGATGTAAACTCCAGGAGAGCAGCGACTCCATCTGTCTTGATCATGGCAGGGTCTGGCACACTGTAGGACTTAATAAATGTTTGTCAAATGAGTGAATGAATGAATGAGTGAGTGAGTGAGTGAAGAAAACATTTATTGTTTCCTGCTAAATGTCAGGTTAGGTTAGGATGAGTTAGACCAGGTTAGGACTTACGGAAAATGGATGGAGCAAAAAACTCACAGGCTAGGAGAAATGAATGTCAGAGGAAACTTTGAAAGATGAAATAAATTCCTTCAAAATGGGTGGTGTGTGTGTTGTGGGTGTGTGTGGGTGTATGTGTGCTTGTGGCCTAAGGGGGATTCTTTTCTGTTGTGGTAAAAATGACAATACAGGATAAATTAGAGAAAATAATTGTATACATTAAATCTATATTTTCTATAATAGTAGAAGTAATCATAATGACCATGCATTGAGTCCTTATTTTGTATAGGACATAAAGCTTTAGACATATGAACTGTGACCTTTACAAAAGGCCCACTCTGAGGTCAGGGACTGTCATCCTCACTGCTGTATCCCCAGTGGCTGGCACATATTGTGTCTGCTAAATTGCTTCAGTCGTGTCCGGTTCTTTGCAACCCTATGGCCTGTAGCCCACCAGGCTCCTCTGTCCATGGGGATTCTCCAGGCATGAGTACTGGAGTGGGTTGCCATGGCTTCCTCCAGGGTATCTTCCCAACCTGGGGATCTAACCCACATCTCTTATGTATCCTGCATCAGCAGGCGGACTCTTTACCACTAGCACCACCTGGGAAGTCCCTGGGACATATTAGGGGTCCAATACTCACTTATGATATGAGTGACTTTCCATTTTATATTCAAGGTGCCTGATCAGAAAGGATGAGTGACTCGTCCAAGGACACACAGCTAGCAGGTAACAGAGCCAACATTTCAGTTCAGTTCAGTTCAGTTCAGTTCAGTCGCTCAGTCACGTCCAACTCTTTGCGACCCCATGAATTGCAGCACACCAGGCCTTCCTGTCCATCACCAGCTCCCGGAGTTCACTCACACTCACATGCATCGAGTCAGTGATGCCATCCAGCCATCTCATCCTCTGTCATCCCCTTCTCCTCCTGCCCTCAATCCCTCCCAGCATCAGAGTCTTTTCCAATGAGTCAACTCTTCGCATGAGGTGGCCAAAGTACTGGAGTTTCAGCTTTAGCATCATTTCTTCCAAAGAAATCCCAGGGCTGATCTCCTTTAGAATGGACTGGTTGGATCTCCTTGCAGTCTAAGGGGCTCTCAAGAGCAATATTGCATAGGAACCTGGAATGTCAGGTCCATGAATCAAGGCAAATTGGAAGTGTCAAACAAGAGATGGAAAGAGTGAACGTTGACGTTCTAGGAATCAGCAAACTAAAATGGACTGGAATGGGTGAATTTAACTCAGATGACCATTATATCTACTACTGCGGGCAGGAATCCCTCAGAAGAAATGGAGTAGCCATGATGGTCGACAAAAGAGTCCGAAATGCAGTACTTGGATGCAATCTCAAAAACGACAGAATGATCTCTGTTCGTTTCAATATCACAGTAATCCAAGTCTATGTCCCAACCAGTAATGCTGAAGAAGCTGAATTTGAACGGTTCTATGAAGACCTACAAGACCTTTTAGAACTAACACCCCCAAAAGATGTTCTTTTCATTATAGGGGACTGGAATGCAAAAGTAGGAAGTCAAGAAACACCTGGAGTAACAGGCAAATTTGGCCTTGGAATGCGGACTGAAGCAGGGCAAAGACTAATAGAGTTTTGCCAGGATAATGCACTGGTCATAGCAACACTCTCTTCCAACAACACAAGAGAAGACTCTACACATGGACATCACCAGATGGTCAACACTGAAATCAGACTGATTATATTCTTCGCAGCCAAAGATGGAGAAGCTCTATATAGTCAACAAAAACAAGACCGGGAGCTGACTGTGGCTCAGATCATGAACTCCTTATTGCCAAATTCAGACTTAAATTGAAGAAAGTAGGGAAAACCACTAGACCATTCAGGTATGACCTAAATCAATCCCTTATGATTATACAGTGGAAGTGAGAAATAGATTTAAGGGCCCAGATCTGATAGACAGAGTGCCTGATGAACTATGGACTGAGGTTCGTGACATTGTACAGGAGACAGGGATCAAGACCATCCTCATGGAAAAGAAATGCAAAAAAGCAAAATGGCTGTCTGGTGGGGGGGGGCCTTACAAATAGCTGTGAAAAGAAGAGAAACGAAAAGCAAAGGAGAAAAGGAAAGATATAAGCATCTGAATGCAGCGTTCCAAAGAACAGCAAGAAGAAATAAGAAAGCCTTCTTCAGCGATCAATGCAAAGTAATAGAGGAAAAGAACAGAATGGGAAAGACTAGAGATCTCTTCAAGAAAGCTGGAGATACCAAGGAAACATTTCATGCCAAGATGGGCTTGATAAGGGACAGAAATGGTATGGACCTAACAGAAGCAAAAGATATTAAGAAGAGGTGGCAAGAATACACAGAAGAACTGTACAAAAAAGATCTTCATGACCCAGATAATCACGATGGTGTGATTACTCATCTAGAGCCAGACATCCTGGAAGGTGAAGTCAAATGGGCCTTGGAAAGCATCACTACGAACAAAGCTAGTGGAGGTGATGGAATCCCAGTTGAGCTATTTCAAATCCTGAAAGATGATGTTGTGAAAGTACTGCACTCAATATGCCAGCAAATTTGGAGCCAGCAGTTAAGCCAACATTATTTGGCTCTGTCCTCGCTGAAAAAGGAGATCTTCTCCCTGCCTGATGCTTCTTTGAGTCACTGTATCCCACCCATTCCCCTGAAGAAATGACATTCTCACCGTCTCCCCTCACCAACCCTCTCAACTTGCCTGACAGTCTGCTTGGTCAAAGTCTGAAGGACCTTGCCCTGGAAGGAATGGAAATCAGGCCATCAAAATTGCAGCCCACCCAGGCCCTGGTGTCTTTGAAGCATCCTGTTTTTTTGTCATCCTGCACCGTGTCTGACGGGGCTGCTGTGGGAGGACCAGGGAACATTCTGTGGGCAGACAGATTCCAAACTTCCTGACAGGCCTGGACTCATTACCCAGCTGCCCCACGGGCGAGCTCTGAAAAGCACGGCTGAAGTGCCGAGCCTGCGCATTCAGCAGGGATGAATGGGATGAATAATTAAAGCACCATCAGGCACCAACAGCTTGGCCAGGGGGTTGCTATGTAGATGGCAACACTGCATCCCAGCCTGACTTCATTTCGGGTCAGTACAGGGCCCTGTTTGTTCTGGTGGACAGAGGGCACGGCTTGGGGAGGGCAGTTGCAGCCAGACAGAGCTGGGCTCAAATCCTGCTGCATCTCAGACATGCTGGGTACTCTTCTGGAAGTCTCTTCATAGTTCCCATTTGGTACCTTTGTTTCATCTGTAAAATGGTCCCTATTTTACAGGGTTGTTGAGGGGATAAAGTTAGATAATGTAAACTGTAAAGTGCCTTGTAGAGGTGAGGGTGGCATTCAGGAGAACCTGTCATTCACTTGCTTACTGTCTGCCTCTGACGTCAGATCTGATGATGGGGACTTGACTGGTATGCTCACCCGGGAGCATCAGGTACTCAGCCTGCCTTCCATACATATTTGCTTAACAGTGGAATGCATGTGAGTGCAGGTGGTCATTGTGGGCCCAGTCAAATGTGCTGCTTCGAAATTCAATTTGCTGGATATTTGGGATCCTGTAATTTTCAGGCAGGACCCCCAGTCTGTTCCTCATAACTGCCAACTAGGTTTACATCGGTGGCCTGGTGGCAGGTGACAATGTGGCCTGAGAGGCGGTTGCTGTTTTCTGAGCCCAGTTCTGAGCAGAGGCCTATACTGGTGCATTTGGTGAGACAGAGAGGACGAGTATCTCCTGGAGGCAGTGTGAACCCAAGGCGAGAGTGTGGTCTGGGGTCATCCATCTCATTTCCATCATTAGGAAAGGTAGAAACATACTCAGCCACATATAACAGAAACCCTACTATTCAGGTATAACCCAGTGGGTGCTTGTTGCCCTGTATGGCAAGAAGTCCATGGAAGGTCACTGGGACCAGTGCAGCTCTCACTGCTGTTGGCCAGGTTCTGCCATCTTTAATGTGTAGCCCTTTGTCCTCATTTCCGGTATCTCGTGGTTCCAAGATGACTGCCACGACTCAGACATTGCCTCTTTGTTCCATGTAGGATGAAGGCGAAGTGATAAGTTCAAAGGAAAGGACTTTCTAATTGTGGAGGAATGCTGTCTCTGGGCTTTTCCTAAAGCAATTGGCCAGATCATTGTCACATGCTGCTGCTGGCCAAAAAAGAAGCAGGGAAAACTAGTTTTCTGGGTTTCTGTTTTTCTTTCTTTTTTTTTTTTTTTTTGTAGCCAGTGTGAGAGGAGCTGTTGTTTGTGTGGAAAGGAGCTGGCCATGCCCATATATGGTTTCAACAGCTCTAGAATGGTTCCCCAAACCCTGAAGTTCCCTCTACGCATGTGCACCAGTGCTTGAACTTCTAGAAAGATCCTCTCCTACGATCACAGTATTGATCAAGATGTGGGTTGTGTAATTACTGCTCCACTGAGTACCAACTGTGTGGTTTCAGGCAGATTCTGTTATCTTGATGTGCCTCGTGGGGATCATGGTCCTTCCCCATGGGTTTGTTTTATCAGGATTTAGAACTTCACCTGCCCTATATAGTAGGCTTTCAAAAAATGTGGTCCTTAAATTGTTGTTGTTATTATTATGACCATGGTTCCTAGGATAAGGCTTGGATGCCAGTGAAAATAATGAGGACCCAATGTCTGTGGGGTGGTCCTAGCTCTGCCCCCACTTGCTGTGTAACTTTGGGTAAGCCGCTGCCCCTCTCTGGGCTGGAGTGCCCTCTGTATAAAGAGGGTCTGGGACCTGAAGGTTGCTGCAGGCTTCCCCTGATGGGACTCAGACACCACATGTCAGGCAGCCTGTGATGATCCCTTCCTTGAGACTGGGTCTTGTTGTGAAGAGCTGCAGGGTCCCAGGAGGGGGAATCTTGGTGAATGTGGGGGCTCTGCTAGGTTTGCTGACTCCAGGTCCCTCCCTGCCAGCTCAGTGTCTGGTACCAGTGGAGGCCCCCCTGCCCCTGGGAGGCCTGAACTGCCCCACCCTCGGCTCCTCACCTTCCCTCTCTCAGGCTCCTGCCACCCTTCCTTCCTTCTCCAAAACTTACTTCCTCTTGCTGACATCCCAGCCAGCACTGACCGTCAGCCAGCCAGCTTCCTACAGTGGGAGGCCCCGCACTGGGGTGAGCGTGTTGAAGAGGCTACCCGGGGTCCCTCCATGACCTGGTGTTTGCTTTTTCTGACAAGGGGGCTGGGAAGCCCCTCTGCCCTCCCGTGGTAATACGTACTTGTATGTAATACATACTTGTGACCTCAGCAAGTTCCCATTCCTCTCTGGGACTCTGTTACCCCATCTGTGAAGTGTGGCAGTTGAATGCAATGGTTTTTGAGAAGCAGGGAACTTTTCTGAGCCTCTGGGGTTGAGGACCTGCTGTGGCACAGGTTGTGGTTGTCGCCTGTCCCCTTGTCCCTGCGACCCTTGATGTGATGCTGAGACTATTGTGGGAAGTGGGGGTGTGGTTTCAACAGGGCTCCTGTGCCACCAGCCCCCATCTCCTCAGGCAGGCAGCTTTCTTTGATCTATTTCTTGTGTTGGCATCCACTGAAGTTTGGACTGGAAGAGCGCTCCAAAGTTAAAATTAAAAGTTTGAAAGTAAGATCTGACGCTTTATAGGTTTACCATGTGCTAGGCACTCTGCTAGATGTTTCAGACATATTAATTTGTGTAATCTTGCAGCAATGCAGTGAAGCAGGGCCTATTTACTAGTTCCGTTTTAAAGCTAAGGATATTGAGCAAAGAGAAGTTCAGTAACTTACCCAAGGTCACACAGCAAAGAAAGTAGGATCTGAACCCAGGCAGCTTGCTCTTCACTACTGTTTTCTCCCAGAATGCTACTGATTTGGCTCATCCTCTCTGCGTCCCATCTGATGTGGGAATCCCTGCTGCAACTTCTCCCAAATTCATTGCCTGTTCTCAGCTTGTACACTCGCAGGGATGGGGAACTCATTCCTTCTCTGGGGATCTGTAGTCAACTGTACCAGTTTGAAATCTCATCCCCAAACTCAAGGGCTCCTTAATAAGTCCTAGGGGCTCAAAATGGTTTCCTGGGAAACAGAGCAGCTTGCTCAGCCCCAGGGACCTGGTGTGGTCTGGACCATAGATGGAAGGATTTAGAGGGGCCAACAAGCCTGCGGCTGTGGGGTGATGGGAGAGGAGGCAGGGTGGACATTAGGGTTGTGACTCAGAGCTTGTGAGCTCTGGAATATTTTCCCATTCTCAGCCTTAACCTCATCTTCTCTGAAATGGCACTTATAATACCACTTTATTCGTAGGGCTGGCATGAGGATTAAATAAGATAATCCACGTTATATGCCTGACACACAGGTAGCATCAAAACAATGTTAGTACTTGGTATCATCATCAGTATCATCATCACCACATATGCAGTCTATCTTGTCACTCCAGAGTTTAGTAATGATTTGGTTAGTGGCTTAATTCTACAATTAATGAGGTCAGAAACTTCATTCTTGGGTCTAAGCCCAAGAATTCTTTTTGGCATAGAGAAGAAATTGAGTACCAGAGAAGAGTGGTCTTGCTTAAAGCTTGAGCCTAGCCAGTGGCCGGAGAGAATAGAGTTCCGCAGTGCACAGTGAGAGGTAATTGGTCAGTCTCACCTGACGCTCTCGGTAACATGGGGTCAAAGGTCAGCAGCAGACCCCATGAGAGGGTATAGCTGGTTCGTGGGCATATTGTTTCTGGGAGGGTCAGGGAATTATCTCCAGGAACATAGTTTAGATGTCATGGCCAAGTATTCAAATCCAAACACCTAGATGTGTTGTCTGACTAAAGGTTTCTATAATATATCTGGTTAAGACACAGTTTGGGCAGGTGTAGCCTGGATTGGGCAAAGACAGACTTTCTGAAATATTTTTAGGGGGTGAGGGACAAAAGAGCAGGGTGCCTGAGTGGTCTGGTGGGGAAAGCAAGGGCTCAGGAAGCACAGGTGGTCTTGGATCCCAGGCTTTCCATGAACTTGGTGGTGAGCCACGAGCCTCACTTTTATCAGAGAGAAGATGGAGATGAGGTTATTGAAAGGATTAAACCTGACTCTGGCAGCTGAGTAGCTAGAAAAGTTGCCTACCCCAAATTTGTCCAATTTGATTAAAAATTGGGAGACTTGACACATCTAAATCCAGTTTGCCTCTGTCTCTCAGAAAGATCTTGGCACCTTGATCTCGGCTGTCTCAAGAGGCCAAGCTGGGCATCTCTGCCCCCTAGAATTGGGTGGAGGAGCATATGCTCTCTAGTTTATCCATCCGCCCCAGGCCTGCAGGTGGGTCAGAGGTCAGATGGTCCATCCTCCTGCCCCAGCAAGCCTACCCCAAACCCTGGAAGCAGCTCCCTGCTCCCGGAAGAGAGATCCTGGGATAGGAAAGTTCCCCACCCCTGGCGGTGTTTGCTCAGGGCTGCTACAGGATGAATGTTTCCTTTCATAACGTGGCTAATCATTTTCCCCTCCAGGCAGAAGTGGAGTTTCTCCCAAGCTCCTCACAGATGTAGTGCCCTGTGGGCTCTTAATCAATGTTACATGGCAATTAATAATAGATCCTCCTGCTCCAACTCTAGCACTCCCGGCTCCCTGCTCCTTCTGACAAGCTGGCATCTTCTCAGCCAGATGAGGCCGAAATCAAAGGCCTGAAATTAGACCTGAAAACTTTTCCTCCAGTTGTGTGTGGGAAGGAATCAGGAGAGCTTGAAGCCCTGCCAGATCCAGGGCTGGGTGAGGTTTTCGTTTTAGCCTCACAATGACTCCACTGGATGATCAGCCCTGCTTTAGGGATAGGGCAATTTGTTGCAGGCCCTTACTCATTTATCCTTGTGGTTCTCACACTCCAGTGTACACTGGTGTGATTCAGGAGTCTGCAGTGGAACCCTGCAGCAAATTTGGAAGACTCAGCAGTGGCCACAGGACTGGTCAGTTTTCATTCCAATCCCAAAGAAAGGCAATGCCAAAGAATGTTTAAACTACCATACAATTGCACTCATCTCACACGCTAGCAAAGCAACGCTCAAAATTCTCCAAGCCAGGCTTCAACAGTATGTGAATGGAGAACTTCCAGATGTTCAACCTGGATTTAGAAAAAGCAGAGGAACCAGAGATCAAATTGCCGACATCTGTTGGATCATAGAAAAATCAAGAGAATTCCAGAAAAACATCTACTTCTGCTTTATTGACTATGCCAAAGCCTTTGGCTGTTGGATCACAACAAACTGTGGAAAATTCTGAAAGAGATGGGAATACCAGACCACCTTCCCTGCCTCCTGAGAAATCTGTATGCAGGTCAAGAAGCAACACTTAGAACCGGACATGGAACAACAGACTGGTTCCAAATTGGGAAAGGAGTATGTCAAGGCTGTATATTGTCACCCTGCTTATTTAACTTCTTTACAGAGTACATCATGTGAAATGCCAGGCTAGATGAAGCACAAGCTGGAATCAAGATTGCCGGGAGAGATATTACTAACCTCAGATATGCAGATGACACCACCCTTATGGCAGAAAGTGAAGAGGAACTAAAGGAGCCTCTTGATGAAAGTGAAAGAGGAGTGTGAAAAAGCTGGCTTAAAGCTCAACATTCAAAAAACTAAGATCATGGCATTTGGTCCTATCACTTCATGGCAAATAGATGGGAAAACAATGGAAACAGTGACAGACTTCATTTTCTTGGGCTCCAAAATCTCTGCACATGGTGACTGCAGCCATGAAATTAAAAGATGCTTTCTCCTTTGAAGAAAAGCTATGACCAACCTAGATATCATATTAAAAAGCAGAAACATTACCGACAAAGTTCTGTCTAGTCAAAGCTACGGTTTTTCCAGTGGTCATGTATGGATGTGAGAGTTGGACCATAAAGAAAGCTGAGCGCTGAAGAATTGATGCTTTTGAAATGTGGTGTTGCAGAAAACTCTTCAGAGTCCCTTGGACTGCAAGGAGATCAAAGCTGTCAATCCTAAAGGAAATCAGTCCTGAATATTCATTAGAAGAACTGATGCTGAAGCTGAAGCTCCAATACTTTGGCCACCTGATGAGAAAAACTGACTCACTGAAAAAGGCCCTGATGCTGGGAAAGATTGAAGGCAGGAGAGGGGACGACAGAGAATGAGATGGTTGGATGGCATCACTGACTCAAAGGACATGAGTTTGAGCAAGCTCTGGGAGTTGGTGATGAACAGGGAAACCTGGTGTGCTGCAGTCCATGGGGTGGCAAAGAGTCGGACACGACTGAACAACTGAACTGAGTGGGACCCGAGAACTAATGTTTCCAACAGGTTCCCACTCTAGTACTCTTGCCTAGAGAATTCCATGGACAGAGGAGCTTGGTGGGCTACAGTCCATAGAGTCACTCAGAGTTGGACATGCCTGAAGTTATTAAGCAGCAGCAATAGCATCCTGGGCAAATTACTCCATGCCAGGCAATGAATGACAGTGATGAATAACACAACAGTAGCACCTGCCCTCTTACTGGGTGGCATCCACCTGGAGCATCATGTGGTACATAGAGAAGCATGTTCTAGAATAAGACAGGCTTGATTCAAGACCTGGCTCTGCTGGTTACTCTCTCTGATTCTGGGCAGTTTTCCTGACCTTTTGGAGCCTCAGTCTCTGTAGCTGGCTAATGGGAATAATTATATTTCCTGCCTGGGATCATTGATGTGGGGATTCAATGAGGAAAGGAATGTAGAAATATGTGCTTAGAAATGGTAGTTACAATAATAATGTACCATTAACAACAAGGTTATATTATTGTTTGGGTCATTGTCTGAAGTTGTGCAGCTTGCTCCTAGGGCAACTGAGATTTGTTCATTCATTCATTATTTGTTCATTAATTCTTTTGACACATATGCCTTGAACATCACGTTTGTACCAGGTGTTAGAAACACAGAGGTGAACCCAAAAGCTAAACTTACTCTCATGAAGCACACTTTCTTGCCATAACAAATATAGAAGTCAGAGAGGTGTGAGTGCTATGAGGAGAATCCAAGCAGGGCAGGGTGTAGGTTTTGTGGGTGGGAGCGACAGGCAGGGGATGCTTTTTAGGTAGGGTAATCAGTGGAGGCCCCTCTAGTAAGGTGATCTAGGAGTGGAAAGCTGACTGAGGAGGTGTACCAAGGGAGCATGTTCCAGGCAGAGGGCACAGAGAGCACAAAGGTCAGGTGAGGAGCAAGGTCAGGGCATGCATGGTGCCTGCAAGCCTAACAGCATCGCATCCAGGGGTTCTGGACCTTCGTACTCCTTGGGCCCCCAGCAGCCTGCATCTCTCTTCTCCCCTCCCCTCTTCCCCATCAAGGACTGACTCCCTCGGAGCTGTCTTTTTCTCCCAGGGCTGCCTAGCCTGGTCACAGGCACCACAGCTTTGGAGTTGGCTGATCCCTCTGTGACCTCCATCTGATACACCTGCAAAGTAGAGATGCTCCTCTTACCTAAACCACAGGTGTGGTGCGGGTCAGAAGGGTTCCAGGCTGTGACAATGCTAAGCAAGCTGGGCATTTAGTAGGTGCTCAGAGAATGATTGTTATCACCATTCCCTCCTCTCTGTCTTCTCTTCCCGCTCAGCTCAGTGAGACCCAAGATTCCAGGTGGAAACTCAGACCCAGAATTCTGTTAGCCAGGGAGTGTGTCTCATTTGCATAGCTTTGCATAAGGCCTGGAATGGTGTGTACCTCTTCTTGCCTTTAGTTCCTGTGAGCTCACGTCACCATTTAAAAATAGGGTGTTGATCTTCCCCTTTTCCCACCACTCCCTTTGCCTATTGAAAAAATTTCAGGCTATTAATCAGATCTGCCAGGTTTGGAAGCTGTTTTTATTTTGGCCCAGTGCAGTAGGGTGTCACCCGTTCTAGGAAGTGCTTGATTATCTGCGTTTCTGGAGGGGGGATGACAACAGTGATCTCACACAGTAGAAGGTCCTGGAAGCTCTGAAAAGAAAAGTCAATTTTATTCTTTCTGCTTACAAAAGTAGAACATATAGGCAAAATGGGAAAATATAGAACAGCAGGAAAAATTCCCCTAAACCATACCCATAATGCTCCAACCAGGCACAATCACAGTTAACACATCAGTATATTTTTTCCTGGTTTATTTTTGCCAATGCAATTTTTATATAATTGAGATCATACCATATACATATAAAATGTTGAAGCTGGCTTTCTCATTAACAAATATCATATTTCCCTATTGTCTTGCAAACTTTGTAAACTTCATTTTCATGTCCATGTAATATTCCATTCTTAATCATTCCTGGTTTAGGACATTTATATTTATCTAGTTTTTTTTTTTTTCCTGCTATTGTATATGTGGCTGTGATGGCAAGTTCTTAGCTTTTTCTGCTTTTATTCTGGGTTATTTTCTCAAGGGAGATTCTAGAAGTGAGATTACTGGGATGGAAAGGGGAGATAAGTTTGAGGCTATGGATAGATTTTGCTGAACGCCAACTGGGTATCTGGGTTCAAGAATGTGCTTTTGTGTTGGCCTAACTGAAACCCTCTGAAGGAAGCCCTAAAGCAACCTTGGGATACCCTGTAATGGCAGTATATAAGACAGTGGCCCCCTTCTACAGCCTACTGTTTGAGTGGCTCCTGACACTCAACTCTCTGCTAGAGTGGAAGGCTGCTTTCTCACAAATATCCCTCGAGAAAAATATGTTTAAGAAAGTATCTGGGATTCAGTGAAACTTGAGCTATGTCTCCAAGGCTGTGTCTTTATGCTCTCACAAGTCCTAGTTTGCAAAAAGTGACTTGGCTTTGTGTCAGTTAGGAATGCCTTTGGCTTAAACAAATATGAATTTCTATTTTTTTACTTAAGATAGCAGTCCAGGGTATGTGCAACTGTGCAATGATGCTGTGTAGGCCTCAGGCACAATCTTTCTGTTCTGCTATCTCTGGTATAGTGGCATTTGTTTTTGCAATTCTTGCTTCATGGTCCCATGCCACACTTCCAAGTATCAAATCCTCATTCTCGGTTTGAAGAAAAAGGAATGGTAATGGGGCAAAGGGACATGCCAGCCCGGTCTGTTCTTCACATCAGAAAGGCAAAAGCTTTCCTAGCAGCCCCATCTAGCAGATTTTTGCTTGCATCTCATGAGCCAGAACTAAGTCATACAGCCATTCCAGAATCAATTGCTGATAAAGAAGAATAAGGTTATGTGTCCTTTGGAACAGTCAGAATTCACTCTCAGGGCTCAGGTGCGGATCTACCCTCCTTGAGATCAGTGGATCACAAGCTCCATAGGAAAAAGCAAATTTTTCTTTTCAGGAAAAAATAGGGTGTGGGTGGATGGGATGAATACTAACAGGGAGGGGGACATTGCCATGGGCTTTGTGGAAGACATTATGATTTCATCCCTAGGGAGGCCTCTCATTGGCTGATTCCCATTCCTCTTGCCTGGTGATTGGCTCGGGGATGAACACTTGGCCAAATTAGGATAAAGACATCCAGTCCGTAATGAAGAGAAGGGAAGGCTCCTCCTCTGTGTTGTGGGGTACTCAGATGTGATACCCAGAACTGCTGCAGCCATTTTGTTGCTATGAGACAAGCTAAACTGAAGATGAAGCTGACAAATGCACAGGGGAGGGAAAAGCGATCCAAAGGGATTTTGGGAATTCCCTTCCCAAGGGTGCTGAAATCTTGATTTAATTATACCTGAGGCCCTCATTACTTCTAGACTTTCCAGTCATCAAAGCCAACATACTCCCCTTGTAGAAACAAACTCAGTTGAGGTTTCTGATGCAACTCAAAGAATTGTAACCAAGAGAGACGCAAACAGGAACTAAAAAAAAAATGTTGTGTGGTTAAATAAGTTTGAAGAACAAGATTAAGCAAGTTTGACGTCTTTTTTTTTTTTTTGCTTGAGTTAGATTCTTTTACATATATGCTAATATGTAATATGACGCTGCACAAAAGGGAAGATCTCACATAGCATTTCCAAGACATATCGTCCCCGGAATGCTTTTACCATCAGACATGGGTCATCCCTGGGACCTGTTGAGACTAACCCCTACGGTATAGACCTTGGCTTTCAACAAGAGATGGAAATTAACAGTTATTGTAGACAGAGTTAGGAAGAAAATTGAGAAAGGGTAAAGGTTTCGGTTCCCCAAAATTTCCCCGCATGGTCTGTGAGTTTCCTCTGAGGGAGCCCAACATCAAACAGATTAGACACAAATGTTAACTGGAATTTGGAAGAAAGAAAATTCCAGGAAGCTCAGTGTAATGCAAAGAGTGTCAGCTCCACAGGAGAGATGGAGGTGGGAGTGATTGGAGTTCTAGTCCTGGATGGAGCAGCTTGTCTTTCTGGGTGGCTATGGGTGGATGCTTTCTCTCTGGACTTTAGTTGTCTCAACTGGAATGTATGGAGAGGGTCAGTTTGCCTGTGATGTTCCTCTCAGGCATCCCAGGGCGTGGTTAGGGCTGGTGTAGGATGAGCCTTTGCAGACACCTTCTCAGTACCAGGCCTCAGTGGTGTCCTAGAGAGAAGAGAGGGAGATGAATAGGACACTTACCCTTACCCTCCAGGAAGCAATTGTCTAAAGGTGCTGGTGTGTGCATGTGTGAATGTGTGTGTGTATGTGGTGCATATAATTAACAACTGGAGATGAAATAAAAGGTTTTAACCTATCCGTTCACCTTCTTCTAGCACTGTTAATCCTAGAATGCTGTGATCCTGAGGCCATATTCATGCTCTGTGGGGAAGAGAGCCCTGATGGTTCAGCGGTGTCTGCCATGGACGGTGGGCAGGGGTATGCCTGCCTATTTGTCTAGTTCTTGTAACACAGTATGAATGGGATAAGGAGGAGTGATCAAAGGTGCTGTGGGAGCCAGAGGAAAACCTGGCCTGGGGGTAGTCGAGGCAGACCTTCTGGAAAAGAGGGCATTAATGAACCAATGGGAGTTTGCGGAGCATAGAGAAGGGGAAAGAGAATTCCGTGCTGTTGACCAAAGGCATCTCTCCTGCCTTTAGTGGGGTGGGTGGAAGAGGGTGCGATAAACGCAGAGGTGCCAGGAAGAGGCCCCGGACAGCCAGCCAGGTTGGGGCAGAGGCTGGACTGAGTGGTGCTGTGGAGGAGGGGGAGGGGCCTGGGAATTGAGCATATCAGAGGGTCTTGAAGTAGTGGTCCCTTTCCTCTTTCCACGAGGGTTTAGGAGGCTAAAGGGGCCTCCTGGCACTGCAGGGCCAGCTTCTTCAGATGAATCTGCAGTTGACCTTTGCCTATTCTGAGGAAACAACTCAGCCCTGAAGCTGTGGAGCTGAGGCTGTGAGGAGTAGACCTGAGCCTGCCTCCAGCCTGTGGCTGCCTGGAAGGCTAGGAGCCCCACTAGGGGATTGCTTGACTACTGGCCACCCAGCAAGATCAGTGAGGTTCTCCTGCAGAAGGGACCAGGTGGATTCCTTTGCTCCTGCCTGTCTGCGGGCATGGGGGGAATGCCCAGAGAAGGCTTGTGAGGGGCCCTAATATCAGCAACAATAACAATTATGACTCTCCTGACATGGGCCCAGCACCCCACATCTAAAGCCTACCATTGTCTCTTCTGCCATAGCCTTCATTCCTGGTGTTATAATCTCACCTGGATAGTTACTAGAGACCTCCCACTGACCTCCCTGCTTCCACCTGGCCCTCTCCAATCTGTTCCACACAGAAGGATCCTGCCACTCTTCCAATCAAAATCCTCCAACGGGTCCCATCTTACTCAGAGTTGAAGTAAAAATCCCAACACTCTCATCCACTCCCCTACAGGTAGCCCCCACTGTCCACTCCCTCTCTCACCTTATTTCTCATCATTCCCAATTATGCACTCTGTCCACCCCAGCCTTCTGGTTTTCCCACTAAATTACTGTAAGCATTCATGCCCGAGGACCTTTGCACCAGCCATTGGTTCTGCCTGGAATGCTATTTCAAATAATCACATGATTCCCTCCATTATCTCCTTTAGACCTCCGCTCAAATGTTGTCTTCTTATTACGGGTTCCCTGACCACCCTATCTAAAATTGCATCTCCCTCTACAATTTCTGAACCTTCCCATGTTTTTATCCACAGGACATATACCGTGTAACAGACTGTATGTTTTACTTATTTATTAATCTGACTCTCTCCTTAGGTGTGAGTTCCATCATTGCAGGGACCTTTGTCCTCTTGATCACTACTGAGATCCCAGACAGAAAATACTGTCTGATCCATATTAGGAGCTCAGTAGATAGCATCATCAATTCAATGGACATGAATTCTAGCAAAGTGTAGAAGATAGTGGAGGACAGAGAAGCCTGGTGGGCTGCAATCCATGGGATTACAATGGGTCAAACACGATTTAGCAAATGAACAACAACAACAACGTATTTGTTAAATGACTGAAGAAATGATAACACTGAGCATCGTGTGTCTGCCTTGAGCTGCACTATCTTAAACAAATCTAGGAAAATTGCACTATGAATTTTTATTTTCAGTTTGGAGAATTTCTCTTGACCCATTATCCATTTTTTTTTTCCTGGGCGTAGTCTGCTGACAATCTCATCAAAAGGATTCCTCATCTCTGATATCATAGGTTTGTTTTCTAGCATGATTCTAGCTTGCTAGAAAAGAAAACTCCTTTTTGAAAAGTGTATTCTTTCCTAAATTCCCCATCTGTTTATATGTATTGTTTACCTTTTCCACTAGATCCTTTAAGCAGCTTATTATAGTTATTTTAAAGTTCTTGCCTGATAGTAAATGATCGTTTATTGAGTGTATTCATTGTGTCAGGCATTGGGTTAATGCCTTTTATCTCTTTAACAAGTTGGTTGAGATGAGAAACTTAAAGCTAACTAACAGGTAGGTGACTTGTTCCAAGGTCCCCTGGCCAGCAAGCAAGGGCACCAGGGTTCCGAGCCCCAGACTGACAGCATGACTTTTGTTCTCACCAACTCTGTTGTTATTCCACCTTCAGCCATGAGCTCTCCCAGAGGCCTGGATTCAGCTCACCAATTTATCCACAAAGAAGGATCCAGGTGGCCTGTCCCCATGGCACTTCACTGTGGCCAGGTCTCTGAATAGTGGAGCCAGCTCAGATTCAAGCCCCTCTGCTCCAGACCCCCACCATCTGGCCCCATCTACCTTCCCCACCCCTCCCCAGGGTTTCGCAGCAGGGTGCCAAGCTGGTCCCCTCCTCTGCCAGAATCACTATCCACCTTTTTCTCAGCCACTTCTTTCCACCCCAGACTTTATTCTTTTGTTTTTAGTTCATTGATTTACTCATTTAATATATGCTTATTTAGTAAATTTAATTCAACATATGTAACTCAGTAAAAATCCCATGGACGGAGGAGCCTGGTAGGCTGCAGTCCATGGGGTCACTAAGGGTCGGGCATGACAGAACGACTTCTCTTTCACTTTTCACTTTCATGCATTGGAGATGGAAATGCAAACCCACTCCAGCGTTCTTGCCTGGAGAATCCCAGGGACAGGGGAGCCTGGTGGGCTGCCGTCTATGGGATCACACAGAGTCGGACACGACTAAAGTGACTTAGCAGCAGCAACTCAGTAAAAAGCCTGTGTGCTCAGTCATGTCCAACTTTTTGCAACTCTATGGACTGCATCCTGCCAGGCTCCTCTGTCCATGGGATTCTCCAGGCAAGACTGGAGTGGATCGCCACTGTCTCCTCCAGGGGACCTTCCTGAGCCAGGGATCAAACTCGTGTCTCCTGTGTCTCCTGCATTGACAGGTGGATTCTTCACCACTGAGCCACCTGGGAAGCCCAACTCAGGAAAAGAGACGTGATAAAAGATTGCAGCTTCTGAAGCCAGACAGCTTGGTTTGTGTAACTTTAATAGCACTTCATCTCTTTGTGCCTAGACTTCCCCATCTGTAAAGTGGGAATAATGGAAAGACCTATCTCAATACACTGATGTGAGGAGAATTAGGCCATGTGTGAGTATAGGGCCTGACACTCAGCCAGCTCTAAGTGTCAGCTGTCACTAAGAGTGAATCCTGTGATGTGGGGACACAGAGGTGGCTCAGACATGACTCTGTCCTCTGAGATCCCCCGATCTCGAGGGGCATCAGATATATAAGCCCAGGCCTTGTGGTCAGGACTAGAGTTGGCTCCAGCACAGGCCCAGGGCAACCCAGCAGAGGAGCCCCTCCTTTGCTCGCCCATCTAGCTGCTTGGCCGCTCAGAGGAAGAGAGCCACTGGGCTGTGAAAAGTCCAGCTGGCCAGGCCATGGCGGGAGCCCCCTCCTGCCAGTCCTTCCCCCGGCCCCCACATTCACTCTCATTGGCCAGAGAGAAGAGTAAGCACTGCGAACACAGGGAGGAGACTGAGGCTGTGACCGCAGACAGACACACAGACAGGGCCTGCACTGGGAGGCATGCCTGCAGACAGAGCGCTGATGTAATAACAGCTCACACATTGCTCTCAGCATCCGCCAGGTGCTGTTCCAAGTATTCCACATATATTAATTTATTTGATCCTCGCAGCCACCTTATGGGGTATGTCTTATTAATGTCTCCATTTTACTGACAGGGAAAGTGAAGTGGAGAGGGGTTAGGCGATTTGCCAAGGTTGTACCTTGGCAAAGTGGTAAGTGGCAGAATATATATTCCAACCCAGGGAGCCATGTTCCAGAGACAGAACCACTGCAGCACAGGTACGTGCCCCCTGATGGACCTGGAGCCCTTCCAGGATGCACGAACACAAGAGCCACACAAGGATGCCCACGGCATCACACTCACCCGGACACAGAGGGCTAAGCACACTGCCGTCTAACTCGAGACCCCTGCTCAGGCAGACACATACTTGGATGCAGGCACATGAATGCTGTGTGTACACGTGCCCACCTCAGCACACACAGAAATGGAAATGACAATCACACCATTCTGTAGAAACTGGCCTGACTCTCTGCTGACCTCTCATAGGCTCCTCTCAACCCTCTGTGGGAGCAGCAGCACCAGGAGAAGGGGCTTTACCAGTGTGATTCCCCAGCACATCCAGTGCAGCGCCTGGCACCTAAGACCTGCTCAACCCGTGAGGTTTCATGCCCTATGGCTTGTGTCAGGCCTCTGGCAGTTAAGAGCCCTAACTTTGCAGTCAGACAAGCTGCCCTCCTCCTTGTGAGGCAAGGGACTCCACCTTTCTGAGCCTCCTTCCCCTGGAGCCTGCCCAGCCCCAGTGCCTCCTGGCGAGTGCTCCAGCATGCAGGGAACTGGGGTGCTTCTGCTTCTGCGCCTTTGCCCTCACGGATCCACATGGTTCCCTCCTTGGCCCCCTCAGGCCTTTGCTCCAATGTCACCTTTCCAGCAAGGGCTTGCCTGATCTCTTTCCTTCACCTGCAACCCCTCTCCACTGCCTTCCCTGCCCTCCTACACTCAGCTGGCACCACTCAGCATCACCCATAGCATCCTTGTCCCAGAGACACGCTTTATCTATGTGTTTATTGCTTGCCACCCACTAAAGCTCCATGAAGATGGGACTGTGTCTCTGAGCCCAGAATGGTTGCCTGGTGTGTGGCAGGAGCACAAGGACCCTCTGGGCATAGAGAATGAGATTCACTATGAAATGAGAGTGACAGGAGGTGAGGGGAGAATATCACACATGGATACTTACTACGTAGGACAGAGATTGCTATCTCAGAGCTCTTTAAAAATTATTACAGAGGTACCATGTGGCCAAGAAAGGCAATGCCAAAGAATGCTCAGACGACCACACAATTGCACTCATCTCACATGCTAATAAAGTAATGCTCAAAATTCTCCAAGCCAGGCTTCAGCAATACGTGAACCGTGAACTTCCAGATGTTCAAGCTGGTTTTAGAAAAGGCAGAGGAACCAGAGATCAAATTGTTAACACCCGCTGGATCATGGAAAAAGCAAGAGAGTTCCAGAAAAATATCTATATCTGTTTTATTGACTATGCCAAAGCCTTTGACTGTGTGGATCACAATAAACTGTGGAAAATTCTGAAAGAGATGGGAATACCAGACCACCTGACCTGCCTCTTGAGAAACCTATATGCAGATCAGGAAAAAACAGTTAGAACTGGACATGGAACAACAGACTGGTTCCAAATAGGAAAAGGAGTACGTCAAGGCTGTATATTGTCACCCTGCTTATTTAACTTCTATGCAGAGTGCATCATGAGAAACACTGGTCTGGAAGAAGCACAAGCTGGAATCAAGATTGCCGGGAGAAATATCAATAACCTCAGATATGTAGATGACACCACCCTTATGGCAGAAAGTGAAGAGGAACTAAAAAGCCTCTTGATGAAAGTGAAAGAGCAGAGTGAAAAAGTTGGCTTAAAGCTCAACATTCAGAAAACTAAGATCATGGCATCTGGTCCCATCACTTCATGGGAAATAGATGGGGAAACAGTGGAAACAGTGGCTGACTTTATTTTCCTGGGCTCCAAAATCACTGCAGATGGTGATTTCAGCCATGAAATTAAAGTTATGACCAACCTAGATAGCATATTCAAAAGCAGAGATATTACTTTGCCGACTAAGGTCCGTCTAGTCAAGGCCATGGTTTTTCCAATGGTCATATATGGATGTGAGAGTTGGACTGTGAAGAAAGCTGAGTGCCAAAGAATTGATGCTTTTGAACTGTGGTGTTGGAGAAGACTCTTGAGAGTCCCTTGGACTGCAAGGAGATCTAACCAGTCCATTCTAAAAGAGATCAGTCCTGGGTGTTCTTCGGAAGGACTGATGCTGAAGCTGAAACTCCAGTACTTTGGCCACCTCATGCGAAGAGTTGACTCATTGGAAAAGACTCTGATGCTGGGAGGAATTGGGGGCAGGAGAAGAAGGGGATGACAGAGGATATCTCATCTCCGCTGGATGGCATCACTGACTCGATGGACATGAGTTTGGGTGAACTCTGGGTGTTGGTGATGGACAGGGTGGCCTGGCGTGCTGCAATTCATGGGGTCGCAAAGAGTTGGACAGGACTGAGCGACTGAACTGAACTGAACCATGTGACCACAGGCTCCACTGTAAGTCTCAGGGAATACCTGGGAGCACTGAGTAAACCATGAAAAGTCCTTTGCCAAGCACGGCCCGCAGCCCCTGCCGCCCACTCTCCTTCTTGAGTCACTGCTGTCGGCCTGTGGGCATGCTGCCAGGCCTTTCCTGCATGTTTATACCTGCACCGACATAAAAAAGTGTAAACAAATATTGCACATCTATGGGATCATCCTCCACTCATGCAACAACTGTTTATTGAGCACCTACTACTATGTGTCAGGTATTGTTTTAGGGCTACTCACATGAGATTCCTGCCCTCTGGTCTTGACATTCTAATCAAGTAGAGAGCAGATAAGTACAAAGTGTGATTTCATGTGGTGATGGACACTGTAAAGAGACATAGATTCAGATAAAGGGATAAAGAATGAAAGGAGTGGGACTAGGGAGCTGTTAGTTCAGGTGGTTGGGGGGGTTCTTCTAAGGGGGTGACATATGACATGGGATCTGGAGGGTGAGGAGGGACAGGCCTTGTAGATTTCTGGGGCAGAGCCTTCCTGGCAGAAGGGACAGCGGGTGCCAAGGCCCTAAGGCTGGAAATTAGTGGGTTGGAAAAAGAACAAGTTCAGTCGGGCCAGAGTGGATGAACCACGGGAGGCATAGGAGGCTGGGCAGAGAGGTTGGGGGTGCAGAGCATGGGGTGGGGGGGTTGCTGTGGGATGTATGATGGGAACCACGGAAAGATACTGAGCAGAGGCTTGATCTGGGAGCGGGGGTGGTGGTAGTGGTGCTGTGTGTGTGTGTGTGTCTGTGTCTGTGTGTGTGTGTGTGTGATATACATGCAATTTTTTTATAATGGTAAAATATGTATATAACAAAAAATTTACCATTTTAAGTGTTCAGTGGCATTAAGTGTATTCACGAGTTGTGCAGCCATCACAGCCATCCGTGCCCACTTTTCGTCTTGAAAACCTGAAACTAGGTGCCTGTTAACAATACCTCTGCGTACTCCCCACCCCCTGCCCTGGCAACCAATGTTCTACTTTCTGTCACTAGGGACCGAGTACTCCAGATACCTTATGTAAGTGGAATCAAAGAGTGTTTGTCTTTTTGTGACTGGCTTAATTCACTCAGCATAATGCCTTTAAGGTTCATCTACATTGTAGCAACGTCAAAACTTCCTTCCTTTTTCAGGCTAAATAGTATTCCATTGTATGTATAGACCACATATTGTTTACCTATTTATCTGTCAATGGACACTTGGGTGGCTTCCATCTCTTGGCTGTCGTGAATAATTCTGCTGTGAACATGGTGTACAAGTATCTGTTCAAGTCCCTGCTTTCAGTTCTTTTGGATTTATACCCAGAAGTGAAATTGCTTGATCCTTTGTGTTTTACAGAACAGAATCCCTGGACTGCTGGGGGAGAGGCCTCATGGAAGGGCAGAAGCAGGGGCTTTCGGAAGCAGCAGACACAGATGTCTTTTCCTCACTCACCACAGATCCCTCTGGGTGGCATGCAGAGGCTCCCTGACTCTCTAATGATTCAGGCTCTTTCACTTCCATCCTTTAATTCACCTCGCTCCAGCTCTGGGAGGCAGGTGAATGAGGCTCATGGTCCCCTCTGGACAGACAAGGATGAGGGTCAGGGAGGGAGGGCTTCTCAGCCAGCTGCCTTGAAGTGGGGCCCGCTTGGGGCTGACTTGAGGGGTGGACCATGGCACTGTGAGTCCGCCTCGAGCCTCCCTGCTCCCCTCAATCAGGGCTGGGCAGCCGAGAGCTCGAAACCAGAGAGGTGTTTGTGTCAAGCCTCTAACAAGCCTGAAATCCAGCCCAGGGCATCTAGGCCCTAGAGAGCCCTGAGAGCAGCGCCCAGATTAGCCTCCTGCTGCACAGGAAATCCATTCTGCTCACCTGCAACTTAGGGGGTTCACCCCGGAAACCCCCTGCTGCACTATGTCAAGGCTGGGGTGTCTCTGGGCAGGGTTAGGAGCCCCAAGACCAGTTACTAAAGGTCATGCACCCCCTTTCTGTGCCTTCTGAGGCCCCATCAGACCCCCAGTCCCCAGTCCACCCTAAGATACCTGTTCAGTTTCCTGAATGTGGATGCCCAGCATCCTTTGATGTCCTGGGACAGGTCCTATCTGTACCTGTCCCTACGCCATCTTGATATCCCAGGGAGGTAGGGTCAGGCCAGCAGCAAATGGGCAGGGGGCAGGGGTGACTTGTTCTAGGCTCCACCCAAAGTCATCCTGATTCTGAAGTTGTGGCTGCCACCACCTCTCTCTTTGTATCTTGAGGGCAGCAGGAGCTCTGACAGAGCCACTAGGAGAGATTTGTTCTGACCTGGTCAGGAATCTGTCCTGGATGAGGGTACCCTCTGACTAATTTCCTTTCATGGCAATGTCTTTTCCCTCATCCCCCTACTTTTTCACTTTTTGGCTGATGAAGGTTTAGGGGTGAATGGTGGAGGTCCTGCTTCCTTGCCCCAGGCTGAGCTGGAGCTCTCACCCTCCTCAGTGTAGGCTGTCCCAAACACTCAGCCCCGCCCTCTCTTCCTTCTCTCTCTCCTTCCTCTCCTCTCTCTCCTCCCTGCAGTGATCTGCCTGCATCCCACATTTGACTTCACCACAGTCACATGGATGTCCTGCTTTCCTCAAACCCACTGGGATGATCCTGCCTCAGGGTCTTTGCATTTGCTGACCCTTCTGACTGGAATTCCTTGCTCCCAACGACCCCCAATTTCACTCCTGTAACTTGATCTTTGCTCAAATGTCGCCTTTTCAGTGAAACTTTTCCCAAAACTCAGGTTTAAAACTACAAACTGACTCATCCCTCCCTGGCCTCCCCACACTCTCCCTTCCCTGCTTTGTTTTTCTTCACAGCGCTCAGCACCACCATCACCCACTGATGTATTCTGTTAAAATTATTTACTGATTAACCTTTCTCTTCCCTCTAGATCCTACACTCCAAGAGGGCAGGCATTTCTGTTTTGTTTGCTGCTGTGTCTCCAGTGCCTGCAACAATGTAGAAACTCAATAAAAATGCACTGAATGTGTGAATTCATGGACCACTTCTCTTGCCATTGCCATTACTGGTCCAGCCTGTGGTCATCCCTCCCTTGGATGCTGCCGCAGCCTCGCCTTAGTCTCCCCACATCCAGTCTTGCCTCACCCAGGCTGTCTCCTCCCAGCAGCCCAAATAGCCTATTAAAATGCAGTTCTGACCAGGTCATTGCCTGATGGAAACCCTTCAGTGGGTCCCGCCTCGTACATAATGAAACTCACAGTTCATAACTCAGCCTTCAAGGCCCTGCCTGACCTGGCTTCCAGTTTCCCTCAGACTCATTGCCTGCCCCACTTCCTCTGCTGCAGCTGCCCTGGCCTCTTTGGTGCTCTTGGAGCCCTGCCTTTGGACCTCAGGGACTTTGTGTTTGATGTTTCTGCTGACTGAACTTGTCTTCTCTACACTGTTGCATGACCAGCTCCATCACATCCATCTCAGACTAATATTGCCTCCTCAGAGAAGCCTTCCCTGACTACCCTAACTCATTTCAATCCCAAGTCACTCCTATTTTTATTGTCCCCATGGCAAGTCTCACAATTTAAAATTGTTTTGCTTGTGCGTTTGTCTATTCCCTTCCTGACTCACCTGTGAGTTTCCTAAGCTGGTCCTTGTTAGCTCTCTTGCAGCTCAGAGGAGATACCTGGCACACAGCAGAAGCTCGGTCCATATTGTGGATGAATGAAGGTGTCTAAGCACTTGTAGGCATCCCACGCATTACTCCTCCCCTATCCTCCTAAGCTGGGGATTATGGTACCCATTTGACAATTTACCAGACTGAGTCTTGGAGAGGTTGCTCAGTGTGCCTGGCTCACATAGCTGTCGAGGTGTGTATGTCTATATATCCCTTGTGTGTCTGTGTGTATCTGTGTGTGTCTCTGGGTGTCTGTGTGTATGGGCACCTGAGTATCCCTCTGGATTTCTGCATATGTGTGTCTTTCCCTGTGACTGCTGTGTGCGTATCTGTTTCTTTGTGTGTGTCTGAGTCTGTGTGTGTCCACATATACCATTGTAAGGACATTTGGGTTGTCCTTGTATCTGTGTCCCTGGGCATGTGTGTCCACCCCTCGAGCTCTGTTAGCTTTCCATGACCCTACTTGTGCCCCTTCTCATTTCCCAGCCAGCTCTAGGCCCCTCCAGGGCTCCAACAGCCCCACAGTCTCCCAGGTGTGAAGTCCCTGAGCTTTGTGGCACATGGAACTGGTGCAGAGCAGAGGGGCAGGCAGGCACCATGCATCCTTGGGGTCCCATAGACCCCAACCCTTGGAAGCCCCCCCACCCCTTCCTCAGGATTGGTTTCTGACTTGAAATTGCCAATCTCAGATCGTGCTGCCAGGAGCCTGCACCAGGCTGGTTCCCATGGCAACGTGGAAGCCGCCAGGCCGGGCTCATAAAACAGGTCATAAAGCCGAGGGATGGGAGGAGGGGGGTGAGTTGCAGGGCTGAAGGAGGGGCTCACTGCCAAAGTGGGTGCTGGGGCCTCTTTCCTTGGAGACCATGGCGCGCTGCACCCATTGCCCCCACAGAGCCAGTGAAGGTGGGAGAGGGCAGCACATGCTGAGCCGGCTCAGCCCAGGGGCTTCCATCAGCCCAGACTTGGGGTGTGTTTCTCCAGAAGGACTTGGGGAGGAAGCTGCAAGGACTATGGAGACCAGCTCCTGCAACACCTCCTACTCCCATCGCTCAGATGGAGTCGTGGAAGCCCAGAGAGGACTAGTGACTTGTTCAAAGTCATATAGCAAGATGGCAGCTGCTTGGACTCAAATCCAGGCCCCTTTTCCTGAAGCTAGGTATACCTTCCCACTGCCCAGATACCTCAGGGCATTGGGTATTGGTAGAAGAAAGCAGAATAGCAATTTCTGTGTATTGAGTGCTTAGTTGGTACCAGGTATAATACTGCACCCTTCACATGGCCCTTTTGTAGTTCTTGCAGTAACCCTATAACTTAGACATCATTAACATAATTTTAGAGGTGAAAAAACTGAGTATCAGAGAGGTGATGTGATTTGCCCCAGGTTACAGGGCTAGACAGTGGGAGAACCGAGATGTGAACCCAGGCCTGTTGATTCCAGAGTAGTACTCAAGAGCCCTAGTCCTTAATCCTGGGGTCTTTCTGAAGTGTAACTCTTGGGAGTGCTCATGGGGCCGCCTCACACTGGGTCCAGTCAGGGCCCTGGATCCAGTCATTGACAGTAGGAGCAGGAGGGGAAATAGCAGTTACTTGTTTGTTGTTGTTGTTTTAAAAATTCATTTACTTTTTCATTCATTCACTTGACAAATATTTATTAAGGACCTATTCTGTGCAGGCAGTATTCCAGGCACTGAGGATACAGCAGTGAACAAAACAGGCAGTCCCTGGCCGCATGGACCTCCCTCTGAGTGGGGAGAGGCAGACAGTAAATAGAGAAACAATAAAGATGTGTGTCAGGCGCTGATAAGTGCTATGGCGAGAAACAGAGCAGGAGATGGGGACAGTGCATGATGGCAGGGTCAGAGAAGGCTTCTCTAAGGTGGTGACATTTGAATGGTGATCCAAAGGAGGTGAGGGCGTGAGCCATATGGGGATATCCAGAGAAGGGTCTGTGGCAGAGGAAATAGCCGGAGCTGAGGTCCTGAGATGGGAGCATGTCTGGCATGTTGGAGGAGCAGAGGGCAGGTCCTTGTGGCTGGAGCAGAGCAAGAGAGGGGAGCGTGTTGGTGGGAAGGAGGTGGAGGAGTCAGTGGGTGTCAGACCTAGCAGGGTCCTAAAGGATTTTCTTCGGAGTGAGTTGGAACCATTGGAGGTTCTGAGCGGAGGAGTGGAATAATCTGATTTCATTTTTAAGAGGATGCTTCTGGCAGCTGGGGTGAGGAGGTACTGCAGGGAGCGGGGCAGGAAAGTGGACTGAAAAGTTATCGCGGTAGGTGAGTGTCAGATGGTGGAGGCTGGGGCGGCTAGAGGGGAGGAGGCGGTGACCAGCGGGCACCTTTGGTTACATTTTAAAGGTTCAGCCACAGGCTTGGGGTAGGAGAACCCTGATCCAGGATGACTGCAGGCTTTTTGGCTTAAGCCAGAATGGAGTTGTCACGTACGGAGGTGGGAAAGCTGCAGGGAGAGCGGCTTCGTGCCTGGGCTTTGCACATCTCAATTCATTTAAGCCTCACTTTCTACCAGCGGCTCTCACACTTGAGTGAGCCAGCACCGAGTCACCTGAGAGGCTTGTTAAAACCCAGAATGCTGGGCCCCACAGCTAGAGTTTCCCTTCAGTGAAGGTGGGGCGGGGCCTGGGCTTTGATTTCTAATCAGTTCCCTGGTGATGCTGAGGCTGCTTGTCCCAGGAGCTCACCTTGAGAGCCACATGGTGACGTGATTGTTACAGCTGAGAGAATGGAGGCTGGGAGAGGGGTAGTGACCCGCCCAGTCCACACAGCTGAAAGGTGTCTAGTCATGAAGCCAGCAATCAAGACAAGACCTCTTGGGTTTTTGGCCAGCTTCTGCTCCCTGATAGGGAGAGAAGGGAGCCCCTAGGAGTCTAAGCCCAAGACTGCCCCTATCCCTCCATCCATACACATATATTCAAGGCTGGGTTCTAAGGAAAGGACCCAGGGCCCGTCTGGTCTCAAGGGTGTTTCTATAGATAGTATAATAAAGCCATGTATGTTTCTCTAATTTCTCCACCCCCAGCCTTGACCCTGCCTGGCTTGCTAAGCCTTGTGCCCAGCAGGTGAGTTTTGCTGTAACACATGGCATCTCATTTCTTTATTTTATACCCATTCACTATGTTCAGAGGCTGCGGTTGTCAGGGGTGTTGTCTGCAATCTATTTCTGGTTCTCCTAGTGTGGGAACTTGGTGGGATTGTGCTCTCTGCCTCCCTTGAAGTTAAACATGGCCATGGGATTTGATTTAGTGAAAGATCTGTGCACAGAAGTGAGGCACGCTTCTTCCTGGTGGAGCCTTGGAGTTGGGAAGTGTTTGCTTCCTCTACACGCCGCCAGGGGAGACTGGTGGGCTTTGGATGGGAGGGCAGCCAGCTTGGGTGTCTGACTAGGATGATATGGAGCAGAGGCCCCGCCAACTGCAGATGGACATGTAACATGAGTAAGAAACCATTTTTTTTTTTTTTTTAAGCCAGAGGTTGGCAAACTTTCTTGGCCAGAAAGTGAATATTTTAGGCTTGTTGCAGCCGCTCAACTCTGCTGTTGTAGCAAGGAAGCAGCTGTGCACAAGATGTCGACGCGTGCTCATGGCTATGTTCCGAAGAGACTCAATTTACCGAAGAAAGTGGCCAGCTCTCAGGCCATAAACTTTCTACCGCCTGAAGCCTTGAGAATTGCAGGTTGTTTGTTTCTGTGTCATGAGCCAGCCATACTGACTATGTGTTAGTGGCCTTGCTTGTACAGGCAACAAATCCTGCTGTGCCCATGCGACGGCAGGGCAGTAACCAGGGAAGGCACACTTGACTTTGGCCAGATATCTTGTGATTTCCCTCCTGGGTCCTTTCCCCACCCTGCTCCCTGCTCTTTGTCCTGAGAGGTTGGTCTTCAGGGACCATGTCAATGACTTCCCTTGTCCTCTGGCCTTCAGCTGGACCTGGCCCATGGGGAGCAATGGCAGGGCGTGGGAGTGAGGAGGCGAGGCTGGGGTATCTATTCCCAGCTCTCTCCCTGCAGGGTCATCTCAGGTGGGCTGTGTCCCCCAACTGAAGGCACCACTGCTCTCAGGGAGCTTTCTGTCTCTGGATGACAGTAGCTTCTCTCTCCTCTCACCCTTTAGGCTGATAATCCATTTGCATCAGTTCTGGGGTACTGCTTTATCCTTTGGGGCTTCCTATACCCTGCCCATTCCCCTGTAAATCATCTCTTTATGAAACTAGGATCAAACGACTCGACTGACTGGTGCTGTCTGCTCTTGCCAGGACCTGCCACGACCCTGACTGGGACCCCTTTGAGGTACACATGTCTAGGTTCCAGTTCTGATCTGGTTGCTACCTTGGGTGAATCACTTCATCTTTTTGACCCTCTGGATTTTCTCTTCTGCACAATTGAGTAAAAATAACCTCCAGAAGAGGAGGAGGGGTTTCATAAACCCGTGATAGCTGTACAATGTCAGAAGGCATCATAATTAGCTTTAGGAAAGAAAGGAGAGAGGGAGGGAGGAAGGAATCTCACAACATCTTGAAGAGAAAAGAAACATTAGTATATTTGTCAGCTGGGAACTGAGGCTAAGGCTTGGTGGGATGGTGTGTTCAGGGGTTCTGAAAGGGTCTGAACCCTGAACAGACATCGGTGTAGCCATGTCTGGTTTAGTCCCTTCTGGAGACACTGCTTAAAAGAGTCCCTAAAAGCAGAGGATGAGGCCTCAGCCAGAGCTGGCTCAAATGTGGGCTCTGCCACTCCTTGCTGTGTGGCGGTGGGCAAGTGATACCCCTTCCCTGTGTCTCATCTAAGAGTGGGGATACGAGTACCTTCAACATGTGAAGGCTGGAACAGAAGCTCTGGGAAAGCAGGCATCCTGATTCTTTCTGACAACTGTATGCTGGCGTCTGACACACGTTGATGCCCAGTGTTTATTGGGTGAATGAATGTATCTATGTAGAACCCTTAATACAGCACCTCCTTTATAAGTGCCAGTGAATGGCGGCTTCAAGTAAACAAACATAATTAGTACCTGAGTTTTGTCTTCAGCTGTTCAACAAGAGGCAGGCATCTTGTGGTTAACTGCTGGACCCTGGAGCCTCCCTGCCTGGGCTCAAGCCCTGGTTCTACCAGTTTTCAGCCTGTGGCCTTTGGCACCTCATCTAAACTTCCTCGTATAGAAGATGGGATTCAGAGTAATGCCTGCCTCATAGAATTGCCAAGGACTGCAGGAAGTTTAACATGTACCCGGCACAGAGTTAGTGCTAATGAGCGGTAACCATCACTTTTCCTGCTCATGCCGGGGAGGGGGTGAGCAGGCTCTTTGAGCACCTCTGGGTTTGCTGGCATTACCCCAGGGCTGGGGATAACCCTAGGCAACTCGTCAGGTGACAGTGGCCTAACGCTATCCTCCAGGAGCCTCAGCTCTCCTGTCTGCAAAGTGAGAGGTAGAAGTTGAAGCCGGGGACCTCTGAGGTCCCCAGTCGCTCTCACCTGTACACGGGCCACTCCTTGGCCAGGGCCATGCTATGTCCCTTCGTGCCCAGGAGATGGGGTTTCCGGATGTGAACAGCCCCTGGGCGGGGGGAGGGGGGAAGTCAGGACTCTCCCCAGCTCCCCTGGGGCCAGTGGCAAGAGTGATGACTTCACAACCTCTACTGCCAGTGGTTTTGTGTTCTTTTTATCATTTTAAAGCCGTGAGGTACGATATTTTTCACAGAACTAAAACGATATTTTTCACAGAACTAGAACAAATAATTTCAAGATTTGTATGGAAATACAAAAAAACCACGAATAGCCAAAGCAATCTTGAGAAAGAAGAATGGAACTGGAGGAATCAATTTGCCTGACTTCAGGCTCTACTACAAAGCCACAGTCATCAAGACAGTATGGTATTGGCACAAAGACAGACATATAGATCAATGGAACAAAATAGAAAGCCCAGAGATAAATCCACACACATATGGACACCTTATCTTTGACAAAGGAGGCAAGAATATACAATGGAGTAAAGACAATCTCTTTAACAAGTGGTGCTGGGAAAACTGGTCAACCACTTGTAAAAGAATGAAACTAGATCACTTTCTAACACCGCACACAAAGATAAACTCAAAATGGATTAAAGATCTAAATGTAAGACCAGAAACTATAAAACTCTTAGAGGAGAACATAGGCAAAACACTCTCCGACATAAACCACAGCAGGATCCTCTATGATCCACCTCCCAGAATTCTGGAAATAAAAGCAAAAATAAACAAATGTGATCTAATTAAAATTAAAAGCTTCTGCACAACAAAGGAAAACATAAGCAAAGTGAAAAGACAGCCTTCCGAATGGGAGAAAATAATAGCAAATGAAGCAACTGACAAACAACTAATCTCAAAAATATACAAGCAACTCCTGAAACTCAATTCCAGAAAAATAAACGACCCAATCAAAAAATGGGCCAAAGAACTAAATAGACATTTCTCCAAAGAAGACATACGGATGGCTAACAAACACATGAAAATATGCTCAACATCACTCATTATTAGAGAAATGCAAATCAAAACCACAATGAGGTACCACTTCACACCAGTCAGAATGTCTGCGATCCAAAAATCTGCAAGCAATAAATGCTGGAGAGGGTGTGGAGAGAAGGGAACCCTCCTACACTGTTGGTGGGAATGCAAACTAGTACAGCCACTATGGAGAACAGTGTGGAGATTCCTTAAAAAATTGCAAATAGAACTGCCTTATGACCCAGCAATCCCACTGTTGGGCATACACACGGAGGAAACCAGAATTGAAAGAGACACATGTACCCCAATGTTCATCGCAGCACTGTTTATAATAGCCAGGACATGGAAACAACCTAGATGTCCATCAGCAGATGAATGGATGAGAAAGCTGTGGTACATATACACAATGGAGTATTACTCAGCCATTAAAAAGAATACATTTGAATCAGTTCTGATGAGATGGATGAAACTGGAGCCAATTATACAGAGTGAAGTGAGCCAGAAAGAAAAACACCAATACAGTATACTAACACATATATATGGAATTTAGAAAGATGGCAATGATGACCCTGTATGCAGGACAGCAAAAAAGACACAGATGTGTATAGCGGACTTTTGGACTCAGAGGGAGAGGGAGAGGGTGTGATGATTTGGGAGAATGGCATTGAAACATGTATAATATCATGTAAGAATCGAATTGCCAGTCTATGTCTGATGCAGGATATGGCACGCTTGGGGCTGATGCGTGGGGATGACCCAGAGAGATGTTGTGGGGAGGGGGGTGGGAGGGGGGTTCATGTTTGGGAATGCATGTACACCTGTGGTGGATTCATGTCAATCTATGCCAAAACCAATACAGAATTGTAAAGTAAAAATTATAAATAAATAAATTAATTAAAAAAAAAAGCCACGCGGTGGGAGGAGGAAGCCCTCTCAGGAGGGGGGGGGGGGGCTTGCTTTTTCCAGGCCCCTCCTCCTCTGTGCCCATTTCCCTGGCCCCAGTGGTGGAACCCAACTGCTAGTGCAGGGGGAGGCAGCAGCCCCTTGGCACCCGAAGCTGAGATGTGTTCCTCACAAGTGCCATGAGGCTTCTTTTTTTAGCCACCATGGGCTGACTAATGTCTGAGAGCATTGGTCCCTCCCCGTCCGGTGGTGGCACAGGTGCCCCAGAGAGCAGGGTGTAAGCAGCTTGTAACTCTTAGGGGGCTTTGTGAAGCTCTTGTCCCCATTCAGGGTTCACTTTCCCCATGAAGACTGGACTCTTATGAATGAAGAAGTCCCTTTCTGCACTGAGCAGTGAAGTTTCTCTAGAAACCCCAAGCCCCTTCTGATTGAGTGGGACCCAAGCACCCTAGCAGCCTTTCCTCCGTGGTGGGGTGAGCCCTCCCAGAGTTCATTTCCCCTGTGCAGCAAGGGCTCGCAGCAGCTGTCTCCTCGGTATATTTTTGGATTCTCCTTACTGTTGCAAGAGTAGTTCCAACTTCCCCTTCCTGAAGTCAGCAGTGTCTGGTCCAAATGGGCCCTGCTTCGGTCTGCTTCTCATCATATTTTCCACTTTGCATAATCGAAAACTTGTCCAGGGTGTGTGCTTGACATTGGCCAAGTACCCTCCCCGAAGTTCCACTAGCTAGTGAACTTAACACGCTGAGGGCGCAGCACACTGCGCTAAGTTGGGCTGATGGGTTGGCATGGGATTTGGAGACTCTGGTGCTAGGCCAAGTCTGGTTTTTTGTGGGAGCCGTGAAAATGCACCACTCAGGTCTGCTGCTGCAGGGAGCGGGTTTGACTGACAGCTGCAGCTGCTGCCCCTTGGGACATGCCACCTTGTTTCTGTTGAGCCCCCACTTCCTGTGGGCTGCTCTCAGCCAATGACTGAGCCAGGCAGGAGTACTGAAGCAGGACACCCTGCAGATATGCAGAGCCTCTCTGATTATGCCTTTGCTCAAGGATGCCCCACCAACATAGTGGAACCTTTCTTGGAGTCGTGCTGTAGTCTAAGATTCTTGACTATGCAACTGCCTTCTCTCCCTTCCCCCTCCCCAAGTGTCAGACCGGCATCATTCTAGTCTGAGGACTCTCCCCGTCTCGTCCTGCTCCCTATCTCAAAGTCTCTAGCCTATCTCATCCAGTCTTGACGTCTCACACACAGACCCCGCACACAGTCATCCACTGGTTGAAGGTACTCACAGCAAATGATAAGAACAACTTTCTAATCCCTACTGCCGCCTCATGGAGGAAGAAGCTCAGAGAAGGAGGTAACTTACTCAAACCCGCAGTAAGAAAATAACTGTAGAGTCTCCAAAATTTTTTGTTCATATCAGTCTCACCCTCTATACTGTGGGAGTCAGCGAGCACAGGCAGTAAGTCACTTTTTGGTTACGGTTGTGACCGTCTCATCAGAGCCTCACAGAATCCTTGGCAATCAAATATTTGCTGAAAGTGCAAACGAATAAAAGAGCAGCAAAAGAGCTGTGAACAGTGGTCAAGAGGCTTATCAACATTGCAAAAAGGGTGTACTTTCGGCTGTAAAATGAAGGAGTTTTTGTTTGAAAGTCCGCAGCCCCAGCTAAATATGAGGTGTGACTTTGAGTTTCTATATTTATTAAAACATATTTAGCTTCCCTTTCTTTCTTTTTCACTCCTGTTCTCTCCATATTTATGAAACAACAACAAAAAAATTAGTCAAATTTAGTTTCAAACTCCTTGTTCTGCCACCTACTACCTTCTGGGCCTCAGTTCCCTTATCAATAAAATGGGGGTAGAAATGTCTACTTCACCAAAAGACGGGGTGGAGTGGTCACACAGCAGGTTGTGTTCTCCTGCCAGTGCCTCCTGTCAGCCCACTGAGGTTGGGCTCAGCCCCAGTACCCAGCCTGGGCCGGGTGGAAAGGTATGGCGGCCGCAGTGGTTGGAGCGTCGGTCCCCAGAGGAAGCTTGGTGCTGGCAGCCTGCTCCTTCCCCCAGCTGTGTGGTGGCATCCTGCCAGCCTTTCCAAGCCTGCAGGCGAATCTCAGGCCCCTGGCTGTCCCAGTTTCTGCTGACAGCAGAGGGACCAAGCATGAGTCACTGCATCAACACCAGGTTTCCGCAGCTGCCCTTGGGCCAACGAGGCCTGACTGGATTAGTAACTGGATCACAGTCCCCGCCCCTGAGAGCATCAGGGGCTCAGGAACCCCTAGGCCGGCTGTCCCTGCTGCAAGAGACTTTGGCCTCTGTTATTCCAGCCTCCTTGGACCTTACTTCCTAGATGGGGAAACTGAGGCTTGAGGGAAAGCTTGGCCCAGGTCACACTGGAATTCAGTGGCAGAATAGGAAGTAGAACCTACATTTCCCAGCCCCTACTCTAAAAGTGTGCCTCAGTTTTCTCCACTCTCCCCTCACCGCTGTCACCCTCGTGAGCCCAGCCATGATAGTTGTCACCTGGAGGCTGCAGCAGCCGCTATCCAATCAGTTCTTACACAGCACAGGGGTGGTGGGGGAGGACCTAAAAATAAGGATTAGCTCATGTTACCCCCCGGCAAACCCATCTCACCCAGAATAAAGACCCAAGGGTGGAACTAGGAGCCTCCAGCCCCGTGGTCTGTCCTGCCCCTGGATTCTTTACCACTCTCTTCCCAGGCATGTGATTCCAATCATGCTGGCCTTCTCTGTGCATCTGGAAGATAACAGGTCAGTCCACCTCGGAGCCTCCACGTGTGCTGTTCCCTTTGACTTGTCCCCCAGCTTCCCCATGGGTGGTTGTTTCCATCTTCCAACCACAGGCAAACGTAGGCTCGGCCAAAGCGGCTCTTCCCCCGTGCTAGCCGCTCTCTAGCCACCCTGTCTTATTCCTCACAGCTCACAGCTCCAGCTCAATGACTGTGTTATCACATTAATGCATTTGCTTACTTGTCGGTCCTTTGCAGCCCCCCCAGAGTGGATGCCTCCTGAAGACAGGGGTCTCACTCTCCACTGTGGTTCCAGCGCCTGAAAGAGTCTCTGGTACAGAGTAGATGCTCAGCAAATTTCTTGAAAGGACAAATGACTGAGGGAATGAAAAGAATGGACAGTAGAATTGGTAGATGTGGAGGGAGAGGACTGATTTCAGGGGAAAGCTACCAAAGAAGAAGTCTGCTTATATTTCTTTACTCACTTAATTCCCTTTTATCTGAGTAGTACCCTCCTCCTTCCTTCTGGGTTCCTAGCCATCCCCTTTCTCCTGCTTGCTCTCTCTTACTACTGACTCACCTTTATTCTCAGGAAAAATAATTCACATTCAGATGTGAGAACAGAGCAGTCTCACTGAAATGAAGTTTTTGTTTTCTTTTTTTTAGCTACTTTCAAAGTTTGAAGCCAAATAAATGAATTGCTAAGAGTGGGATCACTGCACTAGTGAGATTGGGGGACTGTCCTGAGAGCACATTCAGTGTGCAGCTATCCCCCTGTCTCACGTACCCTCTGGGTGTCCACCCTCAATTCAGGTTGGACTATATGGCCTTCTGGATTGCGCTGGTCTCTATCACCTCACTCCCCTCCCTCATCCACCACTTTCCCAAGATAAATCAACCAGGTCAGTCAACACGTTTTGATGAAAAAGAAACAAGTTAGTCTTTTGACTCGACAAAGTGGGCCTTTCTCGAGGCAGAGGGGCTGGGGCAGTCGGGAGCATGTGGAATAAGCACTGCCGGGCCAAGACAAGGCCTCTTTTGTGCCCCAAGACAAAGATAGAGTGTCCCGGCAAGATGGGGCCAGCGCCTTTCCAACACCAGCTCCGGTAGTTCGGATTGGCTGGCGGTCAGACAAGCCCACCCCGTGACTGGGCAGCCCCGGCTCCTAGCCACCAGCCACCCCCCACCCCCCACTCCTTCGTTTGGCAAACAATTGGGTGGGAGTGAAACAAATCATGAAACCAGACTGTCTGCTCTGTCCTGGCCACCTGGTACTCATGGAGTTGGAAATTCTCAAATCTTAGAGACCTGGTACTTGTGAGGTCAAAAGACTGAGGCTTCCATGGCCTTTGGAGATGAACAGATATTTTGGGTTTTGGTTCCAGGTTGGATGGCCTTGGATAAGTCTCACACTTTTCAGAGTTTTGGTTTCCCCATCTGCAAAATGGTGCAACGGTTTACCTACAGCTGTTCAATAGATTCAGTGAGATGGCACTTTTAAAAAACAAGGCCCATGCCTGGCACAAAGAGGGTTCTCAGTCATTGTGATGCACAGTCCTTTACATTGAGATAACATCTGTTATCTCAATACATGCTCAGAATACTGCCACCACTCTCCCAGACTATGGGGCTATGGGGATAATCATCCCCACTGACTGAAGAAGAAACTGAGGCTTGGAGAAGCAGAACTCCTAGGGAAGCTTTCTGGAAGGGCACCCACAAGGTCATGAGTTGCACAGGCCAATAGATCCTGAGAGGGTAAAAGAATCTCCAAGGCAAAAATGTTGAGACACTCAGAGACTAATGCTCAGGGCCTTTGCAAATGCTATGCCTTCTGTAGGGAATGCATTTTCCTTTCCTTTTTGGGTGGAATAGGGACAGGTTAATGCTGCCATACCTTTTGAGACTCAGTTTAGTCCAGGGAAGGAGAAAATTCACCTTTCCCTGGGAAACTTTTTGGTACTATTAAAATTTTTTTTCCTCTATGGAAAAGATTTAAAACAGAAGTATTTTGTTGAATGTGTTTATTTACTTAACAGATACTTACTGAGCACCTACTATTCATCAGATACTGTTAATAAGGATGAGGTCCTCACCACCAGGGTCTGACATTCTAACTTGGGCTCTCAGCATTGGCTGCCCATTGAAATCATCTGGGGAGCTTAAAAAAAAAAATCCTTGATGCCTGGGCCTCATGCCAGTGATCTGGTTTCAACTGGTCTGCAGTGGGTGATCAGGATTTTAAAGAGCTCCCAGGCGACTCCAATGTACACTGATGTTTAAAGAACCACAGGTTTGGGTGAGGAGACGAATGAAGAAATCACCAGAAATACATCAGACAGGGACAGGTACTGAAGGAGAACTCTTCAGGGAAGAGGGCCCAGTAAAAGGGGCTTGCTGTTTAGACTCTTGATCATAGAGGGCTGTTCAAGGAGGTGACACTGGAGGAGGAGGGACCCAAAGAAAGTGAGGGAATGAAACATGGAAAATCTATGGGTGGGGAGCAGCCAGAGTGCAATTCTAGGTGAACAGCTGGATCCTTGGCCAGAAAAAGTTCTGAAACTCTTGCTCTCTCCAGTCCTTAAGCTCCAACATTCTGGTTTCCTCAGACTCAAAGACGATAATGCTGTTCTGAGGTCTTGATTCTCCTCTTCCTTCCTGGCTATACCTTCCAGACACATCCTCCTATTGTAGCCCTAGTAACCCAAGTAGAAAAATAAGGAAAACCTGATCCAAATAGTGGGATTGTCTTCACCTCTCCCAGGGTGCTCCAGATGAGATCTCCAAATGAGTCTCTTTCTCCTTCTCCCTCACCGAGTCCTCACTCTACCCTAGCCCATAGAAACATGGGGCTCGGAGGAGTGAGGGGAGAGGTGGCCACCAGAGGTCAAGGAGTCCCACATTGTGCCTTGGGGAAGGTGGGCCCTCTATGAGGGGGCCATCTGGGTCCATTTGACCTGGATTCTGGGGTCCCCAGAGCTAAGGGATGCTCTGGCTTCACAGATCAGAAGCAGACTGGGCATGGCCAAATGTACGATAAGTAGCCTGGTCTGTTTTGAAGTCATGAGCACGTCAGCCTAAGTGAGCTTTCTGTGTCACCTTGTCCAGTGAAATTCAGAGGCTTAGGCTCTCAGAGTCCTCAGTATTAATTACTTAGAAATTTACTTTAGAGTGTTGCCTTAGAATTGTATTCAAATAATACAGAAATGTCATATCCTTAGGTTAGAATATTGTCTTATAATATCATAGCAGGACGTTCGGAGAAGGCAATGGCACCCCACTCCAGTACTCTTGCCAGGAAAATCCCATGGATGGAGGAGCCTGGTAGACTGTGGTCAAAGGGGTCACTAAATTTGGACATGACTGAGCGACTTCACTCTCACTTCTCACTTTATTGCACTGGAGAAGGAAATGGCAACCCACTCCAGTGTTCTTGCCTGGAGAATCCTAGGAACGGGGGAGCCTGGTGGGCTGATATCTATGGGGTCGCACAGAGTTGGACACGATTGAAGTGACTTAGCAACAGCAGCAGGACATTATGTAATGTTGTGTGTTATAATATTATGCGCTTCAGAGTGTTAGATTAGAATGTGGGTTAGAACTGTGCTAAAATGTTGAAGTAGAATATTAAGCTGCGTCAGAATGTAGTATTTGAATGTTATGTTATTGTAGTATATTAGAGCGTTACACAAAATATTGTTGAAATGTTCTGTTAGCATGTTTTCTAAGGATGGCAAGTGGCATCTTTAGCCAAAAGCCAGCACAGGGAATTGCGGGGTGCTTTGATAGGGTGCAGAGCAAGGAGGGGCCTGGCCGTTTCAGGAGGGCTGGACTTGGGTTCAGCTCTGCTGCTGACTCTTTCCCCAACTCTCCCTTTCTCTGGACCTCGGTTTCCCCACTTTGGAGACAGGGGCTGTTGGACAGTGTTTTCTACAGCGTCTCTCACACTGACTATGGGGCTCCAAGTGCTGGAATTTTGCCTTTCGCCTCCTCCCGGACAGGAAGTGAAAATTCTCTTTAACAATGAGGTTGATCTTATCAGGGAATAAATGACTTTCTGGGAGTAAACAGCTTCCTCACAGACAGGAAAAGTAAGAGGATAGAGCAACTGCAGCCAGAACATGGGCCCTCCAGCCAATAGCCCATTGCCTCCCTAAAGGCAAAACAATCCCTCCCCCAAACTGGGGAAGAACCAGGGTCCCCTGCCTTCCCCCAAGAACACTCTCTACCCCACCTTCGACACCGCTTGGTCCTCTCCTGACTGTACTCCTGGAATTCCCACCACTGATGTAAGGAAGGAATTGCTGAGTTTTGAGATACCCCCATCCCCACCCCAAGGCCTCGGCCAGATCCCCAGCATCTCATGTCTGTCCCTTTCTTCATGTGGGTCAGGCCCCTTCAGAGGTAGGTTTTGAACAGAGTTCAAGCAAAAATACCCTGGGATTCCTCAGCCCCAACTCTCACTGCTCCTTACTCCTGAGAAGGAAAAAATGAGTGATGCCAAGGTGACCTGGGAAAAGCCACATGCTCACACATACCATTCTGTACATTTTCAGGGTTTTTATCCACTGCCACTCACCCACAGACCTCAGGGGTCTATGATCTAAGATATTAAGAGCATGTCTGGCCATGCTAATGACCATGTGTGTGCTTGTGTAAGCGACTTCTCTTCTGTGTCCTCAGCAGCAAAATGGGGTGGAGGTTTTGATCTTGTTGGGCATGGTGGGCATGAACTTGATACAATACCTGCAAAGCATTTAGCCCAGCACCTATCAAGTGGCAGGTGCACTGAGCTAGTTGAGGTTGAGGATGTCCAGATCTGGGAGACCCCACATCCATACCTATGCCTCCAATCTGAAGTCTGGGCCCCAATTTCTCTGCATGCTTCTGTTTGGAGAGTACCTGGTCATCCAAGGTCATCCTGAGATGAAAGGGGATATCCATAGGAGAAAGGGAGCCAGGAGTCTTTGTGGTTGGAAGAAGGTTTTCCTAGCAAGTTGACAATGAGTGTGATGGGTTTTGCTGAAACAAATTCTTGATATGTGCAAGGATCTGATAAAGCAGACCAGACCTTGAAACGTAGAGTCAAAAACTGGGCAAGGTTCTAGCCCCCCATTTCTTCACTGGCTGACCTCTTCCTATTTTAGTTATTCAGTTATATTATCTGTAACATGGGGCTTAAAAAGGCACTTTCACAAGGCCATTGTGAGGGTCAAATAAGAAGCTTGTGTGGTATGAGGATGGAGAGCAAATGGTGTCATGCAGAAATGGAGCAGGGAGGAAGGAGTGTAAGTGAAGGAAGGAGGGAATGACTTAAGGACATGCAAGCTATGGGCAGTGCCTTGGGAAGTCCCCTGGGCAACTTTATAGAAGTAGCATGGGGTGGGCAGTCAGCTGAATTGAGTCTGAGTGCCAGCTCTGCCATTAGCTTCCTGTGTGAACTTTAGCTGGTCCCTTGACATCTCTAAGCCTCAGTGTCCTCATAGGTAACAGCCAATCAGACTGGATGCCCTCCAATGATTCACCCTCCCTTGGTCCCTCAGATTTCTTATTATGCAATTTGGCTGAGGATGCTCAAATTGCCCACAATTCCTAAACACCTTCATTCTCATCTTCATGATTTGCCCAAGGATGGCAAAGAAAAGATCTCAAACTTTTGGATAGGGTAGTTGGGAAAGTTGAGGGCAACCAGCGGCCAGTGCTCCCTACCTGAAGTTTGGTGGTAATCCCGATTCTATCTGCCTGCTTCCCTGTAATCACTTGCTGGGAATAGTGGGAAGTGAGCTAGACACAGTACCTAACACTGGAGCAAAGCAGTGAGTAATACAGATCCAGTTCTTGCTGTCATGGAACTAACATTCAGGAATTAGCATGAGCTCTAATACATTAGAACTCTGATATTTGGTACATATATGCTTATTATTGCTATTACTTTCTTGTTCAATTGACACTCACTAATATATAATGTCCTTCTTTGTCTTTTATAACAATGTTTGGCTTAAAGTCTATTTTGTCTGTATTACTATAGACACAAGAGAATGCACTGGGGATAGAAAACACCCTCTTCCAACAACACAAGAGATAACTCTACACATGGACATCACCAGATGGTCAATACTGAAATCAAATTGATTATATTCTTTGCAGCTGAAGATGGAGAAGCTTTCTAGGGTCAGCAAAATCAAGACTGGGAGCTGACTGTGGCTCAGATCATGAACTCCTTATTGTTAAATTCAGACTTAAATTGAAGAAAGTAAGGAAAACCACTAGACCATTCAGGTATGACTTAAATCAAATCCCTCATGATTATACAGTGGCAGTGACAAATAGATTCCAAGGATAAGATCTGATAGGCAGAGTGCCTGAAGAACTATGGACAGAGGCTTGTGATATTATACAGGAGGTGGTGATCAAAATTATCTCCAAGAAAAAGAAATGCAAAAAAGCAAAATGGTTGCCTGAGTAGGCCTTAAAAATAGCTGAGAAATGAAGAGAAGAGAAAGGCAAAAGAGAAAAGAAAAGATATATCCATCTAAATGCAGAGTTCCAAAGAATAGCAAGGAGAGGTAAGAAAACCTTTCTAAGGGATCAATGCAAAGAAATAGAGGAAAACAATAGAATGGAAAAGACTGGAGATCTCTTTAAGAAAATTAGAGATACCAATGGGAACATTTCATGCAAAGATGGGCACAATTAAGGACAGAAACTGTATGGACCTAACAGAAGCAGAAATATTAAGAAGAGGTGGCAAGAATACACAGAAGAACCATACAAAAAAGATATTAATGACCCAGATAACCACGATGGTGTGATCACTCACCTATAGCCAGACATCCTGGAATGCAAAGTCAAGTAGGTCTTAGGAAGCATCACTCCAAACAAAGCTAGTAGAGGTAATGGAATTCTAGCTGAGCTATTTCAAATCCTAAAAGATGATGCTACGAAAGCGCTGCACTCAATATGCCAGGAAATTTGGAAAACTCAGCAGTGACCATAGGACGGGAAAAGGTCAGTTTTCATTTCAATCCCAGAGAAAGGCAATGCCAAAGAATGTTAGAACTACTACACAATTGCACTCATCTCACACGCTAGTAAAGTGAAGTTGCTCAGTTGTGTCCAACTCTTTGCCACCCCATGGACTGTAGCCTACCTGACTCCTCTGTCCATGGGATTTTCCAGGCAATAGTACTGGAGTGGATTGCCATTTCCTTCTCCAGGGGATCTTCCCGACCCAGGGATCAAACCCAGGTCTCCCGCATTGTAGACAGATGCTTTACCATCTGAACCACTCAAAATTCTCCAAGCTAGGCTTCAACAGTACATGAACCATGAAATTCCAGATGTTCAAGCTGGATTTAGAAAAGGCAGAGGAACTAGAGATCAAATTGCCAACATCTGTTGGATCATAGAACAAGCAAGAGAATTCCAGAAAAAGCGTCTGCTTTATTGACTACACCAAAGCCTTTGACTGTGTGGATCACAACAAACTATGGAAAATTCTTCAAGAGATGGGAATACCAGATCACCTGACCTGTCTCCTGCAAAACTTGTATGCAGATTGAGAAGCAACAGTTAGAACCAGACATGGAACAACAGACTGGTTCCAAATAGGAAAAGGAGTATGACAAGGCTGTACATTTTCACCTAGCTTGTTTAACTTATATGCAGAGTACATCATGCAAAATGCCAGGCTGGATGCAGCACTAGCTGGAATCAAGATTGCCGGGAGAAATATCAATAACCTCAGATAAGCAGATGACACCACCCTTATGGCAGAAAGCAAAGAGGAACTAAAGAGCCTCTTGATGAAAGTGAAAGAGGAGAGTGAAAAAGTTGACTTAAAATTCAACATGCAAAAAACGAAGACCATGGCATCTGATCCCATCACTTCATGGCAAGTAGATGGGGAAATAATGGAAACAGTGGCAGATTTTATTTCTAGGCTTCAAAATCACTGTGGATGGTGATTTCAGCCATGAGATGAAAAGACACTTGCTCCTTGGAAGAAAAGCCATGGCAAACCTAGACAGCACATTAAAAAGCAGAGACATTACTTTTCCAAAAAAGTCCATATATTCAAAGCTATGATTTTTCCATTAGTCATGTATGGATGTTAGAGTTGGACCATGAAGAAAGCTGAGCATGGAAGAATTCATGCTTTTGAACTGTGGTGCCAGAGAAGACTTTTGAGAGTCCCTTGGACTGCAAAGAGATCCGACCCATCCATCCTAAAGGAAATCAGTCCTGGGTATTGATTGGAAGGACTGCTGTTGAAGCTGAAACTCCAGTACTTCGGCCACCTGATGTGAAGAGCTGACTCATTTGAAAAGACCCTGATATTGGGAAAGATTGAGGGCAGGAGAAGAAGGGGACGACAGAGGATGAGATGGTTAGGTGGCATCACTGACTCAATGGGCATGAATTTGGGTAAACTCTGGGAGTTGGTGATGGACAGGGAGACCTGGCATGCTGCAGTTCATGGGGTCACAAAGAGTCGGACACGACTGAGCGACTGAACTGAACTAAATTGGACTGCAAGGAGATTAAACCAGTCAGTCCTAAAGGAAATCAGTCCTGAATATTCATTAGAAGAACTGATGCTGAAGCTGAAGCTCCAATACTTTGGCCACCTGATGGGAAGAACTGACTCCTTAAAAAAGACCCTGATGCTGGAAACATTGAAGGCAGGAGGAGAAGGGCAGCAGAGGATGAGATGATTGGATGGCATCACCAACTCGATGGGCATGAGTTTGAACTAGCTCCAGGAGATAGTAAAAGACAGGAAGACTGGGGTGCTGCAGTCCATGGGGTTGCAAAGAGTAGGACAAGACTGAGCGACTGAACAACAACAAAATGAGGATTACATATAACATCCTAAAGTCCTAACAATTTAATTTGAATGGATACCAATTAATTTCAATTGCATACAAAAATTCCACTCTTTTATTGTTCTATTCATTCTCCCATTTTAGTTACTGATGTCACAAATTATATCTTTAAACACTGTGTACCTACTAACATAGATTTATGATTAATTTTTATTCATTTGTCTTTTAAATCTTATAAAAAATAAAAGGTAGAGTTACAAACCAAAATTACAATAATATGTGCTTTTACGTTTGCCCAAGTACTTACCTTTATCAGATATTTTTATTTCTTCATATAGCTTTGAGTTACTATCTAGTATCTTTTTATTTTAACCTGAAGGATTCCCTTAGAATTTCTCATAGGTTAGGTCTAGTGGTAATGAATTACCTCAGTTTTTGTTTATCTTGATGTGTCTTAATTCTTCCCTCATTTTTTAGAAGGATATAGTTTTTCTGGATAAGAATTCTTTGATTGAAATCTATTTTTTTTTTGACACTTAAATATATTCTCCCACTTCCTTCTAGTCTTCAAGGTTTCTGCTGCGAAGTAGGCTAATAATCACATTAAAACTCTATTGTCCATAATGAGTCACCTCTCTCACTGTTTTTCAAGTTTTTTCTTTGGCTTGGGCATTTTACAATTTGATTATAATGCAGCTCAGAGTGGGTTGGTTAGAGTGCAACCAAATTGAAATTATTCAGCTTCTTGGATTTGTAGATACATGTACTTCATCAAGTTTGGGACATTTTAGCCATTTTCTTCTTCAAATAGTTTCTCTGCCTCTTTTTATCCTCTTCTTTGGGGACTCCCATAATACATATATTGGTCCTTTGTTGCTGTCCTACAAGCCCCCTAGATTTTATTCACATTCCTTCATTATTTTCCCCCCTGCTGTCCAGGCTCAAACTTTTCCGTTGTTCTTTCTTCAGGTTTACCGCATCTTTCTTCGGCCTGTTCAGTATTGCCCATCATAGGCAGCAGACTAGAAGACTAGGAAGAACCAAGCCCTCATCCCTCCCATGGAAGCATCAAGAACAAAACCAAAAACTAGAAACTCCACTGATCTAATATAGGAGCTCTGGAAAACAGTACCAGATTTGCAGCAACCGAGTGAACATACAATCAAGATGTCTGAGGCAAATGATTATGGGTGGACAGGTACAACAAACCATCTATGAACCCAGGCGTCTTGGTTCTATCTTCTCCCTGAAGCTTTTATGAGTGGTGCCTGCTGTGTCTCCCCACCTGAGATCCAAATTAGATGCAACAAGGACCAGTTCTTCAGGGAGTTCTCATCAGATCAGAAAGTTGCAAACAAGATCTGCCTCGAAACCTCTGGTTTGAGAGAGGGAACTAGGAACTGGGCTGCTGTCTCCCCCAGACCAAGATCACTGTTGTGCCAGGGAGAGGATGGAATAAGAGCTAATAAAATCACCACAAAACATTTGCTACTATTTTGAAGGTGGATTTTTCTTGATTGTGTGTTCATTTAGTTGCTATAAATTTCTGATTGTTTTTCAGAGCTCCTATATTAGTTCGGCCCAGTTTCTGGGTTTTTATTTTTGTTTTTGGTGCTTCCGTGGGAGGAATGAGAGTTTGGAGTATCCTCATCTGCCATTTTGCTGCCTCTGATGGACAATACGTTAGAAACACTGAAATATTTACCTGCATGATAAGAGAAAGGAGCAGCATCACTGGTGTGAACATGTATGTGGCAGAAGCTACTGTAAATGATTGGGATCAGACTTTGGGGAAAAGATGAGTTTTGAACTGAGGGACAAGAAAGAAACAGACCAGGAAGAGAGCTGAGGAAAGAGAAAAAGAACAAAGTTCCCAAGATGGGAAAGAAGCTGGTTTAGCCCGAGCCCTGCTGAAAGGTTGATTCTGAAGCTCAGGGAGTCTGGGGGCCGAAGCACACAGACCTGAGAGCCAGGAGAAACAGCCTGGGCCTTCTTCTATCTAACAGGGAGGGTTTCAAGAGCTAAAGAGGCCTCGTGATTTTTGTTTAAGGTCACTGCGTAGGTAAGGCCTAGAATGGAAGCAGGGAGACCAGTAAGGAGAGTGACATAGATGCCCTGTCCAGAGGTGGAGCCAGAGTCTGATAATTAGGGGCCAGCCTTTGGCAGGAGTCAAAGGAGGCTGAGTTTTGTGGGAATGGGCTGGCAGCATCCCTGAGGGCTTTCAGAGGTAGACCAGGGAATAATCTTGTCCAAGTCTGGTGCTGGGGCAAGTCTGCGGAGGTGGGGGAATGGATCACTTTTGCTCCTGTGGATGTCTTTTGAAGTTTTATGCTCTGCCTCTCCCATCTGTGCCTTTCTCAGTGGGGAGGTGGAGGGAAAGAAGACAAGCTGTGTGCCTGGGGTTTGCAGAATCAGTATCTAAAAGGTCCATGCTTTTAACAGGAACTGGCTCATTGAAGAGATGGGGAAGCTGGGCACAAGGGAGGGGCTGTGGCTGTGGGCTCACAGTCTGTGGGCCCCCTTCAGTGGGAATGAGTCAGGGACCTCATCACTCAGTTCCTGCTAATACTGAGGTGTCAGCATTCTCAGTGTGTCTGAGGTTAAACACAAGGATTCCAAAGTTGGTCTGGCCTGGCCAGAATCCTGAACCTCTGATTCACAGTGTGATGTTCTACAAGCTGCCGAGCCTCAGTTTCCTTCTCTGTACCACTGAGGTGATAGCAGTGCTCACAATATTGATTTATGATAAACTAGATAATGTGGACAAAGCCCTTAGCAGGGGCCTGGCTTAGAGTAGGTACTCAATATTTGATATTTGCAATGATATTGCTAATTACTTTGATAACTGTAATTATTAGCTGAGTATCCTGCCAACAATTTCAGGCACTCATCAGAACCACAGAATCTAGCTTGGTCTGGTTTGGGAGCATGTCAGAAGCACAGATTCCTTCTTCTTGTTCCCTCTGTCTTAGCCACAGAGCTTGCCTGCTCACAGGCCCTGCCACCTAGTTCATGTTCAGAGTGAAATGTCAAAGAGAGGGAAAGAGAACCCGCAGAAAGAAGAACAATGCGCCATTACATCCATTCCTCATAGATGGTGGGTGGCATTTGAGATGGGCCTTGAGGTTGGGTTGGAGATATACAAGCCAATATGGCAGGCTGGCATTCCAAGAGAAGTGAGGAGCCTCTGCCAAGGTTTAGAGATACAGAAGTGTTTCTCACTGTTTTGGGGTAGACAGAGAAAAGACTGGCTCATTTTAGCCATGTGAAGAGTTTGTGATAAGAGGGTGAGTATGAAGAAATAAAGTTGTTAGATTGTGGCTATTTGCAGATGCCAGGGTAGAGGAATTTGGTGTCCACCATGCAAGCGACAGGAGATATGATTATTTCTGAAGAAGGGAAGATCATTCTTAGAGCTGGGCTCTGGAGAGGTCCATACACAGACCAGAGGCCATGATCCCTGTTCAGAGCCTTTACAGTGGTCTAGGCCAGGGATGCTGAGGTCCATCTTTGGGAGTGTGGATGGAGGGATTTTCCAGGTGAGGTGTATAGTCAACAAGGCTTGACAACTAATTAGAAGTGACAGAGGAGAGGGAGGACCCAAGACAGACTCGCATGGCTGGATGGTTGAGCTGAAGGCCAAGGACAGAAGAGGTCTGGGGAGGAAGATGGTGATGGCAGCTCTGGATGCCTCTTGCTTGAGGAGCCTGTGAGCCCTTCGCAGGGCCAGTTGGCTCTGCAGCTCCAGACTTAGAGGTCTCAGGATCAGAGATGGGTATTTAGTGATGGTTATGCCTGAGTTTGTCTGATCGGTTGAGGGACGTGGGCAGAGAGGAGGGTCTGGCAGGGCCGCTGGCTGCTGCTGCCCCCTCAGCCCACGTGTGGCCTCAGAGTCTGTTTCTTCTCTCTGCCGCCATCCCCTCCTTCTCATCTTACACTTCCTTTCTGGCCCTCACTCAGCTGCGTCATTTTAGGGAACTTGGAAACCAGGCCTCATGTCTTTAACTTACAAAATTATACACTCCAATGAGCCGGAAAGGGGCTTTCTGGAATAATTCTATTGAAAATATGTGGGTTTTCGCCTTGAAATGATCTTCCTGAAATTATCCCCTTTCTCTCTTTATAAATATTAAAAAGAAGGAATCAGAGCTTAGTGCTTTAAATCCCTATTCAGGGATTTCTCATCTGCCTCCCAGGAAAGCAACCAGTCATTGCTGAGGAAGAAAAGGAAGAGGCTGGCTTGGGTCCGTCTAATGCGATCACCCTGACCCCAGCTTTTGGAGTATCCCTGACCCATCCCTCCTTGTGTCCCTACAGAGAAGCTGGGATGTGTCAGAATGTGGGGGTGTGAGAGGGAAGGAGCAGGCTGGGAGGGGTGGGGGGAGAGGGAAGGTTAGTAAGGCTGTAGAGACAGAGGCAAGAGAGATGGAGAGCTGGAGTGAGAATGAGAGAGACCGAGACAGAAAGAGACATCAGGAAAAGAGAGAAGAGAGTTGGAGTAAGAGAGAGAAGTGGCTTTAGGGAGAAAGAGACATAAAAACCAGAGACAGGGAGGCTGGGTAAGAGAAGTAGTAACACAGAACCAGAGCCCGAGGATTAAAGGAGACACAGAATACAGAGAGAGAACAGCAAGAGATGCCGAGAGAGAAAGAGAAGAGACGGGGGCGGGGGACTGGGAGCGTGAGACAGGGAGCCAGAGGAGACAAAGATGCAGAGAAAGGCCCACAGAAGGGAGGCAACACAGACTGACAAGCAGGGTAGGGAAGAGCCGTGGGACAGAGACACCGTGAGACAGTGACAGAGGAGGGATGACAAGGCGGCTGGAAGGGCCGGGGCCACTCCCAGGCTGGGGGCTGACTTGGGCTGCGGATGAATGTGTGACTTGTGTGCAGGGTGGCATCAGATGGAGGGAAACTCCTCATTCCTAGTCTGACCCCTCAGGGCCTTCCTCAGTTCCGTGATTTGGGTGAAGCACTGTCGACTTTAATACGCAAGGGATGGGTGGGGGAACAGGAAGTTGGCTTAGGAGATGGTGGGTCCAAGTGTGAGGTCTGCCAAACCTTAGGCACTTTTTCCAGTTTTTGGAGCCTTGGTTTTCTCATCTGAAAAGTGGGGATAATGGAGCCTATATCACAGGACTGTTTTGCCACCCACATGGGGCACCACCTGTAACGGGCTTGACACAGAACCTGGTGGTATGTGCTCCACCTTACAAGAATGTATGGGACTCAACTACAATTCTTCTGTGATCTCAGAACTAACTGGTGTGCATGCTGAAGACCCAGAGGGTAGAACTTTTACCCTATAGGCACCTCGAAAAAAGAAGTCTGTGGGAGGGAGAGAACAGGAAACTTCATGGTTGGGAGAGTTCCTGAGAAGGCTTTCCAAGGCAGTCATGATGGGTACAAGAGGTGACAGGGGAGATAGGAGCAGTAACTAGTCTCCATCCTCCTGAAAGGGGCCCTGGTGAGGAGAGAAGTGCCCTGGCCCATGGCTCCCTCTGTGACCATGAGCCCCCCAGGGCTTCTGCCTGCCTGTCTGACCAAGAGGGTATCAGACTCCAGGCTCTGTAGGGCTTTGAGGCCCTAACATTCAGGGGTTCTCCAAGTCTATGATTGTAGCAGCCTGATCTGGAGTGGGGGTGGGGGTGGCGAGGATGTCCCCTGTGCCTTCCCGCCACCCCCAGAGCTGCAGCAGGAACAGAGCCCTCTGCCTTCTAAAGGATTTGTCACAAAGCACGGTGGTGGGTTACTGGTTACCACATAAGCCAAGCCCTTGATCTGCCGTGTTTGAGGAAACCCTTTGTTCCTTTCAAGTCTCTATTCTCTCAGCCAGGGTTGGCACAGAGACCGAAGCACTGTTTTCTCTTTCTTCCTTTTCTTTTTGGATTTTTAAAAATAACTGGCTTGTGCATTCAGGCAGTGTTCCAGAATTAGGTTCCCAGGCTTGGGTTCAGGGCCAGGGACTTCAGCTGCCCCTTACTCCTGGGAGCACCTGGGAGGAGTGAACCCAGGAAGATTTGGGGGATGGGGAGGGCATTAAAACCATGTCCTTGAGACAGACTCAAGCTGAGGCAGCAGCCCTGTGAGGTGAGGCTAGAGAGTACAGACAGAGTGATGGGAGGTTCCAATCCTGGCTGCAGTAGCCCCAAGCTGGCTGACTCTAGTATACCCTCATTCTCTTCTGGACTTCAGTTTTGTTAAGTGTAAAATTAGAGGTCAGAGCAGAGATGGCACCTCTCTCCATTGCTGGGTCCATGCCAGACATTACTAAGCAATCTCCCCCTCCCCCAACCCTCAAGCTTGGATGAGACCTGAGAATTCTTTTCAACACAGTGCCCTATGTGTTTACCACCAATTGAATCTGAGCAGTGCAAAATGAGACCTACTTCCCATCCTGGGACATCTCAAGCGGCCAACATGAAGTGGGTACTCAAAAAATATTAGATGAACAGAAAAGACATTTTTTTTAGTCCCTACTACATTTCATGTGAAGAGTTGACTTATTGGAAAAGACCCTGATGCTGGGAGGGATTGGGGGCAGGAGGAGAAGGGGACGACAGAGGATGAGATGACTGGATGGCATCACCAACTCGATGGACCTGAGTTTGAGTGAACTCCAGGAGTTGGTGATGGACAGGGAGGCCTGGCGTGCTGCGATTCATGAGGTCGCAAAGAGTCAGACACGACTGAGTGACTGAACTGAACTGAACATGCCAGATATTGTGGTAAGTACTTCTAAGCAGTGAACAAAACAGAGTTCCTGACCTCAATTCAATGTGTGGGGGAGACAGGCAATAAGCAAATAAACAGAGAAATAAATATCAAACATCAGGTGGTAATCAGTGCTGCGAAGAAAAATGAACCAGAATAAAACAATGGAGAGTGACAGAGTATGGGTGTGGTGATGGGGTTGGGGGGGTACATATTGTAGATAAGATCATTAAAGAAGGTCTTCTGAGGAGTTGATAGCACATCAGAGAACTCAACAGAGTGAGAAATCTCTTAAGATTCCATCACTCTGACTATGAGTGGATTTGACACTAAGATTCTATTTTTTGTTGTATAAAATTCTAGAATCCCATGAATCTAGGAACCTGTAACTAAAATTGCAGATTTTTACTGCTCTCACATTCTCTGACAATGATTCTAGAATTTTGTGACTCTGAAATGCTAGGATTCACTGAAACATCTTTTTGCTTGAATAGACCAGGATTCATTGCCTACCCTCTCCTGCTACCCTTAGGAAACGAAGCTGAAAATAGAAACATCAAAACAACAAGCCATTCCAGCTCTAAGTGCCATAGTAAACAAATGGTCCAATGTTGCTCCGATGGTTTAATTGCAGCAGTTCCAGACAAGCTCATTCATGAAGCATCTTCAGTTGATGAAGAGGAGTGAGGCCTTGGGGGAAGGGGTGGCTTGTGGCTATCTCTGAGAAGGGATCTGAACTGCCATTCCAGGTGAGGGAGACGCTCTGGGAAGCTGGCTGGGTTTTAGCAGTCAGAGCCCTCTTTGGCTGGATCAGACACCCTTTGCTTTGGGGATCAAGATGGTAGATATTTTCTAGGAGATTAAGAAAGGCCTCTGTGAGGAGATGGCATTAGAGCTGGATCTGAAGGACTAAGACAATGCCAGGTTGACAGACTGCCAGGGGAAGTGAATTACAGGTGGAGGGAATAGCAGATGCAAAGGTCCTGAGGTGAGAGGGAGCTTGGCTGGTTCCCAAAGCTGTTGGAACACATAAAAACAAGGAGATAAGATTAGAAGGGCAGGAAGGGTCTGGATCCTATATGGGTTTGTAGGCCAGGACTAGGAATGTGGAAGCTCCTGGAAGGTTTTAAACAGAGGAGTGACATAATGTTAATTCTGTAATTAAAAGATTCCTAAGCACTCTGAGTAAAATGAACTACTGTGGGGAAAAGTAGAAACTAGAAGATCAGTAAGAAACTGGTGTTTGTCCCACTGAGAAATAATGGTGGCTTAGACTTAAATGGTGGCAGTAAATCCATCTGTTCATCTCTCCCTTCTTCCTTCTCTCTTCCTTCCAACCTTCCCTCTATCCATCCGTTGGTTAACCAAACACATATTAAGGGTCTATGGGGAGTTAGGCACAATGCTGGAATCACAAAGATGAATACAACATGGTTCCTAACCACGAGGAGCTCATAGACCGGCAGGGTGAATGACGTTGCAGTATAATGGTATGAATGCTCCAGGTAAGAAATTCACCAAATATGGTGCAAGCTCACAGAAATGTGTTGAGCCTGGGAAGCTGGAAAAGGCCTCACGGAGGAGGAGTTGATGTTTGGCTTGGACCTTTTAGAAGACACAGGGGAAGTGGGCAGCCAGGAGAGTGTCCCTGGCATGGGGGCAGCGTGAGTAAGGCAAGGGGGGAGCCTGAGAGAGCATGGTGTGTACTGAAACGTGGAGATGGCCAGGTTGGTGGAATTGTCACGCGAGTGTATGTTCCTCGATTCTTTGTCTCATCACAACACAGATTTGGAGTGACGGACATTAAAGCCCCCTTGGCGTGTCACAGCTCTCAGGTCTTGGATAGACCGTGTTATAGCTCTCTGGTCTCGAATGGACCATGTTATAGCTCTTAGACAAATCAGTGTTACAGCTCTATTTTATTTAGAAGATAGCAAGAAAATCCATCTTCGAGGCATGAGGGCATGTCAATCCAAAGACATGAGGAGAAGAGCGCCCCAGCATGAGGGGGAAAGAGAGAGAGAGAGCTAGCTTTGGCTCCTCTATTTACATGTTTATCTCTCCCTGGGCCTGCCCTATGTAAATTGGGCCAGCCAGGAGTGTTGTTTGTTTTACCTGAGGTCCTCACTCGGGTCCTCGGACCTTCTTTTGTTTCATTTCTGCGGGCTTTTCCCTTCCTTGTCTTGTAGCCACCGCCATTTCAGACTTCTTTTCCCTGTTCTACCGACCTAACAGAATCAACAGGTGTGTGGAGGCCCACTCTGGGAGAGGTGGAAGGCACGCTTGTGATGGGCCTGCCCCTTGCTGCTCAGTTCTGCCTGCGCCAACCAGAGCTGAGTAATTTAATTAAGTGCCAGCTCTCAAATAAGATGCAGCTGTTTAGCAGATGTCGCCTTCCACCCCAGATGGAGGTGCATCTTGGCGAGGGGCACAGCATTTCTAGGGCATCTAATTTGTGAGGCTGCAGAGAGGAAGGAAATTCAAGACACTGCCATTATTATCTACCGACCCTCATTCGCTCGGCCCCCACCCCCAGTACCAGTGCGACCTGTCAGACATTCCTGCTGGCTTCAGACTAGAGACAGGGAGGTGGGCTTGCAGGTGGACTAGGAGCTTGACTTGCTGGTTCTCACTCAGTAAAGGAGAAGAAAAGTAAATGAAAAAGCTGTCAATCCACAGAGAATCCCCAGAACTTTTATGATAGTGGAAAGTGACCTATTGCCCCAGTTTTCATGAAAGGGGCACAGACAATAACGGCTGTCTACTGAACTCCTACTTAGAGTCACACGCTGTGTGCAGTTCTTCACGCACCTGGTCTCTGGTTCTCTAGGCCCCCATCCCCATGCAGCCATGTGCCCCATGCACGGTACTGCCTCAAGGCCTCTGCCCTTGCTTCCTCCCCTGGGAATGCTCTGTCCACGTGGCTCATTCCCTTCTGTTTTTCAATGTCACCTCCTCACAGAGGCCTTCCCTGACACCCTTACTTACAATAGCACCCTCCCCATCATTCTCTATTCCCTTACCTTGCTTTATTTTCCTTTATTACCCGATATGTGTATGTTTACTTGGTGTCTGTTTCTCTCCTCTAGAGTTTCAACTCTTAAGCACAAAGATTTCTGTCTGTTTTATTCATTGTGGCCCCTCCAGCACTCAAAAGAATGCTTGACGCAAGGCAGAACTCTGTAAATATTTGTTCAGTGGGTGGATGAATGATCAATGGATCTCATTGAACTTCAGGGAGATAAAATCACTTTCCCAGGAGTAACATAGCTGCAAGGGGCAAGCTTGGATTTGAATTTGGGTCTGTCTGATTCCAAAACTCTTTCCTTAAGGGTCTCTCCTCTATTCTTTCTCCATAGCGCTTACAACCACTTACTTGTTAACGATCCGTTCTTGTGTTTGGTATCTGTCTCCCCACTAGAATGGCAACTCCACTGTAATAACAGAGTTCACCTCTTTTATTCACAACTGACTCCTCTCACACACATACTTCTTTAATCCTGGAAGCAACTCTGCAAGGTACGTTTCATCCATGCCATTTTACAGATGGGAAAATTGAGACTCGGTCAGAGGAACGGTTTGCCTTGCCCAAGGTCCTCCACCTAGTGAGTGGAGAGCAGATTTTCATTTGTCATAGGAAAGGGTCCCCCATTTAACCCTTGCTGGTTCAGCCCACCCAAGGGGCTGCCCAGCCTGGCCAGAAGCTCCACTCACAGCCTCTAGTGCCTGCGCTTTCCCCTCAAGGTCAGCAGTGTCAGGGCCAACCTCAAGCTAACCCTTAATTCATAACTCCCCAGTTTTGTCCATTCAAGTAAAAAACTTTGATGTTATTTTAACTCAAATCCCCCATTGACTTCAATGGAAGCTTTGAATCCATGAGGAAGTTCTGACAGCGATTTTGGAGGTAGCACAAGCACCCAATGGAAATCACATTAGCATACTCATTATCTCAGGATCCTTTGAATGTGTTTTTCAGCTGTTCCCTTAAAGTGACTGGCAACAATGGATCCTTTCTATTCACGAATTCCCGGGCTGTCGTGGGCTCCTAGGTGCTTCTCTGCGCTTTCCAAATGGTGACAACGATGTGAACCCCTGCGGCATAAGGTAAAGAAAGCCATCCAGGCAGACACCCTGGGGTGAATGAAGCACATGGTCTGGGTTTGGAAGAAACAACTCCTCAAGTCACTTAGGGCTAGTGTGGTGGGACCCCCAGGGGTGAGAGTGGGGGCTCAGGTATCAAAAGCTGTTGCTAAAGGGCAGGGATGGCTCTGGGTTGTCAAGATGGCTGCTCAACTCCAGAAAGTGCCAGAATCTGGGGAGCATCTGCCAACCCTCAGCATCCAGAACTCCCACAAAAGACCATTTAGCTCTATATCTTGGGACTTGGGGGGACAACTGGGCCTCAAAGGCTTTTGAGTGTTCCCGGATGACTCTAGTACACTGACAGGCAGCTAGTAAGTGGAGCTAAACTGCTCTCTCAGTCAAACCAGAGGGGAGGGGAAGCGGGAAATTATGCTGTGGGTGATGGTGGCAGACAGGGGCAATAGGAAGTCCTTTGAGGATGTGTGGGGAAGAAGGCACATCAGAGAAAACACCCACCCACCCCTTTTTTTTCTTTTTAAGAAAAATTTCAAATACAGAAAAATAGAGAGACTAGTACAATGACCCCCTTATCTGTTACCAGTCTCATCAATTACCAACATGATGCCCCCCCGTTGCAGGGGGAGGCTGAGGTGTATGTGGGAGGCAATGGACCCCAGCTTCCCTGGGGGCTTCCTGGAAAGCCAGCGCTTTTCACCAGTGGTTCTGTGACAGCGGGTCCCTGGTAGGAATGCAGAGCGCCAGCACCAAGCTCTCAGGCTAGGACAAGTTTTGGCAGTAGAGTCAACAACTGGGACACAAGGACTTCTGTAGTAAGGAAAAAAAGTTATACTTAAGAAGAAATTCCCAACTATTTGAAATAATTCCTCCTTGACTAGTTCCTTGATCCTCGTGTTTGGGGACAGGGCTGTGAGCATCCCCTTTTAGCGGGAGCTCCCTGGCTGCTGAGTGCAGAGCATCTGTAGAAGGTGAGCACAGAGCAGAAGCCTGTTGCAGTCTCCCCAGACCCACTGACAGTTTCAGTTCAGTTCAGTTCAGTCACTCAGTCGTGTCCGACTCTTTGCGACCCCATGAATTGCAGCACGCCAGGCCTCCCTGTCCGTGACCAACTCCCAGAGTTCACTCAGACTCACGTCCATCGAGTCAGTGATGCCATCCAGCCATCTCATCCTCTGTCGTCCCCGTCTCCTCCTGCCCCCAATCCCTCCCAGCATCAGGGTCTTTTCCAATGAGTCAACTCTTCGCATGAGGTGGCCAAAGTACTGGAGTTTCAGCTTTAGCATCATTCCTTCCAAAGAAATCCCAGGGCTGATCTCCTTCAGAATGGACTGGTTGGATCTCCTTGCAGCCACTTGCAAATTATTCAGCTGCCAATGCTCCGGGGACTGAGTTAGTTCAAGGCCCCCTTCTTGTCTTCACTTATGCGCCTTCACGTAAGAGTCTCTGTGTCTTCACACAGTCTTTGTAATATCTGATCCTATGGGGTCTTTCAGTTTTTGTGCATTTCTCCAACTCTGAGATCCAGATTCAAACACAATACCAATACTAGACCAATTGGTAATGATCGGTTTAGCTAACTGCGCTCAGCCCTGCTGGGTGGAGATTTTGCACCAGGCCAAACCAGTGGCTGCCAGCTGGCCTATATTTTGGCAGCCTTTGACTCAGGTGACACCTCCTGCTCCAATCAGCTGCTGTGGTGGCTATGGAGGCACTATTGGGTACGAATATAAAGTCCACATGGTAATAGCGCATGGATTAAGGTGGACTCTGGGGCAGACTGCCTGTGTTCAGGTTCAAACCCAGCCTTTGCCATTTATTGTGATCTTGGGCTGGGTATTCAACCTTATATTGGTGAAGAGTATGTAAGCTGATCAATGAACACATAGTATAGTATTTAATTAGAGCTCAAAAAGTATTCATCGTCGTTGCTTCTACTATCAGGGGACAGTTTATCTGCACTAAGTTAGATGCTTTAAAGGCAAGTTCTCATTCAGTTCTTTAAAAAACCGCAATGAGATAGGCTGTCTTTTCTATCCCATCACATAGGTGTGAATATAGAGGATCCAGGAAGTTACCTTCTGGTTCTAGGGTCCCTCAGCTAGTAAGGATAGAGCTGGGATTCAAACACAGGTTTGTGTGGATCCAAAACCATTGCTCTGATTCACTGTGCCCCTGACAGTGCACCTATGTATAAATGCCCACCATTGGCCACTTCTGCAAGGCTTAGGCAGGAGCCCTCCCACGCCCCAGAGGGTGTAGCACTGCCCCTGACCCCACCCCCCTCAGCTGGCCCTGCCCTCCAAGGATGCAGTCTGCTAAAGTGGAGACTGCATCCTGTCTGGCTCTGGTCTACAAAGGCCGATCCTATCCCTTGTCCTACGTGGTCCTCAACAAGTGCCAACAAGTTAGTAGACTGGGAATTATCCCTCCCATTTGACAGATGCAGAAACTGAGGGTCACCAAAAAGACAGAATCAGAATCTGAACCCAGGTCTGTCTGTCCCTTTCCCCTTCTCCATCCCCTTTGCAGGGCAAAGCTGAAACCGAAGGGGATCGGGAGCCACTATAGATTCTCCAACAGGGTAAATTAAAGGCAAGAACAACTTGGGGTCAGAACGGAGAACCTCAGAGCTGGAAGGTGCCTCATGTAATTGGGCCCAGAGAAGCCAGAAGGTTGCTGGATTTGTGCCCTGATCACTGCTTAACAATTAAACAGTTGTGTAAAGTTTCCTTCTCATGACCTGGGGTTCTTTCAGGGTGTAGAGGAAATGGAGTGAAATGAATTCCAGGTGCCAGTTTAATTTCAAGAAGTTCAGTATGCCTACCAAACACGGGGATTTGATGCAGGTTCCCTGACTGAAGGACTGCAGGGAGGAAGGGGTGTCTGCAGGCTCTTGGCTCAGGTTTTCCTCTTCTAACACTCTCACACAAAGCAGGGCCTTGCTTATCCTCCAGGGTGATTATCGCTCAACAGTCCCTGGGCTTCACACATGTAGGCTTTTCACCACACCCGTGGAATCAAACAGACAAGGATTTGAATTCTTATCTTGCACCTACTCACTGTGTGACCTGGGGCAAGTCGCTTAACCTCTCTGGGCTTCCATTTCCTCCTGTATCAATAGAGTCCTCTCCTATTTGGTTACTGTGAGGATCGAGTAAGATATGTTCATACAGTGCTTGGTGGAGTGCCTGGTGTGTGGTGAAAGCTGTTATTGTTATTTTAGGCATTAAAATCCCATGGCCCCCACACAAAAAACTTCAGACACTTGCTGTTGGCATGGGGATGATTAAGAGATTTACCTTTTAGAAACATAAAAGAATGATTAAAAAGGAAGGGTTATTTTGGTGACAGGGTAGAGGATGCATTAGAAGGAACAAGACTGAAAATGAAATATGTCCATTAGGAATGTGTTTGGCTGTTAGTAGCAAAAAATCCAACAATGAAACAGATTTCCAGTCTTTCCTCAATATTCACTCTCCCTCTCTTCCTTAGTCAATAGAATTCCTAATTTTATCTGGGCACGTGGCAGCCTGGCATGAAGATTACAGTTCCTAGCTTCCTTTTCATATTTTAGGTATGGCCATGAATTTCTCTTGCCAATGAGAAATGTTTTATGTGATTTCTAGAGAATGTCTTAAAAGAGAGAGTATACACATTACTCCTCTCTTCCTCCTTGCTGGCTGGAATTTGAGATGTGATGACTGGATCTTAAGCAGCTGTTTTGTAAATTAAAGATGGTTGATAATTCTTTGACCCTCTTTCCTTCGAGAGGAAGAGTCAACTTGAGTCAGTTTTTCCCTTCACTAAATCTAGGCTGGCCTGTGACTTCTTGGACCAAAAGACTAGAGTGGAAATGATGTTCTGCCAATTCTAGGTGTTGCCCTTAAGAGAACTGACAGCTTCTGCCATGGATTTTTGGATACAGATGCTGCTATTGGCAAGGTCAAACCACTCTGCTGGAGAGATCCCCTGGAGAGGCCCTAGGACTACATAGAAAGGGAGGGGGATCCAGCTGAGCTTAGCACTGTAGTCATCCCAGGAAAGCACCAGCATCCCAGTAAAATAATCAGCTGAATATGAAAAGTGCCTAGTTGACGCTTCCAGATCAGAAGGATCCCCCAATTATTGTTCAGTTGCTGAGTCACATCTCACTTTACAACCTCATGGACCGCAGCACACCAGGTTTCCCTGTCCTTCACTGTCTCCTGCAGTTTGTTCAGACTCATGTCCATTGAGTTGGTGATGATATCTAACCATCTCATCCTCTGTTGCCCTCTTCTCATTTTGCCTTCAGTCTTTCTCAGCATCAGGGTCTCTTCCAATGAGTCAGCTCTTTACATCACATAGCCAAAGGATTAGAGCTTCAGCTTCAGCATCAGTCCTCCAATGAATATTCAGGGTTGGTTTCCTTTAGGATTGACTGGTCTGATCTCCTTGCAGTCCAAAGGATTCTCAAGAGTCTTTACCAACACCACAGTTCAAGAACATCAATTGTTTGGTGTTCAGCCTTCTTTACGGTCCAACTCACAACCATACATGACTACTGGAAAAATCATAGCTTTGACTATATGAACCTTTGTTGGCAAAGTGATATCATTGCTTCTTAATATGCTGTCTAGGTTTGTCATAGCTTTCCTTCCAAGGAGCAAGTATCTTTTGATTTCATGGCTGCAGTCACTGCCCCCATTGATTTTGGAGCCCAAGAAAATAAAATCTGTTACTGCTTCCACTTTTTCTCCTTCTGTTTGCCATGAAGTGATGAGACTGGATGCTATGATCTTTGCTTTTTGAATGTTGAGTTTTAAGCCAGCTTTTTCACTCACCTGCATCAAGAGACTCTTTAGTTCCTCTTCACTTTCTGCCATTATAGGAAAATCATCTGCATATCTGAGGTTGTAGATATTTCTCACCCAGTAGAGCCCTGCCCACAAAGCTGTAGAAAAATAATAGAATGGTTACTGTTTGGGAGTTGTTTATTATAAAACCAGAAATAACCAGAACAGAGGATGAGACGGAAGCTATTTGCTGAGGATGGTGCACCAATTACATTAGCCCTGGTCTGGCCACCTCCCGATTGCTTGTTACACAAGAAAAGTCAACTCTATTTGTTAAAGCCTTGATGGTACCTTGGGTTATTGCTCAAGGCCTCAGTTTTCCCCAAACTGTTCAATTGGACTTTAGCTCCTGCCCTTACCTCCCAAGTGCCTGAAAGGATAAAGCAATAATCAAGAGGAGGGGGGCCTTTTTCATGTATATAAACAGTGCTTCTATCCAACAAGACCAATAGGTGTTCATGATGGGTGTGAACTCATCATGAACCAATTACAAAGGATTTTGGAATCAGACATACTAGGGCTTGAGGCTCAGCTCTTCTCTTTTCTAATGTGATAGATTGGGGCAGCCACTAAATCTCTCCAAGCCTAGTTTCCTCATCAATAAAACACAGATGCTGCTATTTCCCTTGTAGAGTCTGTGTGAGGATTAAATGAGATTAATCCATCTATTTGATAAATAGTGAATTTCTCTTATGTTCTAGGCCAGACCCACTCCTGATATTGGTGGGGCCTGGGGCCCACTAACTCCCAAAATTTAAATATTTAAATATTATATATCAAGCTAATACATTATTTTTAAAATGTTCTATCCTTCTCCCAAGGAATATAACTTCATAACTACCTGGAAGGCCAGGTTCAATTTGGAAACCTTGGACTCCTCAGACTGAGACGTCGAGTGGTGGTGGGCAGAGCTGGGCCCCAGCCCCTAGCTCCCCAGATGCCTTCTCCCTTCTCTCTTCTCATTCCTGGCTCCTTGCCACACTGTGCAGACCCACGTACACTCCAGGCTGCCTGTCCAAGCTCCCTTCACCCATGCTCCAGCCTGTTGGTTGATTGACCTATTGGTTACATCCTGAGCCTAGTGTTTTGCTTCCAGACAAGAAATCAGAAGAGGCCTGCAGAGGAGCTTAGACCCTTGGGAAGGGAGCTTAAGAATCCTGGGACCCCAGAGTGTGTCTAGAAAGGGAGTAAAGTCTTGGGCGGGCATATCCCCTTGGCCCTGTGGGGACATATGCAGCTGGAGGAGCCAGAGAGAGGCTCTTTAAAGTACGAGAACCAGGGACAACGGCAGGGTCCCCTACCTGGATCTGAGGCCTTGTTAGTAGATATGCATCAGTGTATGAAACAGATGATACTGCCCCTGCCCTGTTCCATTTGGGCCTCAGTCTCACCTCTACTTGTAAAATGAGGGTTTAGCTGATCTGACATCTCCAAGTTTGTGTTGGAGACCAAGGGCTAGGGACTTGGTGAATGCCGACATGAATCTCCTAGACCCCAGGAGATCAGATGCAAGAAGGGTATGTTTAAGACCTGAGTGATCAACCTCCTCCTCCAGCCCAAACCTGGCAGAGCAGGAGGGGCCTCCACTGGCTAGCCCAACCCATTATCCACACAAAACTTTAGCACCCATAATAGCAATGTGACTTCCTGTCAAACCTGGAATAAAATCCCGGCTCTTTGCCAAGACCTGCAAAGTTTCTTCCACTTGGCCTCTGGCCACCTGCAGTCTGCTCACCCACCACTCTTGTCCTTCCTCACTGAGCTGTAGCCCCCTTGACCTTCCTTATATTTGTGAAATGTAAAGAGTCCACTCCTCCCACCTCCAGGCCCTGGCCCTGGCTGTTCCCACTGCCTGGACCACCCAGCTGTTTGCACAGCTGTATCCACTCCTTCAGGCCTCAGCTTAGCTGCCCTGGGATGTAGGGATGTTCACTGACACCTTTCCAAGAATAGTTCTCCTTTAGCCCAGTGCTCTCTTTATAATTTTTCATCTTGCTTAGCATGACCAGAAGTGGGAGATGGAGTGATTAAAAGGTCACCCTTGGAGCAGGACTGAGTCCAAAGCTGGTCTCCACCATCTACTGGACTCTTGAGTAAATTCTTCAGCCTATTTTGCCACGAATATATTATTCAACCTCTCAATTTCCTTGAATAGTTGATTCAACCTCCATTTTCCCATCTGTGAAAGGGGGTAATATTCTGTCTCTTGGGTCTGTTGTGAGATTGGAGGAGCAAACCACACATATTTATAGCATTTAGAACAGAAGTCTGGCACTAGCACTTTATTTGTTTTTGCCATTTTATTAGCACTTGTTATTTGAAATTATCTTGTCTGTTTATTTCTTTACTTGTTTATTGCCTCTCTTCTCTTTCTGAAAGGCAAACGCCTCCTTGTGCCTGGATAAAAGGATTCCAGCAAGGAGCAGGCACTGTGCCCAGCCCTTCTGAACATCTCCCGGTGCAGATGGGGAAGCTGAGGCAGCGATAGAGGGTCGGGAGCGAGAGCCTACAGCGGGGAGCCCACCAAACTGCCGGGCTCTCTCGGCGGCCCCTCTTGCAGGGTGGCGCTGAGATGCCCCCAGCGCGGCGCGGCGCTTTGGTTTCCAGCGCTTAGGTCTTTCAAGGCCCCACAGAAGGAAACGCGGGAAAGCCGCCTACAGCCCGCATCAGCTGCAGGCCCATCCTCTTGCTCCCGGTGCACGAACGCAGGTATTTGCATGAGAACAAGAGCTCCGTTTGCTGAGACGGCCTGCTTGCGCTCCCGGGCGCAGAGGACACCCTTCCTTAGACCTCGTGGGACAGGCTCCTGTCAACTCGTTTGTACTCTGCGGAGGCGTGGGAACCCTGGAGCAGACGAACTGCCCCTGGGGTATCTACCCCAGGGTCTCCCTCTTGGCCTTGCCCACCGCTGGCTCCTTCATGGGAAGGACCGCAAGCGAGAACAAGGCCTAACCCCAGGAGAACGCGGTCTACCCGGAGGATGCGCGCCTGGCACCTGGGAGGGGCTCAGTGAATATGGGCTCCGATGTCCCTCCCCACGCTGTTTCTCAGCCAGCTCTTTGCAAATCCCACCCAGCCGCTGCTCTCGGAGGCGAGTCACTTAGAGCAGTGGTTCGGGAACCAGGGAAACCTGGCTTCAAATCTTACTCCGGCCCACACTGCCATCTGTGTAGTCAGGAGCGAGTTATTTTGTCTTTTGAGGCCACAGCTTCCTCATCTGTAAAATGGGGATGGAATAGTGTGTAGGGTGCTTCGTTCAGTCACTGTCATAAATTAGGTGCTTAATTCATTCTACAGTCACCACTTCCAGTTTACAGGGAGTCAGTGGCAAACCCTCCAGATCTCCTTAGAGTCTTTTAGCAACCTAAAGGCCCAGAGACCCCGCAGGGTTTTACAGAGCCAGGAAGGATGCGCTCTTCCCGCGTGCTCCCTCCCCACCCCCAAACCCCAGAAGATGCGCAGGCTTCCTGTGAACTGAAGAGTAATGGCTGGCTGGTCCGGTGCCTGGGGTGAGGTTCTGGGACCCTTTTCTGCCTAGTTGAAACTCATTATTATTGTTATAATTATTTAATTTAATACAGAAAGCCTCCTTTGGAGACAGCGCGCTATTCAGAGCGGCCCATGATCCCTCCACGGTTCCCTGTCAGGAAGGAAGCCTCAGGCTGCCCTCTAGTGGCAGGCAGGGTTGTGCAGACCCAGTGAAACTGGCAAACAAGGGAACCAGAGAAGCAAGCTTCACTTAGCACGTGGTGGAGACTCTCTGGAAGCCGGGAGACAGAAAATACAGCCTGGTTCTCTCTCTGCTGTTTGTGGTCCTGCTGGATCTCTCAGAAACCTTGGGAAAAGAGAATAAAAGACTGAATTTGAAAGGCACGGGAGTTTTTTTCTTTTATTCTGCTTTTATTTATTTTTGAATAGACAACACATTTACATGATCCCAAAGATAAAAAAAGACTGTAGAGTGAAAAGGAATTCTCACCTTCCACTCTTGCTCCCCTGCCATCCAGTTCCTCTTCCTAAAGGGAGCTGTTGTCATCTTTCTTGTGTAACCTCCAGCAGAAAGTCTATGCAAATACAAATATTTTACAGGATCAGTAGCTTCTTCCAAATATTCTTTTGTATGTTGCTGTTCCATGTAAAAATGTATCATGGGATTTGTTCTGTATTGATTCATGTAGAACTGCCTGATTCTTTTGAACAGCTGCATAATATTCCATTGTCTGATCTTATAATTATTTGATCAGTCTTCTATTGACAAGCCTTTAAATTGTTCCCAATCTTTAGTAATCACGTTACAACAATATCTTGTATAAACACTGTTGTGCATGAGTGAATCACTCAGCTATTGATGCATAACAAACAGCTTTAAACAAAAAGCTTTTGTTATTGGTCATATGGATCACTGGTGGCTAGGTCAGGCTGGGCTAATTTTGTGTTGGCTCTTCTGTCTGGATCAGAGGGTGGGTCTTGCTGGGGGCTGGCTAATCTAGGAAGAATGAGCTCACTCACATGTCTGGTAGTTGGCTGGTTATCAGCTGGGGTAAAAGGGCGCCTGAGACATGTCTCTCATCATTCAGCAGCATGTAAGTCCTCTGGAAACTCCGTGACTGGCATTACATTCCCATCCAAGCAAGTCACAGGCCAGATTTAAGAAGTGGGGAAATGAAAAACACTTCTCCAAGGGAGGAGCAGCAAAGTCACATTGTAAAGAGTATGACGCACGGACATGAACTATTGTGGTTATTAAAAATTATTTTTTAATTTTAAATTAATATTTTTATTTTATAATGGCTAGATTTACAGAAAGTTGTAAAGATAGTTCAGAAAGTTCCTATATACTCCTACACACAGCTTCCCCTATTGTTAACATCTTGTATTACTGTGATACATTTGTCACAGCCAATACTGATACCAGTATTGACACATTATTATTAGCTCAACTCCATGCTTTATTCAGATCTCATTAGTTTTTCCTTAGTACTCTTTTCTGTTCCAGGATCCCATCCAGAATGTCATATTACAATTAATCATCATGCTGTCTTAGGTTCTTCTTGGCTATGACTGTTTCTCAAACTTTCTTTGTTTTTGATGACTTTTATGGTTTTGAGAAGCGCTGGTCAGACTTTCTGTAGATTATCTCTCAGTTTAGGTGCTGTGTATTCTCCCCATGATTAGAGTGGAGCTATGAGGTTTCAAGAAGAGGACCTCAGAGGTGAAGCATCATTCTAAGCACAGTATATCAAGAGAACATGCCATCGGCATCGCTAATCATTAATGATGTTAATTTTAGTCACCTGTCTGAGATAGTGTTTGCCAGCTTTCTCCACTGGGACATCACCCTTTTTCCCTTTCCATGTTATTCTCTGTGAGAAGTCACTACGCACAGCCCACGCTTAAGAGAGGGAGAGTTATTCTCTATCTCTTTGAGGGGGCAGAATCTACATAAGTTATTTGGAATTCTTCTGCTATCTGTTTATTCCATAGTATATTATATCTGTGTAGTTTCTCCAAGGAATCCAGTTCCTTTTATTAAGAATGGTATTAGAAGCCAAGATCTGAGTGCTGAGCGTGCTTGTTGCTACCTGCAGCCACTCTCAGTGGACAGAGCTGGGAAATACAAGCAGGTGGTGGGAGCCTGTATGTGCCCATAACTACAGTTATTTCTACATCTATCCATTAGCATTGTGTTAAGCTAAATCTTCATGTTAATGTTCATGAGTTCATGTTAATGTCTCCAACATGAATTCATTCATACAGTTCATTCTATTCTTCTCTCCTTGCTTATCTGTAAGCTCCCCATCCCCACTTCAGTGGTAAGAAACCTGGCTCCCACCATCTGCCATCTATTTACTTCATTGTTCAGTTCTAGTGCACATGAACAGGCGTTTCAGAATTGCCAACCCACACTCTCATGAAGTGTAACTTTACCAATAAAAGTACAATGCTGTGGACAGCTCTTTTGGTCTTCAGTTTTCTTGTTTTCAGTTATTTCTAGAGTTATTTATGTCGGCACGTCTGTTCCCCATACCCTTCAGTGAGTTTATGTCATACATTTGTAATGTAGTTGGATTCTTTTATAACATTTGCACACATTCAGATTCACTCTTTGTGCTGTGAACTCCTATGAGTTTTGACGAATGGATGGTCGTGTACCTATCACTACAATGTCACACAGGATAGTTTCACAGCTCTAAAATACCCACGTACTTCACCTCGTCAATCATCTCCCTCTCTCCAGTCCCTGGAAGCCACTCATCTGGTTTTCATCTCTACAGTTTTGCCCTTTTCTTAACCATATAAATGGAATCAAACATTAGGTAACGTTCTGAGTCTGACTTCTTTCACTTAGCAACATGCATTTAAGATTCATCCATAGTGCTGTGTGGATTAACAGCTTGTTCCTTTTCTTTTTAATTGAAGTATAGTTGATTTACAATGTTGTGTTAATTTCTGCTTTACATGAAAGTACAGCAAAGAGATTCATTTATACATATATATATATTTTAAATATTCTTTTCCATTATGCTTTACCTCAGGATATTGAGTATAGTTCCTGGTGCTATAGAGTAGGACTTTGCTGTTCATCCATTCTATATGTAACCGTTTGCATCTACTAACCTCCAATTCCCAGTCCATCCCTCCCCCATCTCTCTTCCCTCTTGGCCACCACAAGTCTATGCTCTGTCTAATAGCTTGTTCCTTTAGATTGCTAAGGAGGGTTCCAAAGTGTGGATGTGCCACTGTTTATCCATCCACTTATTAAAGAACTTCTTAATTGCTTCCAGCTTTTTTAGGAATATAAATTTGCTATATAAATATTTGTATGAAGGCTTTTGTGTGGACATAACATTTCTAATCAGTTGGGTAAATATTTAGGAGTGCAATTGCTACATCATATGGTGCATATATGATTAGATTTATAAGAAATTGCCAAACTGTCTTCTGAAGTACTTGTACCATTTTTCATTCCCACCAGTGTGGGTAAGGGTCCCTGCTCTTCTGCATGTTCATCAGCACATCAGCACAAAAATGATACTGCCCGATTTTTTTTGGAATGTGATCATTTTAGTAGGTACGTAATAGTTGTTTCAATTTACCTTTTATTTTAGCTGGCATTTCCATAATGACAAGTGATGCTAAGAATCTTTTCATGTGTTTATTTGCCACTTGTATATCTTCCTTGGTGAGATGTTTGTTCATATCTGTTTCCCATTTTTAAGTCAGGTTGTTTGTTTTCTTATTGTTGAGTTCTAGAAGTTCTTTGCATATTGTGGACACGATTCTTTTATCAGATATGTGATTAGCCAATATTTACTCTCAGTCTGTGGCCTGTCTTTTCATCTTCTTCACTTTGTCTTTTACAGAAAAAAAAATGTTAATAAAGTCCATCTTGTCAATTTTTTTCTTTTGTAGATTGCATTTTTGGTATTGTGTCCAAAAACTTGTCATCAAACCCAAAGTAAATCAGATTTTCTCCTATCTTTTCTTTCAGAGTCTTGTTGTTTTGTGCTCTGCATTTAGATCTATGATATATTTTGAGTTCATTTTAGTTTTCCTGTAAGGTATAAGATACATGTTGGGAATCTTTTTCTTTTTTGTATATGGACATCTAATTGTTCCAGCAGGAGTTTTAAAAAACCGTCTTTTCTCCAAATAAGTTCAATCTTTTAAAGTGTGTTGACTTCTTTTGTGGTCTAATACATGGTATCTTGGGCTTCCCTAGTGGCTCAGATGGTAAGGAATCCATCTGTAATGCAGGAGACTCGGTTTGATCCCTGGGTCAAGAAGATACCCTGGAGAAGGGAATGGTTACCCACTCCAGTATTCTTGTCTGGAGAATCCTCAGGATGGAGGAGCCTGGCAGGCTACAGTCCATGGGGCTGCAAAGAGTCTGACACGACTGAGCAACTATGCACATATGATATCTTGGGAAATGTCTTTCCATTAGAATCTTTAACATATTAGTTGTAGTTGTTTTAAATTCCCTGCCTGAAAATTTCAATGTGGGTTAATCTGAGTCTGCTTCTAGTGATTGTTTTGTCTCTTCAACCTATAAATTTTTCTTGCCTTTTGGCATATGTGAGAGGCTAAATAATGGATCTTGAGGTGCAAAGATTATTCTGGATTATCTAGGTGGACTTTAAGTGCAACCACATGCATCCTTATGAGACAGGCAGAGGGAAATCTGGTACAGAGAGAGAAGAAGAGGAGAGGGTGATGTGACCGTGCAGGAAGTGATTAGAGGCATTCAGCCACAAGCCAAGGAATCCTGGCAACTGCTGGAAGCTGGGAAAGGCAAGGAAGGGAGCTCAGCCCTGTGGCATTTTGATTTCAGCCCTGTAATGCTGATTTTGAGTCTCTGGCTTCCAGAAGAGTAAGAGAATAAATTTCTGTTGTTTTAAGCCACCAAGCTTGTGGTAATTTGTTATAGCAATCCTGTCTTGTAAATTTTTGTTAACAGTTGCACATATTGTAGAGGATAATAAATATAGACTTTTAGTGTAGGATTGATGTTAATTATCGCTAGGACTTGGGCCACATTTAATGCTTGTTTGTAGCTCTATGTACCTGGGGCTTCATGGTCCTTTGTGTCCTTGTTTTCTCCTCCCTTTTGGCTCTGGAGCATCTCTTTGAATGTCTCCTCAGAGAATCTGTGTCTCGCAGCTCTTTGTAGCACTCTTTCAGCTGTAATCTGCTATGCTTATTTATACTGGGGCCTTATTGGTATGGTGGTAGTAGAGCAGGGTGGAGGGAAGGCATTCCCTAATCTTCCAATTAAGTCTCAGTCTTTTTGTGGGCTTACAGCTCATCTCAGGGGTGTGGCCTTTATAAGTGTTGCTGTTCCTCTTCTAGAGGTAAAGCTCCTGCCATCCGGCTGCTTCTGGTCCCTTCCCCACCCAGGTGCAACATCCCAGCCTACCTCCTATGTTGTGTATACACACATACATTTTCCCCCTTAGGTGAAACAGGAAGGCTGGAGAGCGCTGGAGCGCTGCAGAGCTCCTTTTGCCTGAGCAGGGGTGAAGTCTCAGAATTGCTCTCTGGCATAATCCTCTACTCTGGAGATTAGGGAGAAGGATCCAGAAGGTCATCACCGGGACTGCTCTTTGCCTTCTCCTACCAGAGTTACCTGGGGAACTCTCTCGGATCCTTTCCATTAGAGCCTGGTGATGTTCCTGGAGGAAAATCTACAAAAATACTAGGTCTTCCCCACCGCCATGACTGGAGTCTTTAGAAGCTTCTCACTCTTTTGTTAGCCACACTCAGCCTTCAGTAGTTCATCACAATTACTCCTTAAGTGTTCCACCAACTCATAACATTGCTTGGGTAAGCCAGTCTTGGGTGCCGTATCTTGGTGACTTCACTTGACACCCCATATTTTTGGGTGGTGTTTGCCCTGCAGGCTCATGTCTGCGATGGATTCAAGAAAAGCCATTGATTTTCAGCTTCTCTCTTTCTTGTTGTAAAGACAGAAGTAATGACTTTCAAGTTCTTTACATAGTGGCTTTGAAACCAGAAGTCCCTATTGTGACCATTTTTTTATATCAATCTACCACAGCAAGTAAAATATATTAAGGGTCACAAAATTCATAGGACTATAATCTTGGAATCATAAAGACTTTGGCATAGACTCAGAGTTTTGCAACTAGGGAAGCATAAATTCCCTAAGAATAAAAATTCCCAGATTGAAAATCTCCATGGGCTCTCGACTGCTTACAGGATGACATGACATAAAACACTTTTCGTTACCTGGCCCTTTCCACCCCTCCAGCCCCACTTCTCACCCCTATCACACCTCCCATCCAGATCTTATTCCCCTTCCCACGCCCCTCAGAAAACAAACTCTGGGTCCAGCCACGTGGTAAACTAATTGAGATTCCCTGGTACGCTTTGAGCATTGCCTGAAACATGGCAGCACTTCAACAATCATTTGTTAATCTAATTAATGAATACAATTATAAAGGTCTTAGCACATGTCTAGCATATGGGAGTGTTAACAGTAGCCAATTCCTACCACGCACCTGATTTGTGCCTGATACTCTTCTAAGCACTTCACACGTATTGATTTATTTTCATACACTTATGTGGTATTATTCCTGTTTTAAGGATGGAGAAACTGGGTTACGAAGAGGTTAGCAACTTGACCAGGGTGACCCAGAGGGTAAGTGCAGGGCTAGGTTTCAAACTCAAGGAAATTTCATCAATGGGTTGTAATCAACACAAAGCTCCTATTGTGCTAATGCTTAGATGCATCGTGTGTGTTCATGCTAAGTTGCTCAGTCCTGTCCAGCTCTTTGCGATCCCATGGACTGTACCCCGTCAGGCTCCTCTGTCCATGAGATTCTCCAGGCAAGAATACTGGAGTGAGTTGCCATGCCCTCCTCCTGGGGATTTTCCCAACCCAGGGATCGAACCTGTATCTCCTACACTGCAGGCGGCTTCTTTACCACTGAGCCACTGGGAAGCCCAGATGCATCAGGTACATGATCACCTTGATTTAGAAGAAATGAGGCCAGAGAGGTTAAGTGACCTGCCCAGTGTCACACAGCTCGCAAACACTGTAATGAAAATTCAAACCAAATTTGCCTGCTCTAAATCCCACACTCTTTCCTGTTCTCAGCATGGTTTCTGGGCTGTCTCTTGAGAAAATGAATGCATTTTTTCTCACCTCATTAAGCTATCAAACTCCTATTCTTCCTTCAAAACCTAACTCAAGCGTCTCCTGTGCTATGGCTCTTGTCCTCACCTCTCCCTCATGCCACCCCAGCTGCTCCAGCCAGTCCCTTCCTCCCTGAGCCTTCTCACCCCCACTCCTGCCCTCTCCACCACAGACCAGTGGTTAAAAATACAGCTCTGCACACAAGGGGTCTTGAGTTCAAATTATGTCTCTACTGGGGGACCTTGATGAGCTTTTCATATAACCATCTGACCTTGATTTTTTTCTCATCTGCAAAATGGTGCTGAGAAAAGCACCTCCATCATAGGACTGGGTGAAATATGTACCAAACTTAACTAAGTGCTCGCTGAGACACTTACCATGCTGCATTCTAAGTATCTGTTTAAATGTCTGTCTCCATCACTTGACTTGAGGGCAGAAGCTGATTATGATCTATCTCTTTCTCCCTAGCACCCAGCATGGCATAGAAGAGGTATTAAATGAATGTGAAGTAAATGGATGAAAAAGAAATAAATGAATCTTAGAATCCTAGTCTCATAATTTCATCCATAAAATCTAAAAACCTTGCCTCACATAACTACAAAGTAGAAAGGATCTTAGAGATCAACCTCCTGAGGCTTTCAGTCTTTTTGACGACCACCCACAGTCAGTAATACACTTTATACTGCCATCCAGAGCTCATGTGCATGCGTGCACACACACACTCTAAGGTTTAAGAAAGAATACTTTCCCTAACTGTGTAGGATAAACCCCGATATTTATTTCTTCTCCCTTCCCGTCCACTCCCCATCATCTTCTTCCTTTTTCTTTTCCATTAAAAAATGCTGGATTATGTCCACCACATTAATTTCATGACCTATGAATTCTTTATGGTTGATCGTTTGAAAATCCTTCAAGTTTGGTTCCAACAGTACATGAACTGAGAACTTCCAGATGTATAAGCTGGATTTAGAAAAAGCAGAGGAACCAGAGATCAAATTGCCAACATCCACTGGATCATAGAAAAAGCAAGAAAATTCCAGAAAAATGTCTACTTCTTCTTCACTGACTACACTAAAGCCTCTGACTGTGTGGATCTCAACAATCTGTGGAAAATTCTTCAAGAGATGGGAATACCAGACCACCTTACCTGCCTCCTGAGAAGCCTGTATGCAGGTCAAGAAGCAACAGGTAGAACCAGACATGGAAGAACGGACTGGTTCCAAATTGGGAAAGGAGTACATCAAGGCTATATATTGCCACCCAGCTTATTTAACTTACATGCAAAATACACCATGGGAAATGCCAGGCTGGATGAAGCACAAGCTGGAATCAAGACTGCTGGGAGAAGTATCAATAAAAGATATGCAGATGACACCACCCTTATGGCAGAAAGTGAAGAAAAACTAAAGAGCCTCTTGTTGAAGGTAAAAGAGGAGAGTGAAAAAGCTGGCTTAAAACTCAACATTCAGAAAACTAAGATCATGGCATCTGGTCCCATCACTTCATGGCAAATAGATGGGGAAATGATGGAAACAGTGAAAGACTTTATCTTCTGGGGCTCCAAAGTCACTGCAGATGGTGACTGCAGCCATGAAATTAAAAGAAGCTTGCTCCTTGGGAGAAAAGCTGTGACCAACCTAGACAGCATATTAAAAAACAGAGGCATTACTTTGCCTACAAATATCCCTATAGTCCAAACTATGGTTTTTCCAGTAGTCATGTACAGATGTGAGAGGTGGGCCATAAAGAAGGCTGAGTGCCAAAGAATCGATACTTTTAAACTGTGGTGTTGGTGAAGACTCCTGAGATTCCCCTGGAAAGCAAAGAGATCAAACCAGTCAATCCTAGGAGAAATCAACCCTGAATATTCATTGGAAGGGCTGATGCTGAAGCTGAAGCTCCAATACTTTGGCCACCTGAGAGGAAGAACTGACTCATTTGAAAAGACCCTGATGCTGGGAAAGATTGAGGGCAGGAGGAGAAGGGGACAACAGAGGATGAGATGGTTGGGTAGCATCACTGACTCAATGGACTTGAGTTTGCACAAGCTCTGGAAAATTGTGATGGACAGGAAAACCTGACTGCAGTCCACGTGGTCACAAAGAGTCGATTGAGCAACTGAACAACAACATTGTTTGCAAAACATTTCTCCAATTGAGCTGCTCAACCAGAATCTTCATCCCTGACATGAGTTCTATACTTAAACCCCTGGGAAGGGAAGTGGCCACCTAAAGTTGAGGCTTCATTGCTAAACAGCATTATTGTTAGAAAGTCCTTCTTTTTCTCAAGAGAAATGAGCCCCAATCACTTCCTCTTTGGTTCCCTTCCGCTTGCTGGTATCAAGCAGTCACCTCCCATCACTCGGTTTCACTTACTTCCCCTGTTCCCACACATGTGCCCTACCTACCTAAGTGCATGGAGCCTAAAAGTCTATCATCAAAGCCACTTTTGAGGGTTAAGGCCTTGGTCTCCAGTTCTGAATTCAGGTCTTCAATTCAGGTCTTCAGGCTGAATTCTTCAGTTCCCGGAACAGAGAAGTTGTTGGGATTTGTGGGATGTCAATGAGCCTGGAGAGGTGGTGGGAAGGTGGTGCTAGTGATGTCAGGGACGGGATGATACAGAGGGGTCCAGGGAGGGCCCTCAGTTGGTCCTGATACATAGCAACTTGAGACGCCTGCTACCCTCTGCATCATGCCTGAAACCTCTGGGATGTGTGCCTTCCCTCACCCCAGGAGGCCAAGGGCATGTGGCTGCACAGGCCACATAATCAGCAGAGCCCTGTGCAAACTGAGAATGCAGGGCCCCATGTTCCAAAAGTATTAAGTGTTTCAAGATGGCGACAGCAGAGCAGTAAATCAAGTATGAGCCCTGTGAGCACAGGCCCTGGGCAATCGCAGAGTCTGGACATCCACCATTACCAGCCCTGGCTCTTTGCCTGGGAGGCAGTCTCAGCAGACATGGTGTGAATGAGGCCTGGGCCTGGGCTGGGACTCCAGAGTGCAGGAAGTGAAACCAGGCCCGTGAATATTCAAGGAACAAGGTCCTTAGAGATCACTTGGCCTGAACCCATCCGTGCCCAGCTATAGAATCTGAGAGCACAGAGAGCTAGCCCAAGGTCACCCTAGGAGTTGATGGCAGAGCCAGATCACAACCTCAGCCCTGCGACCCTCCCCCACTTTCCTGTCAGTCCTTTCTGAAGTTGCTGTCATCCTATGCAATGTCGGTCGGTGACTATTCATTTACAACTTGCCAGTTTCTATCCCCTGTCCCCACCATCCCTCTTTCTCCCCCAGGCTCCAGACTCCTGTGTCTGACTGTCCCCAGCCGCAGTGGCCTCTTGCTTCCTGTCCCCGCCTTGCCTCCTCCCTGACCTTCTCCTCTCCATCCTCACCATGGCCACCAGAGTGTGCTTTTAATTTACAAACTGGATCCCCCCACACCTCTGCTCTCAGCCCACCAGTGTGTTGCACACGGATTGTAATCCCACCTCTTTACCATGACCTGCGAGGTCAGGTCCTGTGGTTTCTGTCATGATTGCCTGCCCCTCTCTCTGCCAGTGACTTTATTGTCGATCAGAAGCCCCACTCACGCCTGCCATGCAGGGTGCATCCTTCTATTCCCCCAGGTCTCCCCAAGGCCCCTCCTCCCTACGACCAGGTCTCAGCTTGCAGGCCCCTTCCCCTGGATCCTGGTCTTCCTCTGCACTGTCCCAAATACACGCCTCACTCTCTCTCCCCACCACCTTCTTTACTTTGCTTCATACTGCTAAGGGCTCCCCTGATAGCTCAGTTGGTAAAGAATCCGCCTGCAACATGGGAGGCTTGGGTTCCATCCCTGGGTTGGGAAGATCCCCTAGAGAAGGAAAAGGCTACGCAGTCCAGCATTCTGGCCTGGAGAACTCCAGGGACTGTATAGTCCATGGAGTAGCAAAGAGCTGGACATGACTGAGCAACTTTCACTTCACATAGTGCTAACTTTCCTGAAATCACACTGCACACTGGCTCCTCTGTTTTCAGCCTTCCTTCTAGAATGTAGCTTCCTTAAGGTGGAGACCTGTCCTGCTCAGTTGCTTGGTTCCTTGTAGGGCACTTGGCACAGTTGGCACTCTACTGAGTTGTAGGAATGTACAAACTGCTAAGGGAATGAATTGATTCAGCAAACACGTGTTCTCACAGGCCATTCTGTATCAGGCGCTGTGCTGGACACTGAACACTCAGACAGGGCGTCAGTGGACAAGAAAGTGTCCCTGCTCTCAAGGAGTCAGGTGACTGTCTTCAGGAGAGACAGACCAGTGTCCGGAGGGGTGGCAGTGTGACATGAGTGGCTGTTTACACTAGTCTGAGCGCCTCCAACCTGTGTTGAGAGCGAAAGATTGTGGGTCCTTGAAGCAAGAGGTTGGATTTTAGGGACCACACATTCCCCTTTCAGAGGAGCTAGGGCGTCTCTGTCTGTCTCTGGTCCCCCAGCCCATTAGGCCAGGACTGGATCCCACACTCACAACGAGGCCCCTAGGAGGAACCCCTAGGTAGTGGAGCTTGCAGCCTGGGGCACAGCCATGTCCTGGGTGCTGGAATCAGGAAGAAGACTGACTCGGCTCCACTCAGAGGAAACTGAGCCTCCCCCAGTGGGCATGTGGTCCAGCCTGGGCGAGCCCTGTGGGTACCTTGGCACTCCTCAGACCATCTCCCAGAGGACTCCAATCTCCCCACTTCTCTTTAAGCCTCACAAAGTAGGAGGCCCATGGCTACCCAGACCCTGCAGCCCAGCCCTGGTGTCCCCAGTCTCCTGCTGCCATGCAGATGGCATGACTAAAGCTGAAGGGCAGATGTGGGGGCCCTTGAAGGTAAGTTACTTCCTCCAGGAAGTTGTCCCTGCTTTCTCTTTGGTGGTGCTTCCGCCTTTTCCTTATCCCCATGGTTCACATTCCCTCTTTGTTTATTTATTCAAACATCCACCCATCCCCCCATCCGTCCTTTGATGCAACCATTCATTGAGCACCTACTATGCTCTTGTCACTTACAGTAGTGAACAAGAACAAGGCCCCTGCCCTTGCCGAGCTTACTGTCTAATGGGGAAATTATGTAACTGGTTGCCAATTAAAAATTAAATCAGAACTGTGATAAATGCTATGCCAGAGAAGTACCTCAGCTTCAGGGTAGGAGGGCTTTCCAGAGGAAAGAACATTTCACCCAAGACTATGCTGTCCAATGTGGCAACTGAGCCCAGCCAGTGCCAGGAGAAACTGAAGTTTTAATTGTATTTACTGTTAATTATTTTAAGTGTAGAAACAGAAACAGTATAATACATATGGCTTTTGTTAATCACAACTTTATTGTTTCGGAAGGACTTGGAGTGTGTGTGTGTGTGTGTGTGTGTGTGTGTTAGTTGCTGGTCTTCGACTCTGTTACCCTGTGGACTATAGACTGCCAGACTCTTTTATCCATGGAATTCTCCAGGCAAGAATACTGGAGTGGGTTGTCATTCCCTTTTCCAGGGAATCCTCCCAACCCAGGAATTGAACCCGGGTCTCCTGCATGGCAGGCAGATTCTTTACTGTCTCAGCCACTAGGGAAGCTTAGACTACTGTAACTAACAAAAATTTCAAAGGCTAATGGAAAAAACAAGGTAATAATACCCCCATATTTTTATATTATTACATGTTGAAATGGTACAATTAGAGATGTTGAGTTAAATAAAATGTATTTGTTAAAATTAATTTCACCTGTTTCTTTTTACTTTTTGAACATGAACACTGGAAAGTCTAAAGCTCCCTACCTGGCTCACACAGTGTGCCTGGGGACAGAACTGAGCTGAGAGCAGAAAGGCATGTGGAGGTGTAAAGAGCAGAACAAGCATGAAGAATGTGGAGATGAGGGGATCACATTTCTTAGGATGGAAATTCACATTTAACTCCTAGTACATGTCCAGCACTTTAGACCTTGTATGCATTAGACTCAGTGCCTCCTGCTATAGATGAGGAAACGGAGGCCCAGGTTTGACTGAGGTCCAGGGGCTGCTGTGACCACTCCGCTGAACTGTCTGAACTATGCATGAGTGTCACCCTGAACTGCTTTTATTTATGTCTGAGGGCTGCTCTCCCATCGGCTCGGTCACATTTCTTCTGCCTGTGTCCCTGTCTCTTTGGCAGAGCCCGCTGTTTTTGGACACTTGTTCTGTAATTGTTGAATAAATGAGTGATGAGGGATGAATAACTTCATGACACTTTTAGGAAAAAATTATTGTGTCAGACCCTTTAGAAAGCCCAGTTCAAACTAGGCCGCTTCCAAATGCCAGCCGTCCAACCAGCATACTCTCAGTTCCACTCTCACCATGGATGGTGCTGCCCCCTAGTCCCTGCCGAGCCATCTGGAAGGGGTGCAGCGAAGAGCTCTTTTCTTCCTCCTCCTAGCTCCGCATGCGGTCCCCGGTGGCTCCTTTCGTGGGTCCTGTGTGTGTGCACGAGACAGTCAGCGCCCAGACCAAAGGCAGCACACGCCTCCCACTGGAGACCTCAGGCTTCCCTGAGGGCGTGGGGTTTCGAAGAGGATGTGGGCCACAGTGACCACTTCTCTCACTGTGGCCCAAACCACTGCTCCAGGCCTGGAGGTAGGCGGGTGGTCAGGAGCTGCGAGGCCCACCCCAGGCTGTCGGGAGACCAGGCAGTGGCTCATCCAGGGCTCGGAGCCACATCCAGCACTTGGAGCCAGCACGTTCTAGGGACGCTGGGCACCTCCTGCCATGACTGCTGCCCCTGGGCAGGCGCTGAGTGCCCTCCTGCTCACCCTCCTGCTGGGACTCACAGGGGAGCCTGAGCACTGCCCACAGAGACCCTCAGAGTGGGCGGGGATTACCCAACCCAGCCACTCTGCTGCAGGGGAGGCTTAGCTGAGCTGTTTGCCTGCCTGCCAGGGTGCTCTTTCCTATCTTTTCCTTAGTGTGGACCTTGTGGGTAATGGCTGTGAGGGGAGCTTTGGAGGCAGGAGGAGAAAGATGTGAAGGGAGGCGAAGAGCCTGGGGTCAGGTCAGGGGGTGAAAGAGAAGCCCTGCACTACCCAGTATCCCTGATGTCAACTCTGGTCTGAGTGACTATCGGATCTAGCTCAGAGAGGGTTAGGGGTGCAAAGACAGACGGACAGAGAGCCCCCAAATGATGGAGCCTCTGGCATCACAAAGTGAGCGCTGGACCCGCAGTCAGATGGACATGCTTAACATCCCTCCTTAGTCATTCACAGGCATTGTGACCTTGTGCAACTCACTAAACCTCTCTGAATCTCAGTTTCTTCTTCTGCAAAGTGGGGGTAATAATACCAGCCTCCCACAGCTGGGATGCAGTTGAAAATGAGCACACAGCCCTGGAAATGTTTTATAATCCACAGGGCGCAGTGTGCAGGAGGGAAGATGTTTATCATAGGATCTACTCAGAGGAGAGCACGATGCAGAGCTGAGTGCCAAGGGGACAGGCTCCCACAGCCTCCTGAGCCGCCCTCCACCCCCTGTGCTGTCGCTGCTGGTTTATTTGCCCTGCCCTCCAACACATACCTGCCCATTTGTTCCTCCAGGGCAGGAGTCCTCAGCATCCAAGTCACATCCTCACTCAAAGTAGAGGCTCGGGGAATGTAGCAAAGACTCCAAGAGGTCCCTGCACTCCGATCTCTGTAGGCTGTCCTGATGGGGAAGGAAGCGTCTAGTCCTGCAGTTGTCAGGATGACTCCAGAAGATAGATCCTGGGTGAGGAGTGGGAGTGCTCTGTCAGCCTCCTAGCTTGTGAGGATGCATGAAGCTGCCTCCAGTGGAGCGAGTGTCCCTGTCCCTGGAGGTGAACAAGCAGAGGATGGAGGCTTAGGGGGTGTTAACAGGAAGGATCCGAGGAGAGCCAGCCGTGCCTTGCCGTGATTCTTGACTTCTCGGTTATGTCCAAAGTGTACATCTTGATTCCTCACCAAACCTCTCAGTTTCAACTTAAAATGTCACCTCCTCCAGGAATCCTTTTCTGACCGCTTTTCCAGAAGTCCTCCAGGCATTTTCTATGTCAGCACTCTTTGGGTTTCCTGAAATCACTGAAGTGAGAAATAGATTTAAGGGACTAGATGTGATAGACAGAGTGCCTGATGAACTATGGACGGAGGTTCATGACAGTGTACAGGAGACAGGGAGCAAGACCATCCCCAAGAAAAAGAAATGCAAAAAAGCAAAATGGCTGTCTGAGGAAGCCTTACAAATAGCTGTGAAAAGAAGAGAAGTGAAAGGCAAAGGAGAAAAGGAAAGATATACTCATTTGAATGCAGAGTTCTAAAGAATAACAAGGAGAGATAAGAAAGCCTTCCTCAGGGATCAATGCAAAGAAATAGATGAAAACAATAGAATGGGAAAGACTAGAGATCTCTTCAAGAAAATTAGAGATACCAAGGGAGCATTTCATGCAAAGATGAGCACAATAAAGGACAGAAATGGTATGGACCTAACAGAAGCAGAAGATATTAAGAAGAGGTGGCAAGAATACACAGGAGAACTGTACAAAAATTATCTTCATGACCCAGATAATCACGAAGGTGTGATCACTCACACTCACCTAGAGCTGGACATCCTGGAATGTGAAGTCAGGTGGGCCTTAAGAAGCATCACTACAAACAAAGCTAGTGAAGGTGATGGAATTCCAGTTGAGCTATTTCAAATCTTAGAAGATGATGCTGTGAAAGTGCTGCACTCAATATGCCAGCAAATTTGGAAAACTCAGCAGTGGCCACAGGACTGGAAAAGGTCAGTTTTCATTGGAATCCCAAAGAAAAGCAATGCCAAAGAATGCTCAAAGTACTGCACAATTGCACTCATCTCACATGCTAGTAAAGTAATGCTCAAAATTCTCCAAGCCAGGCTTTAGCAATACGTGAACTGTGAACTTCCAGATGTTCAAGCTGGTTTTAGAAAAGGCAGAGGAACCAGAGATCAAATTGCCAACATCCGCTGGATCATTGAAAAGCAAGAGAGTTCCAGAAAAGCATCTATTTCTGCTTTATTGACTATGCCAAAGCCTTTGACCGTGTGGATCACAATAAACTGTGGAAAATTCTTTAAGAGATGGGAATACCAGACCACCTGACCTGCCTCTTGAGAAACCTGTATGCAGGTCAGGAAGCAATAGTTACTACTGGACATGGAACAACAGACTGGTTCCAAATAGGAAAAGGAGTATGTCAAGGCTGCATATTGTCACCCTGCTTTTTTAACTTATATGCAAAGTACATCATGAGAAATGCTGGGCTGGAAGAAGCACAAGTTGGAATCAAGATTGCTGGGAGAAATATCAATAACCTCAGATATGTAGATGACACCACCCTTATGGCAGAAAGTGAAGAAGAACTAAAGAACCTCTTAATGAAAGTGAAAGAGGAGAGTGAAACAGTTGGCTTAAAGCTCAACATTCAGAAAACTAAGATCATGGCATCTGGTCCCATCACTTCATGGGAAATAGATGGGGAAACAGTGGAAACAGTGGCTGACTTTATTTTCCTGGGCTCCAAAATCACTGCAGATGGTGACTGCAGCCATGAAATTAAAAGACACTTACTCCTTGGAAGAAAAGTTATGACCAACCTAGACAGTATATTAAAAAGCAGAGATATTACTTTGTCAACAAAGGTCCATCTAGTCAAGGCTATGGTTTTTCCAGTGGTCATGTATGGATGTGAGAGTTGGACTATAAAGAAAGCTGAGCACCAAAGAATTGATGCTTTTGAACTGTGGTGTTGAAGACTCTTGAGAGTCCCTTGGACTGCAAGAAGATCCAACCAGGCCATTCTAAAGGAGATCAGTCTCAGGTGTTTATTGGAGGGACTGATGTTGAAGCTGAAACTGCAGTACTTTGGCCACCTGATGTGGAGAGCTGACTCACTGGAAAAGACCCTGATGCTGGGAAAGATTGAGGGCAGGAGGAGAAGGGGACGACAGAGAATGAGATAGTTGTATGGTATCACCAACACAATGGACATGGGTTTGGGTGGACTCTGAGAGCTGGTGATGGACAGGGAGGCCTGGCGTGCTGCAGTTCATGGGGTCACAAAGAGTCGGACATGACTGAGCAACTGAACTGAACTGAAATCACTGAGGCCCAGTTGTAATTTTATATTTATTTGTTTACTTTTTAGCATCTGTTGGTTCCCTGAGCTGGAACCAGACAAAATACGTAGTTAGTCCCCATGGCCACACACACCATGGTGGCAGTGGGATGCGCGGGCTCTCAGCATGCGTGGGCTCTCAGCATGCGCTCACAGCCATCTCTTTCCTAGGTGGGCAGCCCTCCATCTCTCTGGTGGGCCCGACTCGCAGGACAACCCCTGAGAATCCAGTGCCTTTCAACTGTACTGCTGGTCCCTTCAACTCCTCAGACTTCAGTGTCACCTGGATGAAGGACAGAGATGAGCATCCAGCCTCGGCTCAGCGCCTAGTGACTGACAACAAAGGCAATTACTCCATCACCAGTAAGGTGTGGGTGACCCTGTCCCGCCAAGATATCTTGTCAGAGATGACCTGCGAAGTCACGCACCGGTGCCTGGCCAAGCCCCTGCGGAGGAGCATGAACCTCTCCCGGGTGCTCCAAGGTGAGAGGGAGGGAGGCTGGGTGGTGGGGCGCGGCTTTCTCAGTGTTTTGCACAAAGCCTCATTTCATAGTTGGGAAATTGGAATTCCGCCTCACAATGTCTGATCCCAGGGTAGCATTATTAAAGACACTGGTTTCAGGGGCCGGCTATCTGGGTTTAGTCCTGACTGTAACACTTCATGATCTGTGTGCTCCTTTGGAAGTTACTGAGCCTCCTTGTGCCTCAGTTTCCCCTTACAATGAGAATAAATTATCACTTACCTAGTAGGTTTCATGTGAGGATTAAATGAACTATTTCTTGTGAAGCACCTAGAACACTGCTTGTCATAAGGAAAATTGTTTATATATATTTGATTTTATTATTATTGTCTGGATTAAGCTTCCATCCCAAACATCTTTCTTCTATTAATACCATTACTATTTTTTAACTTTAAATATGTATTATTTATTCAACACAAATGAATTAATTCATCCATGAATATTTACTGTGTGGCAGGCACTGTTCTGGGTGGTAGGGATATAGAAATGAATATCAAGTTAAGTCCTGATTCTCATGAAAATCATAGTTTATAATTCTTAAAATATTTCATGATATGAAATGTTTCAAATGCACAGGGAGTAACATAGCAAACACCCACGTACTATTAGCCATATTTAGTGAATGTTAGCACTTAGCTCTATTCGCCTTACATTGAGCATACAAGAAAAAAATTTTTTTTGAAAAAGGTAACTGATTTAAGAATGAGAGTTCTAGGGTTGGTTCCTGGGAGAGAAAGACATAGAGGGAAGGGGGGCAGGGGTAATTTCAGAAGATGTTCCCTTCTGTTTCTGCGTTTAGTTGTCCCCACCCTGAAGATCACCACCCAGCCCTCTGCGATGCAAATCCGTGTGCATCAGAGAGTGCATCTCACGTGTCACGTGAGCCACTTCTATCCCGCTCGCCTGCACCTCACCTGGGTGGAGAACAGGCACAAGGTGCAGACCGTGGAGGCCCCCCAGCTCACCAGGAACCCAGATGGGACCTACTCTCGGCAGCACACCTGGCACGTAGGGGCTTCACTGGATGGGAGAGAGTTTGCCTGCTGGGTGGTCCAGGATGAGCAGCCCCCAGTCCAGGCCAACATCACCCTGCGGGCTCAGGCGTCCAGACTGGGGAAAGGTGGGTGCGGCCCCTCTGGGCAGCCTGGCTGGGAAAGTCAGGTGTGAAAACACTTGCCATTTGCCTGGAGTGCAAACAGCAGTGGGTCAGGGACTCAAGGCAGCAAGGGATGAAGGTGAAGGAAGAGAAGATGCCCTGGGATTGTAATAAAACTCTCAAGAATTCATCCCCGAACTCCACTCCTCCTTCCCCTGTTAGTCTCTCAGTCGGGACACTTTGTGACTCTTTGTGACCCTATAGACTGTAGCCTACCAGGCTCCTTTGTCCATAGGGTTTCCCAGGCAAGAAAACTGAAGTGGGTTGCCATTTCCTCCTGCAGGGGATCTTCCTGACCCAGGGAGTGAAGCCTGGGTTTCCTGCATTGCAGGTAGATTCTTTACCATCTGAGCCAGCAGGGAAGCCCTACAACCCCTACATCCTTTTTAAGAAGGAGGAGTGGGACTTCCTTCTTCAATTCCACGCACTCTTCAGGTTGAAAGTTCTCTGTTTTAACACTTAGGTACAGGGAACCGTAGATACTAAGAACAGCTAGAAATCAAAATCCCTTCCAGAAAGGTGATAATCAAGACGGGTTCATCTGACAGTTTCTAGGAGTTAGTTTTAAAGAGCGGCCAGAATTCTTGATAGGATTACCTGGGAAGTTGGAGGGTGCAGGGGCAGGATTCTCATTGTCTCCATTTTTCTGCTATCACTTTTGCTCATTTGTTTGCTCTCTATCACTACTGCCTCAGGCTATTTTTTCTCTCTTCTCCCCTTCTCTGTCCCTCGTTTTTCTTCTCCTTCCCTTTTTCCTCTTTCTCTCCCTTGTTGTTGTTTTAGTTGCTAAGTCATGTCTGACACTTTTTCGACCACATGGACTATAGCCTTGCAGGTTCCTCTGTCCGTGGGATTTCCCAGGTAAGAACACTGGAGTGGGTTGTCATCTCCTTTTCCAAAGAATCTTCCCCGCCAGGGATTGAACCCAGGTCTCCTGCATTGGTGGGTGAATTTTTTATCACTGGGCCACAAGGGAAGCCCCTTTCTCTCTGTGTATGATTGCTAAGTTGCTTCAGTTGTGTCTGACTCTTTGCAACCCTGTAGACTTTGCCCACCAGGCTCCTCTGTCCATGGGAATTTTCCACACAAGAATACTGGAGTGGGTTGCCAGGTCCTTCTCCAGGGGATCTTCCCAACCCAAGAATTGGACCCATATTTCTAATGTCTACCTGCATTGGCAGGCGGGCTCTTTAACACTGGAGAAGGAAATGGCAACCCACTCCAGTATTCTTGCCTGGAGAATCCCATGGACGGAGGAGCCTGGTGGGCTACAGTCCATGGGGTCGCAAAGAGCTGGACACGACTGAGCGACTTCACTTCACTTCACTTCCACTTGTGACTCTTATCTTCTAAATCTGAATCTATCTTCTCCTCTGTACCTTTTGTGTGCTAAATGACATTCTCCACTAGAGGGAGCTGCCCACCAGCCCTTCAAACCCTGGGGCCAGATCCACTTTCCCTGGTCCTGGTGAATCAGCTTGGGAGAATGAGTGACTGGGCCAGAGGGGCTGTGTTGGGGAGGGGAGGAGAGACGGGAATATTGGAAATGGCCAAGGGTGAACCAGAATCCATTGACAGCTCTCCAGAACAACAGGAAGTGGGATAAGATAACTCCTTACAGGCAGTGTGAGCTGCTTGGTCTGCAGCACCAGCAAAAGGGCAGACAGGTTGCTGGGCTGCAAAACCACACGTCTTCACAACAGGAGCACTGACCCTGCATTCGATCTCTTCCTGAAAGAACTGGCCTTTTCTGCTAACTCCAAGAATTCTCAGGGGCAATGAGCCTATTACCTTTCGACTTCTCCGTGGCCTTTTTTTTTCTTGTCTACAGGAAATAAGAAAAATATCCACCCAGCAGGATATACAGATCTATGTGAAAAACTCCAAACTGCTCCTTTCTGACCAGAAGCAAGTTACATTATTTTGTTTTTTACTCATGCTGAGGTTTTGCTCTCTGTCTTATTTTTCTCCTTCGCCTGCATACATGTATCTGACCCACTACTGCAAGGTCAGCCCCCTGAGAACATCACTTGGAGTCTCCCACCCCTCTGTGCAGCTGTTTGATGTGCCCTCTGGTCTGCAGTGGGGAAACGGCAGCTTCCTTTTCTAGCATCAGGCCCTCTTCTGTGTGGTGTTAAGGTGCTTTTGCTGCAACACCTCCTCAGCCTGACTCCTAAACCCCTTCTTCAGCTCCCACCCCTTACACACTCCCACTCCGTGCATCTGGTCATGTTCACTGATTCCTGTAGAGCTCTTACTGTGTGCCAGGCATCCTCACATATGTTGTCTGACATAATACAGTTGGGACAGACAGGAGAGGAGCAGGTCTCAGGGGTCTCAAATAGTAGTACTTGGATTCGAAGGCAAAGGCTGTCTGCTCACCAGTTCAATGTGTTTTCAGAAATTTGTTTTCCCTGCATCCTGCCTAGGCATACAAATATGGGTGTTATCTCAAGTCTTTTGTAAATTTCCCTCTTAAATACTCTGTATCATATTTATTTCCTTCTGAACTGTCATATCTCCCCACATCATTCCATTCTCATAGTTGGCCCTGAAACTATGGGACCTCTTCCAGGGGTTCTGTCCATTTAGGCCTCTCCTCCGTGCTGAGACTCTCTCAGCCCTGAAGCAGACACTGGCTCTTATTTTTGGAGTGGCCAGATTTCACCTGGCAGGGTTGCCATGGGCATTCTGCAACCTCAGGCAAAGCCCTGCCCTTCCTGAGCTCCGCTTCCTCCTCTCAGCGAGAACAGTTATGCCCTCCAGGTGGGAACCAGCTAGGGCTCCTTCCTTTGACCGATGCTTGGCATCTAGACATTGGGGTGCACAGAGGGTGCTCTATGATGATCGTGATGGCAGTCTCTCTGATGCCCAGACCATGCTGGGTTGAAAGCAGGAAAATGCTGACGTTCACTCATTACTATGGGGAAGCTATGGAGAAACAGAGGTGGTGTCAGTGTAACACAAAGAGCCCTTGACTTGGAGTCTGTGATGGGAAGGTGAGTTCTGTTTGCTGTGAGGCCCTTGGGTGAGTTATGAACCTTCTCAGCCTTTTTCCCTTCAACATTAGGAATACAATTAAAAATAATTCTTTAGGTGACTGTCGTGCGTATTTGACGATAATAATTATCATTTGGGGCTTCCCTGGTGTCTCAAATGGTAAAGAATCTGCCTGCAATGTGGGAGACCCAGGTTCGATCCCTGGATTGGGAAGATACCCTGGAGAAGGAAGTGGCAACCCGCTCCAGCATTTTTGCCTGGAAAATCCCATTGACAGAGGAGCCTGGCGAGCTCCACATGGTCGCAAAGAGTCGGACATGACTGAGCAACTAACACTCACACTCACACAATTGTGTTTATAGAGTGATTATAAATGATAATTATTTATAATTTTCTCATATGTTTTACTAGTTATTGTACATGATTTTTAAACTAACACTGGGCATTAAGAATCATCCCCATGTCACAGATGAGGAAACTGAGCTAAGTTGTCATGCAGTGGAAGGACTGGGAATGCAAACTTGGGCTGAGTGTGACCCCAAAGCCTGTGCTCCTACCCCTTCTCTGTGCTGTTGTTGTTGTTGTTAAGTCGCCAAGTTGTATCCAACTCTTTGCAACCCCATGAACTGCAGCCACCAGGCCTCCCTGTCCCTCACCATCCCCTGGAGTTTGCCCAAGTTCATGTCCATTAAATTCGCTGTGCTGCCTGCCTTCATATGACCTGTCCTGAGCAGTGATACACCCTTCCCTGTCCTAGGACTGAGGGAAGAGCTGAGTCTGGCCACTGAGCATAGATGCTGAGTCCTTACTTTCTGGCTAAGAACCCTGGCTCTACTGGCCAGTTTTGGAACTTAGACAAGGAACTTAGGCTCTGAACCTCAGTGTCTTCATCTGCAAAATGAGAATAGGAGCAGCTCCCTCCTCCTAGGTCTGTAGTGAGGACTAGGGTTAGGTCTCAAAGTCAGCAAGCAGGGTTATGAGGTACGGGTGGGAGTCAGGTCTCTTTGCAAACTGCTGTTGTCCCTGTAGCTTCATTTTGTCTGGCCTCTGATATCAGCTTCATAGTTGAACTCCTGTCAGAATGTAACCTAGAAACACGGTGGAAGATGAGACGGTGAGGCTTGTCAGTGGAGATGCTGAGGTTTTGTTCGCACTGGGTTTGGGCTCCTCTGCATCTTCTCACAGGCTGGATCTCCTCTACAGGCATGAGCAGCTACTCTTCTGCCCTGCAAGGCCCCTTTCAGTGCTCTGAGCCAGGCACAAACATCCAACTGACTTTCACGTCCTCTGGATTCTCTACAGGTCAGGTTACTGTGACCTGGCTTAAAAATTCCCACCAGCTGTTAAAGGCCCAGACCAGCGTCCACCCTCGTGGAGACACCTACAATGTGACCAGCAGTGTGCTCATCCTTCTGCAGGCTGACGACGTGCATTCCCTTGTCCACTGCCAAGTCAAGCACATGTCCACACTGGTTTCCCAGAAAACCATCAGACTGGAGCAGTACCTCCGTGGTAAGGATGTTCTCTTTGTCCAGATGGCTTAGTGCAGAGTCGGGCTGGAAGTTTTCTGAGTCTTGGTTTCCTTGACTGATACATGGGACATCCCCTCACTTTGTGGCAAGAATTCAGCATAATGAAACTGGTAAAGTAATTAACACATCTCTGGCTCATATGAATCACAGAGAAGTGGCAATTGTTATTATTCACATTTACTATTCATATCACCTCTCAGAACTCAGTTTCTTCAGCTGTAAAATGGAGACAAAATATCTTCTGGGAATTGAATTTTATTACATTAATTAATATATATTAATTATATATATATAAATTTATAATTTTTATATGAATCAAATTTAAAGGCCTTTGTGAACTTCTAAATTTTAGGTAGAATGATGACTGTTTTTATCTTTACTCATATGTAGGGAAGGGCCTAATTTTCTTTCTTTTTTTTTTGACCATTCATATTTTTTAAAAATATAAATTTATTTATTTTAATTGGAGGCTAATTACAATATTGTATTGGTTTTGCCATACATCAACATGAATCCACCACGGGTGTACATGTGTTCCCAATCCTGAACTCCCCTTCCACCTCCCTCCCCATACCATCCCTCTGGGTCATTCCAGTGTACCAGCCCCAAGCATCCTGTATCATGCATCAAACCTGGACTGGCAATTCATTTCACATATGATATTATACATGTTTCAATGCCATTCTCCCAAATCATCCCACCTTTGCCCTCTCCCACTGAGTCCAAAAGACTGTTCTATACATCTGTGTCTCTTTTGCTGTCTCGCATACAGGGTTATCGTTACCATCTTTCTAAATTCCATATATATGCATTAGTATACCATATTGGTGTTTTTCTTTCTGGCTTACTTCACTCTGTATAAGAGGCTCCAGTTTCATCCACCTCATTAGAACTGATTCAAATGTATTCTTTTTAATGGCTGAGTAATACTCCATTGTGTATATGTACCACAGCTTTCTTATCCATTTATCTGCTGATGGACATCTAGTTTGCTTCCATTGTAAACAGTGCTGTGATGAACATTGGGGTACATGTGTATCTTTCAGTTCTGGTTTCCTCAGTGTGTATGCCCAGCAGTGGGATTGCTGGGTCATAAGGCAGTTCTATTTCCAGTTTTTTAAGGAATCTCCACACTGTTTTCCATAGTGGCTGTACTAATTTGCATTCCCACCAACAATGTAAGAGGGTTCCCTTTTCTCCACACCCTCTCAAGCATTTATTGCTTGTAGACTTTTGGATAGCAGCCATTCTGACTGGCATGAAATGGTACCTCATTGTGGTTTTGATTTGCATTTCTCTGATAATGAGTGATGTTGAGCATCTTTTCATGTGTTTGTTAGCCATCTGTATGTTTTCTTTGGAGAACTGTCTGTTTAATTCTTTGGCCCATTTTTCGATTGGGTCATTTATTTTTCTGGAATTGAGCTGCAGGAGTTGCTTGTATATTTTTGAGATTAATTCTTTGTTAGTTGCTTCATTTGCTATTAGTTTCTCCCATCCTGAAGGCTGTCTTTTCACCTTGCTTATAGTTTCCTTTGTTGTGCAGAAGCTTTTAACTTTAATTAGGTCCCATTTGTTTATTTTTTCTTTTATTTCCAATATTCTAGGAAGTGGGTCATAGAGGATCCTGCTGTGATTTATGTCAGAGAGTGTTTTGCCTATGTTATCCTCTAGGAATTTTATAGTTTCTGGTCTTACATTTAGATCTTTAATCCATTTTGAGTTTATTTTTGTGTATGGTGTTAGAAAATGTTCAAGTTTCATTCTTTTACAAGTGGTTGACCAGTTTTCCCAGCACCACTTGTTAAAGAGATAGTCTTTCCTCCATTGTGTATTCTTGCCTTCTTTGTCAAAGATAAGGTGTCCATATGTGTGTGGATTTATCTCTGGGCTTTCTATTTTGTTCCATTGATCTATATTTCTGTCTTTGTGCCAGTACCATACTATCTTGATGACTGTGGCTTTGTAGTAGAGCCTGAAGTCAGGCAGGTTGATTCCTCCAGTTCCATTCTTCTTTCTCAAGATTGCTTTGGCTATTCAAGGTTTTTTTATATTTCATACAAATTGTGAAATTATTTTTTCTAGCTCTGTGAAAAATACTGTTGGTAGCTTGATAGGGACTGCATTGAATCTATAGATTCCTTTGGGGTAGTATACTCATTTTCACTATATTGAGTTTTCCTATCCATGAACACGGTATATTTCTCCATCTATTAGTGTCCTCTTTGATTTCTTTCACCAGTGTTTTATAGTTTTCTATATATGGGTCTTTTGTTTCTTTAGGTAGATATATTCCTAAGTATTTTATTCTTTCCATTGCAATGGTGAATGGAATTGTTTCCTTAATTTCTCTTTCTGTTTTCTCATTATTAGTGTATAGGAATGCAAGGGATTTCTGTGTGTTGATTTTATATCCTGAAACTTTACTATATTCATTGATTAGCTCTAGTAATTTTCTGGTGGAGTCTTTAGGGTTTTCTGTGTAAAGGATCATGTCATCTGCAAACAGAGTTTTACTTTTTCTTTTCCAGTTTGGATTCCTTTTATTTCTTTTTCTGCTCTGATTGCTGGGGCCAAAACTTCCAATTTTCATCTGTATTTTTTAGAGAAGGTTGATTTTGATTTTCTTGGCCTGGATCAGGCCTTGCTGCTGCTGCTAAGTTGCTTCAGTTGTGTCTGACTTTGTGCGACCCCATATACGGCAGCCCACAAGGCTCCCCTGTCCCTGGGATTCTCCAGGCAAGAACATTGGAGTGGGTTGCCATTTCCTTCTCCAGTGCATTAAAGTGAAAAGTGAAAGTGAAGTCACTCAGTCGTGTCCGACTCTTAGCGACCCCATGGACTGCAGCCTACCAGGCTCCTCCCTCCATGGGATTTTCCAGGCAAGAATACTGGAGTGGGGTGCCATTGCCTTCTCTGTGATCAGGCCTTGACTGGTCTGCAAATAACATGATTTGAAATTCTTTCATATCATGCCTAATAGGAGCTTAGTGATCACCTCATTATTTGCAACAACTTTAAAGCCCAGAAAAGATAAGTGAGTTGTCCAAGGTTGCATGTGCAGCAGTAAAATTAATTTTTAAAATATTTATAGGACTTTAAAGTTTACAAAATATTTTCCTCATTTTATGCTATTCTTGTGGAAGAAAATACATCATTTTACATGGATAAAATATTGATATTAATGACTCAAGTGAGCACAGCACATTGTCAATATACACACTTGTGTGGATTGGCTTATTTAATATGTACAACCACTCTGTACTGCTTATCTCATTCATGGTTTTATAGAAAGAAACTGAGTTTGTAAGAAGTGAAGGTTGCCTGAGGATATGAAGCTGCTTAGTGAGAGAACTTGGATGTGAATTCAGGTTTTTTGGACTCCACTCTTCACCAGCTGTGGGACCTCCTGCTGGTTGTTTAAGTTCTCTGAGTGTTGGGATTGCTGATTGTAAAACAGGAAAATGATACTGCAGGGACTCCCCCTTATCTGAAAAATTTTATATAATTCCCGGGAGTTAGAACAATTGTATAGAGAAGCAAATAGATAATAAGAATATTCACCATAAATTGATTATTTATAAATTATATTAATCAAACTAACAAAAATTAAACACAGAAAAAATATTAAAAGCAGCAAGGAAAAAGCAACAATAAGCATACAGGAGAATCCCCATAAAGTTAACAGCTGATCTTTCTGCAGAAACTCTGCAGGCCAGAAGGAAGTGGCAGGATATATTTAAAGTAATGACAGAGAAAAACCTACAGCCAAGATTACTCTACACAGCAAGGGTCTCAATCAGCTTCAGTGGAGAAATCAAAAGCTTTTCAGACAAGCAAAAGTTAAGAGAATGCATCACCACCAAACCAGATTTACAACAAATGCTAAAGGAACTTCTCTAACCAGGAAACACAAGAGAAGAAAAGACCTATAAAAACAAATCTAAAACAATTAAGAAAATGCTAATAGGAACATATATATTAATAATTACTTTAAATGTAAATGGATTAAATGCTCCAACTAAAAGACACAGACTGAATGGATAAAAAAGAAGACCTATATATATGCTGTATGCAAGAGACCCACTTCAGACCTTGGGACACATGCAGACTGAAAGTGAGGAGATGGAAAAATAGATTAACCTCCTCTTTAAATCCTCACTGCTCAACACTGCCTGCATCAGATTGGGCTTGCCATTACAGAAATAATTTTGTGCTGTTGTCTGGATTTCCTTGGAGGCAAAGCCTGAAACAAAGTGTTAGGTGCGGGTGGTTGGGAGATGATTCAGTGAGACTGGGATAAGAGATGGAGTGAGTGACGCAAGGAAGAAGGGACACTCCAGAAAAGGTGAGTTATTGACCTGGGGGCCCCTGTGGATGACTGGGGCTCACTGCCACTGGGGACCCTCTGAGAAACTCTATAGACTATTCCTCAGGAGTGTCTGAGGAGGGAGGAGGGAGGCTGGAATGTGCCTTCATGGGCTGCTGGGTGGCATTTCATGGTTGTGGAGAAATTCAGATGCAGAGCATTGAGGAAGAGCTTCAGGAATCTGAAATAGAATGTGGTACCACCCAGCACTGCTGGGCTGAGATCAGGTGGCTGCAAGAGGTGGTGTGGAGCCCAGAAACCCTCTGCTTTAGGAGGAGGGTCTTTCCTTGACTGAAGTATGGTAAGCATCAGACCACACCATGCAATTAGAACCCTAATTCACTGTTGCTAAGTGAAATCAGAGATTTGGCAAAGTGTATTTCAAGTAATTGATATAAATGATATTTGAGAACTGCTGGGGTCTCAGGTGAATCTTCTGGCCTTTAAAGATGAAAGAAGAAGGAAAAAATTCTATGATCCTAATGATTCTGTGGGCACTTTGAAAGATAACATTTTGAGTTTAAAATGCTCCTTAAAATTGACAAAATAGTCAAATGATTTCAAATAATTTTTTAAAATTAACTTTTAGGTTATTTGTGTGAAATTTGAAATGTAGGGTTTGATGGTATTGGCATAAGTTTTTTAGGAAAATATTACGCCAACTTCCTTACACTCCCAACACTTGTTTCTTCTAAAAGTTGGTGCATAGTTGTCATTATATGCTGCTGCTGTGCTCAGTTGCTTCAGTTGTGTCCAACTCTTTGCGACGCCATGGACTGCAATCCACCAGGTTCCTCTGTCCATGAGATTTTCCAGGCAAGGATACTGGAGTGGGTTGCCATGCCCTCCTCCAAGGGATCTTCCCAACCCAGGAATTGAACCTCTGTCTCCTGCATTGCAGGCAGATTCTTTATCACTGAGCCAGTGGGGAAACCCAGTTGTCATTATATTCTAGGTTTAATTAAAAGGTAAATTAAATAAAATTACTTGTATAATTGAAATGTTTTTCAAGTTCAAGTTTGAATCAATTCCTTTTTGACAATTTCATTGAAATGGAGGCCTGAGTTGTGTAGGGTCCTTCTACTGGCTTTTTGTTGTCTTTTCTGATACCAAGTAGCACTTTGTGTTTATACCATTTGGTTGTGAAGAATAAATAGCACAGGCACAGTGACTCAAGCTCTGTTCTCAGCACATGGGAGCAAATATCATCAGTTGGGTTTTGGTCTCGGTCCTCCCAACACTGTCCTGAATATCTTGCAGTCCAGAGAACTCACTGGTGACTAGAATGGTCTATCTGAGACCCTCGATGCTCTTATTGGTCCTTGTCAGCCCCATGGCACTTGCTTGATGGTACCTTGTTCTGGCCTGTTCTCCACAGGCACTGCCTAGTTACCAGGCCATCACAATCCCTTCTCTGGATTCTGCTCTTTGCTTGGTAGGAATCCCTGCCTGTGGGCTGAAGGGGAAAGATTGACAAGAGATAGGGACATTCTGGGGATGGTGTCTTGCTTGGCTGTCTCACCCATGAGCAGCATCATAGATGCAAGCATATAGGTCGAGGTGAATTGAGTATAAAAGAAATAATATTGGGGGAACAAACATGCTCTTAGTTCTTTCAAATTGTACTACATGAGGAGTTATTTTCTCTACCCTAGACCAAGAGCCAAAGTCTGTATGACTAGACCCCTCAAGCTTAGACAATTTCGAATAAGAGTATGAGAAACAAAGAGAAGGTGACAGGCACAAGGTCTTGCATTTGCCAGTCGTGTCAGCGCAGGGACCAGAATCTGATGCTCACATCCCTTACTTTAATTTAGTGCTGTGTATTCCTATGAATTCTACTGAAACCCTTAATGTTTTTTTTTTAATTTTTAAATTTCTCCAATTTTCTTTAGTATGCATACGTTTTTTTCTTCACAGCTGAAAAGTCTAGTTGAAAAAATTCTAGAAGTTGTTAGGTCATAATGCCCAGGAGCCTGCAATCATAAATGATTATGTGTGTTGTGTGTTAGTCGCTCAGTCGTGCCCGACTCTTTGCGACCCCATGGACTGCAATCCACCAGGTTCCTCTGTCCATGAGATTTTCCAGGCAAGGATACTGGAGTGGGTTGCCATTTCCTTCTCCAGGGGATCCTCCCAACCCAGGGATTGAACCTGGGTCTCCTGCACTGCAGGCAAATTCTTTAGTTTGGGTGTCAGCATAGCAAATGTTAAAACATACTGTCTGGTGGAACCCCTGCTTTGCCACTTGTGACCTTGGGTAAAAATCTTCTCCAAAAGTAAGCTCCTTTCTATGTCAACTATTAGTATCCTGCAGTCATGAAGATTAGAGGCTAGGGATCTTCATCAAGTCATAGAGTAAGTCAACTGATTCATAGGTTCTTAAATGAAATTCAGGTTCACCTTTTCCTATTGAATGTCCACAGTGGAAAAGAAAGGAAAGATTAAGATGACTTCATCATTCCATGCTTCCATCCAAGCATGCATTCACTCATGCACTTACTTATGCATGCATTTGTTAACCAATACCTAACTCCTCTATGGTAGGCCCTTGGCAGAGGACCCCTATCTTTAGGGAGCTTGCCAGTTCCCATGGTGAACTTCCTATAGTAATTGTCTGCTTTCTTTGGGCTGTGACAGTCCCCCCTACAGTGACTGTGTCCCAGTCTTCACATTCCTTGGACGTGGTGGCAGTTACCTGCCATGTGCAGAGATTCTATCCACAGAATGTCCACCTCAGCTGGTTGGAGAACTGCCATACATTCAAGGGAGCTGTGCAACCCTCGTCCAAGCAGAATAGTGATGGTACCTACACCTTGGAAAGCTTGCATTTGGTGAATGCCTCAGTGTGGGAGTCTGAACGTGTACTTACCTGTAAAGTGCAGCATGAGACCCAGCCTCCCATCCAGGCCAGCCTCATACTGTCCACAGCAGTGCAGGACACATACAAACTCCTTGGGAGCACAGGTAAGCTTACCTCTACACCTGTGAGCAACTGGGTGACCTCGGTCTCCAAGTGGAATGAGGTATTAACTCACAGAGTCCCGTTTGATATCTCCTCTGCCCCTTGCCCCTTAGGTCCAGAGATGCCTGCCTTTTTGATGGCTTTCCTCCTGGGCTTCAAAGTGGTGATGGTGATCAGTTTCATAGCCACCTATTTCCACAGGTGGTGGAACCTGTAACAGGTGAGGTGGTGGCAGTCTTATTCTTTAGGGAGGGAGATCAGAGCCACCTTCCTGAGGTGGCAAGAGGAGTCAGAGCAAGCTCAAAAGTCATATGGCAATCCAGCTTCAAGGGAGAGATGGGAACAGACTTATTTTCTCCAAATGTGTCTTGGAATTCCAGAGACTTCCAGCTCTCATTATTTTGTGCCCAGGAATATGAAGTTTTTACAGTTAAGTTAGTTGGGACCCTGCAGGTGAGAGTCCAAGGTATGCAGGACCCTGGAGGTGAGGGTCCACAGTCAAAAAGTTTTGAGACCCGAACTCCAAAGAGCCCTTCCATAGACTGTTGTATGTTCAGTTATCACGTGGTCTATCCTTGGAGTGAATAAGGAAAGTATTACTAAAATCAACTTATGGAACCTATCTTTGGGACTTGGATGTGCTGTGTAATAATACAGATGGATGTGGGTATGGGAGAGTTCAGAAGTCAAAAAGAGGTGTTTGGGGCTTCATTCCTCGTCAGCACCATGAACCTAGGCCAAGCAAAGTGCCTCCCATACAGTATGTGCTCAAAAACACTTGTGGAATCAATGAATGTTTTTCCCTACAGGTCCTGCATACTCTGTGATACACTGCCTCCTTCCCTGTGCAAGGGGCTCAAGTGGAAAGAAGCTATAAGGACTGGAGATGACTCAAGATTTCCCACCCTTCACTCTGCTTTCCCCACCTGCAACATGAACACACTCCCTTCCACACATCCTCCTATGTGCCTTCTCTCTGACCTTTGGAATTGAGTCAAGGATGGACATTGGTCATGTTGATCCAGAATGTCTGGACCCTGATGCACTGAGCTTCAAACTGGCCCTGCCTCCACCCCAAAGAGAATCAAGTAGATCAAGAAAACAGGTTTCCATTGTGCTCCTGCTCATGAACCCTAAATTTTCAGAGCACTTTTTACTTTTATCCAGAGCTTTTGCAATTGTGATTTCATTTTAACACACATGTATTTTAAATCACTAAGTTGAATAAGATTTTTCTATTCTGAAATTTATGATATAAAAATATCCACATAACTACCTACCATGCTATGTTTGCAGACTGTTAACATTTTGCTATTGTGATCTGTTGTTCCTTTGAAAATTACTGTACTAGACTTGATATTCATAATCTCAATCATGATTTTATACTTCTACAACATATGTATAATCCTTAAGCAATATATAACATTACTGGCATGTTTTAACTTTTGTATAAATGTTATTATACTGTATACAGTCTGCTGGAACTTTTATTTTTTATACTCAACACAGCTTTTTTTATTCATAAATTCATAAATGAATTTATACATTCATTTATATAGCTTAATTTTATTAATTTCCACTGCTGTATAAGTTCTACTGTGACAGTATGCCACAATGTATTGCTTTTTCTTGTGATGGATTTTAAATATTTACGTAATGTCTTGCTAGTAGAATTTTGCACACATATTTTTGTCTTTGTTTCTTGGGCATATATGGGAGAGTTCCTCTTCGACTAGTGTGTCCATAAAGTGGACTCTTGGTATCGTTTGGAGCTTTTGTTATACATTAAAAAAAAGATTTTCAAATCTTGATCAAGTTTTGCTGTTTCTATTTATGCCTTTGATCTCATTTTGTGTGTGTGTGTGTCTATTACAGGTGGGGATATTATTGAGATCTTACATATATATTTTTTTGATCTCCACTGCCTCTTTTCCATATATCAAGTTCCCATAAATTTCTGGTTCTTTTACTGATTTTATTTTGTTCCATTGTGCTACTTGTCTATTTCTCTGACCAAACTACCTTAGAATAGCTTCATAAGCTTTAATGCCTTGGCTGGGCACATCTCCCCACCTTTTCTTTCCTTTCTTTCTTTCTTTCTTTGGCTGCACTGGGTCTTAGCTGTGGCACATGGGGTCTTCACTGCAGCATGTAGGCTTTCTCTACTTGTGAAGCATGGGCTCCAGAGTGGGCAGGCTCAGCAGTTGTGGCATGTGAACTTAGTTGCCCTGTGGCATATGGGATCTTAGTTCTCTGACCAGGGATTGAACCTACATCCCCTATATTGCAAGCAGGTTCTTAACCAGTGGACTACCAGGGAAGTCCCTTCCCACCTTTTCTTGTCATTCAAAACTGTCATGGCTATTTTTGGCCCAAACACATTTTATTTTACTTTATTTTCTGCTTTTTAGAGATTGAAGTATACTTGATTTAAAATAGTATGTTAGTTTTAAGTGTACAACATAGTGATTCAAGATTTTGTAGCTTATACTCCATTTAAAATTACAAAAATGGCTATATTTTCTCATGCTGTGCAATATATCCTTCTTACTTTTTAATCATATACATAGTAGTTCGCAACTCTTCATCCCCTTTCCCCTCCCCACTTGTAATTACTATTTGTTCTCTATATCTGTGAGTCTGTTTCTGTTCTTTCATATACATTCATTTGTTTTATTTTTTAGACTCCATGTATGAGTATTTGTCCTTCTCTGTCTGACTTACTTCGCTAAACACAATACCCTGCAGGTCCACTCACATTGTTGCAAATGGCAGAGTTTCTCTTTTTTAAAATGGTTCTGTAATATTCTATTCCAGGAATATTCCACATATGTATAATGCATATATTCCATTCCATACATATATATACATATATATGTATATATATCCCACATCTTTCTTATCCATTCATCTGTTAAGTTACTTCTATATATCAGATATTATAAATAATGCTGCTATTAACATTGGGGGTGGATGTATCTTTCCCAATTAGTATTTATTTTCCATTCAGATAGAATGGAAGGGCTGGGTTATATGATAGTTCTATTTTTAGTTTTTTGAGGAATCTTCATACTGTTTTTCATAATGGCTGCATCAATTTACAATCCTACCAAGAGTGTACTCTGATTCCCTTTTCTCCACATCCTCACTAGCATTTGTTATTTGTAGAATTTTGGGTGATGGACATTTTGACAGGTATAAGTAGGCATTTGTAGTTTTAATTTACATTTCTCTCTGGTGATTAGCAAAGTCGAGCATCTTTTCATGTACCTGTTGGCCATCTGTCTGTCTTCTTTGGAAAAATGTCTGCTCGGATTTTCTGTCCATCTTTTAATTAGGTTGTTTGTTTCTTTATATTGAGCTGTATGGTCTCATATTTTGGATATTGTGCATGTATGTCTTAGTCGCTCAGTCACGTCCTACTTTTTGCAACCCCATGGACTGTATGTAGCCTGCCAGGCTCCTCTATCCATGGAATTCTCCAGACCAGAACACTGGAGAGGGTAGCCTTTCCCTTCTCCAGGGGATCTTTCCAACCTAGGAATCAAACCCAGGTCTCTGGCATTGCAGGTGGACTCTTTACCAGCTGAGACACCAGGGAAACCCATATTTTGGATATTAATTATGTATTAAATATAGATTAAAAACTCCTTATTGGTGATATTATTTGCAAATATTTTCCTCCATTTAATAGGCTATCCTTTTGTTTTGTCAGTGATTTCCTTTGCTGTTTAAAAGCTTTTAATTTTATTTAGGACTCAATTTTTTTTTAATTTTTGCTTTTGTTTCTTTTCCTGAAGGAGACAGATCCATAAGATATGGCTTCAATTTATGTCAAAGAGTGTACTATATTCTCCTCTAGGAATTTTATGATTTCAGGTTTTACATTTAGTTCTTTAATCCATTTTGTGTTTATTTGTATATGTGGTATGAAGGAATGTTCTAATTTCATTCTTTCATATGTAGCTATCCAATTTTCCCAGTACCATCTATTGAAGAGACTGTCTTTTCTCTACTGTATATTCTTGCATTCTTTGTCACAGATTACTTGACCATAGTGCATAGTTTAATAATCTCTAGTCTCTGTATTCCATTCCATTGATCTATGTGTTTGTTTTATGCCATTACCATGCTGCTTTGCTTATTGTCAATTTGTAATATAGTCTGAAGTGAAAAAGCATGATACCTACCTCCAGCTTTGTTCTTTTTTCTCAAGATTGCTTTGGAAATTCAGGAGATGTTTGGTTCCATATAAATTTTAGGATAATTTTTCTATGTCTGTGAAAAATGTCATAGGTATTTTGATAAAGATTGCATTAAATCTGTAGATTATATTGGGTAGTATGGACATTTTAACAATATTAATTCTTATAAGAACATGGGATATCTTTCCATTTCTTTGCATCATCTTCAATTTCCTTCCTCAGTGTTTTATAGATTTCAGAGTGAAGATGTTTCATCTCCTTGTATAAGTTTATTCCTAGGTATTACATTCTTTTTGGTGATATTTTAAATGAGATTGTTTTCTTCCTTTCTCTTCTGATAGTTCATTGTTGGTGTCTAGAAAAGCAAAAGTATTTCTGCATGTTAATCTTGTATCCTGAAACTTTACTGATACCTTTTTTAGTTCTAATAGTTTCTTTGTGGAGTCTTTAGGGTTTTGTCTATATAGTATTATGTCATGTGAAAATAATGACAATTTTTCTTTCTTTCCTTCTCATTTTAATGCCTTTTATTTCTTTTTCTTCTCCAATTGCTGTGGCTAGGACTTCCAATATTATGTTAAATATAACTGGTAAGAATGGGAATCCTTGTCTTGTTCCTGAATTTAGTGGGAAGACTTTCAGCTTTTCACCATTGAGTATGATGTTAGCTGTGGGTTTGTGATAAATGGCCTTTATTTTGTTGAGATATATTATCTCTATGCCAACTTTGATAAGAGCTTTTATCATGAATGGATGTTAAATTTTGTCAAAAACCTTTTCTCTGTCTGTTGAGATGATCATGGGATTTTTATCCTTCCTTTTTTTATGTGGTATATTGCATTGATGGACTTGTGAATATTAAGCTATCCTCATATCCCTGCCATAAATACCACTTGATCATGGTATATGATCTTTCTAATATATTGTTGAATCATTTGCTAATATTTTGTTGAATATTTTTGTCTCTATATTTATCATGGATATGAGACTGTAATTTTCTTTTTTGTACTGTGTTTGTTGCATTTTGCTGTCAAGGGTATTGTGCCGCATAGAATGAATTTAAAAGTATTCCATCCTCTTTAATCTTTGGAATAGTTTGAGAAGGATAGCATTAGCTCTTCTTTATATTTTTGATGGAATTCCCATGTGAAGCCATCTGGTCTTGGACTTTAGGTGTGCTGTGAGTTTTAAAATTACAAAGCCAATTTCACTACCCACGATCAGTGCTCAGATTATCTATTTCTTCCTGATTCAGTCTTGGAAGGTTGTATGCCTCTAGAAATTTGTCACTTTCTTCTAGATTGTCTAATTTGCTGGCATATAACTGTTCATAATATTACCATGATATTTGGTATCTCTATGATATCAGTTGTTATTTCTCTTTCATCATTTCTTTCTTTTTTCTGCTCCTTTAAGTTTTTTCCTTTTGTTTTTATTACAAATAGTATTAAAATAAAAGATTTACATGAATTTATCAGGCTTTAGGTGTTTTGAAAATCTTTTTCATCATTGCTTATTTTGTTTATTTCAGTTCACTATCTTTTCTACTTTTGAGCCTGGCTCAAGGTTTATCAATTTCATTAATCTTTTCAAAAAATCAACTGTAGTTTTCATTTATCTTTTCTATTGTTTTCTGTCTCTATTTTCTTTATATTCTCTCTGATCTTTATTACTTTCTTCATCCTGCTGAATTTTGCCTTTGTTCTCCTTTTTCTAATTCCTTTAAATGGTAGGTGAGATTGTTTATTTGAGATTTTTCTTGTTTCTTGATGTAGGCCTGTATCACCATAAACTTTCCTCTTCACTACTTTAGCTACACCCCATAGATTTTGAAAAATTGTGTTTTTGTTTTCATTTGTCTCATGAAAATTTTCAATTTCCCCTTTGATTTCTTTATTGACCCATTGACTTTTTTCATTGCATATATACTTTTTTCAAATTCTTTATTTATTTAATTTTAATTGGAGAATAATTACTTTACAAAATTGTGATGGTTTTTGCTATATATCAATATGAATCAGCCATATGTATACATGTGTCCCCCCCATCTGAGCCACCCTCCTGCCTCCTCCCCACCTTATCCCTCTAGGTTGTGCCAGAGCACAGGCTTTGAGTGCTCTGCTTCATGCATTGAACTTGCCCTGGTCATCTATTTTACATATGGTAATATATATGTTTCAATGCTATTCTCTCAAATCATCCCACCCTCGCCTTCTCTCACTGAGTCCAAAAGTCTGTTCTTTACATCTGTGTCTCCTTTGCTGCCCTGCATGTAGGATCATTGGTACCATCTTTCTAAATTCCATATATATGCATTAATATAGTGTTTGTCTTTTTCTTTTGGACTTACTTCAGTCTGTATAATAGACTCTAGATTCATCCACCTCATTAGAACTGACTCAAAAGCATCCCTTTTATAGCAGAGTAATATTCCAGTGTATATAGGTACCACAACTTCCTTATCCATTCATCTGCCAATGGACATTTAGGTTATGTCCATGTCCTAGCTATTGTAAATAGTGCTGCAATGAACATTGGGGTACATGTGTCTCTTTCTTTTTTTATTTTTTCCAGCTTTACTGAAATATAATTGGCATATAACATTGTATAAATTTAAGATATACAATATGTTGATTTGACACATTTATATTTTTCAAAATTATTACTGTTTTGGTGTTAGCTGACATCTCCATCATGTTGCATAATTACCATTTCTTTTTCTGGTCAGAACATTTGATCTATCCTCTATCCTCTTAGCACCTTCCCTGATAGCTTCCCTGATAGCTCAGTTGGTAAAGAATCTGCCTGCAATGCAGGAGACCCTGGTTTGATTTCTGGTTCAGGAAGATACCCTGGAGAAGGGAAAAGCTAGCTACTCCAGTATTCTGGCCTGGAGAATTCCATGGAGTCACAAAGAGTCCGACACTACTGAATGACTTTCACTTCACTTCTTAGCAACTTTCAGGTACACGGTACAATACCATCAACTATAATCACCTTGCTGTGAAATAGATCCCAAGAATTCTGGTTTCCTCAGGGTATATGCCCAACAGTGGGATTGCTGGGTCATATGGCAGTTCTATTTCCAGGGTTTTTGTTGTTGTTTGTGAACCAAAAAATGATTTTAAATTTTTTTTTCAAGAGAAAAGCACCAGATTATTGTTTTCTTCTTGGGATGGAAAGAAGAGTGGATCAGAAAGTTCACTGCGTGCTTTTTAAAGTGCTTTCTCACTGAACATTGAGGCTGCAAGTCTGGGGGGAAAAAAAAAGTCATTGAAACATGTGCGATTGACTATTCTTTGCCTGACACTTAGTGGTAACTTGAAAGAACTGCAGTTGTGACCTGTGGGAGGGAGCTCCATGGGAAACCACAGGGAGGAGAAATGGCTTTGGGTTTGTTCTCTGCATTCATAGGAACCTGAATGGATCACCAAGAATTGACCCTGGAAACCTGGAAGGTGGGCTGTGGACACAGAACCTACCAATCATCTGATTCCCTGTCATGCTTCAAGAGAGACCCAGAAGTAGGAGACAGAAAAATGTGTTTTCTTATTTGCTCTTTAATATCATGTCACTTTTCTCAGCTGATGATTTTGTGAAGAAAATAATGAAAATCAACATAGAGCTTTGCAATGAAAAGAGATATTCAGAGCAAGAACTTAAAGAACAAACAACAGGGACTTTCCTGGTGGTCTAGTGGTTATGACTTCCCCTTCAGAGCAAGGGGATGCAAGTTTGATTCCTGGTTGGGAAGCTAAGATCTCCCATGCCTTGGGAGCCTGAAAACCAAAACATAAAACAGAAACAATATTGTAACAAATGTAATAAAGACTTTTTAAATGGTCCACATAAAAAAGATCTTTAAAAAAGAAACTAGCTAGGAATATAAATGGGTATCACCTTTCTGGAATTCTGTTTGGCATGCTGTATAAAATTGTTTTTTGAAGTATTGCCTCCTTTCTTGTTATGGACTGAATGTTTGTATCCTCTCCCCTTCCCTCATGTTTTAGCCCTTCATCAGATTTATGGGTTGAAGCCTAATCCCCAGTGTCATGATATTTGGGGATGGAGTTATTATAGTCCGAGTTTTTTAAAGAAACTCCACATTGTTCTCCATAGTGGCTGTACCAGTTTGCAGTCCCACCAACAGTGTAAAAGGGTTTCCTTTTCTCCACACACTATCCAGCATTTATTATTTGTAGACTTATTGATGTTGGCCAGTCTGACCAATGTGAGATGATACCTTATTGTGATTTTTATTTGCATTTCTCTAATAATAGGGATTGGGGGCAGGAGGAGAAGGGGACGACAGAGGATGAGATGGCTGGATAACATCACTGACTCGATGGACATGAGTCTAAAGGAACTCCAGGAGTTGGTGATGGACAGGGAGGCCTGGCGTGCTGCAATTCATGGGGTCGCAAAGAGTCGCACCCGACTGAGCGACTGAACTGAACTGAACTGAATAATGAGTGAGCTTGAGCATCTTTTCATGTGTTTATTAGCCACCTGTACATCTTCTTTGATGAAATATCTGTTTACGTCTTTTGCCTACTTTTTGGTTGGGTTGTTCATTTTTTTGGTATTTAACTGCATGAATATTTTGGAGATTAATTTTTTGTCAGTTGTTTCATTCGCTGTTATTTGCTCTCATTCTGAGGGCAGTCTTCTCACCTTGCTTATAGTTTCCTTCATTGTGCAAAAGCTTTTAAGTTTAATTAGATCCCATTTGTTTATTTTGTTTTTATTTCCATTACTCTGGGAGGTGGATCATAGAGGATCTTGCTATGATTTATGTTGGAGAGTGTTCTATGCTTTCCTATGAAGTGAAGTGAAGTGAAGTCACTTAGTCGTGTCCAACTCTTTGCGACCCCATGGACTGTAGCCTATTAGGCTTCTCCGTCCTTGGGAATTCTCCAGGCAAGAATACTGGAGTGGGTTACCATTTCCTTCTCCAGGGGATCTTCCTGACCCAGGGATTGAACTCGGGTCTCCTGCATTGGAGGCAGACACTTTAACCTCTGAGCCACCAGGGAAGCCCATGTTTTCCTTTAAGAGTTGGAAATCATGGAAATTAAGGAAACAATCCCATTCACCATTGCAACAGAAACAATAAAATACTTAGGAATAAATTTACATGAAGAAACAAAAGACCTGTATATACAGAACTGTAAAATATGATGAAAGAAATCAAAGATGGCACAAATAGATGGAGAAATATACCATTTTCTTGGATTGGAAGAATCAATATAGTGAAAATGAGTATACTACTCAAGTTCAGCTCAGTTCAGTTCAGTACAGTCGTTCAGTCATGTCCGACTCTTTGCGACCCCATGAATCACAGCACGCCAGGCCTCCCTGTCCATCACTATCTCCCGGAGTTCACTCAGACTCACGTCCATCGAGTCAGTGATGCCATCCAGCCATCTCATCCTCTGTCGTCCCCTTCTCCTCCTGCCCCCAATCCCTCCCACCATCAGAGTCTTTTCCAATGAGTCAACTCTTCGCATGAGGTGGCCAAAGTACTGGAGTTTCAGCTTCAGCATCATTCCTTCCAAAGAAATCCCAGGGTTGATCTCCTTCAGAATGGACTGGTTGAATCTCCTTGCAGTCCAAGGGACTCTCAAGAGTCTTCTCCAACACCACAGTTCAAACATATCAATTCTTCAGTGCTCAGCCTTCTTCACAGTCCAACTCTCACATCCATACATGACCACAGGAAAAACCATAGCCTTGACTAGATGGACCTTGGTCAGCAAAGTAATGTCTCTGCTTTTGAATATGCTATCTAGGTTGGTCATAACTTTTCTTCGAAGAAGTAAGTGTCTTTTAATTTCATGGCTGCAGTCACCATCTGCAGTGATTTTGGAGCCCCCCCAAATAAAGTCAGCCACTGTTTCCACTGTTTCCCCATCTATTTCCCATGGAGTGATGGGACTGGATGCCATGATCTTCGTTTTCTGAATGTTGAGCTTTAGGCCAACTTCTTCACTCTCCTCTTTCATGGTCATCAAGAGGGTTTTTAGCTCCTCTTCACTTTCTGCCATATGGGTGGTGTCATCTGCATATTTGAGGTTATTGATATTGCTCCCGGCAATCTTGATTCCAGCTTGTGTTTCTTTCAGTCCAGCGTTTCTCATGATGTACTCTGCATATAAGTTAAATAAGCAGGGTGACAATATACAGCCTTGACGTACTCCTTTTCCTATTTGGAGCCAGTCTGTTGTTCCATGTCCAGTTCTAACTGTTGCTTCCTGACCTGCATACAGATTTCTCAAGAGGCAGGTAGGTGATCTGGTATTCAAAGCAATCTATAGATTCAGTGCTGCTGCTGCTGCTGCTAAGTCACTTCAGTCGTGTCTGACTCTGTGCGACCCCATAGACAGCAGCCCACCAGGCTCCCCCGTCCCTGGATTCTCCAGGCAAGAACACTGGAGTGGGTTGCCATTTCCTTCTCCAGTTCATGAAAGTTAAAAGTGAAAGTGAAGTCACTCAGTCATGTCCAACTCTTAGCGTCCTCATGGACCACAGCCTACCAGGCTCCTCTGTCCATGAGATTTTCCAGGCAAGAGTACAATCCCTATCAAACTACCAAACGTATTTTTCACAGAAACTAAAACAAATAATTTCACAATATGTATGGAAACACAAAAGACCCTGAATAGCTAAAGCAATCCTGAGAAAGAAGAATGGAACTGGAGGAATCAACCTGCCTGACTTCAGACTATACTACAAAACTATAGTCATCAAGACAGTATCATACTGTCACAAAGACAGAAATATAAATCAGTGGAGCAAAATAGAAACTCCAGAGATAAATTCACCCACCTATGGACATCTTATCTTTGACAAAGGAGGCAAAAATATAAAATGGAGAAAAGACAGTTTCTTCAACAAGTGGTGTTGGGAAAACTGGTCAACTAGGTGTAAAAAAATGAAAACTAGAACACTTTCTAGCACCATTCACAAAAATAAACTCATAATGGCTTTCAGTTCAGTTCAGTTCAGTCTCTCAGTCATGCCCGACTCTTTACGACCCCATGAATTGCAGCACGCCAGGCCTCCCTGTCCATCACCATCTCCCGGAGTTCACTTAGACTCACGTCCATCGAGTCAGTGATGTCATCCAGCCATCTCATCCTTGGTCGTCCCCTTCTCCTCCTGCCCCCAATCCCTCCCACCATCAGAGTCTTTTCCAATGAGTCAACTCTTTGCATGAGGTGGCCAAAGTACTGGAGCTTCAGCTTTATCATCATTCCTTCCAAAGAAATCCCAGGGTTGGTCTCCTTCAGAATGGACTGGTTGGATCTCCTTGTAGTCCAAGGGACTCTCAAGAGTCTTCTCCAACACCACAGTTCAAAAGCATCAGTTCTTCAGTGCTCAGCCTTCTTCACAGCCAACTCTCACATCCATACATGACCACAGAAAAAACCATAGCCTTGACTAGATGGACCTTAGTCGGCAAAGTAATGTCTCTGCTTTTGAATATACTATCTAGGTTGGTCATAACTTTTCTTCCAAGGAGTAAGCGTCTTTTAATTTCATGGCTGCAGTCACCATCTGCAGTGATTTTGGAGCCCCAAAAATTAAAGTCTGACACAGTTTCCACTGTTTCCATCCATTTCCCATGAAGTGATGGGACTGGATGCCATGATCTTCATTTTATGAATGTTGAGCTTTAGGCCAACTTCTTCGCTCTCCTCTTTCACAGTCATCAAGAGGCTTTTTAGCTCCTCTTTACTTTCTGCCACAAGGGTGGTGTCATCTGAATATCTGAGGTTATTGATATTTCTCCCAGCAATCTTGATTCCAGCTTGTGTTTCTTCCAGTCCAGCGTTTCTCATGATGTACTCTGCATATAAGTTAAATAAGCAGGGTGACAATATACAGCCTTGACATACTCCTTTTCCTATTTGGAGCCAGTCTGTTGTTCCATGTCCAGTTCTAACTGTTGCTTCCTGAATTGCATACAGATTTCTCAAGAGGCAGGTCAGGTGGTCTGGTATTCCCATCTCTTAAAGAATTCCCCACAGTTTATTGTGATCCACACAGTCAAAGGCTTTGGCATAGTCAATAAAGCAGAAATTGATGTTTTTCTGGAACTCTTTTGCTTTTTCAATGATCCAGAGGATGTTGGCAATTAGATCTCTGGTTCCTCTGCCTTTTCTAAAACCAGCTTGAACATCTGGAATTTCATGGTTCACATATTTCTGAAGCCTGGCTTGGAGAATTTTGAGCATTACTTTACTAGCATGTGAGATGAGTGCAACTGTGTGGTAGTTTGAGCATTCTTTGGCATTGCCTTTCTTTGGGATTGGAATGAAAACTGACCTGTTCCAGTCCTGTGGCCACTGCTGAGTTTTCCAAATTTGCTGGCCTATTGAGTGCAGCACTTTCACAGCATCATCTTTCAGGATTTGAAAGAGCTCAACTGGAATTCCATCACCTCCACTAGCTTTGTTCATAGTGATGCTTTCTAAGGCCCACTTGACTTCACATTCCAAGATGTCTGGCTCTAGATTAGTGATCACATCATCATGATTATCTGGGTCGTGAAGATATTTTTTGTACAGTTCTTCCGTGTATTCTTGCCACCTCTTCTTAATATCTTTTGCTTCTGTTAGGTTCATACCATTTCTGTCCATCAAGCCCATCTTTGCATGAAATGTTCCCTTGGTATCTCTAATTTTCTTAAAGAGATCTCTAGTCTTTCTCATTCTGTTGTTTTCCTCTATTTCTTTGCATTGATTGCTGAAGAAAGCTTTCTTTATCTCTTCTTGCTCTTCTTTGGAACTCTGCATTCAGATGCTTATATCTTTCCTTTTCTCCTTTGCTTTTCACCTCTCTTCTTTTCACAGCTATTTGTAAGGCCTCCCCAGACAACCATTTTGCTTTTTTGCATTTCTTTTCCATGGGGATGGTCTTGATCCCTGTCTCCTGTACAATGTCACAAACCTCATTCCGTAGTTCATCAGGCTTTAAGAGGGTTAAATGTAAGACCCGAAAGTCTTGTTCATGGAATCTTTAAATATTACTAATACTGCTTTCAATAGTTTTGTCCAATGATTGTAATTGAGGTATATCATAAATGTTATTCCAGCAACCTACAAAACTCTTACCATTGCTAAGAGTTGTTGTTGTTCAGTTGCTGAGTCATGTCCAACACTTTGTGACTCCATGGACTGCAGCACATCAGGATTCTCTGTTCTTCACTGTCTCCCACAGTTGGCTCAAACTCATGTCCATTGAGTCAATGTTGCCTGCCAGGGTCCAGCCCCGGTGGATCCAGGGAATTCGAAGCGTGGACGGTGTTGGTGAGGAAAGACTTATTTATTAATATAAGATTAGATTAAGAAACAATAGTATAGTAGGAAGATTAAGTGGAGAAAGAGGGCTGAATAACTTGGATTACGCGGAAGACCAATAAAATTCCAGACAAGGAATTTGCACCATCTACGTTGGGCCCGACGCTCACTTGAATATCTAAGGGTGCCTCGCCTTAGGCTCCCTTCCGCGCGGGTCTTAACAGCCAGGGCAAGTAAGTAGACTTGACGAGCCTCCGCACCCCGGATGGGAATTCAGCCTGAAATTAAAGTAAAAAGGAAAAGGAGAGAGAGGGAGAAAAAGAGAGAGAGACACGGAGGAAACCAGTCCAGCGACTGGCTCTGGCTCTTATTGTTTAGAAGGCCTTATATACCTTTTAGATTGTACATAGAGATCAATGCGTAATATAAAATTATGCAGTGTTAGCTGTCCAGACTCTTATCAAAACCAGGCTTTTTTCTCTGCATACCTAATTGTATACACAAGTCTTAGGTGATTTACATCATCTTTTGGCCAAAAAGGGCCAATTAACATTTTACAGCCTTTTTTTTTTGATAAGGGTTTGTCAACCGGAAGACTTATTTGTGTTGATCTTCCCAAGGTTTGGTGCCACTCTCAGAAAGTACTAAATAAAGTTACATTCTTACATAGCAAGGACACAAGAGGAGTGCAAAGAGAAGTAATTAACTCAAAAGTCTAGTGTTGCTAACATCAGAACTACTATATATCTTTTTCCATATCCCGTTTACATTGATTAACATCCTCCCAGGTGCCTAAAAGATAAAGAATATGGAGGCCTGGCAGCAATCATTGAGTCAACAGTGAAATCCCGTCACCAATATAATTTTTAACTCTTTAGAAAAGGCTCTGTATCTTTAAGATGCTTTTAAGCTTTGTGCCTCTCGCGGTTGGGGGCTGCAAGCAATTCACAAGCTGTAAGAGGTCCAGGGAACCTGTTAGGCAAGCTAGAGAGCAATCAGATGGGGTTAACTGAAACAACCCTTTCAAATGCAAAAGACTGAAGCCCTGAGTTGACTTTTTTCCAGAGAATATCAGAAAAGTGGAAAACCAGAGTACAAAAGCCGGCAGATTTTTATTTTGGGGGGGTGGATGCTCAGGAAATGCCAGGGGGAACTCCTGAAGTCTGATCACGGGCCTTGCGTATGTCAGCTTCCTCCCTCATGACCTTGTCACGGGTGGGATTCCTCACACTGGCTCCCCGCAGGTGCCATCCAACCTTCTCATCCTCTGTTGCTCCCTTTTCCTCCTGCCCTCTGTCTTTCCCATTGTTGGCTCTTTGCATCAGGTGGCCAAAGGACTGGAGCTTCAGCTTCAGCATCAGTCCTTCCAATGAATATTCAGGGTTGATTTCCTTTAGGTTTGACTGATTTGATCTCCTTGCAATCAAAGGAATTCTCAAAAGTCTTCTCTAGCATCACAGTTCAAAAGCATCAATTCTTCAGTGCTCAGCCTTCTTTATGGTCCAACTCTCACATTCATATGTGACCACAGGAAAAACCATAGTTTTGACTAGAAAGACTTTTGTCAGTAAAGTGATGTCTCTGAACTTTTAATACATTGTCTAGGTTTGTCATAGCTTTTTTCCCAAGGAGCAAGCATCTTTAAATTTCATGGCTGTGGTCACTGTCTGCAGTGATTTTGGAGCCCCTAAAAATAAAGTCTGTTGTTTCCATTTTCCCCCCATCTATTTGCCATGCAGCAATGTGATGGGATGCCATGATCTTGGTTTTTTGAATGTTGAGTTTTAAGCCAGGTTTTTCACTTTCCTCTTTCACCTTCATCAAGATGCTCTTTAGTTTCTTGCTTTCTGCCCTTAAGGTGCTATCTTCTGCATATCTGAAATTGTTGATATTTCTCCTAGCAATCTTGATTCCAGCTTGTGATTCATACAGCCTAAGAGCAAAGGCATTTTTTAAAATGTGTAACTCTGTTAACATTAATCCAATCATCCCACTTAGTTTTATCTTTCATAATGATTCATATGCAAATCTTTTTTATGTGCCAAACACTTCTAAGTTCTCCATATGAGAACTAGAGCCTCCCTAGTTCAGTTCAGTTCAGTTCAGTCACTCAGTCATGTGCAACTCTTTGCGACCCCATGAACTGCAGCACGCCAGGCCTTCCTGTCCATCACCAACTCCCGGAGTTCACTCTGACTCACGTCCATCGAGTCAGTGATGTCATCCAGCCATCTCATCCTTGGTCGTCCCCTTCTCCTCCTGCCCCCAATCCCTCCCAGCTTCAGAGTCTTTTCCAATGAGTCAACTCTTTGCATGAGATGGCCAAAGTACTGGAGTTTCAGCTTTAGCATCATTCCTTCCAAAGAAATCCCAGGGCTGATCTCCTTTAGAATGGACTGGTTGGATCTCCTTGCAGTCCAAGGGACTCTCAAGAGTCTTCTCCAACACCACAGTTCAAATGCATCAATTCTTTGGTGCTCAGCCTTCTTCACAATCCAGCTCTCAATCCATACATGACTACTGGAAAAACCATAGCCTTGACTAGACGGACCTTAGTCGGCAAAGTAATGTCTCTGCTTTTGAATATGCTATCTAGGTTGGTCATAACTTTTCTTCCAAGGAGTAAGCGTCTTTAAATTCCATGAGAGCCTCCCTAACCTCCTGTCAATTTCCACCTCTGAGAGAAAACCACTTTCAACTCTTTTAACTGATTATTAGATTTTAGTGCCAAATATCATATAGCATGGGTTTCTCAGATGGTGCTAGTGGTAAGGAATCTGCCTGCTAATGCAGGTGACATAAGAGATATGGGTTTGATCCCTGGGTTGTGAAGATCCCCTGGAGGAGGGCACGGCAACCTACTCCAGTATTCTTGCCTGGAGAATCCCAATGGACAGAGGAGCCTGACAGTCTCAGTCCATAGGGTCGCAGAGAGTCTAACACCGCTGAAGTGACTGAGGATGCACGCACATGTCATATAGCATGCTTCTATAGCAACTTCTTGTTTTCTCACCCTTAGGCATTACTTATGGACATGACTCTATGGAAGATGAGTATGTAATGTTTTGTTACTCTTGACTTCATGCCACACAGATGCATCTGATTCCTCATCACAAATCTGTATGAAAATCAAGAAGCAACAGTTAGATCTGGACATGGAACAACAGACTGGTTCCAAATTGGGAAATGAATACGTCAAGGCTGTATATTGTCACCCTGCTTATTTAACTTATATGCAGAGTACACCATGCAAATACCAGGCTGGATGAACCACAAGCTGGAATCAAGATTGTTAGGAGAAATGTCAAAACCTCAGGTATGCAGATGACATCACCCTTATGGCAGAAAGTGAAGAAGAACCAAAGAGCCTCTTGATGAAAGTGAAAGAGGAGAGTGAAAAAGTTGGCTTAAAACTCAACATTCAGAAAACTAAGATCATGACATCTCCCATCACTTCATGGCAAATAGATGGGGAAACAGTGGAAACAGTGGCTGACTTTATTTTGGGGGGCTCCAAAACCACTGCAGATGGTGATTTCAGCCATGAAATTAAAAGACACTTGCTCCTTGGAAGAAAAGCTATGACCAACCTAGACAGAATATTAAAAAGTGGACTCATATCTTTGCCAGTAAAGGTCTGTCTAGTCAAGGCTATGGTTTTTCCAGTGGTCATGTATGGATGTGAGAGTTGGACTACAAAGAAAGCTGAGCCCTGAATGTTGGAGAAGACTCTTGAGAGTCTCCTGGACTGCAAGGACATCCAACCAGTCCATCTTAAAGGAAATCAGTACTGAATATTCATTGGAAGGACTAATGCTGAAACTGAAACTTCAATACTTTGGTCACCTGATGCAAAAAACTGACTCATTGGAAAAGACTCTGATGCTGAGAAAGATTGAAGGAGGGAGGGAAAGGGGAATGACAGAGGACAAGATGGTTGGATGGCATCACCAACTCGATGGACATGAGTTTGAGTAAGCTCTGGGAGTTGATGATGGACAGGGAGGCCTGGCGTGCTGCAGTCTCTTGGGTCGCAGAGAGTTGGACATGACTGAGCGACTGAACTGAACTGAACTAAATATAATTTTGAATAACTTAGTAGTGTCTATGTTATGTTATTATGACTGAGATTGCTATTTATAGCTGACTTGGTAACATTCCTGGTTTTGGCTTGTGTTGATCCTTTCATCTGTGTGTTTGTATAACCAGCACCATGATCAGGATATATAGCATCACATGACCACACAGTCTCTCACATGATAGCCCTTTACAATGACATACGTCCCCACCAAACCAAACCTCTGGCAAATGCCATTGTATTTTCTTGCCATATAATTTCAAGTATGCTATATCAGTGTAATTCATATTTTGAGATTGGCTTTGTGTGCTGAACCTAATACCTTCAAGAAACTTAAAATTGTTGCACACACACATACATAAAACTCATCCTTTGGGCTGTTGAATAGTATTTCCTGTTATGGATGCAGTTTGTTAAATTGTACACATTTGGTAGATTTTTTTTTCAAGTTTTTTGCTTTACAGAAAAATCCTCTATAACATTCATGCACAGGTTGTGTGGAGGCAGTTTTCATTTTTCTGAATAAGTGTCTAGGGGCATAATTTCTGGGTCATATAATGCACTTCCTTTTGCAAAAGAAGTAAGAAGTGATTCCTGTTTTGGAGGCAGGTCATACAAGTTCAGAGGTCCACATTGCACTGTGAAATTGGCTAAGTTTTACTAATTACATCATTAAAAGATTAGAGTAGAAAATCATTACAGGAGCACACCTGCTTCCATTCTACGGGGTTGAGAGGCCCTGGAGAAACTTCTTTTGGTTGAAGCAGGTGTAAAATGAGACTACAAGCCAGCCACATCCTAGGGTCCTGGAATTGGTACTTTGGTACAAGTCCACAGCCACAGATTCTTCCTGGGGTCTGTGAGTTTGCCTAGGGCTCCCAAACTGGGGTTCACCATGAGTGGGGTCAGGGGCCCAATGGAGAGAACAGTGCGCCAAGTTCTAGCCAAGTAAGGAGCAAGTTTATTCCTATTAGGCTTGTTCAATCTCTCTGAAAACATTAGATAAGTGCCGGGAGCCAGCACAGGAGATCCCACCCATGACAAGGTCATGTGGAAGAGACCTGACGAGCAAGGTGGATCAGGACTCGAGGATCATGGACCTGCTCGAGCATCTACCCCCAAACCAGAATCTGTCTGTCTTACTATTTTGTGCCTTTCACCAACTCTTCTGCCATTAACAAGGGGCTATCCCTGACCACCTGTCTCTGGAAAAAATCAACTTAGGGCTCTTGATAAGTCTCTTGATAAGTCTTGATAACTCTTGATAAGTCTTGATAAGTCTCTTGGGCATGAGAGGAATATTTCAAATCAAACCCCTCTGATGGCTTTCTAGCTTGTCTGAAAGGTTTATCCAGACTCTTGCAGCTACACATGTGATTATTCACAGCCTCCCAACTGTGAGAGGCATGGGAAGCCTAAAACATTCTAAAAATATAGTCTTTCAAAGAGTTAAAAACTATTAGAGTAGTGCTGGTATAGGATTTCACTGTTGAGCCAATGCTTGCTGTTAAGTTCCCATAACTCATCCACTGTGCACCTGGGAGTGCAATAGTTAATGTAGTTGGAATTTAAGAAAAATAAGCAATAGCCTTGGAATTAACCATATCAGACCTTTGAGCTAATTGGTTCTTTCTTTGTTGTAACTCACTGCATCTTTGCTCCGTGAGAATGTAACTCCATTTGATACTTTCTGCGGCTGACATAGATTAGAAATATAAAGAAAAAACATTTCAAGGGAAAATAAGTTTTCTGGTTGAGCAGCTTTTATCAAAAGAGGGTCATAAAATGTCCACAGGCCTCCAAGGCCAGAAGATAATGTACACAACATTGTTTATGGGAAATGTATGCAGAAAAATCCTGGTTTCGATAAAGACAAAACAGATGTAATATTTGGGCTGACTCTGTATGACTTTGCATCTTTCATTTCCCTCTATGTACAAGTCAAGGTATAAAAGCTTCCCTGAAAAATAAAGTGATGGGCCAGGATCAGTTCCACGAAAGCCTGGTTCCCCTGTGTCTTTCTTTCTTTCTCTCTCTTACTCTCTTTTTCAGGCTGATCCCTTGGAGCACAGAGGCTCTCTGCATTCACTTTCATGCCTGGGCTTCTAAGACCTGAACGGGAAGGCACTCTGCATCTTCACTCCCTTGGGGGACCAGGAGGGCGCCTGCAGCCTCCGTGAACAGAGCAAGTGCCTTGTCTGGGACTTTATTGGCTTTCTGTGTAAACCAAGAAATAGCAGCCTCTTTTCTCTCCTCTATTTTCTTATCTGCAACATTCTTTCTTTATCTCTCTCTAAATCTCTTCACCGATGCCATCACACTTCGGATACCCTGGATCCAACCGGGCAGGGCCCTGGCAGATAAGTAACTCCTCACTCTCCATGAGCCTTCTCTGTCTGAATTCTATTTCACCATCTGAAGCAGAAACTGTCTAGAATGTAGAAGCAGATTACAATTTCACAAACATTTCACATCATCATAGGCACTTCCTCTTACATCATGGGAGGTGGGGCTTCTCTCCTCTCCACCAAGCACAGATGTTCGGGTTTTCCCTAGGACACATTTGGACAGAGCAGGCTCCTCAGGCCTCTATGATGCCCATCCCTGCCTTCTGGGTCCACCCTCCTCCTCTTTGCCTGCTGCTGACTCTGCTGCTGGGACTCACAGGTAAGTATTCCTTTGGGTAGAGTCTCCTTTTTCCTGCCCTCTGGACCTTACACTGCCCCAGTACTTTTAGGGTCTCCGTGTTCAATCCATGCTACAGAAGTCCAAGGGGTGGACATTATCTGAGGGCATGAAATCAGGGATCTGAGTGTTTTCTCTGTGGATCCATCACCTGCAGCCTATTACCAGAGGCTTCCAAACAGATACTTCAAACACCAACCATGACAGATTTGTGCATATTATCTAATTCTCACAATGTTCCAGTGTGATAACTATTAACAGTGAACTGCAGATGGGGAAATTGAGGCAGAGAGTAACTTGACCAATGTCACAATGTCATCTAAGGCAGGAGAGCACAGGATTAAAATCCAGGATGTCCAGCTGCAGAATTGATTCTTTGAGCCATGTTGTGCTGTTCAGCTTCTCAGGGAGCCTAATTGCAGAAAAATCAGAAAGCAGAGAAGTAAATAATAGGTAAGTCATCACACACCATGCTACTCATTTAAAAATATTGCAGTGTGTACTCCCAAACTTTTGTCGGTGATGTGTTAGATGGTCCCTATCTGCTAATTTATTTTTAAACTGGGCTTTACACATCTGTTATAATGCTGTTTGATCCTCAAAACAGCCTGTACACTATCATGCTAGGCTATACTTTAATACATGTTTGTGGATGCATGTATTTATGTATGTGCATGTTTATGTATGTGAATGAGTGAGTATGAGGAAGCGTTCTCAGAAATGAGATTTCAAAAAACTTCCTTATTTTTCCCATGAATCATTTTTCACTCTACGTGAAATGACATAGACAGATAATTAGTTGCTGCTGTCTTTCAGCAACAACTCTCCTTTTAACTTCTCTATATATTTATCCCTTGGAAAAGTGAAAATGTTAGTTGCTCGGTTGGGTCTGACTCTCTAAGACCCTATGGATTGTAGCCCACCAGGCTCCTCTGTCCATGGAATTCTCCAGGCAAGAATACTGGAATGGGTAGCCATGCCTTTCTCCAGGGCATCTTCCCAACCCAGGGATCGAACCCAGGTCTACTTCATCGAAGGCGGGTTCTTTATTGTCTGAGCCACCAGGGCTTACCCTTCCTCAAACTCTTAAGAAAACTTGGTTCTTGGTAAACGGGTAGAATTTTGTGCATAACCATCTTGGAGTCCCCTCTTTTGTGCTGGAAAGTGGTGAGGAAGAAAGGAGGGGATTAAAGACACAGAGACTCTTGCCTGTATGATCTGTACTCATATCCATATCTGTAATTATATTTATATCCATATTTATAAGAATCTATATCATCTAATGCTGGTTGAAGCCTCCAAGCCTCAGGAAATCTATTGAGTAATAACTATTCATTTTCTTGCACATTCGTCATGTAGCAGACACTGTTGAAAATGCTCACAGTTGTTTACTCATGTGACATCATATCCAAACTAGAGGCATTTTCAGAGCAAGGAGAACTTCAAGGTCATTCAGTGGTAAATGGTAGAAGTATGATTTAAATTCGAGCAATCTGATACTAGCGCTCATGAGTTTAACTTTGATCTTCTTGGTGCTGTGGCCCTGCTTCTGTCTCATGATCATGAGATTTCAGCCACTTCTGTCAATAAGTATGCAGAGTGGGGAGTGTGGGGAAGAGGGTTTGTGGTTTTCTTCTTCTGGGCTCTTCTGCTTCTTGCATACATACAAGTCACTTCTGTTTTTCCCCAAGTCATATATTTATTCTGGCATTTGGTTGACAATAGACTACTGAGGACATAGAAGCAACTAGAACATTTGAGGTTATGGTACATGCAAAAAAAGAAGACGTAAAAATGGCTAGCACCTGGACAGTAGCTAGTAGAGATAAGAGGGGAAAAATTCAGGTTCTGAGTGCACGCTGAAAAGGATTTTCTGATGCATAGGATTTGTGGTGGGAGGAAAGACTATGGCTTTGAGATTTGTGCATCTAGAAGAAGTATGGTGGCTCAGCTGAGATACAGAGGGTGGGGGGTGGGGATTCAGTTTGGTTTCAGATGTTGTTAACTGTGAGATATCGATTTCTATCCAAAGAACATGACAAGTGGATAGTTGGACAAGCAAGTTCAGAGGAAAGACCTGGGTCAAAGATGTAAATTAAAAAATTATTGATTCATGATTGTAGAGATTTTTTTTCCTATTCCTTGATTCTCTGATCCCTCTTCTCTACTCCCTCCATTTCTTTCTCCAACTTTTTTTCATGTTTCTTCCCATTTTTGTCTTAGCAGTTCACCTTCCCCAACCTCAGTCTTCTTTTTCAGACTTTAAAAACTAAAACATTTGATGAGAAAAACATTTATTTCTGCTTTATTGACTATGCCAAAGCCTTTGACTGTGTGGATCACAATAAACTGTGGGGAATTCTGAAAGAGATGGGAATACCAGACCACCTGACCTGCCTCTTGAGGAATCTGTATGCAGATCAGGAAGCAACGGTTAGAACTGGACATGGAACAACAGACTGGTTCCAAATAGGAAAAGGAGTACATCAAGGCTGTATATTGTCCCCCTTCTTATTTAACTTCTATGCAGAGTACATCATGAGAAACGCTGGGCTGGAAGAAGCACAAGCTAGAATCAAGATTGCCGGGAGAAATATCAATAACCTCAGATATGCAGATGACCACCCTTATGGCAGAAAGTGAAGAGGAACTAAAAGCCTCTTGATGAAAGTGAAAGAGAAGAGTGAAAAAGTTGGCAAAAGCTCAACATTCAGAAAACTAAGGTCATGGCATCTGGTCCCATCACTTCATGGGAAATAGATGGGGAAACAATGGAAATTGTGGCTGACTTTATTTTGGGGGGCTCCAAAATCACAGCAGATGGTGACTGCAGCCATGAAATTAAAAGACGCTTACTCCTTGGAAGAAAAGTTATTACCAACCTAGATAGTATATTCAAAAGCAGAGACATTACTTTGCCAACAAAGTTCCGTCTAGTCAAGGCTATTGTTTTTCCAGTAGTCATGTATGGATGTTAGAGTTGGACTGTGAAGAAAGCTGAGCGCTCAAGAATTGATGCTTTTGAACTGTGGTGTTGGAGAAGACTCTTGAGAGTCCCTTGGACAGCAAGGAGATCCAACCAGTCCATCCTAAAGGAGATCAGTCTTGGGCGTTTTTTGGAAGGAATGATGCTAAAGCTGAAACTCCAGTACTTTGGCCACCTCATGCAAAGAGCTGACTCATTGGAAAAGACTCTGATGCTGGGAGAGATTGGGCACAGGAGGAGAAGGGGACAACAGAGGATGAGATGGCTGGATGCATCACTAACTCGATGGACATGAGTTTGAGTGAACTCTGGGAGTTGGTGATGGACAGGGAGGCCTGGCGTGCTGCGATTCATGGGGTCTCAAAGAGTCAGACACGACTGAGCGACTGAACTGAACTGAGGCTGTATTGTTTCGGGGGTGCACAAAGGGAGGGGTAGGACCCACCATTGCAGCCTTTTTCTCTGCTCTCAGGTGGCAAGATACTGCCTACACAGCTCCAGGAGGTATCACCAGTCACTCCTGCCAACCCCTTGTTTAGGAGCAGTCTTGAGGAGCAGTTGCACTCAGGAGGGCACTGTTGTGCCCTGGGGCTACAGGAATGGTCCAGAGCTATGTCCACTCCCATAATGAACTCCAAAGGCATGTATGAGTGACCACCACTGCCACGAACCCAAGAACTAGGCACCAGCCACCACATCTCCACACTCCCATCAAGGGAATAAAGGGGAACATAACTGAGGGAAGAGGTGGCAGGCATCCACACTAAAAATAGCCTCTGCCCCAAAAATATTAAACCCACACAAACTACACAGGGATGCTCCCACAATAAATAGTCCTCCAAGACCACAGTAGATATCTTTTCTTCTAAACTCACAGAATAAGAAAAGTATAGGTAAAATGAAGAAGCAAAGGAATCAATTCCAGTTAAAAGATCAAGAGAATTCCCCTGAAAGAACAAACAATGACACAGACTTTTTTAGACTAATAGACACTGATTTGAAAAAGGAAATAATGCAAACAGTGAGGGTTTTACTTCTTCTTTTCCAGTTTGGAATCCTTTTATTTCTTTTTCTGCTCTGATTGCTGTGGCCCAAACTTCCAGAACTATGTTGAATAATAGCGGTGAAAGTGGACACTCATGTCTTGTTCCCCACTTTAGGGGAAATGCTTTCAATTTTTCACCATTGAGGATAATGTTTGCTGTGGGTTTGTCATATATAGCTTTTATTATGTTGAGGTATGTTCCTTCTATTCCTGATTTCTGGAGAGTTTTTATCATAAACGGATGTTGAATTTTGTCAAAGGCTTTCTCTGCATCTATTGAGATAATCATATGGCTTTTATTTTTCAACTTGTTAATGTGGTGTATTACACTGATTGATTTGCAGATATTGAAGAATCCTTGCATCCCTGGGATAAAGCCCACTTGGTCATGGTGTATGATCTTTTTAATGTGTTGTTGGATTCTGATTGCTAGAATTTTGTTAAGGATTTTTGCATCTATGTTCATCAGTGATATTGGCCTGTAGTTTTCTTTTGTTTGTGGCATCTTTGTCAGGTTTTGGTATTAGGGTGATGGTGGCCTCATAGAATGAGTTTGGAAGTTTACCTTCCTCTACAATTTTCTGGAAGAGTTTGAGTAGGATAGGTGTTAGCTCTTCTCTAAATTTTTGGTAGAATTCGGCTGTGAAGCCATCTGGACCTGGGCTTTTGTTTGCTGGAAGATTTCTGATTACAGTTTCAATTTCCGTGCTTGTGATGGGTCTGTTAAGATTTTTTATTTCTTCTTGGTTCAGTTTTGGGAAGTTGTACTTTTCTAAGAATTTGTCCATTTCTTCCACGTTGTCCATTTTATTGGCATATAATTGCTGATAGTAGTCTCTTATGATCCTTTGTATTTCTGTGTTATCTATTGTGATCTCTCCATTTTCATTTCTAATTTTATTGATTTTATTTTTCTCCCTTTGTTTCTTGATGAGTCAGGCTAATGGTTTGTCAATTTTATTTATCCTTTCAAAGGATAAGAAAGCTGTGGTACATACTCGCAATGAAGTATTACTCAGCCATTAAAAAGAATACATTTGAATCAGTTCTAATGAGGTAGATGAAACTGGAGCCGATTATACAGAGTGAAGTAAGCCAGAAGGAAAAACACCAATACAGTATACTAAGGCATATATATGGAATTTAGAAAGATGGTAATGATAACCCTGTATGTGAGACAGCAAAAGAGACACAGATGTATAGAACAGTCTTTTGGACTCTGTGGGAGAGGGAGAGGGTGGGATGATTTGGGAGAATGGCATTGAAACATGTATAATATCATATAAGAAATGAATCACCAGTCTAGGTTTAATGCAGGATACAGGATGCTTGGGGCTGGTGCACTGGGATGACCCAGAGAGATGATATGGGGAGGCAGGTGGGAGAGGGATTCGGGATTGGGAACACGTGTACACCTGTGGCAGATTCATGTTGATGTATGGCAAAACCAATACAATATTGTAAAGAAAAAATAAAATTAAAAGGAAATGATGAAAATACTAAAAGAATTAAGCAGGTTATCAACAGAAATGCAGAATATTGTGAAAAAAAGAACTAGAAAAATCATTTGCTGATGTGAAAAGTGGACTAAAGGCAATGAATAGCAGAAAAAATAATGCAGAACAAAAAAGCAATCTGGAAGATAGAGTAATGAAAACCACTGCATCAGGACAGTAGACAGACATTCAAACAAAAGGAAACCAAAGCAATAAAAGCAATAAAAAAAATATATGAGACTTGTGGGATAAAAAAAGCTGGAAAACCTACACATAATAGGGATTCCAGAAAGAAAGAAAGAGAAAAAGGGGTCAAAAATTTGAAGAAATTATGGCTAGAAACTTCCCAAATCTAAAGAAGGAAACTGGTATTCAGGAACAGGAAGCTCAAAGGGTCCCAAGTACCATAAACCCACACAGATCAATACCAAGGCATATTAAAATAAAAAATGGCAAAAGTTAGAGAATTCTAACAGGTAGCAAGAGATAAAGAGTTAATTACTCTTAAAAGGCTACCAGCAGATTTCAGAAAGATTTCAGGCCAGAGGGGGTGGCAAGACATTGACTCAAAGTCCTAAAAGGGAAAAATCTACAACCTAAGATCTTCTACCCAGCAAGATATTCATTTAGAGTAGAAGGAGCGATAAAGAATTTTTCAGACAAGCAAAGCTAAAAGCAAACATCAATTCTAAACCTATTCTAAAAGAAACATTGAGAAGTCTTCAATACCTAGAAAAGGAGTACGAACATATAGGAAAGAGAAAATCACAATTGAAAAGCAAATCACCTAAATAAGCTAATACACATATTTTAAAATAAAAATTCTATGAAAGTGATGATAAACACAGTGAACAGCAAAAGGATTAATATGGAAATGTAAAAGGGGACATCAGAATCATATTGATGAGATGTAGGGAAGGAGAGTAGGAAAATGTACCTTCAAAAAATTTCCTAGAATGTGTTTGAACCTATATGACTATCAGTCTAAGGCAAGTAGATATACGATGGGGTTAACATACTTGAGAAATATGGTAACCACATATCAAAAACATACAATAGGTTCACAAAAACTAAAAACATGAGTATAATATAAAAGAAAATCATCAAAGCACAAAAGGAAAAAGAAAGAGACAATATAGAAATATAAAATCAATGGGAAAACAAGGCATAAAGTGATAATAAATACATATTTATCAATAATTAATTTAAATATTGATGGAATGAATGCTCCAATCAAAAGACACAGAGTGACATGTTGGATTTAAAAAAGTAAGAGCCTACAGTATGCTGCCTTCAGGAGATTCACTTTAGGGCAAAGGACACACATAGATTGAGAGTAAGGGGATGGAAAAAGATACTTCATGCAAACAGAAATGGCAAGAAAGCAGAGGTCACAATATCATATCAGACAAAATAGACTTTAAAATAAAGGCCATAAAGATAAATGACAAGGCCACTATACATTGATAAAAGAATCAATATAAGAATAGGTTTTAATACTCATCAAAGTATATGCACCTAATATAGGAGCACTGAAATACACAACAGAAATAAAGGGAGAAGTTGATAGGAATAAAATAATCATAGGCTACATTAGCACACCATCACATCAATGGACGGATCTAGATGGAAAATCAATAAGGCAGCAGAAATCCTAAATGATATAATAGAACAGTTAGACTTCGCTGATATTTTCAGGACATTATAAAAAATAAAAAACAGAAAACATTTGTTTCAAGTGTATATGAAACATTCTCTTGGACTGATCACATACTAGGACATGAAACAGGTCTCAACAAATTTAAGAGTATAGAAATCATCTCCTGCATCTTTTCTGACTACAACAGCATGAAACTAGAAATGAACCACAGAAAAAGAAATGAGAACTATTACATGGAGAACAAACTACATGCTACTAACAAACCAATTGTGTAAGTGATGAAATCAAAGAGGAAATCAAAAACACCTTGAGACAAATGACAATAAGAACACAACCACACAGAATCCATGGGACACAGCAAAAGCCATCCTGAGAGGGAAGTTCACAGCAATACAGTGTTTCATCAAAAGAAAAAGAAAGAAAAATCTCAAATAAACAACCTGACCGACCACTTAAAAGAACTGGAAAACGAAGAACAAACAAAACCTAAAGTCAGTTTGTCCCCAAAAGAAGAACAAACAAAACCTAAAAGGAGGAGATAATAAAGATCAGAGAGGAAATAAATAAAATAGAATTTTTCAAAAAAGGAGAAAAAAATCAATAAAACCAAGAACTGGTTCTTTCAAAGGGTAAACAAGATTGATAAACCTCTGGCCAGAATCACCAAGAAGAAAAGAGAGAGAACCCAAATAAACAAAATAAGAAATGAAAATGGAGACATAATATCCAATACCTTAGAAATGCAAAAGCCCATAAGAGAATACTATGAACAATTATATGCCAAAAAATTTAACAACCTAAAAGAAACAGACAAGTTTCTAGAAACATATACCCACCAAAAACGAATCAAGAAGAAACTGACAATTTGAACAGACCTGTTACTAGAGGTGACGTAGAATCGGTAATTAAGAAAAAAAAAATCCTTATAAACAGAAGTCTGGAACCAGATGGCTTCACAGGCAAATTCTACCAAACATATGTAGAAGAACTTACATTAATTCTTCTCAAACTCTTCCAAAAAATTAAAGAGGAAAAGCACTCCTAAGGGCATTCTATGAAGCCACCATCACTCCGATACCAAAACCAGACACAGATACCACCAAAAAGAAAATTACAGCCCAGTTTTTTGATGAAAATACATGTAAAAATTGTCAACAAAATATTAGCAAGCCAAATCTAACACATAAACAAGATTATGCACCACAACCAAGTTGGATTCATGTCAAGTTCACAAGTATGGTTCAACATATGCAAATCAATCAATGTGATATACTTCTTAAACAAAATAATAGACAAAACCACGTAATCACTTCAATAGATGCAGAAAAAGCATCTCACAAAAATTCAACATCCATTCATGATAAAAACTAACCAAAGTGGATATACAGGGAACATATCTCACTATAATAAAAGCTATTTATGACAAACCCACAGCTAATATAATATTCAATGATGAAAAGCTGAAAGGTTTTCCACTAAAATCAAGAATAAGACAAGGATACTAACTCTCACCTCTTCTATTCAGCATACTTTTGGAAGTCTGAGCCACAGAAATCAAGCAAGAAATAAAAGGTATCCAAATTTGAAAAGAAGAGGTGAAATGTCAATATATGCAGATGGCATGACACTGTATTCAGAAAATCTTAAAGATTCCACACAAAACATACTAGAACTGATCAACAAATTCTGCAATTTAGCAGGATAGAAGATTAATACAGAGAAATTGGTTGCATTTCCTTATACTAACAACAAGATATCAGAAAGGGAATGTTAAAAAAAAAAAAAAGACAATACCTTTAAAAAATTACAACCCTAAAATAAAATACTTAGAAATAAATCTGAGTAAGGAAGTGAGGATGAACCCTCCCAGATTGAAAGGTGTTCAATATTCTACTGGGAAAGAGTAGAGGGCAATTACTAATAGCTCCAGAAAGAATGAAGTAACTGGGTCAAAGTGGAAACGATGCTCAGTTGTGGATGTGTCTGGTGGTGAAGGGCTTTCCCAGTGGCTCAGCTGTGAAGAATCTGGCTGCAATGCAGAAACCACAGGAGACATGTTTTTGATCCATGGGTCGGGAAGATCCTCTGGAGGAGGGCATGGCAACCCACTCGTGTTCTTGTCTGGAAAATCCCATGGACAGAGGAGCCTGGCAGGCTACAGTCCATAGGATTGCAAAGAATCAGACATAACTGAAGTGACTAAGCAGCAGCAGTTGGTGGTGAAAGTAAGGTTTGATGCTATAAAGAATACTATTGCATAGAAACCTGGAATATTAGGCCCATGAATCAAGGTAAACTGGATGTGGTCAAGCAGGAGATGGCAAGAGTGAACATCAGCATCTTAGGAATCAGTGAACTAAAATGGATGGGAATTGGCAAATTTAACTCAGATGACCATTATATCTCTCACTTAGAAGAAATGGAGTATCCCTCATAGTCAACAAGAGTCTGAAATGCCGTTCAGTTCAGCTCAGTTCAGTCACTCAGTCGTGTCAGACTCTTTGCGACCCCATGAACTGCAGCACGCCAGGCCTCCCTGTCCATCACCAACTCCCAGAGTCCACCCAAACCTATGTCCATCACCCATGTCGGTAATGCCATCCAACCATCTCATCCTCTGTTGTCCCCTTCTCCTCCTGCCCTCAATCTTTCCCAGCATCATGGTCTTTTCAAATGAGTCAGCTCTCCGCATCAGGTGGCCAAAGTAGTGGAGTTTCAGCTTCAACATCAGTCCTTCCAATGAACAATCAGGACTGATCTCCTTTAGGATGGACTGGTTGGATCTCCTTGCCATCCAAGGGACTCTCAAGAGTCTTCTCCAACACCACAGTTCAAAAGCATTAATTCTTCGGCGCTCAGCTTTCTTTATAGTCCAACTCTCACATCCATACATGACCACAGGAAAAACCATAGCCTTAACTAGATGCACCTTTGTTGGCAAAGTAATGTCTCTGCTTTTGAATATGCTATCTAGGTTGGTCATAACTTTCCTTCCAAGGAGTAAGCATCTTTTAATTTCATGGCTGCAATCACCATCTGCAACAATCTTGGAGCCCAGAAAAAAAGTCAGCCACTGTTTCCACTGTTTCCCCATCTATTTGCCATGAAGAGATGGGACTGGATGCCATGATTTTAGTTTTCTGAATGTTGAGCTTTAAGTCAACTTTTTTACTCTCCTTTTCCACTTTCATCAAGAGGCTCTTTTGTTCTTCTTCACTTTCTGCCATAAGGATGGTGTCATCTGCGTATCTGAGGTTATTGATATTTCTCCCGGCAATCTTGATTCCAGCTTGTGCTTCTTCCAGCCCAGCGTTTCTCATGATGTACTCTGCATATAAATTACATAAGCAGGGTGACAATATACAGCCTTGACTTGGGTGCAATCTCAAAAATTACAGAATTATCTCAAGTTCCTTTCCAAGGCAAACCATTTAACATCACAGTATCCAGGTCTATGCCCCAGCCACTGATGCTGTAGAAGCTGAAGTTGAGTGGTTCTGTGAAGATCTACAGCACCTTCTATAACCAACACCAAAAAAAGAAAAGTCTTTTTCTTATAGGGGATTGGAATGCAAAAGTAGGAAATCAAGAGATATTCAGAATAACAGGCAAGTTTGACCTTAGAGTACAAAGTGAATCAGGGCAAATGATAACAGAGTTTTGTCAAGAGAACACACTGGTCATAACAAACAAGCTATTCCAACAACACAAGAGACGACTCGACACATGGACACCACCAGATGGTCAATATCAAGATCAGATTGGTTATATTCTTTGCAGCCAAAGATGGAGAAGTTCTATACAATCAGCAAAAACAAGAGCTGGAGCTAACTGCGGCTCAGATCATGAGCTCCTTATTGCAAAATTCAGGCTTAAATTGAAGAAAGTGAGGGAAATCACTGGACCATTCAGGTACGATATAATCAAATCCCTTATGGTTAAACAATGGAAGTGACAAATAGATTCAAGGGATTATATCTGGTAAACAGAATGCCTGAAGAATTATGTATGGAGGTTTGTCACATTGTACAAGAGGTGGTGACCAAAACTTTTCCCAAGAAAAAGAAGTGCAAGAAGGCGAAGTGGTTGTCTAAGGGGGCTTTACAAATAGCTGAGGAAAGAAGAGACGTGAAAGGCGAGGGAGAAATGCAAAGACATACCCAACTGAATGCAGAATTCCAGAGAATAGCAAGGAGAGATAAGAAGGCCTTCTTCAATGAACATTGCAAAGAAATAGAGGAAAGCAACAGAATGGGAAAGGCTAGAGATCTCTTCAAGAAAATTGGAGATATTAAGGAAACATTTCATGCAAGTTTGGGTATGATAAAGGACAGAAATGCTAAAGACTTAACAGGGGCAGAAGAGATTAAGAAGAGGTGGCAAGAATATACAGAGGAACTGTACAAAAAAAGCTCTCAATGACCCGGATAACCATGATGGTATGTTCACTCACTCCTGGAGTCTGAAGTCAGGTGGGCCTTAGGAGGCATTACTACTGACAAAGCTAGTGGAGGTGACAGAATTCCACCTGAGCTATTTAAAATCCTAAAAGATGATGCTGTGAAAGTGCTGCGTTCATTATGCCAGCAAATTTGGAAAACTCAGCAGTGGGCACAGGACTGGAAAAGATCAGTTTTCATTCCAATCCCAAAGAAAGGCAATGCCAAAGAATGTTCAAAGTACCATATAATATGCTCATTTCACATGCTAGCAAGGTAATGCCCCAAATCCTTCAAGCTAGGCTTCAGCAGTACCTGAACTGAGAACTTCCAGATGTACAAGCTGGGTTTTAAAGAGGCAGAGGACCCAGAGAGAAAAATGCCAACATTAGTTGGATCATGGAGGAAGTAAGGGAATTCCAGAAAAACATCTACTTCTGCTTCGTTGATATTGAATGAGTTCAATAGTATTAGCACAGAAATAAAGATATGAATCAATGGAACAGAATAGAGAGCTCAGAAATTAACCCACACACCTATAGTTAATTAATCTTTGACAAGAAGGTAAGACTATACAATGGAAAAAAGTCTTTCAGCAAATGGTGTTGGTAAAGTTGGACAATTGCATATAAATCAATGAAGTTAGAATACACCCTCTCATGACACTCAAAAATAAACTCAAAATGTCTTAAACACTTAAGCATAAGAAATAACAACATAAAGCTCCTAGAAAGGATCATAGGCAAAATAGCTTCTGACATAAATTGTCCCAATGTTTTCTTAGTTCAATTCCTCAAGGCAATAGAAATAAAAAATAAAAATGAGCAAATGAGACTGAAACTTACAAGCTTTTGCATAGCAAAAGAAACAATACATAAAACAAAATGACAACTTACAGAATAGGAGAATATGTTCAAAAAGGATTTGACTTACAAGGACTTAATGTCCAAGAATATACAAACAGGTCATACAACTCAACAACAATAAATGAAAATATCCAACTTAAAAATGGGCAGAAGATGTAACAGACATTTCTCCAAAGAGGAAATATAAATGGCCTACAGATACATGAAAAGGTGCTCAACATCACTAATTATTAGAGAAAAGTGAAAGTATTAGTCACTCAGCCATGTCTGACTCTTTGCAACTCCATGGATTATAGCTCACGGGGTCCCTCTGTCCATTGGATTCTCCACACAAGAATTCTAGAGTGGGTAGGCATTCCCTTTTCCAGGGGATCTTCCCAACCCAGAAATCAAACCCAGGTCTCTTGCAATCCAGGAGGATTCCTTACAGTCTGAGCCACCAGGGGAGCCTCAATTATTAAAGAAATACAAATTAAAACTACAATGATGTACCACTTCACACCAGTCAGAATGACCATCACTGAAAACTCTAAAAATAACAAATGTTGGAGAGGATGTAGAGAAAAGGAAACCCTCCTACACTGCTGACGGGAATATATTAGTAAGTTGATATAGCCACTATGCAAAACAGTATGGAGGTTCCTCAGAAAAATAAAAAAAGAATTGCCATATGATCCACCAATCCCGCTTCAGGGCATATATCCAGATAAAACCCTATTCCAAGAAGGTACATTTACTTTTATGTTCATAGCAGCACAATTCATTGTAACCAAGACTAGGAAACAATCCAAATGTCCATCAACAGACAAATGGATGAAGAAGATGTGGTACACAATGAAATACAACTCTGCTATAAAAAAGAATGAAATAATGCCATTTGCAGCAACATGGATGAAGCTAGAGATTATCATACTAAGTGAAGTAAAAAAAGAGAAAGACAAATACCATATGATATCAGTTAAATGAGGCGTCTAAAATATGACACAAACATGTCTATGAAACAGAAACAAACTCGCGTTGCTAAGGGGGAGACGGTAGGTGGAGGGACAAAGTGGAAGGTTGGAGTTAGCAGATGTAAGCTATTGTATATGTGATAGATAAACAACATGGTCCTACTGAATAGCATAGAGAACTATATTCAGTATCTTATGATAAACTTTAATGGAAAATAATATATTAAAAATGAATATGCATATGCATATACATGTATATATCTGAATCATGGTGCTGTATAGCTGAAATTAACACAACATTGTAAATCAACTATTGTTCAATAAAAAAGTTTTAAATCAAGTAAACAAATTTGCAAAAACTCCCCTAAAGAGATCCATGTCCTAATACTCATCTGTGAATATTTTATTTTACGTGGCCAAAGAGATTTTGTAAAAGTGATTGACTCTTGCTATGGGGAGAATAACCTAGATTATCATTGTGGACCAATATACCCTTATAAAAAGGAGGCAGGAAAGCCAAAGTTAAAGAAGCACAAGTGACAATGAAAGCAAGACTGGAGTCATAAGAAGATGGAAACCATGAGAAAGGGAGTGTAGACAGTCTCAGAATTTGGAGAGGCAATGATCACAGCCTCCAGGAGAAATGTAGCCCACTGACTCCTTGATTTTAGTCCAATAATACAATTTTTGGTACGTTGACATCCAGCCTTACAATGAGACTGTCATTTTAAACCACTAAATGTTTGATAATTTCTCTTAGAGCCTTAGGTAGCTAATATAACATGACCATGTCATTGGAAAAAACTTCCAAGCACCTGGATCAATGTTTTACTTTCTTCTTAAACTGCATGTTCATTGTGTGTTGGGAGCTCTGCATATCACTGTCACTCAAGTATCCAGGTCGTTGGTGCTAAGTCCAGCATGAGAATGTGTATTTCTGGGGAAGGGGGACATTGGTTCATAAAGGTTTTTACAGCTAAATGAAAAACATGCCAAATACATCCATCATTTCTCCTTACAACTCAGTGATCTAAGAGGTCGTGTGGTCTCACCTAATGCAAAGGATAGAAATGCATCACTCTCTGAGAACACACAGTGAACAGACAGAAATATTTGATGGAGCACGACACTTCCAGAGAGGGCTTAATGCACAAATCCAGTCTCTGCCACATCACTGACCTTTCTGTGCCTAGGTTCCTCTCTTGTATAAGGGTCTCATATAACAGGCTAATTGTGCAGGTTACATGCAATGTACATGCAACATACATGCAAAAGGCTGAGTTCAAGGCTGGATCATGGAGTACAAAGTCAATGAAAGCTGTTGTTGATAAATAGTGGAGAAAACCTACAGGATCACATGAGGATGAATAAATAACTGCTTTGTGTCTTCCTCCGAGCAGCAGGTGAGAGGGAGCTGCAGGTGATTCAGCCTGAGAGATCAGTGTCTGTTGCAGCAGGAGAGACAGCCACTCTGCACTGCACTGTGACCTCCCTGAGCCCCGTGGGGCCCATCAGTTGGTTCAGGGGAACTGGGCCAGGTCGGGAGTCAGTCTACAGTCAAAAAGGAGATGTCTTCCCCCGAGTAATAAGTGTTTCAGATGTCACAAAGAGAAACAATATGGACTTTTCCATCCGCATCAGTAACATCACCCCAGCAGACACTGGTGTCTATTACTGTGTAAAGTTCCGGAAAGGAGAACATGGTGACATGGAGTTTAAGTCTGGACCAGGCACTCATCTCACTGTGAGTGGTGAGTACAGCCTTTGTCCCCTGGATTCTGATAACATGTCAACAAGAATGCCTTCCACCCTTTGAACCAAAAAACACAATCATATACAGCAGTGGGTGCTTATATCATGATCTGGGTCATGATCAGATTTCACTCCCTTCTATAGATCAGGAGAGTTGAGGCCTGTGGGGTTCATGCTATTTGTTCAAGGCCCCATGGCTGGTAAAAGTGAGAAAATTCTGAGTCCCCTGTCTGCCTGGCTCCACAGCCCTTGGTGTTTTCACTCCATTCAGCCCTTTGGTTCCAGGGATAAAGGAGATGAATGTCTGAGTGACTTGCCCCGTCACTGTCCAGACCTCATTCCTGCCTCCATAGAATGTTCACCTCAATGTGGCTGAGTCTTCTCTTTATTCACACATACTGAACACCTACTGTGAGCCAGGACCTGGTCCTGATGCTATGGAAGCAGAAGTGAACAAAGCAGAAAAGGGCTCTTATTCCATGAATTTCCTCTGAAAGAAGAGAGATTCATCTAGGGCAAGGAATGAAAATTTTGTCTATTTCCTCTTCAGAAGCATCTCACTGAGAAGAAATTCCTATAGCACAGTGTTTACTCTGATGGCCCTGCTTGGAGGAGATGCCTAGAGGTTGGGTGCTTCCTGGGAATCTGTTAAGAAGACCCTCCTGTGATTCAGAGATTGACTCACATGGTCACTGAAGGCTGCCAGCAGAGCTGGGTCATCTCAGAATGTCCCTCCCCAAGGAAGAGGTTCATGTGGGTGACAGGAGCAGCCCCACTGCGGTAGCAAAGGTGATCATTTAGAGTGTTCTGACCAAAACTCTGGATCCTCTTTCTAATTCTTGAATCCTGGGCTGTCAGCAGAGGAAGGACCTTTAGACACCATCCTCCCAACCTCCCACGTGCACATGGGGGCTTGAGAGCAAGAGGTATAGGGGCCCTGACCACAGTCACATGGTCAGTGAGGGATCCTTTCAGAACCCAATCTATTTCAAAGCCAGTCTTCTTCCTGCACTGGCACTGGAACTCAATTCATGGAAGAACCTGGCACATAGGATTTGCAGAATAAAAATTCCTTGAATTAATCATGGAATAAGCTCTTTGCATGGTTTTCCCAAAGTTTCTGAAGGCTCCACACATTCAGACCCTGAGCCTGATGTGACTGGAAACCACTCCTTACTTTCAGCCGCATGATTCCAAATCCCTCATTTCATATGAGCACCTAGAGCTGCCCTGTTTTCCAACAACTACCTAACTCTCAGCATATGGAGACAGCATTATTCATCTTACAGTCTCCTGTTGATGGACACTAAGTTGTTCCTAACCTTGGGCTACTGAGACAGTGCTGAAGTCAATAATCTTTCTATCTGTCACTCTCCTCAAAGGGGAGGTAACCACTGGAAGTAGCTTTGCTAGGTTGCAGCTGTCAACTGAAAAAAAAAAGTACAATGTGAGAGTTGTGGGTTTAGTTTTATTTGGAGCAAAATGAGGACTGTAGCCTCAGAGACAGCATTTCAGATAGCTCTGAGAGATTGCTCCAAAGAAGTTGGTCGGGGCGGGGGGGGGCGATATATATGTACTTTTGGTGAAGGGAGTACATGCAATCAAGCACACGTTTTTTTGCAGAAGGTTTATGCTAGTCACAAGGAACAGATGTCACCATGAAAGATTTTGGTGCTTTTCTAGATATGAGGAGATGCAAGAATTGGGCTCATAAAATCATCTTCAGAAAATATTTAAGTATCTGAAGGCCTATTCTGCCAGGTTTTTCCAGATCACAGAGTGCCTCATTTCTGATATTCTTTCAGGAGGTGTTGAAGGTCAGCAGGTACAGTGGCTCATAGTTTAACCCTTGTAAAGATAGAAAGCAAGTGTCAATTTGTAGGTGACTGAGGATACGTGTATGATTATCTGAGTGGATATTGCTAAATTTCCCTCTTAGTCATGGTAGCAGCTGAGCCTCCTCAACCTTCAGACATCAGCAGGGAAGATGGTTTTTTCCTGATTTGCAGATATTACTTAACTTCCTAGATGGTGGGTCCTTGCTCAACCTCGGTCACAAGTAGTAAGTGGTTCTACCACCACTCAGATCTGCGGCTTCCAGGAAGGTGGATCATTCTCTTCTTCAGGCTGCTTACCCAGATGATTCCCTGGATGAGAAAGGAGGGAGGTGAGGGGGCCAGAGAGCATCAGCTTGTCAGATACTGAACCTTTCTCATGACATTTACTCCTTATAACCAGTATTCAGAAAGAAGAGTGTCTGTTTTCCCTTTACAGATGAGGACACTGATGCTCAGAGAGGGGACTTGTTTAGTGAGCATGTAAGGGAGCCAAGATTGAACCCCAGGCACTTTGACACACAACCCTGCTCTCTGCACACCCCACTGTGCTTGTCAAAGTGGGGGGGAAATCTCCAGCTCTGTCCTCTGAAATCCTTGTATTGTTCTATTCTTTAGCAGTGGCACTAAGGAGAAGTCCACTGCGGGAGGTAAGTTTACCTTTACAAGCTGGACCAGACAGATACTGCAGTGTCTCTTGATGGGATGGGCTGAACCTCTTCTAAATGGCAGCACTCAGCACACTTAGCAGCACCAGGAGATTTCCTCCGTTGCTGTGATGTTGCCCCTTCACTAGGCTCCTATGGAGCAGGTCTGGAAAGGTTAGTGTGGACAGAGCCCAGAGGGGCCACTGCAATCCCAGCAGCACCAGGCATGCCCATTCCTGGCTCTGCAGACTGAAGATGAGGAGGGGGAGGTGTTCCCTAGAGGGTGGTGGGATCCCCATGTGAGCAAGAGTTCCTATTCTAGACTCAGGTGTCAGGAGCTTGTGTCTTCCCTTGCAGCTTCAGAGTCTCTATGCCTGGGCCTTCAGAGGCCACGCCTCCCTGTAGTCACTTGAAGTCAAGAATCTGAGAGAAAAGGGGAAAGTGGTGGTCGTTGGGGGGCTCCTGAAGGTGGGTGCTTGCTCTGCTGATGGAAATGAAAGCTTGGAGCTCACAGGAAATATTGGGACATAGTACTCTTGCCTGGAAAATACCAAGGATGGAGGAGCCTGGTGGGCTGCCGTCTATGGGGTCACACAGAGTCGGACACGACTGAAGCGACGCAGCAGCAGCAGCAGCAGCAGCAGTGGAGGGAAGGATGAAGACTTAGTCCCTTCATTTCTTTCAGCCTCAGTTTTCTCTTCTGTAAAATAGTAATCATCACTGTCTCCTTTCAGGAGAGTTGGAAGTATCTGAGGTGCTCTGTCTAAATCACCAGTGCAAAGTAGAGACACCCAAAGTGGGGTATCATTTCAAGGCTGTGACCCAATTCCCTGTGTCCCCATTTCTCACCTGTAATGTTTGCAGAATGTACTGAGGGCACATGACCCGGTGACAAGGCAGCCCCTCAGGGAGCAATGGTGCTGACCTCCCAGGCTGTGTGGTCCTCACAGAGCCTCTAGTCCTCAATTTCCCTATCTGTGAAATGATGGTAATCACACTACCTTTCAGGAGTCTGTGATGACTGGAGAGGGCTAAGAAGCCCTGGATGGAGTGGGTTAGGGTGTCCCTGAGCTCAGTGCACAGCAGGTGAGAGCCTGAGCCGAGCCCCTGCCTGGGCTCCTATTCCAACTCTGGGGCCTCTGATGAGTCCCTCCCAAGTTGGTGCTCAGTGTCCTCATCCTTCAGTGATGGCCCCACACTCACAGAGCAGCTGCAGGAACTGAATAAGGGACACATGTCAAGAGCTTAGAGCAGAGCCGGGCATGTGATACGTGTTCCATTAATCTGGGCTCTGATGTGCCACAGACAGAGGGCCTCCATAAACCATAAACAAAATGAAAAGACAATCTACAGAAAGGGAGAAAATATTTTCAAATGATGCAGCTGACAAGGGCTTTATTTCCAAAATATACAACAGCTCATACAACTCAAAAATAACAAAAAAACAAACAACCCAGTTGAAAAATGGGCAGAAGATCTAAGTAGACATTTTTCTAAAGAAGAAATACAAATGACCAAGGCACACGAAAAGATGCTCAACATTACTAATTATTAGAGAAATGCAAATTAAGACCACAATGAAGCACCACTTCACACTGGTCAGAATGGCCATCATTAAAATTTGTATGACTCATATTGATGTATAGCAAAACCATCACAATACTGTAAAGCAATTATCCTCCATTTAAAATAAACATATATTTTTTAAGTTCTACAAATAACAAATGCTAGCGAGGATGTGAAGAAAAGAGGAGCCCTCCTATACTATTGGTGTGAATGTAAATTGATGTGACTGCTATGGAAAATATTATGGAAGTTCCTCATAAAACTAAAAATAGAATTACCATATGATCCAGCAATCCCACCCCAGGGCATATATCTTTTTCTCCAAAAAGATACATACATCCTTATGTTCATAGCAGTACTATTCACAATAGCCCTTGGACTACAAGGAGATCCAACCAGTCCATTCTGAAGATCAACCCTCCCTGGGATTTCTTTGGGAGGAATGATGCTAAAGCTGAAGCTCCAGTACTTTGGCCACCTCATGCAAAGAGTTGACTCATTGGAAAAGACTATGATGGTGGGAGGGATTGGGGGCAGGATGAGAAGGGGACAACCAAGGATGAGATGGCTGGATGGCATCACGGACTCGATGAACGTGAGTCTGAGTGAACTCCAGGAGATGGTGATGGACAGGGAGGCCTGGCATGCTGCGATTCATGGGGTCGCAAAGAGGCGGACATGACTGAACGACTGAACTGAACTGAACTGAAGACAAGGAAACAAAGTACATGTCCATCAATCGACGAATGGATGAAAAGATGTGGAACATACATACAATGGAATACTCCTCAGCTATAAAAAATGAAGAAATAATGCCATTTGCAACAGCTTAGATAAACTAGTGATTGTCATACTAAGTGAGGTAAGTCGGAACAAGAAAGACAAATACCATATGATATCACTTGTATATGGAATCCAAAAAATGACCCAGGGAGTTGCCTGATGGTCCAATGGTTAGGATTTCATAATTCCATTGCAGGGGCCTGGGATTGATTCCTGGTAGGGGACCAAAGAACCTCAAGGTACACGATGTGGCCTAAAAAAAGAAAAAGAGAGAGAGAGACAAATGTACCTACCTATGAAACAGAAATAGACTCAAGGACATAGAGAACAGAGTTGCAGTTATCAAGGTAATGGAGTAAGGGTTAGGTAAGCTATTATATATAGAAAGGATAAAGAACAAGGTCCTACTGTACAGCACACAGAACTATATTCAGTATCCCGTGATAAACAATAACAGAAAAGAATATATTTAAAAATATGTATAACTGAGTCACATTCTGTACTGCAAAATTAATACAGCATTGTAAATCAATACACTACAATTAAAACGAGTTATAAATCAAGTAAACAAAATATAGCCCCCCAAAGAGATCCATGTCCTAATACTCACTAGTGAATGTTTTACTTTACATGGAAAAAAAAACTTTGCAAACGTGATTAAGGCTCTTGCTATGGGAAACTATCCTTGCTTATAAATGGGAGCCCAATATAATCTTATAAGAAGAGGCAAGAAATCCAAAGTTAGAGTACAGGTGACAATGGAAGCACAATAAGAAGATAGAAACCTTGAGAAGAAGAAAGTAGACAGTGTCAAGAATTTGCAGAGGCAATGATAAGAGCCTCTAGAGAAATGTAGCCCAGTTGACTTCTTGATGTTAGTCCATAATACTGTTTTTGGTGCTTTCACATTCAGAATTATAAGATAATAAAACTATCATTAAGTCACTAAATTTTTGTTAATTTATTACAGCATCCTTAGGTAACTAGTATAACACATGTCATTGTGACACACTGTCATTTTGCCTTTGGAAAAAATCCCAGGGAGTTGAAACAATGTTTTACTTTCTTCATAAACTAAATGTTCATTGTGTGCTGGAAGCTCTGCATATCACTGTCGCTCAAGTATCCAGGTTGTTGGAGCAAATTGCATCATGAGTGTGTGGATCCCTGGGGAGGAGTGAAGTTGGTCCATAAAGGTATTCGCAGTTTAATGAATAACATACAAAATACATGCATCACTTCTCCTCATAACTCAGTGATCTAAGAGGTCATGTTCAGTTCAGTTCAGTCGCTCAGTTGTGTCCGACTATTTGCTACCCCATGAACCGCAGCACGCCAGGCCTCCCTGTCTATCACCAACTCCCGGAGTCCACCCAAACCCATGTACATTGAGTCGGTGATGCCATCCAACCATCTCATCCTCTGTCGTCCCCTTCTCCTCCTGCCCCCAATCCCTCCCAGCATCAAAGTCTTTTCCAATGAGTCAACTCTCCACATCAGGTGGCCAAATATTTGAAGTTTCAGCTTCAACATCAGTCCCTCCAATGAACACCCAGGACTGATCTCCTTTAGAATGGACTGGTTGGATCTCCTTGAAGTCCAAGGGACTCTCAAGAGTCTTCTCCAACACCACAGTTCAAAAGCATCAATTCTTCGGCGCTCAGCTTTCTTTATAGTCCAACTCTCACATCCATACATGACTACTGGTAAAACCGTAGCCTTGACTAGACAGACCTTTGTTGGCAAAGTAATGTCTCTGCTTTTGAATATGCTATCTATGTTGGTCATAACTTTCCTTCCAAGGAGCAAATGTCTTTTAATTTCATGGCTGCAGTCACCATCCACAGTGATTTTGGAGCCCAAATAAGAGATCATGTGGTCCTACCTAATGCAAAGGACAGAAGTGCAGCAATCCCTGAGGACACACAGTGAACATCCAGGAATATTGAGTCGATCGTGACACTTCCAGAGAGGGCTCAAGTACTCAGTCCCAGTCTCTGCCACATCACTGACCTCTGTGCCTCGGTTCCTCTCTTGTATTAGTGTCTTACATTACAGGCTCGTTGTGCAAGCTTCATGCAATGTACATGCAGTGTGCTGAGTTTAAGGCTCATTCATGGTGCAGTCAGACAATGAAAGCTGTTGTTAATCATTGATAAACATGTGAGAAAACCTACAGGATCACATGAGGATGAATAAATAACTGCTTTGTGTTTCCTCCAGGAGCGGCAGGTGAGGGGCAGCTGCAGGTGATTCAGCCTGAGAGGTCAGTGTCTGTTGCAGCAGGAGAGACGGCCACTCTGCACTGCACCACGACCTCCCTGAGCCCCGTGGGGCCCATCAAATGGTTCAGGGGAACTGGGCCAGGTCGGGAGTTAATCTACAGTCAAAGAGGAGGTGTCTCCCCCCGAGTAACACGTGTTGCAGATGTCACAAAGAGATACAACATGGACTTTTCCATCCACATCAGTAACGTCACCCCAGCAGACACTGGTGTCTACTACTGTGTGAAGTTCCAGAAAGGAGAACAGGGCGACGTGGAGTTTAAGTCTGGACCAGGCACTCATCTCACTGTGAGCGGTGAGTATGGCCTGGGTGTCCTCATTCCCTGGTCTCTGACAAGTCAACAAGAATGCCCTTCACTCTTTGAGCAAAAAAAGGAATCCAGTACAACAGTGATCTGGACATGATCTGATTTTACTCCCTTCTACAAATCAGAGTATTTGAGGCCATGACGGCTGTGCTATTTGCTCAGGGCCCCACAGCTGGTAAACGTGGGAAAAGCCTGGATCCTCCATCTACCTGGTTCCACAGTCCTTGTCTTTTCCATCACATTCAGTCCTTTGATTCCAGGGATAAGGGAAATGAAAGTCAGTGACTTGCTCCTTGACAGGCCAGGCCTCACTTCTTACCTCTGGAGAGTGCACCCTCAGTGTGGCTGAGTCTTGTCTTTATTCAGCACTTATTGAGCACCTACTGTGTGCCAAGCCCTGCTCTGGATGCTGTGGAAGCAGCAGTGAGCAAAGCAGGCAAGGGCTCTTCTCCCATGAAGCTTATGTCCTCTTCCTCCCAAAGAGGAGAAAGCCATCCAGGGCAGGGAGGGCAGAGGTGTTATTCTTTATTTCCTATTCAGAATTTCCTAAACTGGGAAGAAATTCCAAGAGATGCAGTTTCAGTGTTTATGGCCCTTCTCGGAGACAATGCCAAGAGGTTGGGTGTTTCCTTCTGTCCTTCAGGGATTGACTCACACAGTCACTAAAGGCTCCCAGCAGAGCTGGTTCCTCTCAGAATGTCCCTCCTCAGGGAAGCAGTTCTCCATGTGGGTGACTTAGGAGCAGTGCCATTGAGGCAGCAAAGGTGCTCATTTAGATTTTTCTGACAAAGGCCCTGAATCCTTGACTCTCAGCACGGGATGGGCGTTAGGCATCATCCTCCCAACCTCCTATGTACAGATGGGGCCCTGAGGCCAAGAGGTGACAGGGGCCCAGACCACAGTCACATAGTCAGTGAAAGGATCCATCAAGAACCCAGTCTGATTCAAGGCCAATCTCCTTCCTGCACCAGTATTGGAACTTGTTTCATGGAAGAGCCTAGTGCATAGTGCAGAATACAAATACAAATACCAGAGTATTGATTTTTTTTTTTTTTTTTTTTTTTTTGGCCAGAGTTCCAATATGTTTCTAATGAGCAGCCATGTTTAAAAACAGCTGGACTATATGAGGATCTTTTATTTAGTCTGTTTCACTTTTTCTATTTCATATTCCGTGCTCCCATTTCATTTAGTTCATGTTTTCCAGTTTCTGCATCTCTTCTTTTTGTTGATGTTCATTTCTCAAACCTTTATCAAGGGTAGTAGAAAAGCTTTTGTATACATATATATAAATTATATATAACATATATATTTTAGAAAACTAATGAATTTTTACCTAACTAAAAAAATATGATATTTTGATTCTACTTGTTTGACTTAGTATTAATAGAATGCTAGATATCTAGTTTAAAAATATAGATATGCAATAAACAACAAAAGTTCACTATATAGGACAGGGAACTATAGTCAATATCTTATAATAATTTATAATGGAAAATAATTTCAAAAATAACATATGTGTATATGTATAACTGAATCACACACACACAAAAATAATTATACTTTTTGAGATTTAGTACAGTTTATCTTTTTGCCAAAAGATATTATTTCAGTTATTCTTTATCTTGCAACTGGGATTCTGTGCTATTTTCACACGAGTTGCTGATCGTGCCAGAATCTCCCTCACCCCTTTTGGGGAGGGATATACTGAGCAAGGTCCATGCCTCTGTTTTCATGAATATGGAGCCCTCACTTTCTCTCCCTTTATGGAAAATCTGTGGGTCGAGCACAAAATGCTATTCCTGTAGTTGTCAAGCTCAAAAACCCGCACTTATTTCCACATAAGAAGCAGTATCCACTGAAACCTGAGGTTAAGGAAGGGTTAAAACCCCTCATCGAAAATTTAAAGGAACAGGGACTATTAATTCCCTGTAACAGTCCTTGCAACTCTCCTATTTTGGGTATAAAGAAATCAAATGGTAAATGGAGACTAGTTCAAGATTTATGTATAATAATTGAGGCTGTAGTTCTTTACACCCCGTGGTGCCCAATCCTTATATTCTATTGTCTGAAATTCCTGAACGAGCCAAATATTTCTCAGTAATTGATTTAAAAGATGCCTTCTATTCAGTGCCTTTGGCGGAAGAAAGTCAATTTCTATTTGCCTTTGAAGACTACGCAGCCAGCTTCTCAGTTAACCTGGACAGTTCTGCCCCAGGGATTTCATGACAGTCCTCGCTTATCCGGACAAAGTTTGTCACGGGATCTACAAAACTTTAATAGCTCTGAGGCGGTGGTGTTACAATATGTAGATGATATTTTGCTCTGTGCTGAGACAGAGGAAGCTTGTTTGCGAGCCTCAGAAGATTTCTTAAACTTTCTGGCAGGCTATGGTTACAAGCCATCAAGAGAAAAGGCTCAGCTTTGTCAACAATTAGTTATCAACATTTAGATATCAATTAGTTGTCAACAGTTAGATATCTGGGCCTAATCATATCAGATGGAGAAGGAAATGGCAACCCACTCCAGTGTTCTTGCCTGGAAAATCCCAGAGACGGGGGAGCCTGGTGGGCTGCCGTCTGTGGGGTCGCACAGAGTCGGACACGGCTGAAGTGACTTAGCAGTAGCAGTAGCATCTTTTTGCCAGTTTTTTTTTTAATGTCCTGTGGACATCTAACAACAACGTATGAGATACAAAATTTTAAATATATTGTGTAGGATATGATTAATATAAACTAATTAAATATAATTCAATTATATTTAAATTATTAATAACATCGAGATATTCCTATTCTTATTTTTTCTGCATTTGATAAAATATTCTCAGATAAATGTTAATATATCTCACTATGTTTATATATTTTTTTCTTTTCCATTAAAAAAAAAGGAACTCAATCTGACTCCAGGCAAGGCTCCTTCCTTCACTGGCATTGGAACTAGTTTTCTGGAAGGGCCTGGCACGTAGAAGTTGCAGAATAAAAACTCCTTGGGCTTCCCTCAGAGCTCAGTCAATAAAGAATCTGCCTGCAATGCAGGAGACCCAGAATCAATTCCTGAGTCGGGAAGATCCCCTGAAGAAGGAAATGGCAACCCACTCCAGTATTCTTGCTGGAGAAACCATGGACAGAGAAGTCCAGCAGGCTATAGTCCAAGTCGCAAGAGTCGGACACGACTTAGTGAGTAAACCACCACCACCCTGAATCTCCTTGAATTAACCAAGGAGCTCTTTTCATTGCTTCCCCCAAGGTTCAGAAGGTCCCTCACATTCAGACCCTGAGCCTGAGGTGACTAGAAAACTCTCCCTACTTTCACCCACATGATCCCAAATCCCTCATTCCATATCAGCACCTAGAGCTGCCCTGTTTTTCAACAACTGCTTAACACTCAGCATATGGAGACAGCATCATTTATCTCACAGTCTCCTGTTGATGGAGACTAAGTTGTTCCTAACCTTGGGCTACTCAAACAGTGCTAAGGTGGATAAGTTTTCCAAGTGTCACTGTACTCAGAGGAGAAATACCCACTGGAAGTGGCATTCCTAGTTCAGACAGTGAAATGAAGTGAATTCACTCAGTCGTGTCCGACTCTTTGCAACCCCATGGACTGTAGCCTACCAGGCTCCTCCCTCCATGGGATTCTCCAGGCAAGAGTACTGGAGTGAGTTGCCATTTCCTTCTCCAGGGGATCTTCCCAAGCCAGGGATCGAACCCGAGTCTCCCGCATTTCAGGCCGACGCTTTAACCTCTGAGCCACCAGGGACTCAGCCACCAGTTCAGACAGTATGTGGATTTTAATTTGTGTGATGATATTGCCTAATTTCCCTCCTAGTCTTGGTAGCAAATAATCTCCCCAAACATCTAGACATCAGCAGGGAAGATGTTTTTTCCTGATTTCTCAGATATTACTAAACTTCCCAGATGGTGGATCCCCTGCTCAGTCTCAATACAGCTAGTAAGTGGCTCTACCATCTCTCAGATCTGCTGGCTCCCAGGGCTCTCTTCCCCAGGCCGCCTGCCCAGATGATTCCCTGGTTGAGAAAGGAGGGAGGGGAGAGGAGGAACAGCCTGTCAGATGGTGAATCCTCCTTAGGCATTTACTCATTATAAACAGTGTTCAGAAGGAAAGGTTGTCTGTTTACCACTTTTACAGGTGAGGACACTGAGGCTCAGAGAGGGAACCTGATTTGTGAACAGGTAGAGGAGCCAAGATCGAATCCCAGGCACTCACAGTCACACAGCCCTGTTCTCTGCACACCCCACTGTGCTTATCAAAGAGTTGAGAAGACTCCAGCCCTGTCCTCTTAAATTCATATTTCATTCTTTTCTTTAGAGATAAACATTTTAAAAGGCCCTGTAAGGGAGGCAAGTCCAGTTTTACAACCCAGATGAGACGGACCGTTCAGTGTCACATGACGTGCTGGAAAGTTCCGCAGTGACAGGGATCAACACTCTGAAGAGCATCAGGAGATTTTCTCCCCATTGACGTGATGTTGCCCCTTCACTAGGCCTCCTGTGGAGCAGGTCCGGGAAGGGTGGTGTGGACAGAGCCCAGAGGGGCCACTGCGATGCCAGCAGCACCAGGCACGCCCATTCCTGGTTTGGTGGACTGAGGATGAGGAGAGGGAGGTGTTCCCTAGAGGGTAATGAGGGCCCATGTGAGCAAGAGTTCCTGTTCTAGACTCAGGTGTTGGGAGCCCATGTCTTCCCTTGTTGTTCCAGGGTCCCCAGGGCTGGGCCCTGAGAGGCTCCTCCTCCCTGTAGTCACTTGAATTCAAGAATCTGAGGGAAAAGGCGGGGTGGTGGTCAGTGTGGCGGCTCCTGAAGGTGGGCACTTGCTCTGCTGATGGACCTGAAAGCTTGGACTTGACAGGAAATACCAGGACACAGTCAGGGGCTAAGAGGAGACAGACCCTTCATTTCTCTCCGCCTCAGTTTCCTCATCTGCACGATGTGGTCATCATGTCTTTCAGGAGAGTTGGAAGGATTTGAGGAGCTCCATCCAAATCACCAGCACAGTTCCCTGTACTGGGCACCCCCTTCCTCACCTGTAGAAAGAGGATGATCACACAACCTTTGCAGGGTGTCCTGAGGGCAGAATGACCTGGTGAAAGGAGAGCCCCTCAGGGAGCGATGGTGCTGACCTCCCAGGCTGTGGGGTCAGGCTGTGGGGTCCTGGGCACGTCTCAGTTCCCTCTCGTCCTCAGTTTCCCCATCTACGAAGTTATGGTGATCACACAACTTTCAGGGGTCTGTGATTGATTGGAGAGGGCCTAGGAAGTTCTGGATTGGGGCAGAGGGGTGGCGGTTAGGGTGTTCCTGAGCTCAGGGCAGTGTCTGAGAGCCTGGGCCAAACCCCTGCCTGAGAACTCATCCCAACTCCGCCCCGTCCCAGCGCTGGGACCTCTGCCGAATCTCTCCCCACTCTGGGCCTAAGTGTCCTCATCCCTCAGTGCCAGCCCTGTCCTCACAGAGTAGCTGAAAGGACTAAATGAGGGACACATGTCAAGAGCTTAGAGCAGACCCTGGCATGTGACACATGTTCCACTAACATGAGCCCTGATGTGTTGGAGCCAGAAGACCCCAGACAGGGTCACTTTCCCTCCAGGACTGAGTACCATTGACTTACTGTGGAGCTGGGTGCCTTTCAACCTCAGCTGCTCATTGGAGATGGGAGATGGTGACAAGATCCCAGGACCCTGGCTGTACCGTAGAAATCCTGATTTAAGTGCACAGATATGGCCTGGACAGCTGAGTGTCAACTCCTGTGGAGGATGCTGGTGCCCAGCTAGGGCAGAGAAGCCTGAGCTGCGTGTTCTCTGAGGTCACCGAGAGGGAAGGCTGTGGTTTTTCCCTGATAGAGGTCGGTCCCCTGCTGTGCCTGGATTATAAGACCAGCTCTCCCAAGTGTGAGCACTTCAGAATAACCTGTGATGGTGACAGATCTTAGGAGGCCCAAGAAACTCAGCCTGAGTGGAGTGGCAAGGAGACCCCACTCCAACAGAGCTCACCTGGGTTGAGAGGGCCTTCCTACTCACTCAGACTGTCCTGTTCAGACCAGAGCTTCATCACCAGGGAAATCTTCCCATCTTTAGACACCTGTGTGCCTAAACAGGCATTGGAATCCCTGAAAACACTCCCTTCTCAGCCTGGAGCCCTCCGGCCTCAACAACCACAGTGACACTGATGAAACCTGTCCTCTCTCCTTTGAGAGTGCTTCTAGCTTCTGTAAAGAGCTAATCTGCAGGAAAACGCCTGTGGTCTCTTGTGTGTTTTGAAAGCTAATTCCCCAAACTTATCTCTGATGGGATTATTTTTTGTAATTGGGGACAGATTCATAATTTGGTGTTTCTACTATTTTTTTTAATGTCAATTTTTGCATGGCAGCTGTTTGGAGCAGAATATGACTCTCCTTGGTGCTTCAGTTGTGCTTTTGTTTCGGCTTCTTACTGCCTAAAAAATAAATACGTAGTTTCAGAACTAGAATGACCAGATCTTATGATAACAAGGGCATCTCTAGTGGCTTAGATGGTAAAGAAAGTGCCTACAATGCTGGAGACCTGGGTTGAATCTCTGAGTCAGGAAGATCCCCTGAAGAAGGAAATGGCAACCCACTCCAGTATTCTTGCCTGGAGAATATCATAGACACAGGAGCCTGGAGCTCTATAGTCCATGGGGTCGCAAAGAGTCGGACACAACTGAGTGACTGAGTGACTAACACTTTCACTTTTCTTTTATGATAAGATCATGGATGTTATTGATTAAGCACCTACTATATGCCAAGATCTGTGTTTTATATACATCCTCATCTTACCAGGTGGTGCTTGTATCCACTTTGTCCAGAAAGTGTGAGGCTCAAGGGTAAAGAACTGCGACACTAAAATCAATCAGTCCTGTGTGCAGTGAGGTGAACTCTGACCTTAATTGCCACGTGTCCTTGGACAGCTGCACTGTCCCTGAATTTTGTCCTATATATGGGGCCACACTCAGCCCTTCCTCTCAGAGGTGTGGGAGGGATTAGAGAGCTGAGGGTGATCAAGAGATCAGGCCATCTTTAGGCTCTGAGGAAACTCTGGATAAGCAGTAACTGATCACAGTACCTGGTCCCTTTAGGGATGTCCAGGATGCTGGAGTTTACACCAGTGGCAGATTCATGTTGATGTATGGCAAAACCAATACAATATTATAAAGTAATTAGCCTCCAATTAAAATAAATAAATTTATATTTTAAAAAAAGAATGAAACAAGTTCAAAGAAATAAATATTTTAAAAAAAATAGCTATGTACGTCCTCAAATGTTTGATGAGTTTTAGTAAGCAAGTTAAATATTTAGAAATGCAAATATCTGTAATGTTTGCTGTCTACAGACTTTTACAGGAGGTATTGGGTAATAATGAACAATTGAGAGACACCCTACAGGACTCCTCTACAGGGACCCTCACATTGACTTGCTGATTTGTGTGAATCTGGGTTTTTTGTAGGCCTATGTCTGTGTCTCTGTGGATTTAATACCAGTTAGGAAGCTAAGCACCTGTGGTTTCTCAGCACTCAATGATCTTTCTTTTCAACCCAAAACTAACCCAAGAGAAAAACCCGACTCAGAAAGATGCCTGTTTGCACCCTCCTTTGAAATTCTGGGATTGATATACTAGTTCTACTGGCATTTTTGTGGGAAGAGTAACTGCCTGAAAGACAGTTCTGAACATAAATAGAGTCCAGGTTAAACAGAGATATGTATTTGTTTAGTTTAGTGAAGCATCTTGTTTTACTCCCAGCAAAAACACTTCCAGCACCAGATTTAACTCTCCCTGAAGCCTGGGCAGGATAATGCCAGCCACCCTCTTTCATAGATGAGGAGCTAGAAGGTGCCACAACCACACCTCTCATCCACTGGCCACCCTGCTTCAGCTTCTGTGTGGTCCTGTTGTGCTCCTGCTTCCCCGCATTTCCTTCTGTAAATGCATTTTCTGAAGTTAGTTAAGTTTTCCAGGTGAGCCCAGTCAGGAATAGTTAATAAAAGAGTGAGCCCAAAAAGTGCTTTTGTTCCTGTGCCCAGATTGGCGGGAAATCCCCTGGCAGAGGAAAGAAGGTGGACTCTGAACTCAGGTCTGGAATTCCAGTCAGCCCTGCCCCTGATTCAAAGTCACCCCTGGGAACCTGTATGTCTCCCCTTAACATGACGATGGTAACAGTGCCTTCCCAGAATCATTTGAAGAATTTAAAAATAATATATTTGCAATTTCTTAACATTGTCACAAGGTTTTTGTTAGTGATGATAATCACAATCACATTCATTGTTTATAAATGTTCCTTTTGTAGCCAAGCCCTCCCCGCCCATGGTATCTGGCCCTACAGTGAGGGCTACACCTGAGCAGACAGTGAGCTTCACCTGCACATCCCACGGCTTCTCCCCCAGAAACATCTCCCTTAAATTGTTCAAAAATGGCAATGAGCTCTCAGCCTCCCAAACCAGTGTGGATCCAGAGGGAGACAGTGTTTTCTACAGCATCTCCAGCACAACCAGGGTGCTGTGGGCCCCGGGAGATGTTCACTCCCAGGTCATCTGTGAGGTGGCCCATGTCACCCTGGGGGGGGGGGGGGGGCCCCTCTCCGTGGGACTGCCAATTTGTCCAAGACTATCCAAGGTAGGTGCCCCTCATGTTAGCTCAAGTCCACACCTGCCCCCAAGACCCCAGCTAGCTCCTCCTGCTCGCTTTCTGCTCCATGCCTTGAATTGCATGGAATCTACTTCCTGACATTCCTGCCCAACACCAGGCTTCTAGTTGAGCTCTTCACTCACTTCTGTGGATACCTGTGCCAAACACTATGCTAAATAGTTTTCTTTACTTTATCAATGGCTTCTCCAATTACTGAGCACCTACTATAAGCCATGGAGAAGGAAATGGCAACCCGCTCCAGTGTTCTTGCCTGGAGAGTCCCATAGACAGAAGTCTCTCGGACTGCAGTCCATGGGGTCGCAAGGAGTCAGACACGACTGAGTGACTAGGCGACCTATAAGCCGGGCCCTTATGTGCCTAGGGATTTCATTTATTTTACTACAGTTATTATGTTCCTACTGTATGATAGGGACTGATCTTGCTGATTGCAAACATTATAACCCTAATAGGAGCTATCAGTTTTTGAGCACCCACTGTGTGCCCTGCACTGTGCTTAGTGATTTCATTCCTATGCAGAGAGACCCTTTGAGCACTTGCTGCCCACCTGGCTCTGACCTGGGTGCAATGACCTGTCCCATATTGTCAGAGCTTCTTCTCTGTGCTCTTTCAGTTTTATCCACCTTGGAGCTTACACAACACTCCATGGGGAACCAGGTGAATGTCATTACCTGCCAGGTGAACAAGTTCTACCCCAGAGACTTGCAGCTGACCTGGTTGGAGAATGGAATCATATTCTGAACAGAAGTGACGTTGACCCTCATAGAAAACAAGGATGGAACCTTTAACTGGACGAGCTGGCTCCTGGTGAACTCTGCCCACAGGGAGGCTGTGGTGCTCACCTGCCGGTGGAGCATGACGGGCAGCTGGCAGTCACCAAAAAGCATACCCTGGAGGTCTCTGCTCATCAGAAGGACCAGGGCACCCACAAACTCCCTGGTGAGGACTCCACTCCAACTGATCCAGTTCTTTATAATGAAGGGAGTACTTCATGCTTTTTATCGAACAATCTAGAAGTCAATAGATATAAACTAGAACTTTAAAGTGAATTCCCTCCTGACCACTGGTAAGAGTATGTTATATTCTTTATAGATCCTTTGAAAACATGGTCCATGGCATTAAGAAAGAGAGGAAGGAAGAATGTCATCCTGTTCAGTGTCCTGCCTCTTTCTTTCTTCAAATAACTATTTCTGTGTTCACCATTCCATATCTGCCCACTTGCCACCTCCTTATTCTTTCTAACCTCTGCCTGGTCTCTCTTCAGCCTAGACTTTTCCATCCATATCAGGAACATCACACCAGTAAATGTCTGTACTTACTACTCTGTGAAGTTCTGGAAGGGGAGCCGTGAGGACAAGAAGGTAGAGTTGCACCAGGCACCCAGGTGACCATGAGTGGCCACCGCGTGGGCTCCTTTGTCCTTTGATTTGTGACAGTGGGCCAGAAATGATCATAATTGCTCACTGCACATTAACTGAATGCAACTGTCATTTCATCTCCTTTTCTGCTTCAGCCACCCAGTGGGCTTTGAGTTTACAGAAGGGACTCAGGGAGCAGTGGGGATGGGGGTGGGTCTTGTGTTGTTGAAGATTTGTTGCCTTTAGTCCAGGTCATTGGGATAATCAAGGTGAATGAGTTCCTGAGGACAGGAATCCCAAGCCTGCACAAGAGATGCATGCTAATTACAGACTTGTTCTCCCACAGCTTGGACTTGTTCCAATGACAGCACCCCCACTTTATATAAATAAAACATCTCGTAGACTGTCATGTAACATCAAGAGAGGGTCAAGTCAGGTTTCCAGGAATCTTTCTCCAGAAGACCTTTCAAAGGCCCACATTTCTTCCAACACGCCCTACGGTATTGTCCTCATCTATTGGGTCAATGCTGGGTCACTGAGTGTCCATGTCCCTGCCTGCTGGAAGAATTAAGAGAGGAAAGAGAGAACAAACAACTTCCTTTAAACTAGTGATATAGAGAAGTTACATAATTGTGTCCACAACTTATGTGTGTCAATGGTGTCTGCAATTGTGTGGTCTTTTCATTAGGGACATTATTTTCTATAAAACTAATACCAGTGTACACTTAATTAATATAATCAATACTAATTCCCAATATCATTTAAAGTGGAATATAAATTCAAATTTTTCAAAATATCTTTTATAATTATTTTTTGTTCACCAAAATTGTTTTTAATTCGTCTGTAAGTTTTTGGCAAAATTTTCCCGTGACACCATGTGGGTCATGAGAATCTTTTTTTTTTTTTTAATTTGAAGCAAAATTTCAATTGCTTAAGACTATTCAGAACATTCATTTCATATTGTGTGAGCTGTGGTAGGCTGTGCTTTTTGAGTTATTTCTTCCATTGTCTCTGAGTTTTCAAATTGCTGTCCATACAGTTGTTCATAAAATTCTCTTATTATCCACTGATATCTGCAGAGTCTGTACTAATGTCTTCCATTTCCATTCCTGTTACTGGAAATGTGTCATTCCTCCTTTTTTATTTATTTATTAGAAGCATTTCATTTTAATGGTGTTTTGAAAGAACACACTCTTTGTTTCAGTTATTTTCTCTATTGTTTTTGTTTTAAGTTTCATTGATTTTTCTTTTCCGTTTTTGATTTCATTTATTTTTCTTATTTCTGTATTATTTCCTCTCTTCCTTTTGCTTTAGGTTGTCTTGCTCCTCATTTTCTAATTTCTTGAAGCAGAAATTTAGATTATTGGTTTAGACTTTCTTTTTGTCTAGTGCCACACCTGGCTCTCTTTTTGTGCTAGGGAATTAGGAGAGTGGACCTGGGTGACTGACTGCTGTGTTCTTCCTCCAGTCCTCAGATCTCCAGCCTGTTCACCTCTTCTTCCACCTAGAGTTCTCCTATGCTTATCCTCTGTGTTATTTCTAGGGTTCAAGTTGTACTTAACAGGGAGTGTAGGAGAGAAGAGTTCATGTAATCTTGTCTACGGTGGCTTGGAAATGCTTTCTAATCTTCCATCTCCTGCTTGGACTCAACCAGGGTTGGTACTTCTGGGCTCTCCCATCAAGGTTGCTAGTGTAGCAAGGCTGGAAGCGTTTTTTGAAACATTTAGGTTGGCAGGCTGAAGAGAAGCCTAAAATGCTGATGTGACCCTTCCACCCAGACCCAAAGCCTACCCTGAGCATCTGAGGGCTCCAGCCATTGCACTCCTGGGTCCAGTGGGTCTAGTGTGAGGATGCATATCTTATTGTTTGTTCTTACGGTACTGAGATGTCTTACAATATTTCTAGCCTCTCTTCTCTCAGCACAGCATAATCTAACATTTAAAGGAGTTTTTGGTTAGTTGGTTTTCATAGAGGGAGAAAGGTTGTGAGTCCTCTCATTCTTTGGTTCTCTTTCGTCTTTGAGGAACGTAAATCCTGAAATCCCTTCCACTATGTTTTTCCTTTTTCCCATTTTCCCTTCGCCATTCAATAGCCAAACAGTACTTTTTCCTTCTTTTCACCTAGAAGCTGGGGCTTCCCAGGTATCTCAGTGGGTAAAGAATCTGCCTGCAATGTAGGAGTCATAGGTGTCACAGTAAGATTCCCGGGTCAGGAAGATCCCCTGGCGGAGAGCATGGCAACCCACTCCAGTATTCTTGCCTGGAAAATCTCATGGTCAGAGGAGGCTGGCAGGGGTCACATGTGTCCATGGGGGCACAAAGAGTCGGACACGACTGAAGCGACTGAGCATGCATGCAGGCACACGCAGAAGTTAAACATTTTAAATTGTGTCTCTCCTTGAATTAGGTTCCTATAGTCACTGTAAGTAGTTACCATGTTTAGTGATTTAATGCAAGTATATTAATACATATTATACATATACACACACACAAATATGCTTAATATAGTTGTAGAGGTCAGACGTCTGTGATGGTGGCTGGGCTGTGTTCCCTCCAAAGGCTCTAGAGGAGAATCCATTTTCTTGCCCTTTCCAGCTCCCAGAGGTGCCCACACTCCTTGGCAAAGGGCCCCATATCACGCTGACCTCTGCTTCTGACATTGCACCTCCTTCTCTGACTCCCTTGCCTCCATCTTTTACTTGTAAGGATCTTCATGATCATGTGAGCTCCACTCAGAAAATCCAAGATAATGTGCCATCTTAAGATCTTTAACTTGATCACTACTGATCACCTCTTTTGACACATATGGTAATCTGTGCACAGATTTGGGGGATTGTGTGCCAACCATATTAAATCAAGAATAGGTTGAAGCCCTTTCCTGTGATCTATGCACTGTTCTACAGGACACTTTTTTTTTTTTAATATTTTCAAAGTTTAGGCAAATTTCATGTTCATGATGTTAACCTTATCAGACTTGACTATTTCTCCTGAAATTTTTCTAATGGCTGACTGAGGATGGAATTGCAGCCTAGTGAGAGACTGTGCACTAGGACTTGCTGAATTTTCTCTTGTCTCACAGTTATTTTCACTTCTGGAATTTTCTCTTCAACTTATAGGACCACTGAAGCCTGAGAAAAGAGAGTGTGAGATGAGGGATTCCTGTGCCCTAATGTCTGCCTCAAGCTTGAGGCCAGCAGGCAGGTCAAAGCCACAGAGTGTTGGTGGGCCCAGGTGGCCTCAGATGGAGTAAGTGGAGGCCCTGGGAATGGTTCCTCTGTGATCCTTCTAATCAATTCTCTTATCCCCTGATTTCCAGGCCCAGAACAGTCTTCGCCTCTCCTGGTAGTTTTCCTCCTAGGCCCCAAGATGCTGCTATTGGCTGGTGTCTCCCTCATCCTAATCTGCAAGAAGTTTTGAGCATAAATGTAAGTTGGGGTGGGATGGAGGGGAGGACAAGTTCTGTCCTAGAGCTTAGGGAGGCTACTCATAGACCACACAAGGTCAGGGTGGAGTTAAGAGAAGGTGAAGTAGCTCCCTCAATCCCCTCAGGAGGCCCTGCTTCCCTCTCAGCGTTACCCAGTTCTCAGGAGGTGTGTGAGGTCCTAGAGGAGATGGGCTGGATCAGGGGTTTTCAAAGGGTGTCCACAGAGTCTTAGGGGTTCTATAGAGGAAGTGGGCAGAGGGTGCTGAATGAGGAACACCTGAGCGGGTGGTTCACTTAAAATCTGAGACTTCTTGGGGCAAAAGAAATCCATATTTTAGGGCAATGTTGAGAAGTTTGGATCAGCTGTTCTGATCTTGCTCTGATCCTCTGTGTAACAGGAGAAAGGCTTAGGAAGGGGCACCAGGGGCACAGAACCTGGGGAGGAGGGAAGGAGGCTGAGCGGGTAAAGTCCTATCTCAGGAGCTGCCTGTCCTCTCAGGACAGGTATCCTAGGAGGAGAACACCTGGGTACATCAGCGGGATTCATGAAACGTTTCTTGAGTGATGAGCATATGACATTTTCCCACAGCTCCATCCTTCCCACCTGCTTGGTGCCACCCTCTCTCTCTGCTGCCTCCTTCCCTCCCTGAAGGGCCCAGCCTTGGAGAAGAACCCAGATAGAAGCTCCACAACTTTGCTCCAAATGCCTCCCTTCCATGGAGACCTGCCTGCTCACATGTTCCTGAAGCCCCCAGAGCTATGTCTTCATACTTGATCCTGAGTGGAGATCATGGGAAGTAGTTCTGGGGACGGACTCATGACATATCCCTGGAATGTGAGAAATAAGTCAGATCAACACAGGTCAGGTTATCTCTCATCTGTAACCCTGGACTTGGCTCACACTAATGTTCTCTGCAGAGAAGTTATTCTGTCTTCTGTTCACTGGACTCCTCGCCCTTTGAGTATAAATGATGCCCTATCTTGGTTTTAAGAAAAATTATCCTCCTTCCTCATTATCTCAATAGCTTATTTTTCAAACCCACAGAGTAGTGTTCCCTCCTCTCTCTGTGATGGGAAGAGTAGTCTTTCTATCATTTTGCATCCTTCCTAACCCTGGTGCTCATGGTAAATACACTATGTCCAGAAGCCTAGAGTCATCCTCGATTTCTCTTTCTTTTATATCACATATTCAATTCTGTCTTTAAAGTGATTATGCCCAGTAGCATGATGGTAAATCTTTAACAATTGACTGTTAAAAAAGAAAAAATAAGCCTAATTGTTAGTACATGTCAAATTTTGATGTAAAATGCTTTCAATGTGGTCAATTTCAAGTTCACAACCATTTAGCAACTTAAAACATTCCTGAAAATGTAACTGTTGCCTCTCTTGAGCCAGTCCAAGCCTCTCACAGCTCACCACTGAACTCTGTCCATAATTTGCACACTCTCACGCCCATCATCTCTCCCTGGTCCCAGACACCATCATCCCTTCCCACACCACTGCTATGGTCTCTAACTGGCTTTCCTGTTTCAGGCACAGTGATTCTCGGAATGTCAGTCAAATCCTATCTCTACCCTCACCTTCTTCCTCCAACATGTCTGCTTGGCTCACTCTTTTCCTTCCTTGCAGTCTCTGCTCAAATGTCACTTTATCAAAGCACCTTCCACTTGTATAGTTTCAGTTCCGCTCTCACCATGGAATTCCGTGAGCTCTTAACCTGGTTAGTTTGTTTCCTGAGCACTTATCACCATCTGACAGAAAAGATAGGCAGCTCTCACTTTCAGAGAAGGCAATGGCACCCCACTCCAGTACTCTTGCCTGGAAAATCCCATGGATGGAGGAGTCTGGAGGGCTGCAGTCCATGGGGTCTCATGGACTGAGCGAATTCACTTTCACTTTTCACTTTCATGCATTGGAGAAGGAAATGGCAACCCACTCCAGTGTTCTTGCCTGGAGAATCCCAGGGACGGGGGAGCCTGGTGGGCTGCCGTCTATGGGGTCGCACAGAGTCGGACACGACTGAAGTGACTTAGCAGCAGCAGCTCTCACTTTAAATGGTAGAAAAGGACTATAAAAATTACTATGTAAATGGAATCATGGAATCTGATCTCAGTAATGTTGGGATGAATAATGATTGTTTTGTGACTTTTAAAATTTGTTTTTAAAGCATTAGAAACTCTCTGATTGTCAGCTACTAACAATATATAGTTTGACAAAGTAGAAACTGAGTATTAAATCAATTAATTGCTTTATAAAAACTTATCCAAAGTGTTTGAACAGAGCCTGCTTTCTTTTTCTTGTATAATTTACAATATAAGAGCATCTTTTTTCCAACTTGGTGAATTATGCTCCTTGGTAAGTTTGGATCAGTTTCCGACATTTTGTGCTTATACTCTCAAAGTTGTGAAATCTTTACAAAACTTCCTTTGATTTGAAATATTTGCTGCTGTCACATCCTCTGGGTCATTTTCAGCCTTTTCTCACCACCAGTTTCCTCATTTATGTGGTAAGTTGGCCTTCACTAAGTTCTTCTGACTGCATATCTGGAACCTTTCTTACAGTGTTAACTATTTTTTCTGTAATCCATTTGCATTCAATTTGAATGTAACTTCTGGCATCATCACTTTTTGTCTCTCCATTGCACTTTTATTTGTTGCCAATTCCCTTTTTAAATTATTCACCTTGTAAATAACAAATGAGTCCATCACTGGGAGAGTGGAGACAGCCCAGCTACTTATTTTTCTGTCTGTGCCCAAACAGAGTAACAGAGTCACAGTGGCCAATCCTGCAGACTTTTGGAGAATTAACAGGGTTGGTTATTGATAGAGATAAGCATCTGTTAGTACATAGTGATTTGTGGACGGACGTAGAGTTAGCGGCAAAGTTGGACTGCATGCAATTGTTCACAGTAAATTTCCTGTGATAACTGAAATCTGAACCATGTGTTGGGGGTTGATGTTACTCAACTAAACTGAAACTAACACACCATGCATCATGAACGTCAATGTATGTTGTCTCTTCCTCAAACAAGATGTCGGTTTTATGAAAATAGACTGAATCCTCAGTTGCCAAAACATTGACTGCCATACCAGGCCATTAATGTTTAATAAATGAGTGAATTAGTTTTTACTAAATGTTGGATTTCAAAATATAAATTGTCTAATTCAGTCACCTGACTGTTGTGTTCTAAAGTCCTTTCATTAAAGGCTAAACTCTCCTCTTTGTGTTTAGAAGTCCTATCAAAAATTCAGTATCCTTCGGAATATAAGGAAGTGAAAAGCCAAAATAAAACAAAACCAAAATGCAAAAACTGACATTTACTAGAGTTTGTCAAAGGGGCTCAGGAAACAACCGAAAGAGGCCCCAGTGGACAAAACTGGAACAATTTGAGCAACAAATATGTTAAGTATTGGATGGAATGCTTTTGTCACTTCAAAATTCATATTTAAAATGTTAATGCCCAAAGTACCATGCTTCCAGTCGCTGCATTTGGAGCACGACTAGTTCACAAGGGATCCTCTGTCATGAATGGGATTAGTACCTTCCAAAAGAGACCCACAAGGTCTTCCTAGTTCTGTCTGTCATGTGAGGATACAATGAGAAACCTACAATCCAAAAGAAGGATTTGGGACCAATCCAAAATCATGCTGCTACTATGATAGTGGAATTTGAGCCTCCAGAACTGTGAGCAATAAATTTCTGTTTTCTGTCACTCAGTCTGTGATATTTTGTTATAGCAGCCAAAATAAGCTAAGATTACAACTTCAAATACCAAATAAATACCTGTGAGTCCATATTGATGTAAATAAATCATTGAATATATTAATGAATGGAGCAGAATTTTTTAAAATCTACTGTATAAGAAAGTCCTAAATGATTTATGGAGATCAGTTCAGTTCAGTTCAGTCGCTCAGTCATGTCTGACTCTTTGCGACCCCATGAATCGCAGCACACCAGGCCTCCCTGTCCATCACCAACTCCCGGAGTTCACTCAGACTCACGTCCATCGAGTCAGTGATGCCATCCAGCCATCTCATCCTTGGTCGTCCCCTTCTCCTCCTGCCCCCAATCACTCCCAGCATCAGAGTCTTTTCCAATGAGTCAGCTCTTCGCAGGAGGTGGCCAAAGTACTGGAGTTTCAGCTTTAGCATCAGTCCTTCCAAAGAAATCCCAGGGTTGATCTCCTTCAGAATGGACTGGTTGGATCTCCTTGCAGACCAAGGGACTCTCAAGAGTCTTCTCCAACACCACAGTTCAAAAGCATCAGTTCTTTGGTGCTCAGCCTTCTTCACAGTATCCAACTCTCACATCCATACATGACCACTGGAAAAACCATAGCCCTGACTAGAGGGACCTTTGTTGGCAAAGTAATGTCTCTGCTTTTGAATATGCTATCTAGGTTGGTCATAACTTTTCTTCCAAGGAGTAAGCGTCTTTTAATTTCATGGCTGCAGTCACCATCTGCAGTGATTTTGGAGATACTTCACTCTAAAATGGAGAAACCCAGTTTACCACTCCTGAGGTATAGACTGCATGTCGTGACTCATTTCCAAAGAAGACAGAATGGAAGGAGGAAAATGGATAACTTTATGGTGGGGAAATTTGACAAATACAAATTATCCAGGTCATTAAATGTTCTTCAACAATCAAAATCAATATCAATAGACATAAGTCATGTAGATCTGATGAAAATGGCACTTTTCCTCTGGGACTTTCTTCCCACAAAACCTATAACCATAGTTTAATTATGAGAAAGGCATCAGAAAAGTTGTAGTAGAGGGACATCCTACAACAAATTTGAGAAGTATTTATCAGATCTGTCAAAATCATCAAAAACGAGGAAAGTCAGGAAACATATCACAGCTGAGACGAGCCCAAGGAGAAACACAACGAGTAAATGTGTGTGTACACATCCTGTGTGATCCTACACAGGATCGTTGAAAAGACAAGGACTTTATGAGAAATTTAAGGACATCTGTTATGGCCCAAATGTTTGTGTCCTTCCAAAATTCATTCGTTCAAATTTAATCCCTGATGTGATGGTGTTTGGAGGTGGGTCTTTGTGAAGGAGGTAAGTCTTGAGGGTGGAGCCCTTTCCTAGACTGTCATATATTTGGAATCATGCAGCATGTAGATTTTTGCTTTCAGTTATTAAGAACAATTTAAGATTCTTCCACATCTGTTGAAGGATTGAGAGCTGATTGCATTTTAGTCCAGAATAATATTTGATTATCTGGATTCACCAATTTCTTTACCAACTCATCTAGGTGATTTTCAAGTTTTTGCAAGTATGAATAAAGCTGCTGTGAACTTTAGGGAGAATATTTTCCAGGGCTCTCTCCTGATACCTCAAATATCCCTTGGATTGTAGATATGCTCCATCTGTCTCACAACATCTTCTTTCTGTGAATGACAGCTAAACTGTGCTTGAACTCCTGATTCACACAAGTATGAAATAATAGATTTGTGTTTTTTAAGCTATTATGTTTGTGGTAACATGTCATTAAGCTACAGAAAACATGCACTGAAACTGAAAAATCCATCAAGAGGAAATCCTCCATAGTTTCCTAGAACTCCTCTGGCAAGCACTCTGTGTATCTTCTGTGAACTTCATGACAGTGCTGCTTATGTACCACACAAGAACACATCCAAGAACAATTAACTACTAAGGAATAACATTTTGTTGGCTAGGGCTGAGCATTGATTAACATGAAGCACTTTGATAGTTAAGAATTTTCTCAGACATAGTTAAGAATTTCCACTGTCATAGTTAAGAATTTCACAGTTTTCACCCACTAGGAAAAATATCAATTCCATGGAGAAAAACAAGAATTAACATTTATTTTTGTGAATTGGGATAAGTTGACTTTTGCCCCATAAAAGAACTTGTGGAAAATGGGAGGTGGCTTTTTCTCCAGGTAACTCTCTGAGTATTGTTTGTTTTGTTAAGATCACATTGCCCTTAGCCTAAGGCCTTATCTCTGATTCCAAAACAGACAGAGTCTGACACAGACTCTATTTGACATTTCTTGTTTATTAGAAGGGATTCCCTCGTGGCTCAGAGGGTAAAGCGTCTGCCTGCAATGCAGGAGACCTGGGTTCCATCCCTGGGTCAGGAAGATCCCCTGGAGAAGGAAATGGCAACCCACTCCAGTACTCTCGCTTGGAAAATCCCATGGACGGAGAAGCCTGGTAGACTACAGTCCATAGGATCACAAAGAGTCAGACACAATGTATTTGTCCTCGTTGTAGTGAAAAGAAAGTGAAGTCGCTCAGTCGTGTCCGACTCTTTGCTTCCCTGTGGGGTATAGCCCACCAGGCTCCTCTGTCCATGGGATTTTCCTGGCAAGAATACTGGAGTGGGTTGCCATTTCCTTCTCCAGGGGATCTTCCCAACCCAGGGATTGAACCCAGGTCTCCCGCACTGCAGGCAGATGCTTTAATCTCTGAGCCACCAAGATGCTTACTCCTTGGAAGGAAAGTTATGACCAACCTAGATAGCATATTCAAAAGCAGAGACATTACTTTGCCAACAAAGGTCCCTCTAGTCAAGGCTATGGTTTTTCCAGTGGTCATCTATGGATGTGAGAGTTGGACTGTGAAGAAGGCTGAGCACCGAAGAACTGATGCTTTTGAACTGTGGTGTTGGAGAAGACTCTTGAGAATCCCTTAGACTGCAAGGAGATCCAACCAGTCCATTCTGAAGGAGATCAGCCCTGGGATTTCTTTGGAAGGACTGATGCTAAAGCTGTACTTTGGCCACCTCCTGTGAAGAGTTGAGCTGGGAGGGAGTGGGGGCAGGAGGAGAAGGGGATGACCAAGGATGAGATGGCTAGATGGCATTACCAACTCAATGGACAAGAGTCTGAGTGAACTCCGGGAGTTGGTGAAGGACAGGGAGGCCTGGCGTGCTGCGATTCATGGGGTTGCAAAGAGTTGGACACGACTGAGCAACTGAACTGAACTGAACTGTGCTCCAGGCCATCCTTATATCCTAATGGAGAAGAGAGGTGCCATCTTCCTTTCTAGGCATTAGTTCCCTTCTTCTAACCCAGGTGGTGACCACATTTATAATTTTTATACTTTGGTGCCAGCATATGTGGCTGAAAGAACGTGGAATGAAATCTCACCTTGATCGACACCAGAACTTCAAAACATCTTGAGCAAGACAAAGAAGATGAGCAATGAGGCGACATTTCTTCCAAGAACTTCAGATAAAGAGTTCCAGGTGAACCAGCCTGGGAGTCTAGTGTCAGTCAAGGCTGGAGAGGCTGCAATGTGCATTCTCAGTCCCCAGGAGGTCTTGTCTGGTGGTTCAGTTGGGACTGGGCCAGAATGATAACTGATTTATGGTTTCAATGGAAGGCAATTCCCACAACTATCCCAAGTGGAAAACACAGTGACCAATCAATTAAATAGACTGCATCAGTGATGTGTCACATGGAGTGTGACACCAACACTGTGTGAAGTTAATGAAAGGGCATCCTGAGAAGTCCATATATCTTGTTCAGGTAACTAAGTGCTCACAAATGGTAAAGATAATCTGATAAACTACATCCCTTTGCTTGGTAAAAGTAAATTTTTCATGCAGTATGCACTAAATCATCATCACACACTGGATATTGTGCTCCTTCATTCACAAACAACCCCAAAGGCTAGAATCCTGTTGATGGCCCTTCTGGTTATTCTTTCAAGAGTCCTGTGTCCAATACTGATTCAAGCCAGGTTGAGATGCTATGCCTTTCTGTGATGGCCAACTTAAGACACTGGACATTCCAATTGAAACCCAAACATAAGACATTGGGCAGTCCCAATTAAAACCTGAATATGACATTGGATGTTCCCAACTGGGGGGAAAAAAAAATAGAGGTTGGAAAAAGGCAACTAAATGTGTGCACTGTAGGGTCCAAAACGCTGGAAAACTGAGACCTGGATGGCTAACAAGTCATTCTAAAATGTGAAAGTGAAAGTTACTCAGTTGTGTCCGACTCTTTGTAACCCCATTGGACTATACAGTCCATAGAATTCTTCATGCCAGAATACTGGAGTGGGTAGCCGTTCCCTTCTCCAGGGGATCTTCCCAACCCAGGGATTGAACCCAGGTCGCCTGCATTGCAGGCAGATTCTTTACTGCTGAGGCACCAGGAGAAGTCATTCTGAAGTTTTAGACAAATCTGGGCTCCAAAATATTTATTGCCTCTCTTATGTCCTATTTCTTGACCCAGAATATCAGAAACAGATATTTGTAGCTACCTTTTCACTTCTGGATTTAGGATGAAATCTCAACATGGGTGAAGTTTGCCCCTAGATTCCTAATATCAACTGAGCCAAAGCAATGGAATCTGCAAGCAAGCAGAATCTCTTCCAGTCTGCAAATTCCACTCACCCATTTCCAACTGGAATATAACTGGGGCCTGTGGCAGTTACCTTAAGGGCCACCACAATTCAGTGTGGGACCTCATCCCCTACACAGGAAGTCAATGAATGGGTATGTCCTCCTTACTATGGCCAGAATTAGCTCTGGGGAATCATGAGACTAGAAGGAGTGAGTGTCACTCAGTTCCAGATTTTATTTACAAAATTCTTCCAGGAGAGGTTAAATCAGACTCCTGACCCTTGACCTTTCCCTGGTCTGCTCTGAGAATTGTATCCTAAGGTCTGTTGTTCTTTCATTCTATGGGAAAAACCAATGTTTCCTGCTCCTTGCCACCTTCTTCTTTAATATTGTGAAATATATTGAGATGAGTGTGTTTTTCTGTCCTGAACACAAAGCCAGCAGAAGGAAGAATGTGAAAAATTAGAGCAGAGATAAACAAAAGCAATGTAAATCAAAAGAAGGCAATAAGAGAGGAAGGGAGGAGGGGAAAGATACAAGAAACACAGAAAACAATTAACAAAAGGACAATAGTACGTCCTTCCCTATTAGTAATTATTTTAAATGCAAATTGATTCAGTTCTTCAATACATCAATGTATAGACATAGATCCAGATCACTTGAATCTGCCTGCAATGTGGGAGACATGGATCCCTGAGTCAGGAAGATCCCCTGGAGAAGGGAATGGCTACCCACTCCAGCATTCTTGCCTGGAGAATTCTAAGGACCGAGGAGCCTGGCAGGGCTACAGTCCATGAGGTTGCAAAGAGTCCGACACAGCTAAGCGACTACTACTTTGATTTCTTGCCCTGCTGCTGCTGCTGCTAAGTCGCTTCAGTCGTGTCAGACTCTGTGCGACCCTATAGACGGCAGCCCACAAGGCTCCCCTGTCCCTGGGATTCTCCAGGCAAGAACACTGGAGTGGGTTGCCATTTCCTTCTCCAATGCATGAAAGTGAAAAGTGAAAGTGAAGTCACTCAGTCTTGTCCAACTCTTCTCGACCCCATGGACTGCAGCCTACCAGGCTCTTCTGTCCATGGGATTTTCCAGGAAGAGTACTGGAGTGGGGTGCCATCGCCTTCTCCAACTTCTTGCCCTATTAGTACTTATTTTAATTGTAAATTGATTCAGTTTCCCAATACATTAATACATAGACATAGATTGACTAAATGGAGAAAAAGCAACCAGGATACAAGCACATGGTATCTGTAAGAGTCTAAATTTAGATCTAACATACATAGTCTAAAAGTGAAAGAAAAGAATAATGTGCTCCATAAAAATAGTAACAAAAATATAGCAGGGGGTAGAACTATCCCTGTAGTAGATAAAATAGAATTGAGCTTAAAAAACTGATACAATAATCAAAGAGTACATTATGTACTGTCAATAGATCAATTCTACCAAGAAAATATTATTAATGGTTGTACATCAAATGTCAGTCCTCTACATATAAGAAGCAAACTTTGCCATAATGGAAGGGAGAACTAGACAGAAATAAAACACTAGAAAGAGATTTTAATACCTCATTTTCCATAATAAGTGAAAAACCAGAATGAATATTAATAAGGACAGAGGACTTGAATAACACTATAGATTAATTGGCTTCCCAAGTGATGCAGTGTTAAAGAATCCCCCTGCCAGTGCAAGAGACACAAGAGACGTGGGTTCAATCCTTGGGTTGGGAAGATCCCCTTGAATAGGAAATGGTAAGACATTCCAGTATTTTTGCCTAGAGAATTCCATGGACAGAGGAGCCTAGTGGGATCACAAAGTGCTGGATATAACTGAGCAACTGAGCACACACACACCCAGATTAATTGGACCTCACAGGCATGTTCAGGACGTTCCACCAAATAACAGCCAAATAGACATTCTTCTCAAGTGCACATAGAATATCCTCCAGGATAGACCATGTGGTAAGCAACAAAATAAGTCTCAACAAATTTTAAAATATTGTAATTACAGAAAGCATCTTCTCTGATTACGATTGAATGAAATTACAAATCAATGGCACCCCACTCCAGTACTCTTGCCTGGAAAATCTCATAGGCAGAGGAGCCTGGTAGGCTGTAGTCCATGCATTGCAAAGAGTCAGACACAACCAAGTGACTTCACTTTCACTTTTCACTGTCATGCATTGGAGAAGGAAATGGCAAGCCACTCCAGTGTTCTTGCCTGGAGAATCCCAGGGACAGGGGAGCCTTGTGGGCTGCCATCTATAGGGTCACACAGAGTCGGACACGACTGAAGTGACTTAGCAGCAGCAGCAGCAGCAGAAAAAGAACATGAAAATTAAAGATATTTGGAAATTAAACATATAACCAATATATGAAAGAAGAAATCATCAGGAAACTTATATAATACTTTGAGATAAATAAAAACAAAACCACGACTTACCCCCTTACCAAAAATTATGGATACAGAAAGCGAGGCTCTAATACTCCTACCTGTATTTAATTAATAACGTTTAGCTCTATTTTCCTTACTTTGAAACATCAAAGAATCTTTTGAGAGTGAGAGAACTTGTGACAAGTTCCTGGGGAAAAAAGACACAGAGGGCAGGCAGGCAGGGGTAATTTCAATGGATGTTTCTTTCTGTTTTTCAGTTTACCTGTCCCCACCCCAAAGATCAGTACCAAACCTTCTGGGATACAAATCCAGGTGAACCAGAGAATCTCTGGGGCCGTGTGCACTACTTCGTTTTTCAGTGTGTCCAATAACCTTTGCTGGTATTACTAGATCTGTAATTTATTTTTAAAATTTTATTGGAGTGTAGTTGATCCACAATGCTCTATTAGTTTCAGGTGTACAGCAAAGTGATTCAGTTAGACACGTATTCATTCCTTTTCAGGTTCTTTTCTCATATAAGTTATAACAAAATATTTAGTAGAGCTCCCTTTGCTATATAGTAAGTCCTTGTTGGTTATCTGTCTTATGTACAGTAGTGTGTGTTAATCCTTAGCTCCTGATTTATCCTTTCCTCTACGTTTCCCCTTCAGTTAGCGTAAGTTTGTTTTTGATACCTGTAATTAAAAGATGCTTACTCCTTGGAAGGAAAGTTATGACCAACTTAGGCAGTATATTAAAAAGCAGAGATATCACTTTGCCAACAAAGGTCCGTCTAGTCAAGGCTATGGTTTTTCCAGTGGTCATGTATGAATGTGAGAGTTGGACTGTGAAGAAAGCTGAGCGCCAAAGAATTGATGCTTTTGAACTGTGGTGTTGGAGAAGACTCTTGAGAGTCCCTTGGACTGCAAGGAGATCCAACCAGTCCATTCTGAAGGAGATCAGCCCTGGGTATTCCTTGGAAGGAATGATGCAAAAGCTGAAATTCCAGTACTTTGGCCACCTCATGCGAAGAGTTGACTCATTGGAAAAGACCCTGATGCTGGGAGGGATTGGGGGCAGGAGAAGGGGATGACCAAGGATGAGATGGCTGGATGGCATCACTGACTCAATGGACGTGAGTTTGAGTGAACTCTGGGAGATGGTGATGGACAGGGAGGCCTGGCGTGCTGCGTTTCCTGGGGTCACGAAGAGTCGGACATGACTGAGTGACTGAACTGAACTGAACTGAACGGAAGTCTGAAAATATAAGTTCATGTGTAATGAGGCTCCACATATTAATGATATCATATGGTATTTGTCTTTCTCCATCTGACTTACTTCACTTGCTGTGATACCTCTAGGTCCATCTGTGTTGCTGCAAATGGCATTATTTTGTTCTTTTTTGTAGTTGACTAGTATTTCATCCTAGTCAGTGATGGCCACAGGACTGGAAAAGGTCAGTTTTCATTCCAATTCCAAAGAAAGGCAATGCCAAAGAATGCTCAAACTACCGCACAATTGCACTCATCTCACATGCTAGTAAAGTAATGCTCAAAATTCTCCAAGCCAGGCTTCAGCAATACATGAACCATGAACTCCCTGATGTTCAAGCTGGATTTAGAAAAGGCAGAGGAACCAGAGATCAAATTGCCAACATCCACTGGATCATGGAAAAAGCAAGAGAGTTCCAGAAAAACATTAATTTCTGCTTTATTGACTATTCCAAAGCCTTTGACTGTGTGGATCACAAGAAACTGTGGAAAATTCTGAAAGAGATGGGAATACCAGACCACCTGACCTGTCTTTTGAGAAATCTGTATGCAGGTCAGGAAGCAACAGTTAGAACTGGACATGGAACAACAGACTGGTTCCAAATAGGAAAAGGAGTACGTCAAGGCTGTATATTGTCACCCTGCTTATTTAACTTATTTGCAGAGTACATCATGAGAAACACTGGACTGGGAGAAACACTGGACTGGAAAAACACAAGCTGGAATCAAGATTGCCGGGAGAAATATCAATAACCTCAGATATGCAGATGACACCACCGTTATAGCAGAAAGTGAAGAGGAGCTAAAAAGCCTCTTGATGAAAGTGAAAGAGGAGAGTGAAAGAGTTGGCTTAAAGCTCAACATTCAGAAAACGAAGATCATGGCATCTGGTTCCATCGCTTCATGGGAAATAGATGGGGAAACAGTGGACACAGTGTCAGACTTTATCTTTTGGGGCTCCAAAATCACTGCAGATGGTGACTGCAGCCATGAAATTAAAAGACACTTACTCCTTGGAAGAAAAGTTATGACCAACCTAGATAGCATATTCAAAAGCAGAGACATTACTTTGCCGACTAAGGTCCGCCTAGTCAAGGCTATGGTTTTTCCTGTGGTCATGTATGGATGTGAGAGTTGGACTGTGAAGAAGGCTGAGCACCGAAGAACTGATGCTTTTGAACTGTGGTGTTGGAGAAGACTCTTGAGAGTCCCTTGGACTGCAAGGAGATTCAACCAGTCCATTCTGAAGGAGATCAACTCTGGGATTTCTTTGGAAGGAATGATGCAAAAGCTGAAACTCCAGTACTTTGGCCACCTCATGCGAAGAGTTGACTCATTGGAAAAGACTCTGATGCTGGGAGGGATTGGGGGCAGGAGGAGAAGGGGACGACAGAGGATGAGATGGCTGGATGGCATCTCGGACTCAATGGGCGTGAGTTTGAGTGAACTCCGGGAGTTGGTGATGGACAGGGAGACCTGGCGTGCAGCGATTCATGGGGTTGCAAAGAGTTGGACACGACTGAGCGACTGAACTGAACTGAACTGAGTATTTCATCTGGAGAAGGAAATGGCACCCACTCCAATGTTGTTGCCTGGAGAATCCCAGGGACAGGGGAGCCTGTTGGGCTGCCGTCTATGGGGTCACACAGAGTTGGACACGACTGAAGGGACTGAGCAGCAGCAGCAGCAGCAGTATTTCATCGCATATATGTACCACATCTTCTCCATTTCTCTGCTGATAGACATTGAGGTTGCTTCCATGTCTTGGCTATTATGAATAGTGCTTCAGTAAACTTTGGGGTGCTTGTATCTTTTTGAATTATGGTTCTGTCCAGATGTATCCCCAGGAGTGGGATTGCTGGATCATATGATACTTTTATTTTTAGTCATTTCAGGAACCTCCATACTCTTCTCCTTAGTGTCTGTACCCATGTGAGCCACTTCTATCCCACCCAGCTGCACCTCGTTGGGTTGGAGAAGAGGTCAAAACAAGACCTTTGGAGTTCCCCCAAGTCACTAGAAACCCAAATGGGACCTACTCTCTGGAGCACACCTGGAAGGCAGAGTCCATGCTGTACGGGAGTGAGTTGCCTGCTGGATGGTCTGGAATGAGCAGTTCCCAGTCCAGGCCAACATCAACCTGCAGGCTCAGGTGCCTAGACTGAGGGAAGGTGAGTACAGTCTCTCGCCAACCCCTCTGCGTAGCATGGCTGAAAATATCAGGTGTGAAGACACCTGCCATCTGCCTGGGGTGCAGACAACAGTAGGTCAGGGACTCAGGGCAGCAGGTGATGAGGTTAAGGAAGGGAGGACACTCTGGGCTGATGACAAAAGTCTCAGGCACTCATCCTCAAGTTTCACTTTTCCATCCTCTACATCCTCCTCAAAAAGGAGTCGGACTTCTGTCCCCAATTCCATGCACTCTTCTGGGTGAAAATTCTCTGTGTTAATATTTGACTGCAGTAAACAATAGAAACTAAGGACAGCTGTGCCCCCAGATTCCTCCCAGGAAGGCTTTGATCAATACTGGTTCCGCTGGAAGTTATTGGAAGTCAATTTTGAAGAGAGGCCAGGATTCTTGACTGGCTTAGCTGGGAAACGGGGAGACGCAGGTGTGAAATTCTCATTCTCAGGCGTGTGTGTCTCTCTTTTTTCTCTTCTGTCACTTCAGCTCCTCCTGCTTGTTCTTCATTTTTCCTCCCCAGCCGAATCCTCTTTCTCCTCCTCATTATTTCACCCTGTGCAGTCTCAGGTAACCTTCTCCACAAGGAAGAGCTGCCTGCTAGCAGCTCAGACCAGAGGAAGGATGACTTTGTAAGTCGGCTTGGGAGAGGGCTTTCTTGGTGGCTCAGCAGTAAAGGATCTGCCTGTTCTGCAGGAGATGTGGGTTTGATCCTTGGAGGTTCCCCTGGAGGAGGGCATGGCAACCCACTCTAGTACTTTTGCCTGGAGAATCCCATGGACTGAGGAGCCTGGGAGACTACAGTCCATAGGGCTGCGAAGAGCTGGACACGACTGAAGAGACAGCACACACACCTGGGGCTGGGAGAATGAATGACCGGGAATGAGGGCAGGGATTGTGGCGAGTGGGAAGGGAAGGAGGAAAGTTAGGTTCAGGAACAGGATTAACCAGTTCCAGGCCAAGCAAGAATAAAGGAGAGTAGGGAAGGAAAACTCCCTATAGGCAGTAAAGACTTCTCTGCCCGCAGCATGTATGACAGCCCAAGCAACCGCTAGCAAAAAATGTGTAAGGGATGCTGGGCCACAGATCCACACATCTTCACGACAGGGACACTGACCTTGCATTCATTCCATCTCTCCCCGAATGCACTGGCCTTGCCTGCCTGCTCTAGAAATATGCAGGGGAATGACTCCACTACCTCTCAACTCTCAATGACATATTTTTGAATCCAGCAGAAATAAGAAAAATGTATGAACATATAATACATTTATAAAGTGAAATACAGAGATCTGGCTGAAAAACTCCAAACTGTTAACTTCGGATTAGAAGCAAGGTACATTCTTTCTTTCTTGACTCACCCTGAGTATTTCCTCTGTCTTGTTTTTCTCCTTTGCCTGCATACATGGATCTGTCCCAGTCCTGCAAGGTTAATCCCCTAAGAATATCCCTTTGATTCTATCACCATCCTGTGGAGCTGTTTGATGTGCCCTCTGGTCTGCAGTGGGGAAGGGAAACTTCCTTTTCTGGCATCAGGTCCCCTTCCGTTTATTGTTCATGTGCCTTTGCAGCAACACCTCTGCAGCCTGACCCCTAAACCCCTTCTTCAGCTCCCATCCCTTATACACCCCTACCTCTGTGCCTCTGGCCATGTTTTCTGACACCTGTAGAGCACTAGCCACCCACACATATGTTGTCTGACATGTGACAGCTGGGACAGGCAGCAGAGGGATCAGATCTGAGGGGTCTCAAACAGCAGAGCTGGGATTCGACGGGAAAGCTGTCTATTCACAATTTCAGAGTATTTTCTGTGTTTTTCTTCCATCCTCTATGTGAATTCAAACCTTAATGTTATCTAAGTCTTATTTCAAATCTCCACTTCAATTCTCTATATTTGATATTTATTTCTTCCTGAATTGTCATGTCTACACACATTCGGTTCTCACTTTTGGCACGGACTTCAGGCCTCCTGCAAATTCCTGACTGCCATTTGTGCCTCTCTTACATCTGATGTTCTCACAGTCAAGAAACTGACACTGGGTCCTATATTTGGAGGTGGCCAGAATTTGGAGCAGAATGGATCCGTGTCACCTCTCAGGGCTGCCCCAGGCCATCTGGGACCTCAGAGAAGGCACAGTCGTTCCAAGCTCAGTTTCCTCAGCTATGCAATAATGATACTCTGTCCATTTCATGGGAATCAGCTAAGATTCCTTCCCTTAAACCCTGTTGGCATCCAGACAGTTGTGTACAATGGGTACTCTGTGATGACTGTATATAGTCTTCATGCTGCCCAGCTGCCGGGAACCAGCGTGAGGAACTCTGCCCATGGCAAAGGTCATGAGGAAGGAGGCTTGGCATACGCAAAGGCGTGATCAAGCCTCAGGAAACCCCCTGTTCCCGAGCATCTAACCCCCAAACCAGAGTCTGTTTTATGCTCTCACCTACACCTCTGACTTTACGGGGGGCTCTCCCCCATAACCGTTTCTCTCAGAGAAGGAGTATACGTGCAGCTCCAAGGCAATAAAAATTGGGCGTGACAAGAGTGTTTCAGCTTACAGACTCCTCTGAAGGTTATCTAGCCCACCTGTATAGGTTCGTCTGGCCACATGTGATTCTGACCTCTGCTTCTAACATCACATCTCCTTTTCCAATTGTCCTGCCTCTGTCTTTTACTTATAAGAATCTTTGTGATCACATGGGCTCTACTTGGAAAATCCAAGATAATGTGCCATCTCAAGATTCTTGACTTGATCACTACTGATCATCCCTTGTAACATATGCATAATATATGCACACATTCTGGAGATTCTGTGTCAACCCTTTTAAATCCCCTTCCTATGATCTGTGCACTGCTCTGTAGGACACTTTTCCCGTATTTTCAAATTTAGGCAAATTTAATATCACTTGTGGTATGTTGAAGTCACTCTGGGTTCCTCTTGTATCTGTCTTGTCTCTTTCTCCTGCAGTTTTCCAGGTGGCTGGCTGAGGATGGGATTGTAACCTAGTGAGATATTGTGCCCTAGGATCTGTTGAATTTTCTCTTGTCTCACAGTTATTTTTACTTCTGGCATTTTCTCTATAAGAAAGAGGACACTTGCAGTCTGGTAGGCAGTGAGTGAGAATGAATGAATGACCTTTGTACTCTGATTTCTGCCTTGAGCTGAGCCCAGAACAGAACGAAGTCAAAGGCTCAGAGTGGGGATGGGCCGACATGGCCTCAGAGAGAGTAAGTGAAGACCCCTGAGAATGGCTCCTGTGTAATCCCTCTAATCATTCCTCTTGTCCCCTGATTTCCAGGCCCAGAGATTCTCCTGGCAGTTCTCCTCAGCCCCAAGCTGCTGCTGATGGTCAGTGTGTCCGTCATCTTTGTCCACAGGAAGCGTTGAGCCTGACTGTAAGTTGGGGTGGGAGGGATGGCAGGACAAGATCTGTCCTGGAAGACACAAGGTCATCAAGGGAGCCACCTGCAGGTCACAGAGGGTCAGAGCCCACATGGAGTTAAGAGGTGACACACCTCTCTCAATACCCTCAGGAGTATCCTGTTTCCCTCTAAGAGATTCCCAACTCCCAGGGCGGGTGTGAAGTCCTGGAGGATGTGAGCTGGACTTGGGGTTTTCGTGGTCTTAGCAGTTCTGTGGAGGAAATAGCAAGAAGGTGATATATGAGGGGAAGCTGAGTGGAGCACATTTCTAGATCCCTTGAACTCTAAGGCATTTGGGGGCAAAAGGAATTCACGTTTTAGGGTAAAGTTGAGAAGTCTTTGATCAGCTGTTCTGAGGGGTGTCTTGCTCTGATTCTGTGTGTGATGGAGTGGAAGGGCTGGAGAGGGGGTAGCAGGACCTGGGGAAGAGGGGAGGAGTCCAAGGGGGCAGAGTCCTATCTCAAGGGCTACCCATCCTCCTAGGACAGGCATCTAGGAGGAGAACACCTGGGCATGTGGGAAGCATGCAGGGAAAATTTTTTGATTGATGAGCAGATAATTAAGGATCAACATGTTTTCTACCTCCCTTCTTCCTCCCTACTAGGTGCCACCACAGCCTCTACTGCTTCCTTCCCTCCTTGAGGGGCCCAGCCTAAGAGAATGACCCAGCTGATATGTTCCATATGCCTCCCCTCCATGGAGACCTGCATACCTGCTCCTGAGCTCCTTCCCACAGTCCTTGGTGTCCCTTGAGCTGGGTCTTCATACATGATCTTGAGCAGGGATCATGGAGAGTAGCTCTGGGCACTGACTCAGGACATCTCCCGGAAATGTGAGAAATAGATCTATGCAGACAGGTTATCCCTTATCCATCACCTCTGACTTGCATGACTACACATTAATGGACCCTGTACTGAGGAGTTACTCTGTTCCGGATTCCTGTTTCACCTAACTCCTCATCCTCTGAGGTTCTCTATTTCCTCTTCAGTACAAATATTCCTCATCTTTGTTTAAGAGAAATTACTCTCCTTGTCCATTGTCTAAATGGCCTACTTGTCAAATCTGGAAAGTAGTGTCCTCTCTTCTCTCTGCGATGGGAAAAGGAGTTTTTCTATTATTGTGCATCCTTCTCAACCCTGTTGCTCATAAAATATACCATGTCCAGAAACCTGGAGTCATATCTTTCTTTTATAGACAATATTCAAAATGGTTATGTCCAGTGGTGAGATGGTAAATCTTTAATAACTGACTTTAAAAAGAAAAAAAAAAAAGCTTGATTGGCAGTACAATTTTTTGGTGTAAATACTCCCAATGTGGTTAATTTCAAGTTAGCAAAATTAACAACTAGCTTGCAAAATTCCTCAAAATGTAAATATCAGCTTTAATCAGTCCAAGCCTCCTCTAGCACACCACAGAGCTCTTTCCAGTGGGTAAGAATCTGCCCATTCTCATGCCCATCTCTACTCTCTGATCCCAGACATCATTATCTCTTCCTGCACCATTGCTATGGTCTCTAACTGGTTTTCCCATTTCAGGCACAGTGATTCTCTGGAAATGTCAGTCAAATCCTGTTGCTCCTCTGCTCCCTTCCCTCACATACCTGCATGGTTCATTCTCTCTTCCTACAAGCCTCTGCTCAAATGTCACTTTATCAAAGGCACCTTTCATACACCACCCTGTATAAAATATCAATTCCATTTCACCCTGGCATTCCATGCCTCTTCACCTGATTGATTTTTTCCTGAGAACTTTTTCCCATCTGATGTAGGAAGTGCTAACTGTGCATCATAGAGAAGGACCATAAAAATGACTATGTACGCTGAATCCTGGACAGCGATCTCAGTAATCAATGGGAAAAATAATGATTATTCTATGATCCTTAAAATTTACTTTCAAAACCTTAAAAACTACCTTACTGTCATCTTTAAATATATGGAGACATTTTTTAAAAGTAAATCCAATAATATATAGTTTGACAAATTAGAAACACTGAGAGTTAATACAACTTATTTCTTTATAAAAACTTATCCAAAGTGTTTCAACAGTGCTTGACTTCTCCTTTTTGTATAATTTACAATGATTCAAGTCAATGTATGGCAAAACCAATACAATATGTAAAGTAAAATTAATTAGTTAATTTTTTTATAAAGAGTATCTTTTTATGACATGATGAATTATCAAGCTCCTTGCTATGTTTGGATCAGTTTCGGACATGACATGCCTTGTACTCTCAGTGTTGTGAAATCTTTACAAGACTTTCTTTAACTTGCTGCTCTCACTCCCTCTGGGATCTTTTCACTCTTGGCCCCTCTCCACCAGTTTCCTCATTTATGTGGTCAGCGAGCCTTCGCTAAGTTCTTCTCACTGCATATCTGAAATTTTTCTAACAGTATAAAGTTACTACTCCCATGATCAGCTATTTCTTCTGCAATCCATTAATTTTCAGTTTGAACGCAAGTTTAAGCATCATTTCTCATCTCTTCATTGCACTTTTCATTTTTGCTGCCAATTCCTTTTTGTGATTTTTTTTTTGGGGGGGGTTAATGTCATGTAGATTTATCATCAGGCGAGGGGAAATAACACAAGTACATATTTTAATGTTTCTGCCTAAACTAACAGAGTAACAGTGGCCACTAACTAGACGTTTGAAGAAAGGACATGATGGATATGGATCACGATGAGCATCTGTTAGCACATAGTGATTTGTGGTCTGCAGGACAGTTAGCAGCAAAGTTGTACTTTATGCAATTGCTCACAGCAAATTTCTTGTGGTAAATGACATCTGAACTGTGTGTTGAGGGATTGGTGCTATTCAACTAAACTGAAATTCATGCACCATGCAAAATGTAATGTTTCTTCCTCAAACAGAAAGTCAGTTCTAATGAGAAGTGACTCTGAATCCTCAGTTGCCAAAACAGTGACTGCAACATACTAGGCTGTAAATATTTAATTTAATAAATGATTTAGTTTTTACTAGATACTGATTTCAAAATAAAAATTACCTAAGTCAGTCACCTGGATCTTGTGTTTTAAAGTCCTTTCATCAAAGGCTAATCTCTCTTCTTGTGTTCAGAAATCCTATCATCAATTCAATATTCTTCAGAAAGCAAGGAATTTAAAAACCAAAAGAATACAGAAAAAGCAAAATTGTCATTGATTGGAGTTTGTCAAAGGGGCTCAGAACCAATGAAAAGAGGTGCTAATGGTCAACGATGGAACAATTTGAGCAACAAATATATAAAGCATTGGAGATACATATGTATCTGTGTGTGAGTATATCTATATGCATATTCTGAATGTTTTTGTCCCCTCAAAGCTCACATTTTAGAATACTATTGCCCAAGGTGATCCTGTTACAAACTGGCACATTTGGAATGTGATTACTTTATGAGGGCTCCCCATTCATGCATGGGGTTAGCACCCTTAATTGCCGCCATGAAATTAAAAGACGCTTACTCCTTGGAAGAAAAGCTATGACCAACCTAGACAGCATATTAAAAAGCAGAGACATTACTTTGCCAACAAATGTCCATCTAGTCAAGGCTATGGTTTTTCCAGTAGTCATGTATGGATGTGCAAGTTGGACTGTGAAGAAAGCTGAGTGCCGAAGAATTGATGCTTTTGAACTGTGGTGTTGGAGAAGACTCTTGAGAGTCCCTTGGACTGCAAGGAGATCCAAGCAGTCCATTCTAAAGGAGATCAGCCCTGGGTGTTCTTTGGAAGGACTGATGCTGAAACTCCAGTACTTTGGCCACCTCATGCGAAGAATTGACTCATTGGAAAAGACTCTGATGCTGGGAGGGATTGAGGGCAGGAAGAGAAAGGGACGACAGAGGATGAGATGGCTGGATGGCATCACGGACTCGATGGACATGAGTCTGAATGAACTCCAGGAGATGGTGATGGACAGGGAGGCCTGGCGTGCTGCAATTCGTGGTATCGCAAAGAGTCGGACATGACTGAGCAACTGAACTGAACTGAACTGAAACAGACATCCAGTATCTTAGCATCTTCTGCCGGGTGAAGATACAATGAGAAATCTGACATCCAAGAAGACCCTCACCCAATCATGTTGCCACCCTGATCGCGTACTTCGAGCCCCCATAACTATGAGCAATAAATTTCCACTGTGAGCTGTTCAGTCTGAGATGTTTCGTTCTGTCTATGTGTGCTCGGTCAGGTCTGACTCTTTTCGACCCCATGATTTATAGCCCAGAAGGCTCCTCTGTCCATGGAATTTTACAGGGAAAATACTGGAGTAGGTGGCCATTTCCTACTCCAGGGGATCTTCCTGAACCAGGGATTGAACCTGAGTCCTTTGCATCTCCTGCATGGTAGGTGGATTCTTGACCACTGAATCACCTGGGAAGCCTTGTGACATTTTGTAATAACAGCCCAAATAGACTAAGACAGATTATAGCCCAAATTATAAAAGAAATATATATGAGCCCATGTTGGTATAAATAAATAATTTAATATATTAATAGGTGGAGGAAATTTTTATTAATTAATTATAATTTTAAAATTAAATTGTAAATTTAATTACAATGTTGTGATGTTTTTTTGTCACCCATCAACATGAAACAGCCGCAGGTATACATGTGTCCCCCTCATCCTGACCCCCCTCCACCTCCCTCTCCAAAAGTTTTCTGTGCAGGAAAGTCCCAAGAAATTTATGTACAAATAGATACTTCAGTCTAAAGAAGGGAAAATCAAGTTCACCACTCCAAAAGTATGGGCTACACTTGGTAACTCCTTTTCAAAGAGGACAGAAAGAAAAGAGGAAAAAAGGTAACTTCACAGTGGAGAATCTAACAAGAATAAGTTAGCCAGGTCATCAAGAGTTCATCACCAATCAAAAATCAATATCAATAGGCATAAATCATACAGATTTGATATTTTTAAATGGCACTTTTCCTCTGGGATCTTCTTCCCTAAAGCCTTTATCCCTAGTTTAATTATGAGCAATGCATTGAACAAATTGTACTAATACTAGAGAGATTTCCGATAATATATCTGAACAATATTCATTCAAAAACCAGGAAAGTCAGAGGTGTCACAACTGAGAATAACCTAAGGAGACATGACAAGTAAATCCAGCATGGGATGTTGGAAAGGACAAGGACTTATGGAAAACTTAAGGAAGTCAGGTATAGGCTGAATGCTTGTGTCCCTTCAAAGTTCACATATTCAGATACGATCCCTGAGGTGATGGTGTTCAGAGGTGTGTCTTTGGGAAGGAATTAGGTCATGAGAGTAGAGCCCTTTCCCAGAATGTCACATTGTTGGAATCATGAAGCATGTAGATTTTTGCTTTCAATTATTAATAACATTTAAGATTCCTCCACATTATGTCAAGGCTTGAGAGCTCATTTTATTTTAGTTCTGAATAATATTTATCTGGGTTTATCAATTTCTTTATCAATTCACCTACGGAAGGTCATCAGGGTTGTTTTCAAGTTTTTGCAAGTATAAATAAAGCTGCTATGAACTTCAGGGAGAGTCTTTTCCAGGTCTCTTCACAGTCGGTACCTCAAATATTCCTTGGATTGTTGATGGCATTCCCCTGTATCTTCACACTGAAACCAGGTACAAGCCCCTGTGTCCTTGTCTCTTGAAGTAAAATGTTGACTCGAGAGTTAATGACTGGGAAATGTGAAGATGTAGAAACAAAGAACAGCTGTTGAGCTGGGGGACTGGTAAAAATGTAGACTAGGATTCTGCCACATAACAGAGTCACTGAACTCCCAGTTCCCTCAAAGACATAGATAAAGGCCTGGTACACATTCCAAGTTGTTTTTACGGGAAGCAGACCCCCATCCAGATGAAAACTGTTGGCCACAAGAACATAGACCCTTGACTGATTGAAATCAGAAGGTTGATGCTGCTTGAAACATCACCGTGATGCCAACCAGTCTAAGAAATGTCCATGAGCTGATCACGCTCTGCTCCATGAACACTATAAAACTCCTCCCTAACCTCTCCAGGGTGGGTCACATGGTCTTCAGAGCATTAGCCCATTGTGGATCCTTATGCCTGGCAAAGCGATAAAATCTACTCTCTTCTAATTCACCCAAAACTCTGTCTCTGTGTTTCTATTTGGTGCCAGTGAACAGAGGCCAAGTTTTGGCAACAACACCATCTTCTTTCTGTGAATGACCACTAAGATAAGTTGTGTCTGAACTCCTGATTCACATAAACTATGAAATAATGGACTTGTGTCTTTTAAGCCACTATATTTGTAGTAATATGTTATTCAGCAATAGAAAACAAATGCAATAAATTTGAGAAATCTGTCTAGAAAAAGTCCTCCATAGTTTTGTAGAACTCATCTCAAATACATTCTGTGTGTTGTCTTCCATGAACTCAATGACAATGATGGTTGTGTGATACCTAAGTACACATAGCAAGAGTATTAAATACTGAAGAATAAAATTCTGTTGGGTAAGGTAGAGCACTGATTACTATGAAACATTGTGATAGTTAAGATTTTTTCACATGATAATTCTCATCCATTTGGAAAGATATCAATTTCATTGAGAAAGCAAGTCTTAACATTTATTTTCATGAAAGTGAACTTTCAGAAAATGGGAGATGGCTCTTTCTCCAGGTAACTCTCATAACATTGTATGCTGGTTATCAACACATTCTTAGATTGGGGCCTTGTCTCCAATCCCAGAACATAAAGAAACATCTACCATAAATTCTATTTGACATTTCTTGTTTAATTAAAATGTATTTGTCCTCATTGTAAGTGTGTTAAATTGTGTCTGCTATGCTCTGGGCCATCCTCATATCCTGATGCAGAAGGAAGATGCCAGCCTCCTTCCTGTGCATTGCCCCCCTCCTATGGACTCATGTGGCAACCACATTTATAAGTTGGTGCCAGTACATGTGGCTAAAAGGATGTGTAATGAGATCTCACCCTGATCTTAAGAGAATGTCAGAATATCTTGGGCCAAGACAAGGAACATGAGCAATGAAGTGGCATTCCCTACAGGAACTTCAGGTGAAGAGTTCTGGGTTAACTAACCTGAGAGTTGTGGCCGTCAAGGCTGGAGATGCTCTAACCAGGACTACAATGTGTCTTCTTTGTCTCCAGAAAGTCCTTTCTAGCGGCTCAATTGCAACTGGGCAAGAATGATAACTAATCTATGGTTTCAAAAGAAGACATGTCCCACAAGTATTCCAAGTAGAAAACACAATAAGGAACAAAACAGGTTGATCCCATCTTCATCAGTGATGTGTCACAGGAACTGTGGCAGCCTAGCTGTGTGGAGCGGGGCTTCCCTAGTCGCTCAGATGGTAAAGAATCTGCCTGCAATGCAGGAGACCCAGGTTCAATTCCTGGGTTGGGAAGATCCACTGGAGAAGGGATAGGCTACCCACTCCAGTATTCTTGCCTGGAGAATTCCATAGACTGTATAGTCCATAGGGTCACAAAGAGTCAGACACAACTGAGCAACTTTCACTTTCACTTTCTGTTGTGTGAAGTTAATGAAAGGACATCCTGACATGCCATATATCTGGTTCAGGCACTTATGTGTCCATGAATGGTGCTAATAATCTGATAATTCTATACCCTTGCTTGGTAAAAGTAAAATTTTTAAAAATCTGCAATATGCTGTAAATCATTGTCACATACTAGGTACTGTTCCCCTTCATTCACAAACAATCCTGTAGATTGGCATCCTGTTGATGGCCCTTCTGGTTATTCACACTAGGGTCCTTTGTCCAATATTGAATCAAGCCCTTCTGTGGTGGCCAAATATGGTATATCCCAAATGTAAGGCACTGGACATTCCAACGTAAAAATATTTGAGGTAGGAGCAAAGCAACTTCCAAAAAGTTGGAAACTGAGACCTGGAAGGCTGATTAGTCATTCTGAACTTTTGGAACAAATCTGGACTCCAAAATGTATGTTGTGTCTCTTGTGACCTATTTCTTGACCTTGAATATCAGAAACAGATACTTGTAGCTGCATTTTAGCTTTTGGACTCAGGATGAAATCTCAGCATGGGTGAAACTTGCCCCCAGATTCCCAATAGCAACTGAGCCAAAACAAGGGAATCCTTAAGCAAGCAGAATCTCTTCCCATCTTCATAATTCCATGCAACAATTTCCAACTGGAATATGAATGGGGCCTGTGGCAGGTACCTGAGGCATCACCACCGTTTAGTCTGGGACTTCATTCATTCCCCACATAGGAAGTCAGTGAATGAGTGTGTCCTCCTACTAAGGCCAGGAGTAGCTCTGGGGAATCATGAGACTGGAAGGAGAGGTCTCGAGTGTCACCCACTTACGGGTCATGTTTAGAAAAGCTCTCCAGGAGGGGCTGATTCACTTTCCTGCCCCCTGACCTTTCCTTGGTCTGCCCTGAGAATTCTACTCCAAGGTCTGCCCTTCTCTTATCCTCTGGGAATGCGTGTTTCCTCCCCCTTGCCATCCTCTGAATTAATATTGTGAAATACATTTAGATGACTGTGTTCTTCTTCTTGAACACAAAGCCAGCCGAAGGAAGAAAATGAGAAGATTAGGGCAGATTAGAGCAGAGATAAAAACAATGCAAAATCAAAAGGCATTAAGAGAAGAAAGGAGGGAAAGATATGATGTACAGAAAACAATGAACAAAATGGCAATAGTAAGCACTTCTCCAATAGTAATTATTTTAAATGTAAATGGATTCAACTCCTCAATAAATAGACATAGATTGACTAAATAAGAAAAGACAACTAGGACCCAAGCACATTCTATCTATAAGAGACTCATTTTAGATCTATGAACATACTTAAACTGAGACTGAAAGAAAAGAAATCATGTTCATTAACATGGTAACCAAATAGCAAGGGTCACTATACTGAGAGTACATAAAATAGAATTTAAGTAAAAACCTGATACTAGAAACAAAAAGGATTACATAGTGACAAAAGGTCACTATGTATCAATTCAACCAGGAAAATATAACTGATATTTGTACATCAAATGTCAGAGTTCTAAGTATAAGAAGCAAACATTGAAATGACGGAAGGGAGAACTGGACTGAAATAAAATACTGGAAAAGAGACTTTCTCAGGAGGCTCAGGAATCCAGGCTGGAAAAAGGTGGATGAAGCCTCTTGCCAGCCCTCTGGGCAGCCTGGCAGGAAGGTCATATGTGAAAACACCTGTTATTTGCCTTGGGTGCAGACAGTCGTAAGCTAAGGACTCAGGGTAAAAAGGGATGAAGGTGAAGAAAGGGAGGATACCTTGGACTGGTGATAAAACTCTCAAGTACCCATCCCCAAATTCCATTTCTCCACTCCCTGCTGCTGCTGCTGCTGCTGCTAAGTCACTTCAGTCGTGTCTGACTCTGTGCGACCCCAGAGACGGCAGCTCATCAGGCTCCCCGTTCCTGGGATTCTCCAGGCAAGAACACTGGAGTGGGTTGCCATTTCCTTCTCCAATGCATGAAAGTGAAAAGTGAAAGTGAAGTCACTCAGTCGAGTCCGACTCTTAGCGACCCCATGAACTGCAGCCTACCAGGCTCCTCCATCCATGGGATTTTCCAGGCAAGAGTGCTGGAGTAGGGTGCCATCGCCTTCTCCGCTCCACCCCCTACATCCTCCTAAAGAAGGAGTCAAACTCCTGTCCCCAACTCCATGTACTCTTCAGGTTGAATGTTCTCTGTATTAATAACTAGACTGGAGGAAACAGTAGACATTATGCCCAGCTGTGCACCAAAGTCCCTTCCAGGAAGGCTTCAATCAACACTGGCTCAGCAGGAAGTTACTCAAAGTCAACTTTAAAGGCAGGCCAGAATTCTTTCCTGACTGACTTAGCTGGGAAACAGGTGGATGTGGGTTCAAGATTCTCATTCTCCCTACTATTAGTTTTGATCATTCTTTATCCTCCACTCCTCCTCCCCACCCTGACTCTTCACAGACTCTTGTTCTTTCTCCCTCTTTCCTCTCCATCTTAATCTTTTCTCCCCCTCCTTATCTCACCCTGTGTAGCTTCAGAGGTCTTTTTCCACAAGAGGGAGCTGCCAGCAAGCAGTTCAGCCCAAAGGGAGGGGGGTTTTTTTTGTGCTCCAACATTGCTAAATGAGTCAGCTGGGCAAATGAACAACTGGGCGGAAGCGCAGGAATGTGGAGAGGGAAGAGGTGGAAAAAATTTCAGATCAAGTTTAGCATTAGCCAGTTCTGGGCCAAGCAAGAATGAACCAGAGTTGGGAAAATCTCCGTATGAGCAATGGGAACTTCTGTGACTGCAACCTGTATTACAGCCCAAGTAACCACCTGCAAAAAAAGTAGAAGGGATGCTGGGCTGGAAAACCACACATATTTACCACAAGGGCACTGAACCTGCATTCATTCTCTCTCTGGAAGAACTGGCCTTTTCTGCCTGCTCCAAGAATAGTCAGAAAGAATGAATGACCCCACTACCTTTCAACTTCTGTGTGCCTTTTTTCTTATCCAGCAGAAAATAAGAAAAATGTTCACCCAGTAGGATTCCAGATCGGTATGAAAAACTCCAAACTGGTCCTTTCTGATCAGAATCAAGTTATAATATTTCTTTCTTCTTCACTCTGAGTATTTCCTCTTTGTCTTGTTTTTCTTCTTTGCCTGCATGAGTGTATCTGTCCAGCTGCTGCAAGGTTAGCCCCCTGAGAGCATCACTTTGATTCTGCCACCTCCCTGTGCAGCTGTTTGAGGGCACTGTGGTCTGCAGTGGGGAAGGGAAACTTCCTTTTCTGGCATCAGGCCCCCTTCTGTTTGGACTTATTGCGCCTTTGCAGTAACACCTCCTAAGGTTAACCTTAAGCCCCTTCTTCAGCTCCCACCCCTTACATACTCCCACCTCTATGCCTCTGGTCATGTTTGCTGACCCCTGTACAGCACCCCTGTACCAGGTGTCCCCATGTATGTTGTCTGATGTATGAGATGGGACAGGCAGCAGAGGGATGAGAGAGACCAGGTCTTAAGGGTCTCAAACAACAGAGCTGGGGTCAGAGGCAGAGTTGTCTGTTTAAACATTCAATGTGCTTTCTATACATTTTTTTCTTCCATTCTCCATAAGAATACAAATCTTAAAGTTATAGAAGTCTTATTTCAAATCTCCATTTCAGTTCTCTATATTTAATATCCTGAATTGTCGTGTCTGTACACATTCAGTTCTCACAGTTGGCACCAGACTTCAGGTCTCGCGAAAGTTTCCGACTGGGAATTTGATGCATTTATGCCTCTTCTCTCGGTTGAGACCCTCACAACTGATAAGCAGACACTGCCTCTAACGTTTGGAGGTGGCCACTCTTTGGAGTAGAATGGATCGGTGTCACCTCTCATGGCTGCCCTGAGCCATCTGTGACACCAGAAAAAGAACTGTACTCCTGAGCTTAGTTTCCTCAACTGTGTAATAACAATGTTATGTCCACCTCAGGGGGATCAGCTGGGGACCCCTTCCCTTGACCCCTGCTTGGCATCCAGACAGTGGGGCCCACGGTGGGTGCTCTTAGATGACTCTATATAGTTTCCATGCTGCCCAGTCCAAAATTGAAGTGAAAGTAGGAAAATACTGAAGGTCATTGATTATAATGGTGACAACTATGGAGAAATAGAGACAGCTGTGATGTAACAGTCAAAATTCCTGAGCTGGAATGTGACTTCTGTTTGCTGTGACGCCTTTGGGTGAGTCATCCCTCTCTTCTGTCAACTTTAGAAATATGATTTAAAAGGTTTCTCAGATGGTTGTAGTGGATATATGATGATGATAGCTATAACTTGTAGAGTGAGTACTGTATTTTAGGTGGGTTACTTTACTGAATTTCCTAAATAACTCTGAGAATTAAGGATCATTCCCACTTTACAGATGAGGAGACTAAGGCTTAGAGAGTTGAGTTATCCAGGCTCATGCAGTGGAGGGTCTGAAAGTGCAAACTTTGGCTGAGTGTGACCCCAAAGCCTGTGCTCCTACCCCTTCTCTGTACTGCCTGCCTTCATCTGACCTGTCCTCGAGCAGTCATACACCCTTCCCTGTCCAGGGACTGAAGACAGAGCTGATCCTAGTCAGTGAGCACAGATCCTAGGTCCTTAATTCCTGGCTAAGAACCCTGACTCTACTGACCAGCTGTGGAGCTTGAACAAGGTACTTAGGCTCTGGACTCAGGATCCTCATCTGTGAAATGAGAATAGGAGCAGCTCCCTCCTAGGGTTCAATGAGGACTCAATGGCTAAGGTTTCATAGTCAGTAAGCGGGGTCATGAGGTGTGGGTGGGAGTCAGTCCTCCTTACAAATTCCCATGGACCCTGTAACTTCCTTGTCTTCCTTCTGAAATCAGCTTCATAATCAAGCTCACTTCGGAAGGTAATCTTCAAACTCTGTGGAAGAGGAGGCGATGTGCCTTGTCAATGGAGATGCTTACGATTTGTTCACGTTGGATTTGGGCTCCTCTGCATCATCTCATAGGCGGTGTCTCCCCTATAGACAGGAGCAGCTACTCTTAAGCCTTGCAAGGCCCCCTTCAGTGATCTGAGGTAGGTGCAAACATCCAACTGACCTTCATATACTATAGATACCTCACAGACCACGTTACTGTGACCAGGATTAAAAAAGACCAGGGGTGTTAAAGATCAGCATCCACTCTACTAGAGACACCTACAGTGTAACCAGCAGTGTGCTTGTTCTGGAGGCTGATGGTATGCACTCCCTTGTCCTTTGCTATGTCAAGCACAGGTCCAGATTGCTTTCCCAAGAAACCATTAGCCTAGATTTTTTTTAGAACGGTTAGTGCAGAGTTAGGCTGTAAAGTCTCTGGACCTCAGTTTCCTCATCTGAAAAATGGGACATCCCTCACTTGGTTGTGGTAAGGATACAGTACTCAACACATAAAGTACTCATATTAACCACACAGATTGCAGCTTGTTATTACTCATGGCAATTGCAATTATTCATTCTTGTTAACTATTTACCTTATCTCTTAGAATTCAGTTTCCTTCTTTATTTGTAAAATGGAAACAAAACATTGCACTAATTTAGTATTATCATTAATATTTTTAAATTAATGTGTATGAAGAGGGGATAAAGATCCTTGTGAACTTTAAATTTTGAGGACTAAGATGTTTTTACATAATTAATCATACCTGGTTAAAGACCTTATTTTTATTCTGGCTTTCTGTTGAATTTGGCCTGTGTCAGTGATTAGCAGGTATGTAAATTCATTGTGGTTATAAATATCAAGACTAAAGACAATCTTATTGATCATCCCTTTGTTTACGACTGGAAAGTCCTGAGAAAGCAATTGAGTGGTCCAAAGTTGCACAGCAGTAAAATTAATTACCTATATATATCAGACTTTTAGGCTTCACTGATGGCTCACACAACAAAGAATCTACCTGCAATGTGGGAGACCTGGATTTGATCCCTGGGTTGAGAAGATCCCCTGGAGAAGGGAATGGCAACCCACTCCTGTATTCTTGCCTGAACAATTCCATGGACAGAGGATTCTGGAAGGCTGCAGTGCACGAAGTCGCAAAGAGACATGACTGAGCAACTAACACTGTCACACTTTCACATATCAGACTTTAAAGTTTATAAAATATTTTCCCCTTTGCTTTGTGTGTTATTATCACATCATTATGCCTGGTTAAAAATAATGGTATCCTTATCGCAAAAGAGGAGAGCACAGCATCAGCAAAGCACATTGGAATGGATTGACTTATTCAGTGTGTGTAACTGCCCTAGCCTATTTGTCTCAGTCAATTACAGAAGGAATTTTATTTCAAGAAGTGAAGGCTGCCTGAGATTGTAAAGTGAGTGAATGAGAGACCACTGACATGAATTCAGGCTTCAGATATGGGACCAGCTAGGAGACCGTCTGCTTCTTACTTAAGTTCTCTCAGCCTTGGTATATTTGATTGTTAAGTTGAAGAATTATAATTTAGGAGAAGGCAATGGCAACCCACTCCAGTACTCTTGCCTGGAGAATCCCATGGACAGACGAGCCTGGTGGGCTGCAGTCCATGGGGTCACTAAGAGTTGGACACGACTGAGCGGCTTCACTTTCACTTTTCACTTTCATGCATTGGAGAAAAAAATGGCAACCCACTCCAGTGTTCTTTCTTGGAGAATCCCATGGGTGGGGGAGCTTGGTGGGCTGCTGTCTATGGGGTAGCAGAGTCAGACACGACTGAAAGTGACTTAGCAGCAGCAGCAACAGCAGCTTTATATGAACATTTATTAAATAAATGCCATGGTGTTAGAGAATTGTGTGGAGAGGCAACTATTGGAGAAAATACAGATATTTACAAATGAATTGATTACTTATAAAGTTAGCCCCTGCTCAACACTGTCTGCATCTCAGGTTGGATTTCGTATCACAGAAATAATACTGTGGTTGACTTTATTGGGGTTCTTCTGAAAGCAGAGCCTAAAACAAGGTCTTGCATTAACCTTGTAGGTGGATGGAAGGTGATCCAGAGGACTTGGGAAAAAACATAGGGAAAGTGAGACAGGGAATGAGGGATGGCCCAAAAGGGTGAGTTACTGGATTGGGTGCCCCTGTGGATGCCTGAGACTAAATGCTGCTGAGGACCCTCTGAGAAACTCTGTAGACTGTTCCTTGAGATCGTCCATGCAGGGGGGAGGCTGGGATGTGTCCACAAGGGCTGGGTGGCATTTCATGGATGTGGAGAAATCCCAAGGCAGAGCATCAGGAAAGTCAAGTAAATTTTTAAATTATCTTTTGCACTGTGAATTGAAATTTGAAGTGAAAGTTTTGATGGTATTTGGCACAAATTTTTAGGAAATATATTATGCCAATGTCCTTACACTCCCAATTGTTCTTCCTAAGAGTTGATGCATAGTTGTCATAATATTCTATGCTTAATTAAAATGTAAATTAAATAAAACTTTTTAATAATTGAAATGCTTTTCAAGTTCAAATTTGAAGCAATTCTGTTTTGAGAGTTTCACTGAAACTGGAGCCTCATAGTGTGTGGGGCTCTTCTATAGACTGTTTGATGTCTTTTCTGACACCAAGTAGCTCTTTGTGTTTTTATCATTTGGTTGTGAAGAATAATTAAGAAAACATATGCACAGTAACTCAAATATTGCTCTTGGTGCATGGGAGCAGTTATTATCATCGACTGTGTCTTGGTCTCTGTCCTGCAACACTCTCCTGGATAGACCCAGACAACTCACTCGTGGCTGGAATGGTCTGTCTCAGACCCTCCATCCTTTTATTGATCCTTCTCACTTCCTGGAACCCATGGCACTTGTTTGGTAGTACCTTAACCTGGCCTGTTCTCTATGGGTACCACTTAGTTACTGGGGCTTCACAATCCCTCCTCAGGTGCTGCTCTTCACTTGGTAGGAATCCCTGCCTGTGTGCCGAAGAGGAAAGATTGAGCACAGATAGTTACCTTCTGGGGATGGTGTCTTGCTTTGTGGTCCTACGCATGAGCAGCATCATTGATGTAACCATTTAGATCAAGGTGACTTGAGAATAAAGAAACTACATTTGGAGAAAAATACTGTTAGTTTTTTCAAAATGCAGTACATAAAAGGAGTTACTTCTTCTACCTTAGACCAAGAGCTGAAGTCTGTCTTAACTAGAACCAAGAGAGCTGATCTGACCTTGAACGATTTCGTAGTAAGAGACTTGGAACAGAGGGGAAGTGATCTGCACAAGGTCTTGTATTTGGCTGTTGTGTCAGTACAGGGACCAGAATCTGGTTCTTCCATCCCCTAGTTTACTGTGTGAACTGCAATATGCTGTGTGTTCCTATGAATTGTACTGAAACTCTTAATTATTTTTGTATTTTAAAATTTCCCCAAAAAATTTGAGGATGCATATATTCTACTTCATAGCTGCAAAATATGGTTGAAAAAAATTCTAGAAGTTGCTAGGTCATAATTCCAGAAGCCTGCAATCAAATATTCTTGTAGTCTTAAATTTTGCCTGTCAGAATAGCAAATGATAATACATATCTTCGGATAACCCCTGCTTTGCCACTTGTGACCTTAGGTAAATACTTCTCCAAACCTAAGTTCCTCCGCATGTCTAACGTATCCTGCAGTCATCAAGATTAGAGTCTAGGAGTCTTCATCAGGTCCTAGAGTGAGTCAACTGATTCATAAGTTCTAAATGGAATTTGAAAAATTGCAACTCACCATTGAACACCATCAACAGGAGAATGCTGGATCCCACCAAAAAAAGGTACCCCATGTCCAGGGCAAAGGAGAAGCCCCAGCAAGACAGGGAGTAGTGAAATCAAGTTTAGAATCAAACCTGATACCTGCCAGAGACACTTGGAGGGCTCAAACAAAACCTTGTGTGCACCAGGACCCAGGGACCCCAGAAGAGTCTGAGCCAGACCTGTCTCTGAGTGTTTGAGTGTCTCCTGCAGAGGCACCAGTTAGCAGTGGCCTACTGCAGGGACAGGGGCTCTGGCTGGAGCGGACCTGGCTGCAGCAGACCAAAAAAGATATCCTTTCATCACAGGAGACTGGAATGCAAAAAGTAGTTGAGATACCTTGAGTAACAGGCAAGTTTATCCTTAGAGTACAAAATGAAGCAGGGCAAAGGCTAACAGAGTTTCAGCAAGAGAACACACTGGTCATAGCAAACACCTGCTTCCAACAATGCAAGATATGACTCTACACATAGACATTACCAGATGGTCGATACCAAAATCAGATTGATTATATTCTTTGCAGCCAAAGATGGAGAAGCTCTATACAGTCAATAAAAATAAGACCAGGAGCTGACTGTGGCTCAGATCATGAACTCCTTATTGCAAAATTCAGACTTAAATTGAAGAAAGTAAGGAAAACCACTAGACCATTCAGGTATGACCTAACAAATCCCTTACAATTGTCTGGTGGAAGTAACAAATAGATTCAAGGGAGAGATCTGATAGATAGAGCATCTGAAGAACTATGGACAGAGGTTCATAACATTGTACAGGAGGCAGTGATCAAAACTTCCCAAACAAAAAGAAATGCAAAAAGACAAAATGGTTGCCTGAGAAAGCCTTACAAATAGCTGAGAAAAGAAGAGAAGTGAAAGGCAAAGGAGAAAGGGAAATAGATACCCAATTGAATGCAGAGTTCTTGAGAATAATAGCAAGGAGAGATAAGAAAGTTTTCTTAAGAGAACAATGCAAAGAAATAGAGGAAAACAATAGGATGGGAAAGACTAGGGATCTCTTCAAGAAAATTAGAGATACCAAGGGAACATTTCATGCAAAAATGGGCACAATAAAAGACAGAAACCATATGGACCTAACAGAAGCAGAAGATATTAAGAAGAGGTGGCAAAAACACATAGAAGAACTATACAAAAAAGATCTTAATGACCCACATAACCATGATGGTGTGATCACTTGTCTGGAGCCAGACATCCTGGAGTGCAAAGTCAAGTGGGCCTTAGGAAGCATCACTAGGAACAAAGCTAGTGGAGGTGATGAAATTCCAGCGAGGTTATTACAAATCCTAAAAGATGATAGTGTTAAAGTGTTGCACTTAATATGCCAGCAAATTTGACTCCAGCAAAGCCAGTAATGGCCACAAACTGGAAAAGGTCTCTTTTCATCCCAATGCCAAAGAAAGGCAATGCCAAAGAATGTTCAAACTACCACACAATTGCACTCATCTCACATGTTAGCAAAGTAATGCTCAAAATTATCTAAGCTAGGGTTCAACAGTATGTGAACTGAGAACTTCCAGATGTTCAAGTTGGATTTGGAAGAGGAGAGGAACATCCGTTGGATCATACAAAAAAAAACAAGAGAATTCCAGAAAAACATCTACTTCTTCTTCATTGACTATGCTAAAGCCTTTGACTATGTGGATCATAACAAACTGAAAAATTCTTAAAGAGATGGAAATACCAGACCACCTGACCTGCCTCCTGAGAAATTTGTATGCAGGTCAAGAAGCAACAGTTAGTACTGGACATGGAACAATAGACTGGTTCCAAATTGAGAAAGGGGTACATCAAGGCTATATATTGTCACCTTGCTTATTTAACATCATGTGAAATGCCAGACTGGATGACACACAAGCTGGAATCAAGATTGCCAGGAGGAAAATCAATAAACTCAGATATGCAGATGACACCACCCTCATGGCAGGAAGTGAAGAGGAACTAAAGAGCCTCTTGATGAAAGTGAAAGAGGAGAGAAAAAGTTGGCTTAAAACTCAACATTCAAAAAACTAAGATCATGGTATCTGGTCCCATCACTTCATGGCAAATAGATGGGGAAACAATGGAAACAGTGAGAGACTTAATTTTCTTGGGCTCCAAAAATCACTGCAGATGGTGACTGCAGCCATGAAATTAAAAGACGCTTGTTCCTTGGAAGAAAAGGTATAACCAATAGACAGCATATTAAAAAGCAGAGACATTATCTTACCAACAAAGGTCCATATAGTCAAAGCTATGGTTTTTCCAGTAGTCAAGTATGAATGTGAGAGTTGGACTATACAAAGAGCTGAGCACCAGAAAACTGATGCTTTTGAACTGTGGTGTTGGAGAAGACTCTTGAGAGTCCCTTGGATTGCAAGGAGATCAAACCAGTCAATCCTAAGGGAAATCGGTTCTGAATATTCATTGGAAGGACTGATGCTGAAGCTGGAGCTCCAATAATTTGGCCATCTGATGCAAAGAACTAACTCTTTGAAAAAGACCCTGATGCTGGGAAAAATTGAAGGTAGGAGAAGGGGATGACAGAGATTGAGATAGTTGGATGATATCATTGACTCAATGGACAAGAATTTGAGCAATCTTTGGGAGTTGGTGACGGACAGGGAAGCATGGCAATCTGCAGTCCATGGGGTTGTAAAGAGTCAGACATGACTGAGAAACTGAACTGAATTGAAATGGAATTCAGGTTCACCTTTTCCTATTGAATTTCCACAAGAGAAAAGAAAGGAAAGACTAAGATGACTTCATCATTCCATGCTTCCATCCAAGCATGCATTCATCAGGCATTCCCATGTTCACTCAGTCACCCCTTTACTTATGCATGCATCTGTTAACCAGTGTCTAACTCCTCCTCTGTGGTAGGACCTGGGTACTTGACTCCATCGTTAAGGAGCCTGCAGGTTCCCACCGTGAACTTCCTACAGTAATTGTCTTCTTACTCTTGGCTGTGCCAGTACCCCCTACAGTGACTGTGTCCCAGTTTTAACCCTCCTTGGGGGCTGTTCCCAGCCACAGGCAGAGACTCTTTCCACAGGCTGTGCATCTCAGTTGGCTGGAGAACTGCTATATATTCAAGGGAGAGGAGCAACCCACATCCAAGCAGAATACTGGTTACAACTGCACCCTAGAAAGCTTGAAGTTATGAATGCCTCAGGGCAGGGGGCCTGAGCATGTGCTCCCCTGTAAGACACAGGATGAGACACAGCCTCACACTGTCCACAGCAGCCCACAGCACATAGAACGCATTGGGAGCCCAGGTAAGCTCACCTGGAGTGAGGTATTAACTCACAGAGTTCCATTTGCTATCTCCTCCGCCCATTGTCACTTAGGCTTTCCTCTGGGGCTTGAATGTGCTGCTGATAATCACTTTCATAGTTATCTACTTCCACAGATGTTGAACCTGTAACAGGTGAGTTGATAGGAGCCTTAGTCTTAGAGACGAAGAAGATGGGAGCCTTCCTGGATTGGCAAGAGGAATACAGGACAAAAACAAAAGTCACACAATGCTCCAGCCTCAAGGGAGAGTTGGAAACCACCTTTTTTATCCCAAATGTGTCTTGGAATTCTCAGAGGTTTCTAATTCTCATGGCTTATTTAGTACTATTTGAAGTTTTTCCAAGTAAGTTCTTTAGGACCCTAGAGTGAGGGTTCAAGGTATGGAGGTGGGATAAAGGTCAAAGTTTTGACACTCAAACTTCAAAGGACCTCTCCATAAACTGCTGTGTGTCAGTTATCACATGGTATGTCCCTGACCCTGAGGCACTGAGCTTGAAACTGGCCTTTCCGCCATCTCATAGAGAATCAAATAGATCAAGAAAAACAAGTTTCCACTGAGCCTCTGATCATGAACACCCTTAATTTTTCAGAGCACATTTACTTTCATCCAGAGCATTTGCAAGTGTGATTTCATTTTGACATGTAAATATTTAAAATCACTAAGTTTGAATAAGCATTTTCTATCCCAAAATATTAAAAAATGTAAAAAATCTCCATGGAACTATCTGCCATACCATCCTTGCAAACTGCTAACATTTTTCTGTTATAATCTGTTGTTCCTTTTAAAACTACTGTCCTGCATTTGGTGTCTATAATTTCAAACATGATTTTATTCTTCTGTAATATTTGTATAAATCCTCAAGCAATTTATACTACTTGCATCTCTTAAATGTCATATAAATTCTATGACACTGTATACAGCATCTATTTTTTATACTTAACAAAGTTTGTGGGCTTTGTTCATGTTGATGTTCAAATTCCACTGCTCTATAGTTTCTATTTTAAGAATATGCTACAATGTATTGATTCTTCTTGTGATGGGTTGTAACGCTTTATCTAATGTTTTGCTAGTACAATTTTACACAAATATTCTTCTCTTTTCTTCCTTGGCCCATAAGGGAGAGTCTCTCTTCCTTTGGTGTGATCCACAGAATGGACTATTGGTATCATTTGGAGAGCTGTTATTAAAAAAAAAGGTTTTGATCTTGATCAAGTTTTATTCTTTCCATTTATGTCTTTGATATCATTATTTGTGTGTGTGTTTGTGTGTGTGCTAGTATATAGGTTGGGATCTTTTTTTTTTTTTTTCTTCCACAATGATTAATTATCCAGCACTCACTGATGGGCACTGCCACTTTGCCATACATCATTTCCATAAATTTCTGGTTCTTTTAATGAGGATTTTGTTCTTTTAAGCTACTTGGCTCTCTCTGACCAAACTATCTTAGTTAGATTAACATTATAATAATTTTTGATATCACAGTGGGGCAAAATTTCCCACCTTTGCTTGTTGTTTAAAGCGGCCTTGGCTATTTTTGTCCCAAATGCCTTTTGCTTTGTTTTCTGCTTTTTAAAAAATGAAGTATAGTTGATTTACAGTATTATGTTAAAATCAGGTATACATAGCAATTCAAGAGTTTTATAGGTTTTATTCCATTTTAAAGTTACTACAGGAGGGGACAGGGTCTTTCCCGCCGGAGCATGGCCTCAGCCGTGTTGGTCCCGTCAGCCTCCTTCGAGTCTTTTCCCTGGGGCCACACGGGGCGGCGTGGGGCTGGGGGCTGGGGCCGGCAGCCCTTCTGGCCGGAGGGACCCTCCCATCCTCTAACGTCTGCGCAGCCTCTACCCTGCGTGCAAGGCCGCAGTTTGCAGAAATAATGAAAGCGCATCATCAACAGCTCATGCATTGCCTTGCTGTGGACCCGGAGTGCAAGCGCAGAGGAAGAGCAGACACTGACGTCACACTTCTGACAGGTCACGGTTTGCTAAAATAATAAACGGGCGTGATCAATAGCTCATACATTGCCTTGGTGTGGACCCAGAATGCAAGCACAGAGGAAGAGCAGACACTGACTTCACACTTCTGACAGGTCACGGTTTGCTAAAATAATAAACGGGCGTGATCAATAGCTCATGCATTGCCTTGGTGTGGACCCAGAATGCAAGCACAGAGGAAGAGCAGACACTGACTTCACACTTCTGATGGAGGAGGCAGAGTGAAGGAGAGGATGAGGAGGGAAATTGGGACGTCGGTCATCTCTGGGCGTGGTGTTGGGAACCAGTTTGGTAATAAAATCAAAGCATGTGATCTGCAGCTCGTACATTATCTTGGTGTGGACCCAGAGAGCAAGCACAGATGAAGAGCAGACACTGACCTCACACTTCTGATAGGTGCAGTCAGAAAATCAAAAGGTGTGATCAACAGCTCGTTTAGCCTTGGTGTGGTCCCAGAGTACAAACAGAGATGAGGAGCAGGCACTGACTTCACACTTCTGATGGTTCACAGTTGGATAAGAAGGTCAGAGGTCGTGATCAACAGCTCAGACATTGCCTCGGTGTGGACCCAGAGTGCAAGCACAGACGAAGAACAGACAGTGACTTCACACTTTTGATAGTAGGTCAGTCATGTCTGCCTCTTGGTGTGGACCCAGAGTGCAAGCACAGAGCACAGCCCCACCGACTGCAGCACGCCAGGCTTCCCTGGCCATCAGCAAGTCCTGGAGCTCGCTCAAACTCATGTCCATTGAGTTGGTGAGGCCATCCTACCATCTCATCCTCTGTGGTCCCGTTTTCTGCTTGCTTTCAATCTTTCAGGTATACTTAGTTACTGTAGTTGTTCATTGCAGTGATGACAAGAGTTCTGCCTGTGCGATTCACGTATCTATCTATTTGTAAGTTCCAACACCCCTGAACTCAGTTTAAAACTCAAGCCCAGAAAGGCCATTAGTTTACTGGATCCGATTTCACACATCTGCTAGGTGTGCAACAGAACTCCCATGTGTACTTTGTGTTTCACTCCTTTGCCTTTTACAAAGATGAGTTTCCTAAGTGTTTTATTTTTTAATATAAATTTATTTATTTTAATTGGAGGCTAATTACTTTACAATATTGTATTGGTTTTGCCATACATCAACATGAATCTACCACTGTGTACATGTGTTCCCCATCCTGAACCCCCCTCCCACTTCCCTCCCTGTACCATCCCTCTGGGTCATCCCAGTGCACCAGCCCCAAGCATCCTGTATCATGCATCGAACCTGGTCTGGTGATTCGTTTCACATATGATATTATACATGTTTCAGTGCCATTCTCCCAAATCATCCCACCCTCGCCCTCTCCCACAGAGTCCAAAAGACTGTTCTATACATCTGTGTCTCTTTTGCTGCCTCGCATACAGGGTTATTGTTACCATCTTTCTAAATTCCATATATATGTGTTAGTATACTGTATTGGTGTTTTTCTTTCTGGCTTACTTCACTCTGTATAATTGGCTCCAGTTTCATCCACCTCATTAGAAATGATTCAAATGAATTCTTTTTAATGGCTGACTAATACTCCATTGTGTATATGTACCACAGCTTTCTTATCCACTCATCTGCTGATGGACATCTAAGTTGCTCCATGTCCTGGCTATTATAAACAGTGCTGCAATAAACTCTGGGGTACACATGTCTCTTTCAGTTCTGGTTTCCTCGGTGTGTATGCCCAGCAGTGGGATTGCTGGGTCATAGAGCAGTTCTATTTCCAGTTTTTTAAGGAATCTCCACACTGTTCTCCATAGTGGCTGTACTAGTTTGCATTCCCACCAACAGTGTAAGAGGGTTCCCTTTTCTCCACATCCTTTCCAGCATTTATTGCTTGTAGACTCTTAAGTGTTTTAAATGAATTTATACTGGTGCCATGGAAATGCATTATTAATGCTATTAGTGAGCAAAGGCAGGGTTACTTAGTAACCTGAAGCCTTTTAAATCTATCAAAATAGCCTGATATCTTCACAAACTCTAGAGCTAGGAAGGATTTTTGAGGTGATCTTGTTTATCCCCTGGGTTGCTGAAGGAAAAACCTTCTGTCTTTCTATGCTGGAATCTCTGAAGTATGATATGAAACTTCATATGTGAAATGTATTTTGTTATATAGCCCCTTCTAGTTAAGAAACTTTGTTTATACCTTATTGAAATCTCTGTTGAGAAGGTTCCAGCAGAAACTCATTTGTCATTTCTTTATAGGAAGAAAACTAGTGCTGTCAAATGCTTTTTATGTATTATTATTCTTGTTATAACACAGGGTAGGCTCAGTAATATGAAAGAGGAATAGGTTATTATTTGTTTGTAATTGTACTATTAGGTTGGTGCAAAAATATTTGCACTTTTGCATTGTTAAACATTTTGCCCTTTATTTTGGCATACATTGTTTAATAAATGTGGTTATGTTATACATCAAAAAATAATAAAGTTATTACAAAATAATGGCTATATTTCCTTGTGCTGTACAATATGTCCTTGTTGCTAATTTATACAGAGCAATTTGTATCTCTTAGTTGCATAACCCTACCCTTCCGTAACCCTACCCCCTTCTCTCTCCCCACTGGAAACTATTAGTTTGTTCTCTATATTTGAGTCTGTTTCTGTTTTGTTACATATATTCATTTACATTATTTTTTTGATAGCATAAGTGATAACATAGATTATCTGTCCTTCTCTTTCTGACTTATTTCACTGAGTATAATACCCTGCAGATTCATCCACATTGTTGCAAATGGTAGAATTTCATTCTTTTTTTTAAATGCCTGAGTAATATTCCATTGTATACCACATTTTCTTTATCTGTTGATAGTTAGATTGCTTTCATTCCTCAGCTATTGTAACTAAAGCTGTTATTAATATTGAGGTGCGTATATCTTTCTGGATTAATGTTTCTGATTTCTTTGGATCGAGTGGAATTGCTGGAAAATATGGTCGCTCTCTTTTTAGCTTTTTGAGGTACCTCCGTGTTGTTTTCCACAATGGCTGCATCGACTTACAATTCCACCAACAGTGTATGAGTGTTTGTCTTTCTCCATACTTTTACCTGTATTGTTATTTGTAGAAATTTTGATGATAATCATTTTGACAGGTGTCAGGTGATGTCTCACCTTAATTTGCATTTCTCTAATGATTAACGATACTGAGCATCTTCTCATGTGAGTATTGGCCATGTGTATGTCTTCTTTGGAAAATGTCTACTCAGGTCTTTTATCGGGTTTTATTTATATTGAGTTTTACGATCTATTTCTATATTTTAGACATATTTATATATTTTGGATATATATTTTGTATATTGGCCATACTATATGCAAAATATTTTCCTCCATTCATTAGGTTGTGTTTTCACTTTGTCGATGACTTCCTTTGATGTGCAAAAGCTTTCAGTTTTAATTAGGTCCCACTTGTTTATATTTGCTTTGTGTTAGAAGACAGATCTCAAAGATATTGCTACAATTTATGTCAAAGAGTGTTCTGCTTATGTTCACATCTAGGATTTATATGGCTTCCATGTTGCATTTAGTTCTTTAATCCATTTACAGTTACTTTTGTGTTTAGAAAGTAAACAGATTTCTGTACATTAAACTTCTATTCTGAAACTTTACTGAGTTCATATTTTAATCCTAATAGCATTTTTTATGGCAATATTAGGATTTTGTCTTCAGTTCAGTTCAGTTCAGTCACTCAGTCATGTCTGACTGTTTGCGACCCCATGGACTACAGCATGCCAGGCCTCCCTGTCCATCACCAACTCCAAGAGTTTACTCAAACTCATGTCCATGGAGTCAGTAATGCCATCCAACCATCTCATCCTTTGTCATCCCTTTCTTCTCCCTCCTTCAATCTTTTCCAGCATCAGGGTCTTTTCAAATGAGTCAGCTCTTCACATCAGGTGGCCAGAGTATTGGAGTTTCAGCCTCAATATCAGAATTTTGTCTAGATAATATCATATCATGTGAAAACAGTACAGTTTTGCTTTTTCCCTTTCCAATTTTGATGCCTTTTATACTTTTCTTGTCTGATTGCTCTGGATAGTCTTCCAATACTATGCTTAATATTATTAGAATTGGTAAGGGTGGGCATCCTTGTCTTGTTCCTGAATGTAGTGGGAAGGCTTTTCCTGAATGCAGTGGGAAGGCTTTCAGCTTTTCATCATTTAGTATGATGCTAACTCTGGGTTTGTCATAAATGGTCTTTATTTTGTTGAGACATATTCCCTTTATACCAACTTTGATGAGAATTTTTAGCATGAATGGAGGTTGAATTTGGTTTCAAAAACAAAAAAAGTTTTTTCTGTTTCTGTTGAGATGATCATGTAATTTTTATCCTCAGTTTTGTTAATGTGGTGTATTGCATTGATTGATCTGTGAATACTGAACCATCCTTGCTTCCCTGGGATAAATTCCACCTGCACGTGGTATATGATCTTTTTCATATATTGTTGAATCAGTTTGTTGATATTCTATTGAAGATTTTTCATACTCATCAGGGATGTTGGGCTGTTATGATCTTTTTTTTATCATGTGTTATCTGGTTTTTATGTCACGGTAATGGTGAACTCATAGAATGAATTTGTAAATATTCTGTCCTCTTCAATCTCTGAAATAGTTTAAGAAGGATAGCATTAACTCTTCTTTATATTTCTGGTAATATTTTCCTATGAAACCATCAAGTTCTAGCTTTTAGGTGTGCTGGTAATTTAAAATCCAATTTCACTACCCATGACTAGTGTACAGATTATCTATTTCTTCCTGATTCAGTCTTGAAAGGTTGTATATTTTTAGAAAATTGTCCATTTCTTCTAGGTTGTCAAACTTGTTGCTATAACTGGTCACCATACTCTCATGACTTTTTTGCATTTCTCTGATATCATTGTTATTTCTCCTTGTCGTTTCTTATTTTGTTTCAGTCCACTCCCTTGTCTTCTTGATGAGCCTGTCTAAAGGTTTATCAGTTTTGTTTATCTTTTCCAAAATCCAGCTCTGTGCATTCATTCATGCTAAGTCATTCATGCTAAGTCATTTCAGTTGTGTCTGAATATTTGTGGCCCCATGGACTATAGCTCACCAGGCTCCTCTGACCACAAGATTCTCCAGGCAAGGACACTGGAGTAGGCTGCCACGCCCTCCTCCAGGGGATCTTCCTGTCCTAAGGATCAAAACTGAATCTCTTATGTCTCCTGCATTGTTGGGTTCTTTACCACTAATGTCACCTGGAAAGCCCAAAAACCTGTTCTCAGTTCAATTCAGTTCAGTCGCTCAGTCATGTCCGACTCTTTGCGACCCCATGAATCGCACCACGCCAGGCCTCCCTGTTCATCACCAACTCCCAGAGTTCACTCAGACTCACATCTATCGAGTCAGTGATGCCATCCAGCCATCTCATCCTCTGTCATCCCCTTCTCCTCCTGCCCCCAATCCCTCCCAGCATCAGAGTCTTAGATTTCATTTATCTTTTCTGTTGTTTTTTGGTCTCTATTTTAGTTATATCTTCCCTGATTTTTATTGTTTCCTTCCTTCTGCTGACCTTTTGCTTTGTCTCCTTTCCCTTTTCCAGTTCTTTCAAGTGGTAGATGAGGTAGTTTATTTGATATTTTCCATATATCTTGAGCTGGGCCTATATTACTATAAACTTCCCTTATCAAACTACTTTAGCTGCATCTCATGGATTTTGAAAAGTTGCATTTTTATTTTCCTTTGCTCATATGATATTTTCTGGTTTCCTCTGATTTTTTTCATTGTCTCCAGATGTTTGTGCTTTTCCCACTTTTTTCCCGGTAATTGATTGCTACTTCCATATCATATTGGTTATCAAAAATGCTTACTCTTTCTAAATAGGTGCTTCTGTAGTAGGTGAATATATGTTAATGAGTTTAATATCCTCTTCTTGTATTGATTGATTTATCCTTATATAATGCTTTTTAGTCTTTTGTTTTAGCCTTTGCTTTAAAGTCTACTTTGTCTTTTATGAGTATTGATATCCTTTTTTTCTTGTCATTCCATATGTATAAAATTTAATTGTCATCCCCTCAGTTTCACTCTCCAAATGCGCTTTAGAATCACACTTTCAAATTTCATGAAAAATTGTTTTAGAATTATTTTTTTCATCATACTGAATTTATATATTAATTTGAGGAAATTGAAATCTTTTCTAATATTCAGTTTTCTCATTCATGATCTGATATATCTCTATTAATTTGTTATAAAATTATTTTAAATTCACCATTTTGCAATTGCTTTTTCCCCAAATGATCTTATGCATCTCTAGTTACAGCTATTATTAATACTTTCTTATTCATAGAATTTTTTAAAACTGTTATTACTGTTTTTAATAGTTTTGACTACTGTATAGGATTATAATTGAAGTAGATCATGAATGTTAGATCAAGCCATGTTACAGAACTTTTACCATGGCTAACAGTAAGGGCATTCTTTTTATGTGTAACTCTCTTAAAATTAAATCTCCAAACATCCAAATAGTTTTATCTTTATCAAAGACTCATATGCAAACAGTTTACAAGTCCAAACAGTTCTACCTATGAAGTTATACATATGAAAACTGGAGTCTCTAAATTCCTGCCATTTCCACGTCTGAGAGGAAGCCAACTTCAACTCTTTCAACTAATTATTTTAGCCACCTGTCATAAAACATGCTTATTGCTATGTCTTGAAATCTCACTGTTAGGCATTATTCATAGATCTCTCAGTATGGAAGCCAGGGAGGTAATATTCTGTTACTCCTGACCTCATGTCACACATGCACATCTTATTCTTTGTCACTCTAATATAATTATAATCTTGAATATGTTAATAGACAGTGTTTATGCAATGGCACCCCACTCCAGTGCTCTTGCCTGGAAAATCCCATGGACGGAGGAGCCTGGTAGGCTGCAGTCCGTGGAGTCACAAAGAGTCGGACACGACTGAGAGACTTCACTTTCACTTTTCACTTTCATGCATTGGAGAAGGAAATGGAAACCCACTCCAGTGTTCTTGCCTGGAGAATCCCAGGGACGGGGGAGCCTGGTGGGCTGCCGTCTATGGGGTCTCAGAGTCAGACACGACTAAAGCAACTTAGCAGCAGCAGCAGCATGTTATGACTATGAAATTGTTTTTTATATTATAGCTGAGTTTGTTACATTCTTAGTTTTAGCTTATGTTGATCCTGTCTTGTGTATGTTTGTGTAACATGGTCAGATGCAGACTATTCCATAAGCACCAAGTCTCCTATGTGCTAGCCCTTTAAAATAACAAATATCCCCCCCAAACCAAAACTCTTGCAAATGCCTTTCTGTTTTCTCTATATATATAATTTTGGGAATGTTATACAAGTAGAGTTAATATTTTGAGACTGGTTTTGCTCACTCAACATAATGCCTTTAACAGATTTATAACTGCCACACCCATACATAGCTCATTCCTTTGGATTGCTGAGTAGTATATCCTCATACAGAAAGGTTGTACACTTATTTTTAGATATTTTACTTTCTTCCACTTTTCTGCTTCAAAGTAAATCTTTTACAACATTTGTACACAGGTTTTGTATGAACACTGTTTTCATTTCTCTGGAATAAATGCCTTAGAGTGTAATTTTTGGGTCATGCAATCTACTTTCTTTCCGTAAAGTGGAAAATGATTCCTTTTTTTTGGATTCAGACCATAGCCTGAATAGTTGTGAGGGCCACATTGCAGTGTTCATTTGGGCTAAGTTTTGCCAGTTACATTGATAAAATGTTGGAATAAGCAATCATTTCAAGAGCACATGTGGTTCCATCCCAAAGTTGAGAAGGCCCTGGTGAGCCCCCTTCCTTTATCCAGTAGATCTTCACTGAGGCAGGTGCAGAATGAGACTGAAATCCAGCTACAACCTAGGGTCCTAGAACTGGGACTTTGGAACTCAGCCCCCAGCCACAGATCCTTCTTGGGGTCTGTGAGTTTGCCTGGGGCTCCCATCTGGGAATCACCATAAACGCGGAGAGGAACCCAGTGGAGGCAGCAGAGGCCCTGGGTGGGGCGAGAGTTTTATTTCTGCTAGGCCTGTTCAGTCTCTGAAAATGTCAGATGAATAACTAGCCACATTTTCTGCCTGATTTCTATTTCACATCTGAAACAGGAACTGTCTTGAACCTAGAAACATATTGTAATCTCATAGCCATTTGGCCCTATCATAGGCACTTCCTCTTATGTCATGGTGGGTGGGGCTTCTTTCCTTTCCACAGAGCACAGAAGTTCACGTTCTCCCAGCTCACTCCTTTGGACAGAGCAGATTCCTCAGGCCTCCACGATGCCTATCCTTGCCTCCTCATTATACACTCCTCCTCCCTGCCTGCTAATGATTCTACTGCTGGAATTCATAGGTGAGCATTTCTTGGGATAGAATCCCCTCTCCCTGCCCTGTGGACCTCCCCACTGCCCTGCACTTTTAGAGTCTCCATGTAAACATGGGTGTGCCACCAAGGGCAGCCACAGAAGGCCAAAGACTGGACATTATCTGAAAGCATGAAATCAGGGATTTGAGTGTTTTCTCTGTGGATCCATCACCTCCAGCTGCTTAGCAGAGGTATCCAAATGGATGATGCTTCAAATATCAGCAATGACAAATTTATATGCATTAACTTGTATAATCCTCACAACATCCCATATGATAAATGACCATTACTCCTGATTTGCAGATGGGGAGATTAAGGCAGAGAGTAACTTGCCCAATATTAAATGACCTAAGGCAGTGCAGCATGAGATTCAAATCTAGAATGTCCAGCTCAAGTTGATTCTTTTAATCATATCATGCAACTCAGCTTCTCAGAGAATCCTAATGGCAATAAAATCAGAAGATACTGAGAAATAAACAATAGATTAGTCTTCACCCATCATGCTGTTCAGAGAACAGAAGCATTCAAATCTTGCATTGTGTACTCCCAAGTTTTGGTCAATGATGTGTTGAATGGTTCCCATATGTTGAAGTTTGCACTAAATCTTTAACAGGTATTGTAATTTCATTTTATCCTAAAAACAACCTGTATACTACAATGCTAGGCTATTCTCTAATACATGTTTGTGGATGCATGTATTTGTGTGTGTGTGTGTGTGTGTATGTATGTATGTGAGTATGAGTAAGTCTTTCCAGACACATGGGATTTCAAAAAGACTTCTTTAATTTTTGTCTATATGAAACGATATAAAAAATATATGTTAAGTTTTTGCTGTCTTTCAACAACATACCTGCTTTCTACTTCTCTATAAACCTCTCTCACCCAAACTGTAACTTAAGATAAGAAAACTTCTCTCCTCATAAATGAGTAGAATTTTATGCATTGCTATCTTAGAGTCCCCTCTTCCATGCTGGTTAAGGGTGAGGAGGAACGGAGGCTAAAAAGGACTCAGAGACTCTTGCCTATATGATCTGTATATCCATATATATATAGATCTGTAATTATAACCACATCCCTGTCTATAACTTTATATCACCTAATGCTAGTTGAAGCTTCCATTCCTCAGGACATCTAATGAGTAATAACAATTCATTTTCTTAAGCATTCATCGTGGGCCAGAGTTGGAAATTCCCATGGTTGCTAACTTATGTGATCATTATATCCAACCAAAGTAGATCCTCTTGTCATCCCTACCTTACAGATAATAAAACTGAGCAAGGAGAAGTTCAAGAACACTCAGTGTTACCTGATATGGTTTGAACTCAAGACATCTGGTAGTAGAGCTCATGGGTTTAACCACTGCTCTTCTCAATACTATGGCCCTCCTTCCATCCCAAGATGTTTCTGTGGCTTCTGCCAGTGGGTCTGATGATAGGGAAGGGTGGGGTAGAGGGTTTGTGGTTTTCTTCTCCTGGGCCCTTTTTTTTTGCTTCCTCATACAAGCAAGTTCCTTTCTGCTCCCTCTTACAAGCAAGTTCCTTTTTTTCTCCAAGTTATTTACATGGGAAACTCAACTTCTGACATAATTTCTACAGAGATTAACTGCTTATAGAGCTCATTGTCTTGAGATGTCACACTGGGTAGAGTTCACATATCATACATATATTACTTTGATATTTAGTATATGGCAGGAGGGAACTTGGGGTGAATTGTTGAATAAAAGAGACAAACTAATTGCCCTCATTGATGTTTATCTTAGTGATAGAAATGACAATAAACAATAGACTTATAATTCAGCCATTAATACAGAATATTAGAAAGTGCTACATGTTAGAAAAGAATAGCTGACCTGTAAAAAATGAAATTAGTTTGTTCTTTAACTTCATACACAAAAATAAGCTCAAAATGCATTAAAGACCTAAATTTGAGACTTGAAACTATAAAGCTCCTAGAGAAAAATATAAGCGGAACACTCTTTGACATAAATCAGAACAATATCTTTTTTGATCTATCTCCCAGAATGAAAATAAAAACAAAAATAAACAAATGAGACCTACTTAAACGCAAAAGTTTTTGCATAATAAAGAAACAACAAAATGAAGGACAACCCACAGATTGAGAGAAAGTATTTGCAAATGATGTGACTGAAAATGGGCTAGTCTCCAAAATTTACAAACAGCTCATGACACTTAATAGAATCAAAGCAACAAAAACACTCAAAAAATTAGCAGAAGACTTAAATAGACATCCCTCCAAAGAAGACATCTTTCCAAAGAAGATATACAGTTGGCCAATAGATACCTGAAAAGATGTCAACGTAATTATTACAGAAATGCAAATCAAAACTAAAGTAACATATCACTTCATACCGGTGAATGGCTTTCATCAAAAACCCACAAACTATAAATTGTGGAGCCAGTGTGGAGAGATGGGAACCCTCCTACACTGTTGGTAGGAATGTAAATTGGTACCGCTACTATAGAGAACAGTATTCATTCAGTTGCTCAGTGATGTCTGGCTCTTTGTGACTCTTGGACTGTAGCCCACCAGGCTCCTCTGTCCACAGAATTTTTCAGGCAAGAATACTGGAGTTGGTTGCCATTCCCTACTCAAGGGATCTTCCAGACCCAGAGATTGAACCCATGCCTCTTGAGTCTCTTGCATTGGCCTTTACTGCTGCGCCACCTGGGAAGCCCCAGAGAACAGTATGGAGGTTCCTTAGAAAACAAAAAATAGAGCTACCACCCTGCAATCCCAGTCCTGGGCATATATCTGGGCATGAGCTACCATATGACCCTGCCATCCCTGTCCTGGGCATGATCTGAAAAGATACATGCACCCCAGTGTTCATTGCAGCACTGTTTACAATAGCCAAGACATGGAAGCAAGCTAAACATCCATCAGCAGAGGAATGGATAAAGATGTGGTATGTATATATGGTCGAATAGTCCTCAGCCATAAAAAGAATGAAATAATGCCATTTGGAACAACATGGGTGGAAGTAAGTCAGAGAAGGAGGAATATCATGACATCCCTCTATGTGGAATCTATAAAGACATGATACAAATGAACTGCAAAACAGAAATATACTCACAGACTTCAAGAATGAGCTTATTGTTGTGGGAAGAATGGGGGGAAGGGATAATTGTACAGTTTGGGATGGACACGTATGGTCTGCTGTACTTAAAACGTAAAATCAACTGTATAGTACATGGAACTCTGCTCAATGTTATGAGGCAGCCTGTATGAGAAGGGAGGTTGGAGGTGAATGGATATATGCATATGTACGGCTGAGTCCCTTCACTGTTCACCTGAAACTATTAGAGCATTGTTTTTTAATTGGCTTACCCCAATACAAAATAAAAAAATTAAAAAGAAAACAAAACAAAGAATAATTGGAAAGCTGAATTGGGAGAATTTGTTGGGTGGGATGTATTTTAAACCTGGTAGTCTTGCATGGGCATCACAGAGATGGGGAAGTTTGAAAGAAAGTTCTGGGATGAGCATTGTGGTTGTCTCGGGGAGGAGCCTTCCTGACAGAGAGCAGCATGTGCAGAGGCCCTGAAAGTAGAATCATCCTCCTGTGTTGAAGGATTTGGGCTTTTGCTCTGAGTGAAATTATTGCCATTGTGGTATTGAAGAGAGAAGTGACTTGATCTGACATGAGTGTTAATTTATTTGAGCATTTGATTGAGAATAGACACAGGGAGCTTCCCTAGTAGCTCAGCTGGTAAAGAATCCACCCGCAATGCAAGAGACTCTGGTTCAACTCCTGGGACAGAAGATCCCCTGGAGAAGGGATAAGCTACCCACTCCAGTATTCTTAGGCTTCCCTGGTGGCTCAGACGGTAAAGAATCCACCTGCAATGAGGGAGCCCTGGGTTGGGGAGATCCCCTGGAATGGCATGGCAACCCACTCCAGTATTCTTGCCTGGAGAATCCCCATGGACAGAGGAGCCTGGTGGGCTACAGTCGATAGGGTCACAAAGAACTTGACACAACTGAGCAACGAAGCACAGCACAGCATGGCAGGGACTACGCAGGACTTCACAGAAGCAAGTAGAACATTTGAAGTCATAACATTCATTCAAAAAAAGTAAAAATGGCTTGCATTGAACAGTAGCTAGTAGAGATAAGAGAAAGAGGTCAGATACTGCATGCACACTAATGAGGAGGCAATAGGATTTTCTGATGCATGGGACTTGGGGTGGGAGAGAAAAACTTCAAGGTTTTGATAACTGGGTATCTGAAAGAAGAACTGTGGCTCAGCTGAAATATAAAGGGTGTGGGGGAAATTCACCTCAGTGTTAGATGTGTTAACTGTGAGATGTTTATTTCTGTCCAAAAAGTATGACAAGTTGATAGTTGAATATACAAGTTCAGAGTTCTGGAAAAATGCCTGGACCAGAGAAGTAATTGGAGAGTTACTGATATACCGTTGGCAGAATTTTTGCAATCTCCTGGCTCCTCTCACCCCTCTGATCCCTAATCTCTTCTCCCTCTTCCTGTCCCTCCATTTCTTCCTCCAAAGTTCTCTCACATTTCTTCCCATTTTTGTCCTAGCAGTTCAACTTCCCCAACTGTTGGGGGCCAGTGTGAGGAACTCCGCCCATGGCAAAGGTCATGAGGAAGGAGGCTTGGCATACGCAAAGGCGTGATCAAGCCTCAGGAAACCCCCTGTTCCCGAGCATCTACCTCAAAACCAGAGTCTGTTTTATGCTCTCGCCTACACCTCTGACTTTACGGGGGGCTCTCCCCCGTAACCATTTCTCTCGGAGAAGGAGTAAACGTGCAGCTCCAAGGCAATAAAAATTCCTGGGCGTGACAAGAGTGTTTCAGCTTACAAACTCCTCTGAAGGTTATCTAACCCACCTGTATAGGTTCGTCCGGCCACATGTGATTGTTTACAGCCTCCCAATCTGAGAGGCACGAGATGTTTTAGACTTACTAAAGGCACATTCTTTTGGGGAGTTATAAATTATTAGAATAGTGGGTTGGTTAGGAATTATATTGGTGAAGGGTTTTTCATTTGTTGTGTCAATAATTGCTGCTAATTCCCTGCTCTGGGTGGGACAAGGGTGTTTCAGGTCAGACCTCTCTGCTGACAGACTAGCTTGTGTGACAGGATTATCCATACTCCTGCCACTATGCACATGATTGTTTACTACCTCTCAACCATAAACAGCACAGAGAGTTTTGGAGTATTTTGAGAGTCTTAATTAGCATAGGGCTTTTCTCATTGTTGAGTCAATGATTGCCGCCAGGCCTCCATATCTTTAGGCACCTGGGAATATATTAATCAATGTATTTGGAATATAGAAAAGGAAATATAGTAGTTTTTGATGTTAGCAATACTAGACTTTTTGAGTTAATGAATTTTCTCTTTTGTAATAGATCACTGTGCTTTGTTATAAATCACTGTGTCTTTGTTATGTAAAAATGTAACTTTATCACTATCTTAAGACTAAATAGATCTTAAGGGGAACATTGGTAAAAGGATTTTCATTTGTTGGTCTGATATTTGCTGCTAAATCTCCATATTCCCTGCCCATATAATGAATATAACTAACATATAGGAGAAATAAGCATTAACCTTTAAGCATATAGGAGAAATAAGTATTAACCTTTAAGATTAATTCTGTTAACCTTGGGTTAAATAAATTCCTTTCTTGATTGTAACTCACTACACCCTCACCCTATAGGAATGCAACTTTATCTGGAGGGTGGTGCCTGGTTTAAGAAAAAACACCCTTGGAAGAAATAAGGTTTTTGGTTATCAGAAAGAAAGGATCATAGAATGTCAGCAGGTCTCACTCATGGCCAGAAGATGATGTAATATCCCTAAGACCCCCGCGTGATTCTGTATTCATCCCCATGTGTAACAAAAGGTATATAAGCAAACCCAAAAATAAAGAAATCGGATCAGTTTCCGGAAAGACTGATTCCACCATGTCGCTTCTTTCTTGCTCCCGTTTCTCTGGCTGAATTCCCATCTGGATTCAGCCTCCTTTTCTCCACTACACTATCTGCTACTACACTATCCGTTTCTAATCTCTATATCTGTAATTAAATATGTATTTTTCCAAAGACACCGACGCCGTCCCCACCTTCGAATTCCCTGGATCCACCGGGGCTGGACCCCGGCACCCAACCTCACTTTTTCTCTCCAGACTTAACAATCTAAATCATCTGAAGCTATTGGCACATCATAAGGCCTGCCCTGTAATAGTATGTCCCCCACCTTGGGAGATGTGACTGGTTACAAGTAGTGCTGAGTGCAGGGGCTTATCGGCTCACACTCGGCAAAGTTGAACTACAAAGGAATAGGGAAGAAATAGAAAAGAACCCAGGGTTTTTTTGGGGTCCAAGCAGACTGCTCCTCTTATTTACATCCCTGGAATGAAACCCATGCTTGTTTAATAGAACATTTCAGATAAGAGGGGTTGTGTTTGTATTTCTCTGTATCTTCAGAAACTGAATTGTCAATGAGGCAGTGAAATCAAGTGGATAGCTTGAACCTGTAGTGAAATAATTGGCCCAAGGGTGACTCCTGGCTATTCAACTAATAACTTGCTGTCCAATCATAATCAGTCACCCAGATTCTTTTTCTAAATGTTTTGTTTTGTATTGCAATATACTCAATTAACAATACTATGATAGTTTCAGGTAGACAGTATAGGGACTTAACCTAATGTACATTTGTATCCATTCTCACCCTAATTCTCCTCCCATCCAGACTGCTGCATAACATTGACCAGAGTGCCTTGTGCTATACACTTGCATATATACAATGCAATACATTGCATTAACATTATAGACTACTTTCGGTCAGTCAGTTCAGTCACTCAGTCCTGTCCAACTCTACAACCCCATGGATTGCAGCATGCGAGGCTTCCCTGGCCATCATCAACTCCCGGAGCTTGCACAAACTCATCCATTGAGTTGGTGGTGCCATCCATTTTATCCTCTGTCATCTCCTTCTCTTGCTTTCAATCTTTCCCAGCATCAGGGTCTTTCCAGTGAGTGAGTTCTTTGCATCAGGTGGCTAAAGTATTGAGTTTCAGCTTCAGCATCAGTCCTTCCAATGAATATTCAGGACTGATTTCCTTTAAGATTGACTGCTTGGATCTCCTTGCAGTCCAAGGGACTCTCAAGAGTCTTCTCTAACATCACAGTTCAAAAGCATCAATTCTTCAGCGCTCAGCTTTCTTTGTAGTCCAACTCTCACATCCATACATGACTACTGGAAAAAACATAGCTTTGACTAGACAGACCTTTGTTGGTAAAGTAATGTCTCTGCTTTTTAATATGCTGTCTAGGCTTGTCACAGCTTTTCTTCCAAGGAGCAAGTGTCTTTTAATTTCATGGCTGCAGTCACCATCTGAAGTGATTTTGGAGCCCAAGAAAATAAAGTCTGTCACTGTTTCCATTGTTTCCCTGTCTATCTGCCTAAAGTGATGGGACCAGTAGCCATGATCTTAGCTTTTTGAATATTAAGTTTTAAACTGCGGGGGGCGCTCCACAGAAAGAGAGAGGCAGTGGAACTTCCCTCAGCAAAGCCGAGGGGTCTGGAGGAGAGGTGAGCCTGCTGTCCACCAACCCAGCCCCTCGGCGAGCGAGAGACAATCAGATGCGACAGGGGTTCCGTCTGAGCAGTCCCGCTTTATTGCCACAAATTCTTGGTTTATATAGGCAAGCAAGAGGGTTCTGTGAGGGACCTCCCATAGTTGCACCAATCACGTTAAAGGTCAAATTAGAATATGCCATAGTTGCACCAATCACGTTAAAGGTCAAATTAGAATATGCCATAGTTGCACCAATCACGTTAAAGGTCAAGTCGTCATGCACTTCATTGTAACAGGAGTCTATGGTGATCACGCACTGTCCACGTGTACGGAAGTCAAGAGAGCCAATCAAAAACTTTAACATAGACCACGCCCCTATGTCTTCTGCCGGACGCCATCTTAGTTTCCAACCGCAAAAGCTAGCCCCTTTTTTCTTTTTAAGGTTTCCCACGTAGGGACCCACATCTCCCCCTTTTTTATTTTATTTAAGCCCTCGAGACATTTGTATTGATGTTCTGTAGAGCAAGGCGTAGAGCTGTAGGTGGCCAACCTCCAGCCTTGCCAGCCCCTCTAGCGGCTGTGCCTGTCTTAGGTTGCCCTCCTCTGAGGGTCTTACCCGTCATTGGCTATCCAGCCACCTCTTGGGGGCTAGGCGGAATCTCTCTAGATGATGGGTATCTAGAACTCTTATTTATCTGTCTCGGTTAATCTCTTGAAGGGCTAAATTAATCCAGGGGTTTTGTGGGTGCCTAGCGTGGGGCTCCTTTTCCATGACCTGGGCAAGCATAACTATTTTTTACTGTAAGTGCCTATTGCGGGCTGTGAGATTTTTTACCTTTAACATTACAACAAACAGAATAACAAAAACAAGCAAATAGAAGGCATTTTTAAACCAAGTAAATGGACTTTGTACCCAGTCCCATAGATCCATTGCTCCCTTTCTCACCTGTTAGAGTCTCATTTAATACTGGAAAAGCTGTCAGACAAAAGCTGGGGTATCTCACATCGCAGTCTATGCGTGCCAAGACACTCAACGTCTCGATCGCTCTGGCGTGGAGATCAAGCTGTTGTTGGAGTCCCATTATGGTGAATCTCAGGTGTTCGAGCTGGTTTGAAATCCTTGAGCAGAGACAGTGGACATGTTGTTTATAACCTCGATGGTCTGAGCTTGTTAAACTCTCAGCACGGATGCCGACACTGTTGTACCCTCATGGTTGATGGCCTTGTGTGTCGTTAAACCCAGACTTTAAAGATTCTAAAAACTGTTGCACAGCCATGGCAATGACGAAGGTCAGTAAGGAGAGGATAGGTAATCCGACGATCACCAGGAGCAGTGTCCACCAGGGTTGCCGCATTGATGATCTGAGAAAGAAAAAAAAGATCGCCTCAAGAACTTTTTGTTCTTGGGCTCAATATGTGAGTGTCTCTTTAATCTGTGTCACATTTTGAGATTTGACCTCTCTCTTGTGGTGTAAATTTAAGATTCCTTGCTGGCACCCATATAGGGCTGGGGTCCCCAATGGGGAATACGCATCCGAATCCTCTTCCCATTGTAAGGAGTGGATCGGGCCCCTTCCACTGGCCAGTGATGGGGTCTTTCCATCTCACTTGTATTTCAGGTTTTATTTCTTGGTTAGACCAATGTTTTTGAAAACATGGTATCAGTTCATTTTTTGAAAAATTTAAAATACTTAGAGTAAAAAGTGCCATTCCAAGTTGCTGGTGAGGGCTTATTCCCCCTTTTTGTTTTTGTAATTAAGCCTTTAAATTTTGATGGTGGTGCTCAATTATGGCTTGTCGCTGAGGGTTATGTGGGATTCCGGTGTTATGACGAATGTGCCATTGTTGGAAGAATTTCTGTAAGCTCTGGCTGATAAAGCAAGGGCCATTATCTGTTTTTATTTTATGGGGAAGGCCCAATGTCGCAAAACATTGTAAAAAATGGCTTTGAGCATGTTTTGCTTTTTCTCCTGTGTGGGCAGTAGCCCAACAGGCATGAGAGTAAGTGTCAATAGACACAAAAACATACTTAAGTTTTCCAAAAGGAGAATAATGGGTCACATCAGTTTGCCATAGCACATTGGGTTTTAGCCCTCGAGGGTTTACTCCTGGGGGCTGTAAAGGCAGTACTTGTAAATAAGGAAGACAGGATTTACAAGTATGTATAATTTTCTTTAATTCTCTAATAGGGATCTCTGGAAACCTTTTAGGTAGCCCTCTCCAATTTATATGAGTAAGATCGTGAAGATCATAGGCATCTTGTAAGTTATAAGTTTGGATTGTAAGGGAGTCCACTCTATCGGCCAGGGAATTTCCTACTGAAAGCAATCCAGGTAAATTTTGATGACCCCTAAGATGGTGTACATAAATGGGGTTAACCCATTCAAGTAACAGGGTATGGGCTTGTATCATAAGGGGAGTAATAGGATTGTTATCTAGCCGTATGTGAGAATTTAGCAATCCTGGAAGCAAATTTACTACATAAAGACTGTCAGAAAACAGATTCATGGGTTCAGGGACTTTTGTGAGCGCCATGACAACAGCAAATAATTCTTTAAACTGTGCAGACCCCTCACAAGGCCCAAAGTATTTTCGTATATACTCATCTGGCTGTTGTGATAGCTGTGGTAGCTGGAACACGACGACCGCTGCACCATTCTTTCCTCCATCAGAAAAAACATTGAAGGCATCTGGTATAGGCTTAAAGAGAAATAGTTGGGGCGCCCTCCAATCTAAGCGACCAAAAGAAGTAACCCATTTGTGTGGCCCATAATGACAGTCAAGGATGCCTAGGTACCCCTCCAGGGCTAAAGCTATTCTCCCATTGTTTCTTTGAATCCATTCAAAATCTGATAGTCTGTGTGGGGATAACAATCTTATCAGGTTCATGCGCATAGCATCGGACTGCGATATCTCTTCCCTTCTGTATTAAGTCAGCCATTTGATCTATACAGGTATAGACTCGGGGAGTTCCCCCCAAGGAGATGTGAACCCATTGTAGAGGCTTTCCCCCCTGGACCAAGGCTGCCGTAAGTAAGGACGGACTAGGCAAGACCCACAATTTTAAACTCTCTTCAGGAGTATACCTGGTAAGCTGGGCCCCATTGAGGGCCCTTTGAATGTCTTGAAAGATCTTTTTGTGGGAAGGTAGAAGTGTTATCTCATCATTGGGCTGTTTATCTTTTAATAGATCAAAGAGGGGCAAGAGTTGACCTGTCGAAACAGGGATCCAGGGTCATAGCCAATTGAGTTCTCCCAAGACCCGTTGTAGGCCAGTTGGGGAGTAGGAATCTTGGATGTATAGCTGGGATTTTTAGGGGGCTCACACCTTCTAGGGACAGCTGAGATCCCAGAATCTTAAAAGGCGGGACAACCTGGACTTTGTCAGAGGATATATGGAGTCTCCCTTTCGATAGACACTTTTGTAAAATTTTATATGCTTCTGTCAGCTGTTCAGCAGTAGGGGCACCCAAGATGATATCATCCATATAAACATACAATTTAATATATGTCAGACCTCTAACTGGCTGGAGAAGATCTTTTACATAATTTTGACAATAGGCAGGGCTGTTTGCTATTCCCTGTGGTAAAACTGTCCATTCAGAACGCTCATCAGGCCCCTCGAAGTTAGTAGAGGGTACCGAAAAAGCAAACTTTTCACAATCTTGGGATTGTAGAGGTATAGAAAAGAAACAGTCTTTAATATCTATTACCATAAGACATAGATTACTAGGAATAGCTGGTATCCAGGGTAACCCCCTTAGGGGTGTCCCTTGGATGATCATTCTCTCATTGATCTTTCTAAGATCTTGTAACATCCTCCATTTTCCTGAGGAATTTTCAATTACAAATATCGGGGTATTCCAAGGGCTAGTAGAAGGGCGGATATGTCCCAAATTTAGTTGTTCAGAGATGATTTCTTTAAGGGCTTGTAACTTCGTGGATGGAAGAGACCACTGCTCCACCCATATTGGGGGTCCAGGTTTCCATTGTATAGGAGGGACCTGGGGGCAGTGGCCCTTAGGATTGGGGGGGCACCTTCCATCGGGTTAGAGGCTCTTCTTTGTGAAGTTTATCAAATCCAGAATATGCCCTATAGTTTGGTATGGGAGAATTTTTATAATGTTGTTGATATTTTTCCTCATCGAGGTCATCATAAAGGCCCTTATAATTAGTGGTAATATATACATCTGCTTGTCCCAAAATATCCTGGCCAAGCAGATTTGCATTCAATCCAGAAGCCATCAGGGGCCGGACCTCTCCCGTAGAGCCATCAACATCTTTCCAGGGGACCCACTCAGCAGTCTCCTTAGATCGAGTGTTCCCCCCAATGCCCAATAATTGAGGCCCAGGGACCAATTTCCAACTGGGTGGGACCTCCTCTGCCCTGAGGATGGTCCGATCAGCTCCTGTGTCGATCAGACATCAAAATCTCTTTCCTCCTATGGTAATATCCATTTTAGGCCTTAATCCAGGCACAATAGGCACAGCCCAATTGGCTCTGGGGGGCTCTTTGGCCTTAGTGATCCCCATTAGCCTTATAGGGGGTCGGAGTGAGCCGTATCCAGGGAATGGTTTTTGAAGGAACTTTTCAATATGATCTGGTAAGAAATGAGGTCCCCCTTTGGGTGACGGGGCTGGGGGTTGCCCTTCATCTAGTTTAAAGGCTTGCCGTCGTTATCAAACTTAGATTTGCACTCTGCCCTCCAGTGATATCCCTTCCTATATCGCAGGCATGGAGTAGTGGGGGGTCTCCGACCAGTAGGTCTTCCCCCGTCTTGAGGGCACTCCTTCTTAAAGTGTCCCTCTTGTCCACAGCCAAAGCATCGACCCAATTTTGGGGGGGACTAGGGGTCCCTTAGATACGGTCCCCCCAGAGGCCGTCATAGTGGAGAGGGCCTTGGTCATCGCCTCAGTAAGAGCTTCAGTCTGGGCCTGAAGGGCAGTCGAAATAGAGCGGGTCTGATGGCTCTGTGTCCCCACGTCTTTGGTGGCTACAATCCATCGCTCCATAGAGGTCTTTCTGTCCTGCGCAAGCCAATTTATGGTCTGAGTTCATCCCTTCCCAGACTAATAGCTTAACAAATTGATCTCTCAGGGGCCCTGGAGGGAATTTTCTCTGAATACTCCTTTCCACCTGATCTATGAAGGTGGAGAGGTCTTCATTATTTTTTTGAGTGATGCCCGATATAGGGGGCTCACTGGGGCCCTCTGCAAGCTTTTTCCAGGCAGCCAGGCATATGGCCCGTACCTGATCTGTATAAGGAGCAGGAATGGTGGCCTGTTGAGGTCCCGTACTCCATTGATCTGCCGTCCCTGACAACATCCCAAAAGTCACCGGGATAGCAGGGTTGGCAGCTTGATTTCTTTCTGCCTGAGCATGACACTCTTCCTTGAAAAAGGCACACCATTTGATATAGGTGTTGCTGGGAAGCACTGCCTTACATAGCATCTTCCAGTCTTGGGTTGTACAAGGTTGATGAGCCAGGCCCTGGAGAATAGTTTCCGCCCACGGGGAGTTTGGGCCATCCTCTGCCACTGCCTTTTTGAGCTCTTTTAAATCATTGGCCTCCCAGGGGTACCAGGCTGCCAGCCTATTCCCCCCCGGGTTAACGTTTACAGGAAGGGCTTGAGTCGGGCCAATAAAGGGCAGCGAGGATCCCCAAGGGTTCTTGGGATAGGCTCTCCCCCTCCAAGGTGACCTCATTGTCTTTCCCACACAAGGTGCTCCTGAAACTTCCTCAAATGGGGGAGGCAGGGGGAGGCACAGGTCTCTCCCTTGGGCTCCTGGTCTCGAGGCATCAGAGGGGTCTCTATTCTCTTCCGCCCCTTTATTATCCCCGAAAGGCTCCCATGGCCCACTATTTGCTCTAGAGTCTTTATCCCCTACAGTCTCTTTTGCTATATTTTGGTCCGACATGACTCATTCCTCGTCTAACTTTTCCCGTTGCTTTTCTGATTTTGAATTGGGGATACCTGTATCAGTGACACACTCCGCGCTCTGTGAAAAGCAGAGCTTCAGGGCCAAAATGGTCAAACAGAACCCTAAGGGGGGCTCCTCACCATGTTGAACCTCTCGCTGCCTAGCAAGGGTTTGTACTCGATCCCAAGTGTCCCAAGAGAACAGATTAGCCGAAGCAACCCAGGGGGCTAACTGTACAATGGTCCTCCAGACGTTAATGGCCTGAGCATCAGAAATCTCAAGTTCCCTGCTTATGAGCATATATCTCAGTGCCCTGAGTGTGGGCTCATCAGATTTCCCAATATTATTTCCCATGCTGCTGAGAGTAGAAAGAAAAGCCACTGAGGACAACCACCAAAAATCCTACCGGGAGTGGTGGTGGCCAGAAAGTTGGGCTTGTGGTATGCTTTTGAAACTGTTTATGTGCCTGCGTCATTGCACGGAAGTTTTCTTGCTGGGGGCGGCCATCCTAGAGGTTTCTAGCCCATTCCGTGACCCCCCTTATCCTGTCACGGGAGTCTTCAAGTGGCAGGCACCCTAATGGCCTTTAAGTGCCTGACCCATGCCCACAAGGAGATTCTAGGCCACGTCCTCAGTTATGAAAGGTTAAAGGGGAGTTTCACCCAGTCGGGCTCTAGTTACTGAGGCTCACCTGTTGTGGGGCCTTCAAAGTCCGCCAGAGAGTGGCCCTGGCCAGGACTTATCAATTGCCTCCACAACCGCTCGCCTGTTCACTGAAACTCCAGAAAAAGGAATTAAGGACAGATCAGAAAAGAAGAAAAGAAAGAAAATAAGTCAGGAGAGTTTTTTGCCACTTCCCTCAAAGTAGAGGGGGGCCCACCTTGAAATCCAGATTACATCAGGCGATACTCCTCTAAAGGGGAGCTCCATGCTGCAACCAGCCTAGGGTCCTTCGTCGCTTCTTCTTTCAGAGCCGCACGGTGACACCACCTCCGTCCATCCACTTCGTGCCCCATGTTGGGCCCCAGTTTCTGCGGGGGCCGCTCCACAGAAAGAGAGAGGCAGTGGAACTTCCCTCAGCAAAGCCGACGGGTCCCGAGGAGAGGTGAGCCTGCTGTCCACCAACCCAGCCCCTCGGCGAACGAGAGACAATCAGATGCGACAGGGGTTCCGTCTGAGCAGTCCCGCTTTATTGCCACAAACTCTTGGTTTATATAGGCAAGCAAGGGGGTTCTGCGAGGGACCTCCCATAGTTGCACCAATCACGTTAAAGGTCAAATTAGAATATGCACATAGTTGCACCAATCATGTTAAAGGTCAAGTCTTCATGCGCTTCATTGTAACAGGAGTCTATGGTGATCATGCACTGTCCACGTGTACGGAAGTCAAGAGAGCCAATCAAAAACTTCAACATAGACCACGCCCCTATCTCTTCTGCCAGACGCCATCTTAGTTTCCAACCGCAAAAGCTAGCCCCCTTTTTTTTTCTTTTTAAGGTTTCCCACGTAGGCCCCCACATTAAGCCAACTTTTTCACTGTCCACTTTCACTTTCATCAAGAAGTTCTTTAGCTCTTCTTCACTTCTTGCCATAAGAGTGGTGTCATCTGTGTATTTGAGGTTACTGATATTTGTCCCAGCCATTTTGATTTCAGCTTGTGCTTCATCCAGCCTGGCATTTTGCATGATGTGCTCTACATATAAGTTAAATAAGCAGGGTGACAATATACAGCCCTTGACGTGCTCCTTTCTCAATTTGGAACCAGGCTGTTGTTCCATGTTCAGGTCTAACTGTTGCTTCTTGACCTGCACACAGATTTCTCAGGAGGCAGGGAAGGTGGTCTGGTATCTCCATCTCTTTCAGAATTTTCCACAGTTTATTGTGATCCACACAGTCAAAAGGCTTGGCATAGTCAATAAAGCAGAAGTAAGTGTTATTCTGGAACTCTCTTGCTTTTTGATGATCCAATGGATGTTGGCAATTGGATCTCTGGTTCCTCTGCCTTTTCTAAAACCATCTTGAACATCTGGAAGTTCACAGTTCATGTACCATTGAAGCCTGGCTTGGAGAATTTTGAGTATTACTTTGCTAGCGTGTGAGATGAGTGCAACTGTGCAGTAGTTTGAACATTCTTTGGCATTGCCTTTCTTTGGGATTGGAATGAAAACTGTCCTTTTCCAGTCCTGTGGCCACTGTCAATTTTTCCAAATTTGCTGGCATATTGAGTGCAGCACTTTGACAGCATCATCTTTCAGGATTTGAAATAGCTCAACTGGAATTCCGTCACCTCCACTAGCTTTGTTCATAGTGATGCTTCCTAAGGCCCACTTGACTTCACATTCCAGGATGTCTGCCTCTAGATGACTGATCACACCATTGAGCTTATCTTGGTCATGAAGATCTTTTTTGTATAGTTCTTCTCTGTATTCTTGCCACCTCTTCTTCATATCTTCTGCTTCTGTTAGATCCATACCATTTCTGTCCTTTATCAAGCCCATCTTTGCATGAAATGTTCCCTTGGTATCTCTAATGTTCTTGAAGAGATCTCTATAGTCTTTCCCATCCTATTGTTGTCCTCTATTTCTTTGCATTGATCACTAAGGAAGGTTTTCTTATCTCTCCTTGATATTCTTTGGAACTCTGCATTCATATGGGTATATCTTTCCTGTTCTCCTTTGCCTTTAGCTTCTCTTATTTTCTCAACTATTTGTAAGGTCTCCTCAGACAACCATTTTGCCCTTTTTCATTTCTTTTTCTTGGGGATGGTCTTGATCACTGCTTCCTGTACAGTGTCATGAACCTCTGTCTATAATTCTTCAGGCACTCTGCCTATCAGATCTTATCCCTGGAAATTTGTCACTTCCACTGTATAATTGTAAGGGATTCGATTTAGGTCATACCTGAGTGGTCTAGTGGTTTTCCCTATTTTCTTCCATTTAAGTCTGAATTTAAGCCACAGTCAGCTCCCAGTCTTATTTTTGCTGACTGTATAGAGCTTCTCCATCTTTGGCTGCAAAGAATATGATCAATCTGATTTCGATATTGACCATCTGGTGATGTCCATGTGTAGAGTCTTCTCTTGTGTTGTTGGAAGAGGGTGTTTGCTATGACCAGTGCATTCTCTTGGGAAAATTTTGTTAGCCTTTGCCCTCTTCATTTTGTACTCCAAGCCAAATTTGCCTGTTACTCCAGGTATCTCTTGACTTCCTACTTTCACATTCCAGTCTCCCATGATGAAAAGGACATCTTTTTTGGGTGTTAGTTCTAGAAAGTCTTGTATTCAGACCTTAGTGGTTTTGTACTCAGACCTTCAGCATTAGTGTTTGGGACATAGACTTGGATTACTGTGATATTGAATGGCTTGCCTTGAGAATGAACAGAGATCATTCTGTCATTTTTGAGATTTCACCCAAACACTGCATTTCGGACTCTTTTGTTTACTCTGAGGGCTACTCCATTTCTCCTAAGGGATTCTTGCCCACAGTAGTAGATGTAATGGTCATCTGAATTAGATTCACATTACTTTGCCGACTAAGGTCCGTCTAGTCAAGGCTATGGTTTTTCCAGTGGTCATGTATGGATGTGAGAGTTGGACTGTGAAGAAAGCTGAGTGCCAAAGAATTGATGCTTTTGAACTGTGGTGTTGGAGAAGACTCTTGAGAGTCCCTTGGACTGCAAGGAGATCCAACCAGTCCATTCTGAAGGAGATCAACCCTGGGTGTTCTTTGGAAGGACTGATGCTAAAGCTGAAACTCCAGTACTTTGGCCACCTCATGCGAAAGTTGAGTCATTGGAAAAGACTCTGATGCTGGGAGGGATTGGGGGCAGGAGGAGAAGGAGACGACCGAGGATGAGATGGCTGGATGGCGTCACGGACTCGATGGACGTGAGTCTGAGTGAACTCCGGGAGTTGGTGATGGACAGGGAGGCCTCGTGTGCTGCAATTCATGGGGTCACAAAGAGTCGGACACGACTGAGTGACTGAACTGAACTAATCCAGTCCATTTTAGTTCACTGGTTCCTCAAATGTTAATGTTCACTCTTGCCATCTCCTGTTCGACCACTTCCAATTTGCCTTGATTCATAGACCTGACATTCCAGGTTCCTATGCAATATTGTTCTTTATAGCATCACACTTTACTTCCATCACCAGTCATATCCACAACTGGTCATTGTTTTTACTTTGGCTCTGTCTCTTCTTTCTGGAGTTATTTCTCCACTCTTCTCTAGTAGCAATATTGGGCACCTACCAACTGGGGGAGTTCAGCTTTCAGTGTCATATCTTTTTGCCTTTTCACACTGTTCATGGAGTTCTCAAGGGATGAATACTGAAGCGGTTTGTCATTCCCTTCTCCAGTGGACCACATTTCATCAGAACTCTCCACCATGACCCAACCACCTTGGATGGCCCTACATGCCATGGCTCATAGTTTCACTGAGTTAGACAAAGCTGTGGTCCATGTGATCAGTTTGATTAGTTTTCTGTGATTGTGGTTTTCATTCTGTCTGTCCTCTGAAGGATAAAGATATGAAGCTTATGGAAGCTTCCTGATGGGAAAACTGACTGTGGGGGAAAACTGGATCTTGTTCTGATGGGTCTGAATTTAGTAATAAGGAGTTCATGGTCTGAGCCACAGTCAGCTCCTGGTCTTGTTTTTGTTGACTGTATAGAGCTTCTCCATCTTTTGCTGCAGAGAGTATAATCAATCTGATTTCGATGTTGACCATCTGGTGATGTCCATGTGTAGAGTCTTCTCTTGTGTTGTTGGAAGAGGGTGTTTGCTATGACCAGTGCATTATCTTGGCAAAACTCTATTAGTCTTTGCCCTGCTTCTTTCCATATTCCAAGGCCAAATTTGCCTGTTACTCCAGGTGTTTCTTGACTTACTACTTTTGCATTCCAGTCCCCTATAATGAAAAGGACATCTCTTTTGGGTGTAAGTTCTAATAGGTCTTGTAGGTCTTCATAGAAACATTCAACTTCAGCTTCTTCAGCATTACTGGTTGGGGCATAGACTTGGATTACTGCGAACAGAGATAATTCTGTCATTTTTGAGATTGCATCCAAGTACTGCATTTCAGACTCTTTTGTTGACCATGATGGCTACTCCATTTCTTCTGAGGGATTCCTGCCCGCAATAGTAGATATAATGGTCATCTGAGTTAAATTCACCCATTCCAGTCCATTTTAGTTCACTGGTTCCTAGAATGTCAACGTTCACTCTTGCCATCTCCTGTTTGACCACTTCCAATTTGCCTTGATTCATAGACCTGACATTCCAGGTTCCTATGCAATATTGCTCTTTTCAGCATCAGACCTTGCTTCTATCACCAGTCACATCCACAGCTGGGTATTGTTTTTGCTTTGGCTCCATCCCTTCATTCTTTCTGGATTTGTTTCTCCACTGACCTGACCTGGGGAGTACCTCTTTCAGTATCCTATCATTTTGCCTTTTCATATTGTTCATGGGATTCTCATGGCAAGAATACTGAAGTGGTTTGCCATTCCCTTCTCCAGTGGACCACATTCTGTCAGACCTCTCTACCATGACCCGCCCATCTTGGGTGGCCCCATGGGCATGGCTTAGTTTCATTGAGTTAGACAAGGCTGTGGTCCTTGTGTGATTAGATTGACTAGATTTCTGTGAGTATGGTTTCAGTGTGTCTGCCCTTGGATGCCCTCTTGCAACACCTACCATTTTACTTGGGTTTCTCTTACCTTGGGTGTGGGGTATCTCTTCAGGGCTGCTCCAGCAAAGCACAGCCACTGCTCCTTACCTTGGATGAGGGATATCTCCTCCCGCCGCCCTTCCTGACCTTCAGCGTGGGATGGCTCCTTTAGGCTCTCCTGTGCCTGGGCAGCCACCACTCCTTGGGCGTGGGGTTGCTCCTTCTGGCTGCCCCCCCTGGCCTCAGGTGCCGCCCCTGGCCTCAGACGAGGGTAGCTCCTCTTGGCCGCCGCCCCTGACCTCGGACGCGGGGTAGCTTCTCTCAGCTGTTACTGCACCGTCACAGCCTGGCACTCTAGGCCGCTGTCCCTGACCTCGGACGTGGGGTAGCTCTCGGCCGCGTTTAGTGCGCCAGGTGCCGCCGCCACCACCACCTGCGCTTATTACCAAATTCAGACTTAAATTGAAGAAAGCAGGGAAAACCGCTAGACCATTCAGGTATGACCTAAATCAAATCCCTTATGATTATTACAGTGGAAGTGAGAAATAGATTCAAGGGCCTAGATCTGATAGATACAGTGCCTGATGAACTATGGAATGAGGTTCATGACATTGTACAGGAGACAGGGATCAAGACCATCCGCATGGAAAAGAAATGCAAAAAAGCAAAATGGCTGTCTGGGGAAGCCTTACAAATAGCTGTGAAAAGAAGAGAAGCGAAAAGCAATGGAGAAAAGGAAAGATATAAGCATCTAAATGCAGAGTTCCCAAGAATATCAAGAAGAGATGAGAAAGCCTTCTTCAGTGATCAATGCAAAGAAATAGAGGAAAACAACAGAATGGGAAAGACTAGAGATCTCTTCAACAAAATTAGAGATATCAAGGGAACATTTCATGCAAAGATGGGCTCGATAAAGGACAGAGATGGTATGGACCTAACAGAAGCAAAAGATATTAAGAAGAGATGGCAAGAATACACAGGAGAACTGTACAAAAAGGATCTTCACCACCCGGATAATTACGATGGTGTGATCACTCATCTAGAACCAGACATCTTGGAATGTGAAGTCAAGTGGGCCTTAGGAAGCATCACTACGAACAAAGCTAGTGGAGGTGACAGAATTCCAGTAGAGCTATTTCAAATCCTGAAAGATGATGCTGTCAAAGTGCTGCACTCAATATGCCAGCAAATTTGGAAAACTCAGCAGTGGCCACAGGACTGGAAAATGTCAGTTTTCATTCCAATTCCAAAGAAAGGCAATGCCAAAGAATGCTCAAAGTACTGCACAATTGCACTCATCTCACATGCTAGTAAAGTAATGCTGAAAATTCTCCAAGCTAGGCTTCAGCAATATGTGAACTGTGAACTTCCAGATGTTCAAGCTGGTTTTAGAAAAGGCAGAGGAACCAGAGATCAAATTGCCAACATCCGCTGGATCATGGAAAAAGCAAGAGAGTTCCAGAAAAACATCAATTTCTGCTTTATTGACTATGCCAAAGCCTTTGACTGTTTGGATCACAAGAAACTGTGGAAAATTCTGAAAGAGATAGGAATACCAGGCCACCTGACCTGCCTCTTGAGAAATCTGTATGCAGGTCAGGAAGCAACAGTTAGAACTGGACATGGAACAACAGACTGGTTCCAAATAGGAAAAGGAGTACGTCAATGCTGTATATTGTCACCCTGCTTATTTAACTTATTTGCAGAGTACATCATGAGAAACACTGGACTGGAAGAAACACAAGCTGGAATCAAGATTGCCGGGAGAAATATCAATAAACTCAGATATGCAGATGACACCAACCTTATGGCAGAAAGTGAAGAGGAACTAAAAAGCTTCTTGATGAAAGTGAAAGAGGAGAGTGAAAAAGTTGGCTTAAAGCTCAACATTCAGAAAACGAAGATCATGGCATCCGGTCCCATCACTTCATGGGAAATAGATGGGGAAACAGTGGAAACAGTGTCAGACTTTATTTTGGGGGGCTCCAAAATCACTGCAGATGGTGACTACAGCCATGAAATTAAAAGACACTTACTCCTTGGAAGAAAAGTTATGACCAACCTAGATAGCATATTAAAAAGCAGAGACATTACTTTGTCAACAAAGGTCCGTCTAGTCAAGGCTATGGTTTTTCCTGTGGTCATGAGTGGATGTGAGAGTTGGACTGTGAAGAGGCTGAGCACCGAAGAATTGATGCTTTTGAACTGTGGTGTTGGAGAAGACTCTTGAGAGTCCCTTGGACTGCAAGGAGATCCAACCAGTCCATTCTGAAGGAGATCAACCCTGGGATTTCTTTGGAAGGAATGATGCTAAAGCTGAAACTCCAGTACTTTGGCCACCTCCTGTGAAGAGTTGACTCATTGGAAAAGACTCTGATGCTGGGAGGGATTGGGGGCAGGAGGAGAAGGGGATGACAGAGGATGAGATGGCTGGATGGCATCACTGACTCGATGGACACGAGTCTGAGTGAACTCCGGGAGTTGGTGATGGACAGGGAGGCCTGGCATGCTGCTATTCATGGGGTTGCAAAGAGTTGGACACGACTGAGCGACTGAACTGAACTGAACTTCTGATGGGTGGGGCCACACTCAGTAAATCTTTAATCCAATTTTCTGTTGTTGTGCCCTCCCTGTTATTTGACCTGACTCCAAACTATGGCGGGAGTAATGAAAATAATGGTGACCTCCTTCAAAAGACGTTTTGCAGGCACTGTTGTATTCAGTGCCCTGACCCTGCAGCATGCTACTGTCAACCCACACCTCTGCTGGAAACACTTCTACACTCACAGGCAAGTCTGCATCAGTCTCTTGTGGGGTCACTGCTCCTTTCTTCTGGGTTCTGGTGCACACAAGGCTTGTTTGTGCCTTCCAAGAGTCCATTTACCCAGTCCTGTGGAAGTTCTGTAATCAAATCCCTCTGGCCTCCAAAGTCAAATTCCCTGGGGATTCTCTGTCCTTTTGCCAGATCCCCAGGTTGGGAAATCTGTTGTGGGTCCTAGAACTTAACAGTGTGAGAATTTATTTGGCATAATTGTTCTGCAGTTTGTGGTTTGTCTGCTCAGTGGCTCTATGGTGGAGTTAAGAGTAGTATTCATTCTTCCAACCTGAGAATATGGTATATCTTTCCTTATGTGAAGAACCAGAGATCCAATTGCTAGCATTCATTGGATCATAGAGAAAGCAAGGAAATTCCAGAAAAACATCTACTTCTGTTTCATTGACTAGCCTAAAGCCATTGACTGTGTGGATCACAATAAACTGTGGGAAATTCTTAAAGGGATGGGAATACCATAACAACTTTGTCTTCTGAGAAACCTGTATGTGTCTACAGAAGCAACAGTTAGAACAGAACATGGAACAACAGACTGATTCCAAATTGGGAAAGGAGTACATCAAGGCTGTATATTGTCACCCTGCTTATTTAACTTGTATACAGAGTACATCATGTGAAATGCCCGGCTGGATGAATCACAAGATGGAATCAAGATTGTTGCTAGAAATATCAACAACCTCAGATATGCAGATAATAGCACTCTAACAGCAGAAAGTGAAGAGGAAATAAAGAGCCTCTTGATGAGGGTAAAAGAGGAGAGTGAAAAAGCTGACTTGAAAGTCTAAATTCAAAAAACTAAGATCATGACATCTGATCCCACCACTTCATGGCAAACACAATGAGAGAAAAGTGGAAGCAGTGATAGATTTTATTTTCTTGGGCTCCAAACTCACCATGGCTGGTGACAGCAACCATGAAATTAAAATATGCTCCTTGGAAGAAAAGACAGCATATTAAAAGCCAAAAGCATCATTTTGCTGACAAAGATCTGTATAGTCAAAGCTGTGACTTTTCCAGTAGTCATGCACAGATGTGAGAGTTGGACCATAAAGAAGGCTGAGCACTGAAGAACTGATGCTTTGAATTGTGGTGCCGGAGAAGACTCTTGAGAGTCCCTTGGACTGCAAGGAGATCAAAGCTGTCAATCCTTAAGGAAATCAACTCCGAATATTCATTAAAAGGACTGATGCTGAAGCTGAAACTCCAGTCCTAGATCCTGATGCTGGGAAAGATTGAAGGCAAAAGAAGGAGGCAGCAGAAGATGAGGTAGTTAGCATCACTGACTCAATGGACATGAATTTGAGCAAAATCTGGGAGATAGTGAAGGACAGGGGAGCTTGGCATACTGCAGTCCATGGGTTTGCAAAGAATTGGACACAAATTAGCAACTCAATGACATGTGCCTTCTTTGGTTTCTTTCAACAGCATCTTATAGTTTTCAGAGTACATGTCTTATATTTCCTTAAGAATGTTGATTTTTTGGTATTGTATTTTTTCTGATGTGATGGTAAATGGGATGGTTTCTTTCATTTTTCTTTCTGATCTTTTGTTGTTGTATAGAAATGTAACAGATCTCTATGTATTAATTTTATATCCTGCAACTTTACAAATCCATTGATGAGTTCTATTAGTTTTCTGGTGGCATTTTTTTGTTTGTTTGTTTGTTTGTTGTTTTTTCACTTTAATGAAGAGAATTTATTACAGTGAGTTCATTAAAGAGTTATTGAATGATAAAGTGCAAACAAAACAAAGCAGTAATATGTCAATCATAAGTGATGAAAGAAGCTAGTACACCAAAGGCTTGAGGAGTATAAATGGAACAGCTGAGCATTTAGAGCAAAGAGAATTTTACTGACCAGTATTGAGTCAGATGGACTACACACGGACATCACCAGACAGTCAACACCGAAATCAGATTGATTATATTCTTTGCAGCCAAAGATGGAGAAGCTCTATACAGTCAACAAAAACAAGACCAGGAGCTGACTGTGGCTTAGACCATGAACTCCTTATTGCCAAATTCAGACTGAAACTGAAGAAAGTAGGGGAAACCACTAGACAATTCAGGTATAACCTAAATCAAATCCCTTATGATTATACAGCGGGAGTGAGAAATAGATTTAAGGGACTAGATCTGATAGATAGAGTGCCTGATGAACTATGGACGGAGGTTCGTGACATTGTACAGGAAACAGGGATCAAGATCATCCCCATGGAAAAGAAATGCAAAAAAGCAAAATGGCTGTCTGGGGAGGCCTTACAAATAGCTGTGAAAAGAAGAGACGTGAAGGCAGAGGAGAAAGCGAAAGGTATACCCATTTAAATGCAGAGTTCCAAAGAATAGCAAGGAGAGATTTTTTTTTTAAAAAGCCTTCTTCAGTGATTAGTAAAAAGAAATAGAGGAAACAATAGAATGGGAAAGACTAGAGATCTCTTCAAGAAAACTAGAAATACCAAAGGAACATTTCATGCATAATGGGCTCAATAAAGGACAGAAATGTTATGGACCTAACAGAAGAAGATATTAAGAAGGGGCAAGAATACACAGAAAAACTATAAAAGATCTTCACAACCCAGATAATAACAATGGTATAATCTCTCACCTAGAGCCAGACATCCTGGAATGTGAAGTCAAGTGGGCCTTAGGAAGCATCACTATGAACAAAGTTAGTGGAGGTGATGGAATTCCAGCGGAGCTATTTCAAATCCTGAAAGATGATGCTGTCAAAGTGCTGCACTCAATATGCCAGCAAACTTGGAAAACAGCAGTGGCCACAGGACTGGAAAATGTCAGTTTTCATTCCAATTCCAAAGAAAGGCAATGCCAAAGAATGCTCAAACTACCGCACAACTGCACTCATCTCACACGCTAGCAAAGTAATGCTCAAAATTCTCCAAGCCAGGCTTCAGCAATACATGAACCGTGAACTTCCAGATGTTCAAGCTGGTTTTAGAAAAGGCAGAGGAACCAGAGATCAAATTGCCAACATCCGCTGGATCATCGAAAGAGAGTTCCAGAAAAACATCAATTTTATTTTATTGACTATGCCAAAGCCTTTGACTGTGTGGATCACAAGAAACTGTGGAAAATTCTGAAAGAGATGGGAATACCAGACCACCTGACCTGCCTCTTGAGAAACCTATATGCAGGTCAGGAAGCAACAGTTAGAACTGGACATGGAACAACAGACTGGTTCCAAATAGGAAAAGGAGTACATCAAGGCTGTATGGGAGAAGGCAGTGGCAACCCACTCCAATACCCTTGCCTGGAAAATCCCATGGGCGGAGAAGCCTGGTAGGCTGCAGTCCATGGGGTCGCCAGGAGTTGGACACGACTAAGCGACTTCACTTTCACTTTTCACTTTCATGCATTGGAGAAGGAAATGGTAACCCACTCCAGTGTTCCTGCCTGGAGAATCCCAGGGACGGGGCAGCCTGGTGGGCTGCCATCTATGGGGTCGCACAGAGTCGGACACGACTGAAGCAACATAGCAGCAGCAGCAGCACCCTGCTTATTTAAATTATATGCAGAGTACATCATGAGAAACGCTGGGCTGGAAGAAGCACAAGCTGGAATCAAGATTGCCAGGAGAAATATCAATAACCTCATATATGCAGATGACACCAACCTTATGGCAGAAAGTGAAGAGGAACTAAAAAGCCTCTTGATGAAAGTGAAAGTGGAGAGTGAAAAAGTTGGCTTAAAGCTCAACATTCAGAAAACGAAGATCATGGCATCCGGTCCCATCACTTCATGGGAAATAGATGGGGAAACAGTGGAAACAGTGTCAGACTTTATTTTGGGGGGCTCCAAAACACTGCAGATGGTGACTGCAGCCATGAAATTAAAAGACGCTTACTCCTTGGAAGAAAAGTTATCACCAACCTAGATAGCATATCGAAAAGCAGAGACATTACTTTGCCAACAAAGGTCCATCTAGTCAAGGCTATGGTTTTTCCAGTGGTCACGTGTGGATGTTAGAGTTGGACTGTGAAGAAGGCTGAGCACCGAAGAATTGATGCTTTTGAACTGTGGTGTTGGAGAAGGCTCTTGAGAGTCCTTTGGAGTGCAGAGAGATCTTACCAGTCCATTCTGAAGATCAACCCTGGGATTTCTTTGGAAGGAATGATGCTAAAGCTGAAACTCCAGTACTTTGGCCACCTCCTGCAAAGAGTTGACTCATTGGAAAAGACTCTGATGCTGGGAGGGATTGGGGGCAGGAGGAGAAGGGGATGACAGAGGATGAGATGGCTGGATGGCATCACGGACTCAATGGACGTGAGTCTGAGTGAACTCCGGGAGTTGGTGATGGACAGGGAGGCCTGGCATGCTGCTATTCATGGGGTTGCAAAGAGTTGGACACGACTGAGTGACTGAACTGAACTGAATTGAGTCAGATGAGTACTGAGTAAGAGGAACAGAAGGCAGAATATAGAGCAGTGATTTCACCCCAAAAGCAAAGTATACAAGTGTGAGTTTGGATCAGAAATAATATTTTAATAAGCCAAGCTCTATAGTGAGGAGAGACTATATGTGAGGAATCATTATCAGAAATAATGGGGAAAACAAGTTGCCTATAGCTACAGTAGGCTTTTCATATCTTTACACTTCTGATCTCTTTAGGTTCTTTGGCATTTATCCTTAATCATTTAGGGATCATGGCATACACACAGGTCATTTTTTAATGAAAGATCTGACTTAGATCAGAAGTTCTCAACCTTGCACACATCAGAACCAGCCTAAGTACTTTTAAAATCCTCATGCTGAGAATATATCCAAGTCTAATTAAATTGGAATCTTTGGTGGTGAGACTCAGTGGTCTATAAACTTTTTAAATTAATTAATTAATTTTAATTGGAGGCTGATTACTTTACAATATTGTAGTGGTTTTTACCATACATTGACATGAATCAGCCATGGGTGTATATGTGTGGGTGTATATGTGTCCCCCATCCTGTACCCCCCTCCCACCTCCCTCCCCATCCCATCCCTAAGGGTTGTCCCAGTGCACTGGCTTTGAGTGCCCTGGTTCATGCATCGACCTTGGACTGGTCATCTGTTTCACATATGGTAATAGACATGTTTCAATGCTGTTCTCTCAAATCATCCCACCCTCACCTTCTCCCACAGAGTACAAAAGTCTGTTCTTTATATCTGTGTCTTTTTTGCTATCTCACATATAGGGTCATCATTACCATCTTTCTAAATTCCATATATATGTGCTAATATACTATATTGGTGTTTTTCTTTCTGACTTACTTCACTCTGTATAATAGGCTCCAGTTTCATCCTCTGGTGGCCTCTTTAGGATTTCCTATGTACAATATTGTTTTTTGTACTTTGTGATGTGCAAGTCTTTCATTTCCATTATGAAATTGATTCCTAGGTATTTTATACTTAGCTAGTATGTAGCTATTATAAGTGAAGTTGCTAGCTTAATTTCTTTTTTGGATTCATTGTCACTAGTATGTAGGGAAAAAAACTGATTTTTGTGTGTTGATTTTGTATCTCAAAACTTTGCTGAATTTACTTACTAGATTTACCAGTTTTTAATGTTGGAATCTTTAGAACTGCTACATGGAAACCATGTCACAGACAAACAAGATCATTTCACTTCTTTTCAATTTGAATACCTTTTATACATATTATTTAATTAATCATTTTTCTCTGAACTTCCAGTATTGTGTTGACTAGAAGTGGCAAAAGTGGGCATGTCTTGTTCCTGATTTTAGGGGAAAAGCTTTCAGAATTTCACCATCAATGACGGTGTTAATGTGGGTTTTTCATATACAACTTCATTTATTGGGCAATTTTCCATCTGTTCCTAGTTTATTGATTTCTTATCACAAAAAACGTTAACTTTTGTTAAGTGCTTTTTCAGCATCAATATTTTTTCTCTTTATTCTATTAAAGTGGCAAAATATATGGTTTGATTTTCATATTGCTATTTAGTTGCCATGTCATGCCCGATTCTTTGTGACCCCATGGACTGCAAAACACCAGTGCGTATATTTTCATATGCTGAACCATTTTTATATTCCAGCAATATATCTCAGTTTGTCCTGGTGCATAATTCTTTTAATATGTTATTGAATTGGATTTTCTAACGTTTTATTGAGGATTGCTGCATCAACAGTCATGTGAGTTATTGGTCTGTGTCCATTCTTCTATCAATAGAGATTTAGATTACTTCCATGTCTTGGCTATTGTGGATAATGCTACTATGAACTCTGGAGTGCATATATCCCTTTGGATCATGTTTTTCTGCAGATTTATGCCCAGAAGTGGATCATATGATAGCTCTATTTTTAGTTTTTCAAGGAACTTTCACACTATTCTCCACAGTGACTGTACCAATTTACATTCCCACCAGCAGTATAGGAGGGTTCCCTTCTCTCCACAGCCTCTCCAGCATTTATTGTTCGTGGATTTTTTGATGATAGCCCTTCTAACTAGTATGAGGTGATATTTCGTTGTAGTTTTGATTTGCATTTCTCTAACATTTAGCAATGTTGAGCCGCCTTTTATGTGCTTTTTGGTCATCTGTATGTCTTCTTTGGAGAAATGTCTATTTAGGTTTTTTCTCCATTTTTTGTTTGGGTTTTTTGTTTGTTTGTTTTGGTTACTGAGCTGTATGATCTGTCTGTAAATTTGGGATTCTAATCCTTTATTGATCACATTATGCGCAATTATTTTCTTCCAAAATGTGGTTATCTTTTCTTTTTGTTTATTGTTTCTTTGCTGCACAAAAGCTTTTGAGGGTAATTATGTCTCATTTGTTTATCTTTGTTTTTACTTCTTGGAGATGGATGGAAAAAGATATTGCTGCTTTTAATTCAAGGAATGTTTTGTCTTTGTTTTGCTGTCTTTTATTGTGTCTGGTATTAAATTTACGTCTTTAAACTAGTTTGAGTTTATTTTTGTTTATGGTATTAGAGAATGTTCTAATTTCATTTTAACATGTAGCTATACTGTTTTCCCTGCACCATTTACTGAAGAGACTGTCTATCCTCCATCATACAGTCTTACTACATATATGTAATGGATCATTACTCATCCATTAAAAAGAATGAAATAATGCCATTTGAAGCAATACGAGTGGCCCAAGAAATTGTGAGTCAGAGAGAGAAAGGGAAATAAAAGATAACACTAAATGTAGGATAAAATATGAGACAAATGAACTTATTTACAAAACATAACCCTTATGTTTCTTTCAGACTTAGAGAATAAATTTATGGTTATGAGGGCAGAATGGTTAGGGAGAGGGATAGATAGGGAGCTTGGGACTGACATATACAGACTGTTGTGTCTAAAATGGATAACTAACAAAGAACTACTGTATAGCACATGAAAGTCTGCTCAATATTATGTAGCAGCCTAAATGAGAAAAGAATTTGAAAAAGAGAGATATTGGTCTGTATTTTCTTGTTATGCCTTTATGTCACTGTGATATCTGGATAATGCCAATAGATCTCTGAAAAGGTTGAGAAGTCCTCCCACCTCTTAAGACTTTTTTGAAGAGTTTGAAGAGGAAGACTGATAGTTTTCTTTAAAAATTTGGAAGCATTCACTAGCGAAGACCCGGAAAAGGCACTGGCACCCCACTCCAGTACTCTTGCCTGCAGCCTACCAGGCTCTGCCATCCACTGGGTCGTGAAGAGTCAGACACAACTGAGCGACTTCACTTTCACTTTTCACTTTCATGCATTGAAGAAGGAAATGGCAACCCACTGCAGTGTTCTTGCCTGGAGAATCCCAGGGACAGGGGAGCCTGGTGGGCTGCCGTCTATAAGGTTGCACAGAGTCGGACACGACTGAAATGACTTAGCAGCACTGCAGACAAGTAATTTTGGGCCTTTCTTTGTTGAGAGGTTTTTATTATTAACTGAATCTGATTGCTAGTTACAGGTCTACTCTAATTTTTTATTTCTTCATAATTCAGCTTCAGTATTGTGTCCTTACAAGAATTTGTCCAATTTATCTATGTTATCCAACTTCTTAAGTGTTTAATCATCCATAGAACTGTTTTAAAATCCCTTTTATTTCTTTGACATTATTAGTATGTTTTTTATTTCTGATTTTAATTATTTGAGTTGCCACTCTCTGATTTTTTTCCCTTAGGCAATCTAGCTAAATGTGCTTAATTCTGTTGATCTTTTTGAAGAACCGCTCTTGGCTTTGTTGATTTTCTCTGCTATACTATTCACATTTTACTTTTCTCTTCAATAATCTCCGCTATTTCCTTTCATTTGCAAACTTTCGGTTTGGAGTTTACTTTACTCTTCTTTCTCTAGTTTCTTGCGTGTAAAGTTCTTCAATGTCTGCATTTTCAGCCATAAATTTCCCATTAGGGCTGCTTTCTGTTCATCTCATATATATTCGTACTATGTGTTTATGTTTTCATTTGTCTCCAAGTGTTTTTTAATTTCCCTGGTGATTTCTTCCTTGACATGTTGATTTTTGAAGAACGTGTTGTTTGATTTCTATGTACCTATGACTATTTTATTTCCTCTTTTGTCATTGATCTAGTTTAATTTTACAAACAGTTTGGAGAGCATTTCTTTCAGTTTCAATAAGTTGCCTTGTCATTCTTCGTGTGTAACAATGACACGTATGTAGATTTTTCGCTATGGCAACTGGTTGGTGTAACTGTAGACACAAAATAGCCCCCTGACATAGGAGGAACATCAAACTTGCTGAGTGCTAGGATGTGAAGCTCACCTCCTCCCACAAATACAGCAAAAAACACATCTACATGTGGAATGATTCTCACAGAATGTCTACTGAATGCTGGCAGAGGATCTCAGACATCTGAAAGGGCAATAAAATCTCTTTGTATCTGGGTAAGGCAAAAGAGAAGAAAAAAGAAAGAAAGGAATCAGGATGGGACCTGTACACTTGGGAGGGAGCTATGAAAGAGGAAAGTTTCCTGTAACCTGGGAAGTAGCCCCAATGGCAAGGAGATCAGCTGGGATAGGGGGAACCTCAGAGCCTTGAAGGAGAGTGTAGCAACCCGTTTGCAGCAGCTAGAACATTGAGAGATACACACAGATGGTCAGTGCAACTGCCCTACACTTCCCAGCCTGTTTGTCTGCTGGTAAGGACAGGGGCAGGGTTTGAAACTCACCCCCACTTTGGAGCAGTTGTTTGGCCACTGTCATCCTGGACTCCAGGTGGAGTCATGAGCTGCTTCTCCTCCCATTGAGTGCTCGGGGGCACGCGTGAGCCACCACTGCCACCAAGAACTCCAAACTGGGTATCAGACACCACATGGGCACACCCCCATAAGGGAACAGTGGCCAGCTCATGCTGGGGAAAGAGGTGACAGGTATATGTACTAAAAACAGCCCTTGCACCAGAAATATTAAACCCACACAATCTACATGTGGCTGCTCCCATGTATAAACAGCCCTCCAAGACCACAGGGGAAAATTGTTTCTCCTAAACTTCCAGAATAAGAGACATGTAAGTAAAATGAAGAAGCAGAGGAAGCATGCCCAGTTAAAAGACCAAGAAAATTCACCTGAGAAAGAAAATAAAATAGACCTCTGTAGTCTAATAGACAATAATTTCAAAAAGGAGATAATGAAAATGCTGAAGAAAACAAGAGAGAACCCAATTAAAAAAAATAAGAAATGAAAAAGGAGACATAAGACCAGTATTACACAAGTATAAGAAAAAAATAAAGAAATATATGAACAGTTAAATTTGAACAAACTCAACAACTTAAAAGAAATAGAAGTTTCTAGAAAAATGCAGTCCGCAAGCTGCACGTTGTGGCCAAAGAGAGATAGAGAGACAGGTGTACCTACGTATGAAACAGAAACAGATTCATGGACACAGAGAACAGAGTTTGAGTTGTCAAGGTAGATGGGGTAGGGGTTAGGTAAGCTATTATTTAAGGAAAGGATAAAAAACAAGATCCTGCTATACAGCACAGAGAAGTATATTCAGTATCATGTGATAAAAATAATGGAAGAGAATATATTTAAAATATATATGTATAACTGAGTCACTTTCTATACTGCAAAACTAACAGCATCACAAATTGATACACTTAAATTAAAGCAAGTTATAAATCAAGTAAACAAAACATAGACCACCAAAGAGATCTATGTCCTAATAGTCACCAGTGAATGTTTTACTTTACATGGCAAAAAAATTTTGTAAAAGTGATTAAGAATCTTGCTATGGGAAGAATATTCTTGATTATCAATGTAAGCCTAATACAATCTTATAAGAAGGAGGCAGGAAAGCCAAAGTTAGAGGACAAGTGACAAGGGAAGTCCAGTTGAAGTCATAAGAAGATAGAAACCTTGAGAAAAAGAATGTGGATAGTCTCAAGAATTTGGAGAGGCAAGGATCAGAGCCTCTAGCTGAAATGTAGCCCAACTGACTCCTTGATTTTAGTCCAGTAATTCTGTTTTTGGCCCCTTCATATCCAGAATCATAAGATAATAAAACTGTCATTTTTAGTCACTAAATTTTCTATAATTTATTACATCTGCCTTAGGTAACTAATATATCATGACTGTGTCATCAGAAAAAATCCCAGGGAGTTGAAACAAAGTTTTACTTTCTTCATAAACTAAGTGTTCATTGTATGTTGGGAGCTCTGAACATCACTGTCACTCAAGTATCCAGGTTGTTGGAGCAATTCTATCATGAGTATGTGGATTTCTAGGGAGGAGAGATGCTGGCCCATAAAAGTACTTACAGTTTAATGAATAACATACAAAATACACGCATCACTTCTCCTCACAACTCGGTGATCTAAGAGGTCACGTGGTCCCACCTAACATGAAGGACAGAATGCAGCACTCCCTGAGGACACACAGTGAACACCCAGACACTTCCAGAGAGGGCTCAAGAACTCAGTCCCAGTCTCTGCCACATCACTGACCTCTGTGCCTCGGTTCCTCTCTTGTATTAGTGTCTTACATTACAGGCTCATTGTGCAAGCTACACGCAATGTACATGCCGTGTGCTGAGTTTAAGGCCCATTTATGGTACAGTCAGACAATGAAAGCTGTTGTTGACTGTTGATAAACATGTGAGAAAACCTACAGGATCACATGAGGATGAATAAATAACTGCTTTGTGTTTTCCTTCAGGAGCAGCAGGTGAGGGGCAGCTGCAGGTGATTCAACCTGAGAGGTCAGTGTCTGTTGCAGCAGGAGAGACAGCCACTCTGCACTGCACCGTGACCTCCCTGAGCCCTGTGGGGCCCATCAGTTGGTTCAGGGGAACTGGGCCAGGTCGGGAGTTAATCTACAGTCAAAAAGGAGGTGTCTCCCCCCGAGTAACAAGTGTTGCAGATAACACAAAGAGATACAACATGGACCTTTCCGTCCGCATCAGTAACGTCACCCCAGCAGACACTGGTGTCTACTACTGTGTGAAGTTCCAGAAAGGAGAACAGGGCGACGTGGAGTTTAAGTCTGGACCAGGCACTCATCTCACTGTGAGCGGTGAGTATGGCCTGGGTGTCCTCATTCCCTGGTCTCTGACAAGTCAACAAGAATGCCCTTCACTCTTTGAGCAAAAAAAGGAATCCAGTACAACAGTGATCTGGACATGATCTGATTTTACTCCCTTCTACAAATCAGAGTATTTGAGGCCATGACGGCTGTGCTATTTGCTCAGGGCCCCACAGCTGGTAAACGTGGGAAAAGTCTGGATCCTCCATCTACCTGGTTCCACAGTCATCTTTTCCATCACATTCAGTCCTTTGATTCCAGGGATAAGGGAAATGAAAGTCTGAGTGACTTGCTCCTTGACAGGCCAGGCCTCACTTCTTATCTCTGGAGAGTGCACCCTCAGTGTGGCTGAATCATCTCTTTATTCAGCACTTATTGAACACCTTCTGTGTGCCAGGCCCTGCCCTGGATGCTGTGGAAGCAGCAGTGAGCAAAGCAGGCAAGGGCTCTTCTCCCGTGAAGCTTATGTCTTCTTCCTCCCAAAGAGGAGAAAGCCATCCAGGGCAGGGAGGGGAGATGTGTTTCTTTATTTTCTATTCAGACTATCGCACTGACAAGAGATTCTAAGAGACACAGTTTCAGTGTTTATTCTGATGGCCCTGATTGGAGACTATGTCGAGAGATTGGGTGTTTCCAGAGGATCTGTTGAAAAAATTCTTCGGTCATTCACGCATTAACTCACATAATCACTGAAGTTTCCCAGCATCTCGGAATGTCCCTCCTCGGGGAACCAATTCTCCATGTGGGTGACTGAGGAGCTGGAGCAGCCCTATTGAGGCAGAAAAGGTGTTTATTTAGATTTTTTCTGACAAAGAACCTGAATCCTGGCCTCTCAGAACAGGATGGGTCTCTAGACACCATCCTCCCAAACCCCCATGTACAGATGGTGGCTGAGGCCAGGAGATGACAGCGGTCCAGACCACAGTCACATAGACAATGAGAGGATCCGTTAAGAACCCGAACTGATTCCAAGCCAGTCTCTTTCCTGCACAAGCATTGGAACTCCTTTCATGAAAGGGACTTGCACACGCAAGTGGCAGAATAAAAGTTCCTTGACTTAACCATGAAACAGGCTCTTTTCATTGCTTTCCCCAATGTTCAGAACGCCCCTCACATTCAGACCCTGAGCCTGAGGTGACTGGAAAACTCTCTGTACTTTCACCCGCATGATCCCAAATCCCTCATTCCATATCAGCACCTAGAGCTACCCTGTTTTTCAAAGCTACTTAACACTCAGCATATGGAGACAGCATCATTCATCTTACAGTCTCTTGTTGATGGACATTAAGTTGTTCCTAACGTTGGGCTACTGAAACAGTGCTGAAAGGATAACCTTTCCACGTGTCACTCTCCTCAGAGGAGAAATATCCACTGGAAATGGCACTGCTAGTTTAGACAGTATGTGGATTTTAATTTGTGTGACAGTATTGCCAAATTTCCCTTCTAGTCATGGTAGCAAATAAATCTCCCCAAACCTCCAGACATCAGCAGGGCAGGTGGCTTTATCATGATTTTGTAGATATTACTAAACTTCCCAGATGGTGGGTCCCCTGCTCAGTCTCAATACAGCTAGTAAGTGGCTCCCCCACCTCTCCGATCTGCTGGCTCCCAGGGCTGCTCATCCTCTTCCGCAGGCTTCTGGCCCAGATGATTCCCTGGATGAGAAAGGAGGGACGGGAGGGGAGGAGCAGCCTGTCAGATGGTGAATCCTCCTTAGGCATTTACTCATTATAAACGGTGTTCAGAAGGAAAGGTTGTCTGTTTTCCATTTTACAGATGAGGACCCTGAGGTTCAGAGAGGGGACTTGATTTGTGAACAGCTAGAGGAGCCAAGATTAAACCCTAAACACTCACAGTGTCATAGCCCTGCTCTCTGCACACTCCACTGTGCTTGTCAAAGTATGGAGAAAGCTCCAGCACCATCCTCTTGAAATCTTGCTTTGCCCTCTCCTTTAGAAATAAACACTTTAAAAAGTCCTGTAAGAGAGGCAAGTCGTTTTACAACCCAGATGAGATGGATCATTCAGTGTTGTGTGATGTGCTGAAATGTTCCGCAGTGACAGGGATCAACACTCTTAAAAGCATCAGGAGGTTTTCTCCCCATTGTTGTGATGCTGCCCATTCACTAGGCCTCCTGTGGAGCAGGTCTGGGAAGGGTGGTGTGGACAGAGTCCAGAGGGGCCACTGCGACCCCAGCAGCACTGAGAATGCCCATTCCTGGTTCTGCAGACTGAGGATGAGGAGAGGGAAGTGTTTCCTAGAGGGAGTGGGGCCCCGTGTGAGCAAGAGTTCCTAGTCTAGACTCAGGTATCAGGAGTCCATGTCTTCCCTTATGGTTTCAGGGTCCCCAGGCCTGGGCCCTCAGAGGCCTCTCTTCCCTGTAGTCTTTCGAAGTCATTGCTCTGTTAATGAACTTGAAGCATGATTCCGGTTCACTTTCATGGAAAGTGAAAGTGAAAGTCACTCAGTTGTGTCCAACTGTTGCGACCCCATGGACTGTCCAGGCCAGAATGCTGGAGTGGGTAGCCTTTCCCCTCTCCAGGTGATTTTTTCAACCCAGGTATGGAACCCAGGTCTCCCGCATTGCAGGTAGATTCTTTAACCAGCGAGCCACAGGTGAAGCACGGAGGTGACAGGAAATACTGGGACACGGTGGGGAATGAGAGGAGACAGTCTCTCCATTTCTCTCAGCGTCAGTTTTCTCTTTGTAGAATAGTGGTCCTCATGGTCTCCTTTCAAGAGAATTGAAAGTATTTGAGGTGCTCTGTCCAAATCACCGGCACAGACTAGGTTCTCCTAATTAAGGTGTTATTTCAAAGCTGAGACCCAGGTCCCTGTGCTTGTCCCCATTCCTCACCTGTAGAAAGAGGATAATCACAAAACCTTTGCAAGGTGTCCTGAGGGCACAGTGATCTGGTGACCGCACCACCCCTCAGAGGGAGATGATGCGTCCATCCCAGGAGGGCAGTGGGATCCTGGGAAAGTCTCAGTTTCCCTATCTGTGAAATAGTTGTAATTACATTACCTTTCAAGAATCTGTGATGACTGGAGAGGGTCTAGAAAGACCTGGGCTCGGGGCACTATGGTTGAGAGCCTGGGCCATACCCCTGCCTGGGCCCCCATCCCAGCTCTGCCCCGTCCCAGCTCTGGGACCTCTGATGAGTCCTTCACCACACTGCATCAGTGTCCTTGTCCCTCAGTGACAGCCCCATCCTAACAGAATAGCTGCAGGGGTTGAATGAGGGACGCATGTCAAGTGATTAGAGCAGAGCCTGGCATGTTTTCCACCAACATGAGCTCTGATGTTTCAAAACCAGAGGATGTTCTATGGGCCACTTTCGCTCTAAGACTAAGTACAACTAGGGTTGGTGTGGAACTAGGTGCCTTTCAACTTCAACCATTCATGGCATCACCTGGGAGATGGTGAAAAGTTACCCAGACCCTGGCACCACCCTAGAAATGCTGATTTGAGTGCACAGACTTGGCCTGAGTAGCTGAGTGTCTTAATTCCTGCAGAGGATGCTGGTGCCTAGTCAGGGCACAGGAGCCCAGAGCTACATGTTTTCTGGGGTCACCGAGGGAGAGCTGCAGTATTTCCCTGATAGACATGGACCCCTCTGGTGCCTGGATTGAAAGAACAGCTGTCCCAGGGGTGGGTGCTTCAGAATAGGCTATGATGTTGACAGATCTTAGGAGGCCCAAGAAAATCAGCCCAAGTGGAGTGGCAGGAACAAACCGAGCTCTCCTGATCTGAGAGGGTATTCTTCCCCACTCAGACCACCCTGTGCAGACCTGAGCTTCGTCCCTGGGGAAACCTTCCCAACTTTAAACACAGGAATCTAAACAGGTGCTGGAATCCCTGCAAACACTCTCTGCTCAGCCAGGAGCCCTCCTGCCTCAAACACCGGAGAGGATCTGATGAAATCTGTCCTCCTTCCTTTCAACTTGCTTGCTGATTCTGTAATGAGCTGATCTGCAGGAAAAGCGCCAGTGGTCTCTTGTGTGTTTTAAAAGCCTATTTCCCAAACTTACCTCTTGAGGGGATTATGTTTTATAAAGGGGTCAGATTCATAATTTGGTGTCCCTACTATTTCTTTTCATGTTGATTTTTGTAAGGCAGCTGTATGGAGCAAGACTTGAGACTCTCCTTGGTGCTTCTATTGTGCTTTTGTTTTGCTTTCTTTTGCCTAAAAATGTAGTTTCAGAACTAGAACTATCAGATCGTAGGATAACAATCACAGGTGTTACTAATTAAGCACCTACTATATGCCAGGCTCTCTATCTTACATACATCCCCACTCATCTTACAGATGGTGTTTGTACCCACTTTGTCCAGAAACAGTGAGGCTCCAGGATAAAAAACAGTGACACTAAAATCAGTATGTCCTCTGTACAGTGAGGTGAGCTCTGACCTTACCTTCTGGGTACCCTAGGCCAGCTGCATCCTTCCTGAGCCTCATCCCATGTATAGGGCCACTCTCAGGCCCCTCCTCAGGGCTGGTGGGAAGATAAGAGAGCTGAGGGTGGCCAAGAGTTCAGCCCATCTTTAAGCTCTGAACAACTCTGGATGAGTGGTATCTAATCACAGTACTTTAAGGGGCATCCATGATGCTGGTGTTGTTGGATTTGACATATTAAGGTAACTCTTAACTATGTCCTCAAATGTTTGAGTTTTAGGAAGAAAGTTAAATGTTTAGAAATGGAAATATTTGTTACATTTACTGTCTGACAACTTATAAGGGGATGTTGCGTAATAATGAACAATTAGAGACACCCATGGGCTCCATAAAGGGCAGAAATGGTATGGACCTAACAGAAGCAGAAGATATTAAGAAGAGGTGGCAAGAATACACATAAGAACTGTACAAAAAGGATCTTCACGACCAAGATAATCAGGATGGTGTGATCACTCATCTAGAGCCAGACATCTTGGAATGTGATGTCAAGTGGGCCTCAGAAAGCATCACTACGAACAAAGGTAGTGAAGGTGATGGAATTCCAGTAGAGCTATTTCAAATTCTGAAAGATGATGCTGTCAAAGTGCAGCACTCAATATGCCAGCAAATTTGGAAAACTCAGCAGTGGCCACAGGACTGGAAAAGGTCAGTTTTCATTCCAATTCCAAAGAAAGGCAATGCCAAAGAATGCTCAAACTACTGCACAATTGCACTCATCTCACATGCTAGTAAAGTAATGCTCAAAATTCTCCAAACCAGGCTTCAGCAATGCAAGAACTGTGGACTTCCAGATGTTCAAGCTGGTTTTAGAAAAGGCAGAGGAACCAAAGATCAAATTGCCAACAGCCGCTGGATCATGGAAAAAGCAAGAGAGTTCCAGAAAAACATCTATCTCTGCTTTATTGACTATCTCTGCTTTATTGACTATGCCAAAGCCTTTGACTGTGTGGATCACAATAAACTGTGGAAAATTCTGAAAGAGATGGGAGTATCAGACCACCTAACCTGCCTCTTGAGAAATCTGTATGCAGGCCAGGAAGCAACAGTTAGAACTGGACATGGAACAACAGACTGGTTCCAAATAGGAAAAGGAGTACGTCAAGGCTGTATATTGTCACCCTGCTTATTTAACTTCTATGCAGAATACATCATTAGAAACGCTGGACTGGAAAAATCACAAGCTGGAATCAAGATTGCCAGGAGAAATATTAATAACCTCAGATATGCAGATGACACCACCCTTATGGCAGAAAGTGAAGAGGAACTAAAAAGCCTCTTGATGAAAGTGAAAGTGGACAGTGAAAAAGTTGGCTTAAAACTCAACATTCAGAAAATGAAGATCATGGCGTCCGGTCCCATCACTCCATGGGAAATAGATGGAGAAACAGTGGAAACAGTGCCAGACTTTATTTTTGTGGGCTCCAAAATCACTGCAGATGGTGATTGCAGCCATGAAATTAAAAGACGCTTACTCCTTGGAAGAAAAGTTATGACCAACCTAGATAGTATATTCAAAAGCAAAGACATTACTTTGCCGACTAAGGTCCGTCTAGTCAAGGCTATGGTTTTTCCAGTAGTCATGTATGGATGTGAGATTTGGACTGTGAAGAAGGCTGAGTGCCAAAGAATTGATGCTTTTGAACTGTGGTGTTGGAGAAGACTCTTGAGAGCCCCTTGGACTGCAAGGAGATTCAACCAGTCCATTCTGAAGGAGATCAGCCCTGGGATTTCTTTGGAAGGAATGATGCTAAAGTTGAAACTCCAGTACTTTGGCCACCTCCTGCGAAGAGTTGACCCATTGGAAAAGACTCTGATGCTGGGAGGGATAGGGGGCAGGAGAAGAAGGGGACGACCAAGGATGAGATGGCTGGATGGCATCACTGACTCGAAGAACGCGAGTCTGAGTGAAATCTGGGAGTTGGTGATGGACAGGGAGGCTTGGCGTGCTGCAATTCACGGGGTCACAATCGGACACGACTGAGTAACTGAACTGAACTGAACTTAACTGAACAGCACCAATCAACGGAGAAACCACCCTCACATTTGATTTGCTGATTTGTGTATTTACAGATTTAATAACAGTTTAAAAAGTAACCAGGCTTCCCTGGTTGCTCAGACAGTAAAGAATTTGCCTGCAATGCAGGAGACCGGGCTTCGATCCCTGGGTCAGGAAAATCCCCTGCAAAGGAAATGGCTACCTACTCCAGTATTCTTGCCTGGAGAATTACATGGACAGAGGAGCCGGGCAGGCTACAGTCCATGGGGTCATAAAGAATCAGAGACAACTGAGCAACTCACACACACACATGTATAAGAAATTAACCACCACTGGCTTCTCAGCACTCAGTAATCTTTTCAATCCAGTACTAACCCAAGAGAAAAATCCAGACTCAGAAAAAACACCTTTTTGCACCATTCCTTTGAAATTCAGGGATTTATACATTGGTCCTATTGGAATATTCATGGAAAGAAAGACAACTGTGAAGGAAATTCATAAATTCCTGAGAGGACAGTTCTGCATATAAATACATTCTGGGTTAAACAGAGGTCTGTGTTTTTTTTATTTTTGTGAAGCACCTGACATTTTTCTCCCTGAAAAAAAAATGCTTCCAGTGCATTTAACCTTCACTGCAACCATGAATTTAAAAATAATATATTTGCAATTTCTTAACATTGTCACGAGTTTTTTGTAATGATGATAATCACAATCATGTTCTTCGTTTATAAATGTTTCTTTTGTAGCCAAGCCCTCTCAGCCCATGGTATCCGGCCCTACAGTGAGGGCTACACCTGAGCAGACAGTGAGCTTCACCTGCACATCCCACGGCTTCTCCCCCAGAAACATCTCCCTGAAATGGTTCAAAAATGGCAATGAGCTCTCAGCCTCCCAGACCAGCGTGGACCCAGAGGACGACAACGTTTCCTACAGCATCACCAGCACAGCTAAAGTGCTGCTGGCCACGGGAGATGTTCACTCCCAGGTCATCTGCGAGGTGGCCCACGTCACCCTGCGGGGGGGCCCTCCTCTCCGTGGGACTGCCAACTTGTCCGAGACCATCCGAGGTAGATGCCCCTCGTGTCAGCCCTAGCCCACACCTGCCTCCCAAGACCCCAGCCTACTCCTCCTCCCCACCCCAGTCTGCTCCTCCTCCTTGCCTTGAATTGCCTGAAATCTACTTCCTGACAGTCCTGCCCAGTCTGGCCCTTCTAGAAAGGGCTCCTAGAAGAGTTGGTCACTCTATTTTAATGAAAGTGCCAGATGTACAACTGCCATGTGCCAAGCACTGAGATAAGTAGTTTTCTTTATTAATGAAAGTGAAAGTGAAGTCGCTCAGTCGTGTCCGATTCTTTGCAACCCCATGGACTGTAGCCTACCAGGCGCCTCCGTCCATGGAATTTTCCAGGCAAGAGTACTGGAGTGGGTTGCCATTTCCTTCTCCAGGGGATCTTCCTGACCCAGGGATCGAACCCAGGTCTCCCGCATTGCAACCAGACGCTTTACCATCTGGGTTTCTCCAATTACTGAGCACCTATGCTAAGCCCAGGACCCTATGTGCTTGGTGATTTCATTTATTTTGCTGCAGTCTTATATTCCAACTGCATGCCAGAGGCTGAACTTGTTGATTTCACACATTATAAGCCTAATAGGAGGTCCCTGTCCTTGAGCAGTGTACTTTCACTGTGTTCAGTGACTTCATTCATATGCAAACAGACCCTCAGTGTTTGAGCACCTACTGCATGCTTGGCTCTGTCCTGGGTGATGCCCTTGCTGTGCTGGGAGCTGTTCTGCAGCCCCTCTCCCATGGAGATCTGTGTTATAAGGTCCGAGCTTCTTCCTGTGCTGTTTCAGTTCCACCCACCCTGGAGATTACCGGATACCCCTCAGCTGGGAACCAGGTGAACGTCACCTGCCAGGTGAACAAGTTCTACCCCCAGCCTCTACAGCTGACCTGGCTGGAGAACGGAAACGTGTCCCGAACAGAAGTGGCCTCAGTCCTCGTAGAGAACAAGGACAGGACCTTTAACCAGACGAGCTGGCTCCTGGTGAACTCCTCTGCCCACAGGGAGGCTGTAGTACTCACCTGCCAGGTGGAGCATGATGGGCAGCCGGCGGTCTCCAAAAACCATACCCTGGAGGGCTCTGCTCCCCAGAAGGACCAGGACACCCATGTACTTCCGGGTGAGGCTTCCATTACATCTCACAGGGCTTTTCAAATTTTATCTTTTTTAATTATTAAGAATAGTAATTCAAGTTTATTATAGAAGAGTGTAAAAGTCTATTAATAAAAAGTAGAATTTTGAAGTGAGTGCCTCTCCCCCAAATTTCATACTCCAACAGACACAATTTAAAACGGGTTGGTACATTGTTTATATGACTTTTGATGTAAATATAATTAAAGAAGGAAATAAGATATGGAAGGAGACCATCTCATTCATACTGTCCTGCTTCTCGCTTTCTTCAGCTATTAGTAATCATGTTCAACCATTCCATGTTCACTCACCTCCCTCCTCCTTGTTCTTTCTAACCTCTGCCTAGTCTGTCTCCAGCCTAGACTTTCCATCCACATCAGGAACATCATCCCAGTAGACGTCGGCATCTGCTACTCTGTGAAGTTCTGGAAGAGGAGCCCTGAGGACACAAAGTTTGAGTTTGGTTTTGGCACACAGTTGACCGTGAGTGGTCACTGCACAGGGCTCCTTTGTCCTTTGATTTCTGACAGTGGACCAGCAGTGATCACAGTCTTCACTGCACGTTTACTAAAGGTCGCTCTCAGTTCACTTCCTGCTTTAGCCACCCAAAGCGTTTGGACTTTACAGAAGGGACTCATGGAGAAGTAGGGAAGGGGTGATGTGGTTGAAAATATGTCACTTTTAGTCCAGATGACTGGGCTGATAATCAAGGTGAATCTGAGTCTCTGAGGACAGGGATCACCAGTCTATATAATAAATATGTGCTAATTAGAGACAGGTTCCCCCCTCAGCTGGGGCTTGTCCCAAGGATAGTCCCCCTTTCCATAAATAAAACATCTTGTAGGCTCTCATGTAACATCAAGAGAGGGTCAAGTCAGGTTCCAGGAATCGTTACTCCAGAAGACCTATCAAAGGCCCACTTTTCTTCCGAAATACTCTATGGTGTTGTCCTCATCTGCTGGGTCAATACTGGGTCACTGAGTGTCCATGTCCCTGCCTGCTGGAAGGATAAAGAGAAGTAGGGGAGAATAAACAACTTCCCTTGAACAATAGATATAGGACAGTTTCATAATAACGTCCACTTTAACTTAGTCCTGTGTGCACAACCAGTCAATGGTGTCCACAATAGTGTGGTTATCTGGTTAAGTATATTGACTTTCTATAAAAATCATACAAGTGCACACTTAACATAATCAGTTCTAATTGACTAACACCACTTCAAATGGAGCATAAATTCAAATTTTCCAAAATACTATTATTGTTGTTTTCTGTGCACCAAAATTGCTTTTATTTGTAAGTTCTTGGCAAAATTTTCCCATGAAACCATCTGGCCTTGAGAATCTTTTGAAAACTAATTTGAATCAAATATTTAAGAGTATTCAGATTATTCATTTCATATTGAATGAGCTGAAGTAGTTTGTTGTTGTTGTTTTGAAGTATTTGTTCCATCTCTGAGTTGTCAAATGTCTTTCTGTACAGTTGTTCATGACATTTCTCCATTATCCTTTCGTCTGCAGTATCTGTAATGACATCCTTGGTTTCATCCTAATACTGGAAATGTGTCATTACTCCTTTTTTATTTGTCAGTTGTACTGGAAATTTTTCAATGTTATTGGTCTTTTAAAAAGAACACCCTCTTTCTTTCAGTGATTTTTCTCTGTTGCTTCTCTGTTTCCAATTTCACTGGTTTTTCTTTATTTATTTATTATTTCCTTCTTCTACTTGCCTTAAGTTTATTTTGCTCCTCCTTTTCTCATTTCTTGAGGCATGAATTTAGGTAACTGGTTTAGACTTTTTCTTTTTTCTAGTGCCACACCTGAGTCTCCTCTTGTACTGCGGAGTTAGGAGAGTGAACCTGGATGGCTGACTACTGTGTTCTTCCTCCAGATCTCAGATCCCTAGACAGTCTGCCTCCTCTCCCACCTCAGAGTCCTCCTATGCTTGTCTCTTGTGTTCTTTCTAGGGTTCCATTTGTACTTAACAGGGAGCATAGAAGAGAAAAGCCCATGGCATTTTGTCTGCAGTGGCTTGGAAATGCTTTTAGTCTTCAATCTCCTAATGGGCTCAACCAGGGCTGCTGTAGGGTGCCTGACTCAGCATGCCTGCTAGTGTGTTTTTTGGGGCATCTAGGTTGTCAGGCTGAAGAGAAGTGTAAGATGCTGATGTGACTTTCCTGCTGCTGCTGCTGCTGCTGCTGCGTCGCTTCAGTCGTGTCCGACTCTGTGCGACCCCATAGACGGCAGCCCACCAGGCTCCCCTGTCCCTGGGATTCTCCAGGCAAGAACACTGGAGTGTGTTGCCATTGTCTTCTCCAATGCATGAAAGTGAAAAGTGAAAGTGAAGTCGCTCACTTTCCTACTGAGACCCAAAACCTCCCTGGGCATCTGAGGACTCCAACCACTGCAGTGCTGGGTCCAGTCAGGCTGGTGGGAGGATGGACATCTTACTGTTTGTTTTTATGGTACTGGGGTGTTTTACAATAAATTCCTATCCTAATGGACTTCTCTTCCCACAGTATAGAACAAACCAATACAGTAATGGAGTTTTTGGCTGGTTGGCTGGTTGGTTTGATAAAGGGAAAAAGGTTCTGAGTCTTCTAATTCTTTGGTTCTCTTTTATCTTTCAGGAACCAGTATCTGAAATCCCTTCTCCCTACCTTTTTCTTTTTCTCTTTACCACTCAATTGCCAAATAGCACTTCCTTTCTCTTTCTGCCTTTTCTACACAGAGGGTATGCATTTTAAATCATGCCTGTCCATAGAGTCAAATCTGTCTTCCTTAAATTATGTTCCTGTAGTCACTGTGCGTAATTAATATCTTTAGTGATTTAATACAAGATAAATATATTATCATATATTTGTAGAGGTTAGACATTATAATGGGTGACTAGGCTGTGTTCCTTCTGAAGATTCTAGAGGAGAATCCATTTCCTTCCCTTTCCCAGCTTCCAAGTGTGCCCACACTCCTTGGTAAAGGGCCCCACATTACTCTGACCTCTGCTTCTGATCACATCTGCTTCTCCAAATGACCTGCCTCCATCTTTTACTTATAAGAATCTTCATAACTACATTGGCTCCACTTGGAAAATCTAATTTAATGTGCCCATCTCAAGATCCTTAACAAATCACTACTACTAATCCTTCTTGACATGTAAGGTAACAAATGCACAGAACCTGGGGATTTTGTGCCAATCCTTTAAAATCAGGCTTCCCTTGAATTCTTTTCCTATAGTCTGTGCTCTTAGGAAATTTTCCCAATATTTTCAAAGTTTAGATATATTTAATATTGATGTTGATAATTCCAAATAACTCTAGGCACCTGTTCTAGCTGCCTTGCCTGTTTCTCCTGCATTTTCCTGATGACTTGCCAAGGATGGAATTACAGCCTAACGAGAGATTGTGCACGAGGATTTGCTGAATTTTTCTTGTCTCACAGTTATTTTCAATCCTGGCATTTTCTCTTCAAATAATAGGACCATTGCAGCCTAAGAAAAGAAAGAGGGAAAATGAGGGGGTTCTGTACCCTAATTTCTGCCTTGAGCCTTAGCTCAGGTTGCAGGTCAAAGCCATTGCATGTTAATGGGCCTAGGCAGCCTCAGATGGAGTAAGTGGAAGCCCCTGGGAATGGCTCCTGTGTGGCGCATCTGATCATCCCCTGATTTCCAGGTCCAGAGCGGTCTTCTCTTTGGGCAGTTGTCCTCCTACTCCCCAAGGTGCTGCTGCTGCTCAGTGTCTCTGTCACCTTTGTCCACAGGAAGTGTCGAGCCTGACTGTAAGTTACAGATGAAGGAGGGCAGGACAAAATCTAGAAGACACACGGTCATTAGGGGGGCCACCCACAGGCCACACAGGGGCAGGGCTCCCACAGAGTTAAGAGGAGGAGGCACACCTCCCTCGGTACCCTCAGGAGTATCATGTTTCCCTCTAAGAGGTGCCCAGCTCCCAGGAGATGGTGAGGTCCTGGAGGGGTGGACTGCATCAGGGATTTCAAAGGGTTTCTTTCCCCTGGTGTTTCCGGGGAGGAGGTAGGCAGAGTGTGCTGGATGAGGAGCAGCTGAGTGGGCGGCTCCCTTGGAGACCATTTCTGGATCACTGAACTCAGGGGCTCCCTGGGGCAACAGGTATCCACACTTAAGGTAATATTGATTAGTCCCAGATCAGCTCCTCTGATGGCTGTTCCAACTGTGACCTCTGTGTGACAGAGTGGAAGGCCTGGGGAGGGAGCATGAGGACCTGGGGAGGAGGCTGAGGGGTCAGAGTCCTAACTCAGGGGCTGTCCATCCTTTCAGGACTGGCATCCCAGGAGGAGAATACCTGGGCATGTGGGAGGCATGCAGAGAACTTTTCCTGAATGATGAGCAGATAATTAAGTATGAAAATGTTTCCCACAGCTCCTTCCTTCCTCCCTGCTAGGTGCCGCCGTCATCCTCTACTGTCTCCTTCCCTCAATGAGGGCCCAGCCCACAAGAAGGACCCAGCTGAAAGCTTCCACAACTCTGCTCCAAAAGTTTTCTGTCCATGGAGATCTGCCTGCCCACATGTTCATGAAACCCCCAGAGGTGAATCTTCATATGTGATCCTGAGCAGAGATCATGGGAAGTAGCTCTGGAGACTGACTCACAACATCTCCTTTGGACATGAGAATTCAGTTCAATTCAGTCGCTCAGTCATGTCGACTCTTTGCGACCCCAGGAACCACAGCACACCAAGCCTCCCTGTCCATCACCAACTCCCGGAGTCTACCCAAACCCATGTCCATTGAGTCGGTGATGCCATCCAACCATCTCATCCTCTGTCATCCTCTTCTCCTCCTGCCCTCAATCTTTCCCAGCATCAGGGTCTTTTCAAATTAGTCAGCTCTTCGCATCAGGTGGCCAAAGTATTGGAGTTTCAGCTTCAACATCAGTCCTACCAATGAACACCCAGGACTGATTTCCTTTAGGATGGACTGGTTGGATCTCCTTGAGTCCAACTGATACAGATCAGGATTAAGTCCAACTAATACAGATCATCCATCAGCTTGGACTTGGCCATGGACTATACACTAATAACCTGTGGAGAAGTAATTCTGTCTTCTGGATTCTTGCCTTCACTTAACTCCCCACCATTGAAGTGCCTCTTTAGTTTTAAACCAAGTGCCATATCTTGGTTTTAAGAAAAAATTTTCTCCTTCCCCATTTGTCTAGATAGCCTACTTCTCAAACCCAGAAATTAGTGTTTCGTTCTCTTTCTGCAGTGGAAAGAGTAGTTTTCCATCAACTTGAATCTTTCACAATCCTTATGAGTTGCTCATGGGAAATATCCTGTGTCCAGAAGCTTTGAATTCATCCTTGATTTCTCTTTCTTTTATGCTGTTGTTGTTGTTCAATCATTCAATCATATCTGATTCTTTCCAAACCCATGGACTGCAGCATGCCAGGCATCCCTGTCCTTCACTGTCTCCCAGAGTGCTCGAACTCATGTCCATTGATTTGATGATGTCAACCAACTCATGCAGGGGTCCAGCCCCGGTGGATCCAGGGTAATTTGAACCGGGGACAGCGTGGCGAGAAAAAACGTATTTATTTAGAAATATAAAGAGAGATTAGGAAGAAATAGTATAGTAGGAAAATTAGTGGAGAAAAGATGCTAAATAACTTGGTTTACAGAGAAAGCCAATAAAACTTCAGGACAAGATGTTTGCACCACCTACGTTAGGCCACCAGCGCCCATTTGAATATCAGAGGGTGCCCCGCCTTGGGCTCCCTCTCTCACGGATCTTAGAAGCCAGGGCAAGTAAGTAGACGTGGCAAGCGTCCCCGCTCCAGATGGGAACAGCCTGAAGATAGAGTAAAGAAGACACGGGGAAACCAGTCTTTCCAGTGAGTAGCCCATCCTCTATTGTTGTAAAGGCTTTTTATACCTTTTTTTTGTACATAGAGATCAATGGATAATATAAAATTATGCAGCGTCAGCAGCCCTGATTCTTATCGAGACCAGGCTTTCTCTCTGCATACCTAGTTGTATACATAAGTCTTAGGTGATTTACATCATCTTCTGGCCAGAAGGCCCACTGACATTTTACGGCCCTTTTTTGATAAGGGTTTGTCAACCAGAGACTTATTTGTCTTAAAAGTGTTGTTCTTCCCAAAGTCTGGTGCCACTCTGAGAAAGCACTAAATAAAATTACATTCTTACATAGCAAAGACATAACAATTTATAACAATGAAAGAAGTACAGTGATTGATAACAAAGAGAAAAGTAATTAACTCAAAAGTCTAGTGTTGTTAACATCAAAACTATATCCCAATTACATTGATTAATATCCTTCAGGTGCCTAAAAGATAAAGGATATGGAGGCCTGGCGGCAAACATTAACTCAACAAACTCTTCACCAAACTAATTCTTAGCTCCAAAAGGCTCTGTATCTTTAAGATGTTTTAAGGTTCATGCCTCTCACGGTTGGGGGCTGTAAACAATCCACAAGCTGTAAAGCAGACCGGTCAGATAAGTTAGAAAGCCATCAGAGGGGTTTCAAGCCGAGACATTCTGTTTATATGCAGGAGACTGTTAACTGGAGCTCTGAATTAACTCTTTCCAGAGAAAAGGTGGTAATGTCAGAAGAGTATAGTATAGCAGACAGTAAACAGACAGATTTTGGTTTCGGGGTAGATGCTCAGACAGAGGACCCCTTGAGACCTGACGCACCTTGCCCATCAGGCCTCTCCACATGACCTTGTCATGGGTGGGATCTCCCATGCTGGCTCCCAGCAAACTCATCCTCTGTCACCCCCTTCTGCTGCTGCCCTTAATCTTTTCCAGCATCAGGGTCTTTTCCAATGAGTCAGCTTCCCCCATTAGGTAGTCAAAGTTTTGGAGCTTCAGCAACAGCACAATCCTTCCAATTAATAATTAGGGTTGATTTCTTTTAGGAATGACTGGTTTGATCTCTCTGCTGTCCAAGGGACTCTCAAGAGTCTTCTCCAGCACCACAGCTGAAAAGCATCAATTCTTCAGCGCTAAGCCTTCTTTACAGTCCAGCTCTCACATTGGTATATGACTACTGGAAAAGCCATAGGTTTGACTAGTAGGATCTTTGTTGGAAAAGAGATGTCTCTGCTTCTTAATATGCTGTCTAGGTTGGTTATAGCTTTTCTTCCAAGGAGCAAGAATCTTTTAATTCCCTGATTGCTGTCTCTGTCCACATTGATTTTGGGGCCCAAAAAAATAAAGTCTGTCGCGGTTTCCATTTTTATCCCCATCTATTTGCCATGCAGTGATGTGACCGGATGCCATGATCTTCGTTTTTTGAATGTTGAGTTCTAAGTCAGAGCTTTCACTTTCCTCTTTCACCTTCATCAGGATGCTCCTTAGTTCCTCTTTACTTTCTGCCATTAGGGTGGTGTCATCTGCATATCTGAGGTTGTTGATGTTTCTCTCAGCAATCTTGATTCCAGCTAGTGCTTCATCCATTTCACATGATTTTTCTCTGCATATAAGTTAAATAAGCAAGGTGACAATATACAGCCTTGATGTACTCCTTTCCCAATTTGGAACCAGTCTGTTGTTCCATGTCCAGTTCTAACTGTTGCTTCTTGACTTGCATACAGATTTCTTAGGGGATAGGTAATATGGTCTGGTATTTACATCTCGTTAAGAATTTTCCACAGTTTATAACTCATTCAATTCTGCCTTCAAAACGGTAAAGTCCAGTGGTGAGATAGTAAACCTATAACAACTGATTCTTTTTTTTTAAATAGGAGGCTTATTACTTTACAATATTGTAGTGTTTTTTGCCATACATTGACATGAATCAGCCATGGGTGTACATGTGTTCCCCATCCTGAACCCCCTCCCACCTCCCTCCCCATCCCATCCCTCAGGGTCATCCCAGTGCTCCAGCCCTGAGCACCCTGTCTCATGCATCAAACCTGGACTGGCAATCTATTTCACATATGATAATATACATGTTTCAAAGCTATTCTCTCAAATCATCCTACCCAACAACTGACTCTTAGAAAACAAAAGAAAAGCCTGATTGGTAGTACATGCCAATTCTTTCTATAAATACCCACAATGTGGTCAATTTTAGGTTAGCATCAGTTTAACAACTTGCTTGCAAAATTCCTCAAAATGCAAATATCAAGTCTCATGAGCCAGTCCAAGCCTCTTCCAGCACACCACCGGACTCTTTTCATAATGTCCACATTCTCATCCCCACCACCACTCCCTCGTCTCAGCCACCACCATCTCTTCCTGTACCATTTGCTATGATCTCTAATTGGCTTTCCTGTTTCAGGCAGTGAATTTTGGGGAATATCAGTCAAATCCTACCACTCCTCTGCTCCCCACCCCCACACAGACGCACCTCTCTCTCTCTTCTTTCCAACATTTGCTCAAATGTCACTTTATCCAAGGCACCTTTCATACACTACCCTGTATAAAATGTCAGTTCCGCTCTTACCCTGACATTCCATGAGCTCTTAACCTCGTTAATTTGTTTCCTGAGTACTTATTGTCTTGATGGTCTGTACACAAGTTGGAAAAGAATTTCTAAACACAGAGTGAGTATTTCAGAAAGGAGTGAGTTAACTAAGAATAAAGATCAGAGATAATGAGGACACTGGAAGCAAAGGGGCCAACTTCCTGACAGACCACAGAGAGATAACTGTTAAAACAGCAAGACGGCTCAAGGGAGAGCCATGCCTTTCATGGGTTAGTAATCAACTTTAACAGCCTCAGGAAAAATAAAATTCCTGCTGAAAAGGTGGCAGTAGGTGATTGGTTAGGATAGGTGTTTTTACCTACTGTGGGGTCAGGGAGGAGGCCAGTGTAGATCAGGAGTGGGGATGGGAGTCATGGTAAAGGTTGGCAAGAGGGTCGGTCGGTTCTGGAGATGACTTTCGTGCTGGGTTCTGCATCTGTGGCATTGGTACAAGGCCTCCCACCTGCAATACTGGTATATGGCTCCCTACATATTACCATCTGACATACAAACCATATGCAGTCCTCACTTTGCATGATAGAAAAGGACCATAAAAATTATTGAATATATCACAGTGAACTCAGTAATCAATAGGAAAGATAATGTTCATTCTATGATGTTTTAAATTTGTTTTCAAAACATTATAAACGCTCTGTCAGCTACTACTACTTGTACTTTGACAAATTAGAAACATTGAGAATTTAAGTAATTTATTAATATTTCTCTGTAAAAGCATGTAAAAAATGCTTGCACCCTACTTACATTCTTCTTGTATAATTTACAACATTGTTGCTGTTGTTCAGTTGCTATTTGTGTCCAACTCTTTTCGACCCGACAATACACAAGCTTAACGTACTGCCTTCCCAATTTTGAACCAGTCCGTTGTTCCATGTCCAGTTTTAAATATTGTTTCTTGCCCTGCATACAGGATTATCAGGAGACAGGTAATGTGGTTCAATATTCCCATCTCTTTAAGAATTTTCCACAGTTTTTTGTGATCCACACAGTCAAAGGTTTTAGCATATTCAAGGAAGCAGAAGTAGATGTGTGGGTTTTGTTTTTTTTTTTTTCCTTCAATTCCCTTGGTTTTTTCATGATCCAGCGTATGTTGGCAATTTAAAATTCAAGAAGGCAAAATGGTTGTCTGAGGAGGCCTTACAAGTAACTGAGAAAAGAAGAGAAGTGAAAGGCAAAGGAGAAAGGGAAAGATATACTCAATTGAATGCAGAGTTGCAGAGAATAGGATGGAGAGATAAAACAGCTTTCTTAAATAAACAGTGCAAAGAAACAGAGGAAAACAATAGAATGGGAAAGACTAGAGATCTCTTCAAGAAAATTAGAGATACCAAGGGAACATTTCATGCAAAGATAGGTACAACAAAGGACAAAAATGGCAAGGACCTAACAGAAGCAGAAGAGATTAAGAAGTGGAAAGAATACACAGAAAAACTGTACAAAAAAGCTCTTAATGATCCAGATGACCATGATGGTGTGGTCACTCACCTAGATCCAGATATCCTGGATTGTGAAGTCAAGTGGGCCTTAGGAAGCATTACTATGAACAAAGCCAGAGGAGGTGATGGAATTCCAACTGAGCTATTTCAAATCCTAAAAGATGACGGTGTGAAAGTGCTGCACTCAATATGCCAGCAAATTTGGAAAACTCCGCAGTGGCCACAGGCCTGGAAAAGTTCAGTTTTCATTCCAGTCCCAAAGAAAGGCAATGTCAAAGAATGTTCAAATTACCATGCAATTGCACTCATTTCACATGCTAGCAAGATTATGCTCAAAATCCCTCAAGCTAGGCTTCAGCAGTATGTGAACCGAGGACTTCCAGGTGTACAAGTTGTATGTTAAAAAGGCAGATTAATTTACAATACAAGAGTATCTTTTTTATAACCTGGTGAATTATGCTCCTTTGGATCAGTTTCCAACATTTTATGCCTTGTAATCTCAATGTTGTGAAATCGTTTCAAAACTTTAATTTGAAGTATTTGCTGCTGTCACTTCTTTTGAGAAAACTTCACCCTTTTCCTCACCACCACTTTCCTCATTTATAAGTTTGCCTTCACTAAGTTCTTCTGACTGTATATCTGGAATCTTTCCAACAGTATCAAGTTACCACTCCATGGTCAGCTATTTCTTCTGTAATCCATTTATTTTCATCTTGAATATAACTTCCAGTCCCATCATTGTTTCCCAATGCACGTTCATCCTTGATGCCAGTTCCCTATTACAATTACTCATTTTGTAAATGTCATGTGGGTTCATCACTGGAAGAGAGGAGACAACACAACTACACATCCTGCTGCTTCTGCCTAAACTGAGTAAGTCACAGTGACCAAACTATAGAGTTTCAGAGAGTTGATATGAGTGTTTATTGATCATGATGAGCATCTGTTATTACATAGTGATTTGTGGGCTGAAGGAGAGTAAGCAGCTTTATGCAATTATTAGTCATACTTTATGCAATTATTCAGTTTTCCATGGTAACTGAAATCTGAATTATGTGTTGCAAGACTGATGTTATTTAACTAGGCTGAAAGTCTTGCATCATGAAAAATGAACCCTGATGTATGTGTTGTCTCTTTCTCAAACAATATGTAAATTCTAACAGTTCTATGAAGAAGAGGCTGAATCCTCAGTTGCCAGATCACTTACTGCCACCTGTTAGGCCATTAATGTTTAATTTAATAAATGAGTGAATTTGTCTTTACTAAATGCTTTATTTCAAAATAAAAATGATTTAATTCAATCACCTGGCTCTTCTGTTCTAAAGACCTTTCGTTAAAGGCTAATCTCTCTTCTTTGTGTTTAGAAATCCTATCAAAAATTCAATATCCTTCAGAAAATATGGAATTGAAAAACAAAAAGAAAAAAAAATGAAAAAGCGAAAACCATTGATACGAGTTTGTCAGAGAGGCTCAGGAACCAACAGAAAGATCTCCCAATGGAGAAAGCTGAAACAATTTGAGCAACAGATATATCAAATGTTAGAGATATATTTTTATACACACACACACATATGTATATATATTTCTGAATGTTTTTGTCCCTTCAAAATTCACATTTCAGAATATTAATGCTCAAGGTGACCATGTTAGAAATTGGACCATTCGGAACACTACTAGTTCATGAGGAATTCTCTGTTATGAATGGGATTAGTACCCTTGCAAAAGAGGACCCCAAGATCTTCCTAGTTCCTTCTGCCATGTGAGATTACAATAAGAAATCTTCAGTCCAAAACAAGACCCTCACACCGTCATGCTGCCACAGTCATTGTGGAATTAAAGCCTCCAGAACTGTGAGCAATAAATTTCTATGTTACCCAGTCTGTGATATTTTGTTACAGCATCCCAAATAGACCAAGACAGATTATAACCTCAAATAAAATAAATATTTATGATCCCCTATTGATGTAAATAAATAACTGAATACATTAATAAATGGAGGAGAATATGTAAATATCTTTTGTACAGGAAAGTTCCAAATAATTTGCAAAGACAGTTCACTCTAAAGAAGGGGAAACCCAGTTCAACACTCCTGAACTATGGGCTGCACATTGTGACTCCCTTCCAGAGAGGACAAAATGGAAGAAGGAAGAGAGTACTTTACAGTGGAGAAACCTGACAAATACAAGTGAGCCACTTCCTCAATAACCATAAACCAATATTGCTGCTGCTGCTCAGTCGCTTCAGTCGTGTCCGACTCTGTGCGACCCCATAGACGGCAGCCCATCAGGCTCCCCCGTCCCTGGGATTCTCCAGGCAAGAGCACTGGAGTGGGTTGCCATTTCCTTCTCCAATGCATGAAAGTGAAAAGTGAAAGTGAAGTCACTCAGTCGTGTCTGACTCTCAGCGACCCCATGGACTGCAGCCCATCAGGCTCCTCCGTCCATGAGACTCTCCAGGCAAGAGTACTGGAGTGGGGTGCCATTGCCTTGTCTGAAACCAACATTATTAGGCATAAATTATTTTGTTGATTTGATGAACATGGAACTTTCCCTCTAAGACCATTTTCCCCAAAATACCCATAACTTCAGTTTAGTTACTGGAAGAGCATCAGAAAAACTGTAATCTAGGGACATACTAAAATATACTAGTATTCATCAAATTTGTCAAAATCATCAAAAGCAAGGAAAGTCAGAGAAGATTCACAGCTGAGAGGAGCCTTAGGGGACATGACAAGTAAATGTATGCAGTATCCTGTGTGGGATCTTGGAAAGGACAAGAACTTTGTATAAAACTTAAGGAAGTCTGTCGTGGAATGAATGTTTGCATCCCTCCAAACTTCATCTGTTCAAGTTTAATCTCCAAAGTGATGATATTTGGAGGTGGGTCTTTGGGAAGAAATCAGGTCATGAGGGTAGAGCCTTTTCCCAGAATGTCACATAGTTGGAATTATGCAGCATGTAGATTTTTGCTTTCAATTATTAGTAGCATTTAAGATTCCTCCACATTTTCTCAGGGCTTGAGAGCTCATTTCATTTTAGTTTCGAACAGTATTTGACTATCTGGATCTAGCAATTTCTTTTCCAGTTCACCTACTGAAGGTCATTGTGGGTGTTTTCAAGTTTTTGTGAGGATAAATAAAGCTGCTATGAACTTCAGGGAGAATCTTTTCCAGGCCTTTCTCCCAGCTCCTGATACCTCAAATATTCCTTGGATTGTAGATGGCATTCCCGTGTCTTCACACCATCTTCTTTCTGTGAATGACAGCTAAATTAAGCTGTGCCTTAACTCCTGATTCACGCATCAAGTTTGAAATAACAGACTTTTTTTTTTAATCCCCTATATTTGTGGAAATACATTATTCAGCAATAGAATACAAATGCACCAAGTTTGAGAAATCTGTCAGGAGAAATTCCTCCATAGATTTTTTAAGTCCTGCCCCAAGGCCACAAATGTGAGGTCTAGTACAAAGGCCACAGAAGTAGAGCCCAGAACCAAGGTCACTTCCGAAGCTGACTGAAATCCTTTGTAACCATTACCAAAATCCTCCAGATAATCACCAGCAGGCTTCTTGACCCAAATTAGGCAAAAATGTTCCCTCAGTAGTCACTCAATAGTGCCCTAACCAATCATCCAGTGCCAACATTCCAGCAGGTATTTTCTTGAGACTATGAAAATTGGCTGCTGCTGCTAAGTCGCTTCAGTAGTGTCCGACTCTGTGCGACCCAATAGACGGCAGCCCACAAGGCTCCCCCGTCCCTGGGATTCTCCAGGCAAGAACACTGGAATGGGTTGCCATTTCCTTCTTCAACGCATGAAAGTGAAAAGTGAAATTGAAGTAGCTCAGTCGTGTCTGACTCTTAACGACCCCATGGGCTGCAGCCAACCAGGCTCCTCTGTCCATGGGATTTTCCAGGCAAGAGTACTGGAGTGGGGTGCCATTCCACAAAAACTGTTGACTCTCCCTGATCAAGAGGTTGGCCTGCTACACTCACAGGGCCTACATTATCTCTACTTTTTGCTCTTACTAAACTCACTCCCATCTGAAAAGCTCTGTGTCTGGCAATTCTTTTCCAGCTGGCACTTGAACTGCCTCAACATTTGGTGGCCCATTCAGGGACTCTATGTGGCCCTCCCTCTCTCTCTTTTCCTCTCTTGTTTCTTTTTCCTTGAACTCCCTGTGAACAGGCAAGTGACTATGGAACCAACTGAGAAACTCTGGCCAGGGTTACTCCCTGGCATGTTCCAAAGGCCCCACATCACACTGCACCCCAATAACTGGCACCCAAGTGGATGAGGGTGCCTTTCCTCCTTGTCCTTTAAGCTGAGGACAAGACCAATTAAAATTGCACATGCATTGTGATGTGCTTCGTTGCTCAGTCGTGTCTAACTCTCTGCAACTTCATGGACTGTAGCCCACCAGGCTCCTCTGTCCATGGGGATTCTCCAGGCAAAAATACTGGAGTGGGTTGCCAGGCCCTCCTCCAGGGGATCTTCCCAACCCAGGGATCGAAACCAGTTCTCCCACATTGCAGGTGGATTCTTTACTAGCTGAGCCACCAAAGAAGTTGTCAGGAACTTAAAAGCCAGTAGGGTGACCAACACTTATCCCATGACAGGATAAGGGGATTATGGAATGCTCCAGGCTATTAGAGGGTCTGTTACTAGCAAGAAAACTTCTGTGCAATGTCAGACGCCTATTGGCTCAAGCAAACACTGAGCCCACTTCCCTTGGCCACTGCCTTCCAGGTAGGACTACAAGGCAGATTCCTCAGCCTGTCTTCCCTGCTGCTTTCACTTTTCCTTCCTCATTCCAAATTTAGCCTAGAGTTGTTTCTGAGTCATCACAAAGAGTGCCTTCCACATTTCAGGAAATCACCATACAACCAAGTCACACTGGTCTGGGAACCTCTTTTGTCCTTTCCTGCCCTACCCACCAGATGCATTTTCACACTGTTTGTGCCGAGGCGTGTGCCTAGTCTCTGTCGTATGCTCAGGCAGCACCTCTCACTGTTGGGATTGTTGGCCATTTGTGCCATTAGATGTACAGTGTCTCAGTTGCACACAGAGGGTATATTGGGACAGTTGGGATGTCTTCTGTGGCCAGTGAACTCTCGGTACCCCCATCCAAAGAATGGGCTTAGGTACATCTCAAGAACCTCCCTCAGGCTCACCTCTAGGCTGTATTCCAGGAACTGGGAATAATTTGACCCTGAACGTCTTAAAAAGAAGAGACTTGTAGTCTTTCGCAATGAAACTTGTAGTCGGTACGAATTGGGGAACCAAGAAAAATGCACTCTTAATTGCACAATAAATTACAACACAATCCTCCAACTTGATCTCTTTTGTCATTCCTTATGCTTAAACCCTATGACAGTCAGAATCCAAATCTGAGGGACTCATGATGCATGTATCTTTCTATTGCCACCCTATCCCCTCAACCCTCCTTTCTTCCTCTCTGTCATCCCTTTGGTCCAGGACTTTTTCCTATAATCAAAAGCCTGAAAAAACTCTCCTAAACATTCTAAAGAATCTCCTTCTAATTCCCCTATCTCTCAGGGAGGTAGACGGATAGAAAATGGGAAAGAAAACAAGCTTCCCCAACTTTTGCAAGTTCCCTTATTCCTTCAGAGTCTTCTGATCAGACTAAGACCTCAGTTCCCACAAGGGACAATCTCTGCTGGGACAACATCTTATCAGTCGGTCTGTCCTTGTCATCAAAGCCAATTTGAGCACTATTTGGTCTATATTTTAGCTATAGAACTATGAATATAAAAAAGGGAGATGAATTGTTTGACACTGGATGGCCATGACACTCTTTAGACTCAGGAGAAAACTGGTTAAAATGAAATCCTTTTAAAATTGCAAAACCTGTTCTTTTTGCATGTGCAGTTAGAAAAAGCTGACTTGTTAAATTCTTTTCTTGAATAGGAAATAGCCTGAAATTGACTCATCATATCCTTAAGAGACACAACCCACTCTGCCTGAGACTTCAGCCTTGGGCAAATTGGTAGAACTTCAAGCCAAGAAACAAAAAAACAAAGGGACACTTTAAATCTCAAGTGGAAAACTATGTGATATCTGTCTATCTTGATTTATGTATGTCTCAGTGTGTGTCTTTGTCTTTGGATACTATTGCTAAGGTTAATTTGTAGACAATCTCTAATTTAATTGACCTAAAGAAAAGTAAACACTTGCAAATCAAACAATTCTAAATTCAAGAGAAATTAAACTAAGTGAATTTCAGGTTCACATGAACTGGGAAATAATCAGTATTAAATTAACCTGGTTGATGCTGGGAGGGATTGGGGGCAGGAGGAGAAGGGGACGACCCAGGATGAGATGGCTGGATGGCATCACGGACTCGATGGACGTGAGTCTGAGTGAACTCCAGGAGATGGTGATAGACAGGGAGGCCTGGCGTGCTGTGATTCATGAGGTCGCAAGGAGTCGGACACGACTGAGTGACTGAACTGAACTGAATGCTTGTCTGTTAATCTAATATAGGCATGTCTTAAGGTTCATCAACATTGAGTAATACTTTTATTGTGCTTAGGTTTATTGTAGACTAAATATGATCTTATTATATCTGTTAAAAATTTGTCAGCAAAGGTAACCAGTGTGAAGCAACTTGTAAAGAAAGAAAATGTAAATGAGATAAGAACTTTGGGTGATTTTTGTTTACCAATCTACAGAGTGCTGGCATAAAGGACACTTCAGCTTAAGGAAAGTAAGATGTATGTTTTTAATAAAGAGGTATAAGAAATGGAGTTACATTTTATTAAGGGAAAAAGAAGTAAGTCTCATGGGTGGCTGTTTCTGAATGGACAAAGTGATGGATACAGAAAGTGAAAAAAAAAAAAAAGCTTGTGGAATGTGGACCCTGAGAAAAGTTTTCTAAGACATTGAACTGCCTTTGAAAGTTTTTATTGCAAACAACTATTTCACTGTGAATATAAGCTTGTAACAGACTAGAATTTGGTTTTCTCTCTTTGTTAAGAGAAAAAAAATTTTCTTGGAATGCAGCTTTTGATAACAGACTATGTGAATTTCTTTGCCTTTAAGTGATTTCTATTTGTTTTTTAAAATCTTCCATTCGTTTGGTAAAATAAATATTTCATAATGATCTATGAATACCAAGGCACAGATAAAACTCATTCTGCTTCTACAAACGTTAACCCCTCTTTGTCAGTCTTTTGCTATCCTGATGTCCTTGAAACATGGCCACAGTCTGTTTCTAAATCAGGGAATTTAGAATCAATAAAAAATGGCTGTGATTAAATAGTCAGAGCTATAGGAAATCCAAGAAAGTTATTTGGCTTTTCCTAGCTCCCTGACAAACCTCATTTTTTTTATTTGATGAAATAAAGCCTTTTCTGACTTCAGGATGTCATAAAAGAAAGCATGTTAATAACTATTTGTGATACATCAGCAGAGTGAAGGCATTTTTGCCTTTAAGCCATTAAGTTATTCTTTAGAGCTGACACCCATGGGGGAGTTTATTCTGTGTCCTGCTGGGTGGAAAAACCACAGGCTTAGGCTGCAGATAGATCCAGATTCAAATGTCACGCGAGTGTATGTTCCTCGATTCTTTGTCTCGTCACAACAAAGATTTGGAGTGACAGACATTAAAGCCCCCTCAGCGAGTCACACAGCTCTCAGGTCTTGGATAGACCATGTTATAGCTCTCAGGTCTCAAATGGACCGTGTTATAGCTCTTAGGCAAATCAGTGTTACAGCTCAGTGTTACAGCTCTATTTTATTTAGAAGATAGCAGGAAAATCCATCTTTGAGGCGTGAGGGCACGCCGATCTAAAGACACGAGGAGAAGAGCGCCCCAGCGCGGGAGAGAGAGAGCTGGCTCTGGCTCCTCTGTTTATATGTTTATCTCTCCCTGGGCCTGTCCTATGTAAATTGGCCAGCCAGGAGTGTTGTTTGTTTTACCTGAGGTCCTCACTCCGGTCCTCGGACCTTCTTTTGTTTCATTTTCACGGGCTTTTCCTTTCCTTGTCTGTAGCCACCGCCATTTTGGACTCCTTTTCCCTGTTCTACCGACCTAACATTACCTCGTAGGGTTTTCATGAGAATTCAATGAGTTAATATACCTAAGGGCTTAGTCCAGTGTCTGGTACATAATAATGTCAGGTAATGCATTTTATTATTATTGTCACTTAGTTATTTGATTCTCATGTAAAGCGTCTGCCTCCAATGTGGGGAACCAGGGTTCGATCCCTGGGTCGGGAAGATCCCCTGGAGAAGGAAATGGCAACCCACTCCAGTATTCTTGCCTGGAGAATCCCATGGACAGAGAAGCTTGGTAGGCTACAGTCCACGGGGTCACAAAGAGCCGGATACGACTGAGTGACTCCACTTTCTTTCTTTCTAAATGTTCTTATGTGAGAAAGGTTGAGTTCCTCATTTGAAGGGTTTGCTTGTTTTCTGCGTTTTGTCAACTGTTTCTTTCCAGTTCCTGGATTTATATTGGTTCTGGGATGTTGTTGTTGTTGTTTAGTCATTAATCATGTCTGAATCTTTGCAGCCCCAAGCCCTATAGAAAGTCATCACGATTAAGCTCAAAAGTTCAACTTAAATAAGGACCATGGGTGATGATTTCTAGGAGTGCCATAAGTCAACACCTGCTGTGATTCTGCCTTGGTGAAAGAGGGTGAAAGTGAGCCCAACAAATGAATGAAAATCACAGTGTACTTTTATTTCCAAAAATTAAGCATTTTTTGAACCTGACTGTCCCCCTGCTTAAAATGCACAGTGGGTTTCCACATGAAGGTCTGGGAAAGTGGTCATGGAGGAGACAGTGGCAGCATCATGTCCAGGGTCATTCTCTCCAGAAAAGGTTGCACTCCTAGGGCTACCCACAGACTTTGGAAGAGCAGAGCAAGTAAAGGGATGAATTGTTTCCTTGGTTTTTATGACAGCTTGATGGAAGCTCTGTCATGAACATATGGACTCCTGGTTGTAGAAATAGTCCTTAAAGCCTCCCTCCACAGCAGCAATGACCCTCTGGGGCCACTGGGCCACAGTTCAATGATGCTGTTTTCAGGAGAGGTGCTAGGGTGTCCAGGTTGGACTTGAGGATGTGGGTAGGCACCTCAAGTTTGAATCTCCACTTCTCCACTTGCAGCTGAGTTTCTGTAGACTCCTGAGTTTCAGATGCCTCATCTGTAAAATAAGGATGAGCCTAGTGTTTGCCTCAAGAGGTTATGCAGAGATCAAAGAAATGAGTGCCTGCAAGGAACTTAGCCCAATTCCCGGCATGGGGTCAGCTCCGCATGCAGATGTGTATTTTTGGCTGTGCACTATACTTTTGTATAAGTGCTCTGTGTCCCTGCTATTTAAAAGGAGGTCCCCAGACCAGTAGCCGTATCCTATGGGAGATTGTCAGAGTCAGAAATTCAGAATCTGAGAGAATAACATTGACATATATACACTACTATATGTACAATAGCTAGTGGGAAGCTGCTGCATAGCACAAGGAACTCAGTTTGGTGCTCTGTGATGACCTGGAGGGGTAGGATGGTAGGGGATGGGAGGGAGGCTCAAGAGGGAGGATATAAATATACTTATAGCAGATTCACGTTGTTGTACAGCAGAAACTAACACATCATATAGCAGTTATACTCCAATTAAAAATAAAGGATAAAAAAAGAAATTCAGAATCTTAGGCTCCACTCTCAACTCATTGAATTAGCTTTAGCACTTGAAAAAGATCCAGGGTGATTCCAGCAAGCATTTCTGTTCAGAAGCACTGCTCTCAGCTAAAATGTACATAGAAAGGGCAGCTGGGTCCGTTTTGATATGGAAACCTGTTGGCAGCATCATGTTGGTGCAAAAAGACAGCAGCACCAGGGTACAAAAATACAGTGACCCTGACTTAGCTGGCCATTTTGGGGCAGTCACATAACCCCTCTGGAATGAAGTTTCTTCATCTGTGGGGTGACTCACCTATTTGGAGACTTGAACGTGAAAACTAACATAAAAGAGTGCAAAGTATGCTTACATAGAAAAAAAGGCATCATAATCCCTATTGCCATCAATACCATTTTCAAAGAATTCATTGCCCCATTTTCCACGTTAATTTGCCGAGTAGCAAAGACCTGTTATTTGGTGCCTCAAGTACAATAAAGCAGAGTGACATTGGCCCGGGGAATTTCAGCCTGGTATGTTTGGAAACTAAATGGGAGAGTTTTGTAGTTTGGCTAAAAAGCATTACCCTAGAAAAGACCAGCAGTGTGGTCAATGGGGATGTTTACACCATTGACAAAATAGTTATGGAATTGCAATGTCACGAATGATGGCCACAAGCAGAAGCCAGTAAGATGCTTCCAGGTGGTACGGTTCAATGTGACACGCGTTTATCAGCCACGAAAGCCTTTAATTATTTCCAAACATCACAACCAAAGCGAGAAACAAATCATATTGTTCACATTAGCACAGATAAAATACAAAAACCCCAAAACATTACAGCACAAGAAAAATACACAGTTGTATACCGAAGACACAGCATAATGTAAGAATTCATGGGAGAGGGAATGTGGGGACATCCAGAAAGTACAGTCCAAAGTCCCCTGGGGTGGAAGTGGGTCTGATGGATGCATGCAGCACACAGCTTTGGACAGCGTTCATCAGCAAATCCTGCCCTGAGTTCACAGGAGTGAATCACTTTACTTGATACAGTATAGACCTTGATAACAGGGTCACCCAACTTCAACACCATGCCAAACAAAAGGAACTGTGAATAGAAACCATCCTCCTTCATGCTGCTGCTGTTGCTGCTGCTAAGTCACTTCAGTCGTGTCTGACTCTGTGCGACCCCATAGATGGCAGCCCACCAGGCTCCTCCGTCCCTGGGATTCTCCAGGCAAGAACACTGGAGTGGGTTGCCATTTCCTTCTCCAATGCGTGAAAGAGAAGTCACTCAGTCGTGCCCGACTCTTAGCATCCCCATGGACTGCAGCCTACCAGGCTCCTCCTTCCATGGGATTTTCCAGTGGTTTGCCATTGCCTTCTCCTTCATAGATCACAGCAAATAGAAAACCTGTGCTAGAGACTCAGTTCTTATGAACAAAAGAGCTTCCAAGAAAACCACAGGCAGCTCAGAGTCTAACTCCCTGAAACTGCAGTCCAGCAGTTTCTTGAAACACATGTCCTCCCACCCACAATTCCCTCTCTTGCTTAAAGACAGAAAAGGAATCATAGGAAAAATCACCTTTTTGAAACAGGGAAATGTATGCCTTAAAATAGCAAGATATCAAAATACTTTGTACACGGGTATGTTCTGATTCTCCAAAGCATTTTACTTCTCTTTCATTAGTCTTGCAAGCTGCAAGACTATGTTGAATGCTTACAAACCCAACAACAACAAAAACAATATCAATAACACAAAAATAGAAGTGGGTTCCATTCCCATGCTAGTTTGGTGATGGCGGGGGGATGGAGTCAAGAAGAGGGGCAAACAGCATAGTATTACTTCTCCCACAAAGAGGTTGCTGTTTGTAGGAAGTTGTTTTACTGTAAATAGAGTAATCACGATGATGTAATCACTCACCTAGAGCCAGACATCCTGGAATATGAAGTCAAGTGGGCCTTAGAAAGCATCACTACAAACAAAGCTAGTGGAGGTGATGGAATTCCAACTGAGCTACTTCAAATCCTGAAAGATGATGTTGTGAAGTGCTGCACTCAATATGCCAGCAAATTTGGAAAACTCAGCAGTGGCCACAGGACTGGAAAAGGTCAGTTTTCATTCCAAACCCAAAGAAAGGCAATGCCAAAGAATGCCCAAACTACAGCACAATTGCACTCATCTAACATGCTAGCATATTCCAAAGCAGAGATATTACTTTGCCGACTAAGATCCGTCTAGTCAAGGCTATGGTTTTTCCAGTAGTCATGTATGGATGTGAGAGTTGGACAGTGAAGAAGGCTGAACGCCAAAGAATTGATGCTTTTGAACTGTGGTGTTGGAGAAGACTCTTGAGAGTCCCTTGGACTGCAAGGAGATCCAACCAGTCTATTCTGAAGGAGATCAGCCCTGGGATTTCTTTGGAAGGAATGATGCTAAAGCTGAAACTCCAGTACTTTCGCCACCTCATGCGAAGAGTTGACTCATTGGAAAAGACTCTGATGCTGGGAGGGATTGGGGGCAGGAGGAGAAGGGGAGACAGAGGATGAGATGGCTGGATAACATCACTGACTCAATGGACGCGAGTCTGAGTGAACTCTGGGAATTGGTGATGGACAGGGAGTCCTGGCATGCTGCGATTCATGGAGTCGCAAAGAGTCGGACACGACTGAGCGACTGAACTGAACTGAACTGAACATGCTAGCAAAGTGATGCTCAAAATTCTCCAAGCCAGGCTTCAGCAATACGTGAGCTGTGAACTTCCAGATGTTCAAGCTGGTTTTAGAAAAGGCAGAGGAACCAGAGATCAAATTGCCAACATCTGCTGGATCATCAAAAAAGAAAGAGAATTCCAGAAAAACATCAATTTCTGCTTTATTGACTATGCCAAAGCCTTTGACTGTGTGGATCACAATAAACTGTGGAAAATTCTGAAAGAGATGGGAATACCAGACCACCTGACCTGCCTCTTGAGAAACCTATATGCAGGTCAGGAAGCAACAGTTAGAACTGGACATGGAACAACAGACTGGTTCCAAATAGGAAAAGGAGTACATCAAGGCTGTATATTGTCACCCTGCTTATTTAACTTCTATGCAGAGTACATCATGAGAAACGCTGGGCTGGAAGAAGCACAAGCTGGAATCAAGATTGCCAGGAGAAATATCAATAACCTCAGATATGCAGATGACACCACTCTTATGGCAGAAAGTGAAGAGGAACTAAAAAGCCTCTTGATGAAAGTGAAAGTGGGAGTGAAAAAGTTGGCTTAAAACTCAACATTCAGAAAAAGAAGATCATGGCTTCTAGTCTCATCACTTCATGGGAAATAGATGGGGAAACAGTGGAAACAGCGTCAGATTTTATTTTGGGGGGCTCCAAAATCACTGCAGATGGTGATTGCAGCCATGAAATTAAAAGACGCTTACTCCTTGGAAGAAAAGTTATGACCAACCTAGATAGCATATTCAAAAGCAGAGACATTATTTTGCCAACAAAGGTCTGTTTAGTCAAGGCTATGGTTTTTCCAGTAGTCATGTATGGATGTGAGAGTTGGACTGTGAAGAAAGCTCAGTGCCGAAGAATTGATGCTTTTGAACTGTGGTGTTGGAGAAGACTCTTGAGAGTCCCTTGGACTGCAAGGAGATCCAACCAGTCCATTCTGAAGGAGATCAACCCTGGGTGTTCTTTGGAAGGACTGATGCTAAAGCTGAAGCTCCAGTACTTTGGCCACCTCATGTGAAGAATTGACTCATTGGAAAAGACTCTGATGATGGGAGGGATTGGGGGCAGGAGGAGAAGGGGATGACAGAGGATGAAATGGCTGGATGGCATCACGGACTCGATGGATGTGAGTCTGAGTGAACTCTGAAAGTTGGTGATGGACAGGAAGGCCTGGCGTGGTGCGATTCATGGGGTTGCAAAGAGTCGGACACGACTGAGCGACTGAACTGAACTGACTGAACTGAAATAGAGTAATAGATGAGAAACTCAGTCTCTTATGAGATGAGGGCAAAGCCATTTGAGCAGCCGGCAGCTAGGTGTTGGTAGCTGTAACAGGTTTGCTTGAAGGAGATTCCAGCCACCCCTACTGTAACTGCAAATCCTTCAGTCTGTCTGACCTGAAACATGAGGGCGTGAGTGGGAAGCATCACAGACCCTGGGTGCGTGAAAATGAATGCAGACAGCATCAGAGCGGCCCCCACAGCCCCCCCCCCCAAACCAGTGACCATTCAAGAAATCAGTTTGTGACTCACCCATGGTTAAGCTGGTAAAGAATCTGCCTGCAATGCAGGAGACAGATTAGACACAGGTTTGATCCCTGGGTCAGGAAGATCCCCTGGAGGAGGAAATGGCAACCCATTCCAGTATTCTTGTCTGGGAAATCCCATGGACAGCGAAGCCAGGTGGGCTATAGTCCACAGGGTCACAAAAGAATCGGACATGACTGAAGCAACTTAACACAATCGCACAGCACATGGGCATCCTTTCAGAGAGCCTGTTATGTCCATTTTCCCTTTCAAAATGCTCTCTGCAAGCTTAAAAACAAAAGACACATAGGATCATGGCTAATAACACATTTTTTATGTCTTTTAAGTAGTTTTCTCCCTTCCTGCTAAACACCTTGCAGCTGCAGAGGATCGCCTTGAAGGTGTTGCACAGCTCCAGGCTCCAGGAAAGCATAGACCAGCAGGTTGATGATGGCGGCGCACACGATGAGGACCAGATGGGTGTTGGAGTGGGCAGTGTAGCAGACACAGTGAGGTTGGTGGGGCAGGTTATGATGAGGACGAGGTGGGGGAAGAAGGGGGCCCAGCAGAAGATGGGGACCCCCAGCAGGCTGGTGATGGTGACTGCCCCCTTCATACACAAGTGCTGCTGGCCAATGGGCCACCCCCTCGGCGGGCAGCTGTGCAGCGATGTGCTCGATGTGAAGCAGGGTGAAGAGGAGCAAGTGCACATAGAGGGTGCCCATGAGCAGCAGCATGGCAAGGAACATGCTGATCAGGCACACGATGACCATGTTGCTCTCGGAGTAGACAATGAACTCCACACTGCAGACCCTGCAGACCAGCCAGATGGCTGCAATCAGGGCCAGCACCTTCCACACGGTCATGATGCTGGGGTAGCAAATATGTAGAAGATGGTGGTGTACCTGTTGACTGCAATGGCCAGGAGGTTGCAGATGGGGGCCACCAGGGAGAGGCAGATCATGGAGTCAAAGACATTGTCCATGTGCTGGATGAACTGGTCCTTGAAGGTCCGGTAGTCGCTGTTGACCACGAGGATCATGAGAGTCTCCAGGGCATTGGACATGCTCACCAGCATGTCAGGCATCGCCAGGCTGCAGAGGAAGATGTATATGAGGGAGTGCAGGTTGCCATTCCTGACCACAGCCAGGATGACCAGGATGTTTTCCAGAAGGCTGATGATGCCCAGGGCCAGGAAGACCTCAGGCTTGATGAAGACCTGCTCGCAGAAGCTGCTGCTGCTCTGATTGCTGAAGTTAGGGGCTGCGAGATGCTCTGAGCTGGTAGGCAGCGATGGTTGAGCAGAGTGCAGATAGCATGAAGCATTCATTGCTCACAGTCGGCTGGCTGATCAGAGGAGGGGCTCCAGCAGGGTCCCAAGGCTGCAGTTGCTGCTGATTCCAGGAAAGAAAAAAATTCCTTCCATATCCTTCTTTTAGATGCTTTTCCGTACACTCTTAGATTTTGTTCCTCCCCAGAATAAAAGGATGGAGAGAGGGAGAGAGAGAAAGAGAACAATAGGGAGAGCGAGGAAAAAGTCAGCTTGGAGACATACAGAGTACTTTCCTCTGCTTCTCCAGGATGAGCAGTTTTAATAGAAACTCTTCTTCTCTCTCTCTCTCTCTCTATCCCTTCTTACCTTCCTTCCATCTCTCCCTCTTTTCCCCTCTCACATCCCCATCTGGGAACAGAAACTCAGCCAATGGCTGGTACAGTTACGGCAGTTTTCATGGTAAGTCATGGGACGTGGTACCTGTTGTTAGGAGTGAGGGGTGGACACTCAGTTTATATACATTGGCTGGAGGCTTCAGTGCAGCGAAATGACCAGTGAGCATTGGGCACCTCTCTGACTGACAGTGCCGACTCCCAGGGCTTGGATTTGGAGATTCAAAAGCAGCCTGGTGCTCTCTACGGGCCGGGCTGCTCATCTCTCCATTGATTGGGCTGAGCAGTTTCTGTCTAGAAAACGGCCACAGCCATCCTTTCATCCATTTATTTGCTCATTCTTTTTTTTTTTTTGATAGCAAACATTTACTAAATGCCTACCATGTGTCGAGTTTCTGCCCTGTGCAGGAACATCCTTGTTTCTTCCAAACTCAGAGTCTGGGGTGGAAGATGAGAAATCCGGCACTTTTATTATAGGGGGATACATACTTGAATCAGGGAATGCCAGGGGCTGGGGGAGTTCAGAGGGGACCCCCTCACCTGAGAGGTCAAGGGACGTTCCTGGAGGAAGAAGCCTCTCAGCTATGACTTCAAAGAACAGAGGGGATGCCCAGTGGTGAGGCGGGGGCTGGGGTTGAAGGAGATAGAAGAGGATTCCTGGCAGAGGGAATAGCATGCTTACAGCCTGCAGGCTAACAGCAGTGTTTCCTCACCCTGGACATAGGAGTCACCTGTAGGATGTGGTCACGGGGATCGCATCTGACCTCCTGAATCAGAATCACCCAGGGACGGGAGGTGGGTAGGTGTGTTTTCACTTTCTAACGGGTGAGGGAGGACATAGCCAAGGTTGAGACCTATGGAAAAGAAAGCTTGGTGCTTCTGAAGGACTTTAGTTTTCTCTTGCCAGAGTGTGGAGCCAGGAGACATAATTTGAGAAGTGAGCCTGCCGTTTTTTTCTTTTCCTAAGTGGAGAAAAGCCAGGATCCTGAAGGGCAGTCTCAGCTGAGTGTAGGAGTTTTTGACTGTATCCAGAAGCCAACAGGGGGCTGTGGAAGAGAGGAGGTGGGGTTTGCAATTTAGAAGGATTCCTCATTGCCTGGTGGAGACTGCCTCAGGAGAGGATGAGTCAGGAGCCTGGGGGGCCAGGGCTGCAGAGATTCACAGTGAGATGATGGTGGCCTGAAGCAAGGAGGTGGCCGCGGGGCCCTGGAAGGAGTGGACAGAGATGCTTGGGGTGGTGGGTTCTGGAGATGTGAGTGTGATGATTAGGACAGCACAGGGAACACCTCTGCTTCCTTCTTAAGTAACAGGAAGAACAGAGATGGAAAATGCATTGGTTGGCCAAAAAGTTCGTCCAGGTTTTCTGTACTATCTAATGGAAAAACCTAAATGAACTTTTCAGTCAGCCCAATAGAAGGCAGAATTTAGCAGCTGACTTTGATACTTAGTTCATGTCAGATGTGATGCTGGACAGGAGGATGATGTAAACTCTGGACACAATAAGTCTGCTTCCCCAGCCCTCCTCGCCCAGTACCTGCATATCAATTACAGGTAGACTGATGTTCTGATTATCCAGCTATCAGCTAACTATGTATGTCAGTGTTACTGTGTGTGTATTAGGTAGAAGAAATGTGCATATGAAATAGAAGACAACTTAGAATACTTATGAAACTGTGGGGGTGGAGAGGTCTTAACAAGATAGGCAACCAGATGGGGGAAGGAATAGTTAGGGAATTTGGGATGGACAGGTACCCACTGCTATATTTTAAATGGATAACCAACAAGGACCTACTATAAAGCACAAGGAACTCTGCTCAGTCACATGTGGCAAACTGGATGGGAGAGGAGTTTGGAGGAGAATGGCTACATATACATAGATGACTGCGTCCCTTTGCTGTCCACCTGAAAATATCACAACATTGTTAATCAGCTATATTCCAACACAAAATAAAAAGTGGGGTTTTTTTAAAGAAAAAAAAAAGGCAACCAGAAATTAAGTGTGAAAATATCACCAAAGTCAGAAGACAAACAGGAAGAAAAGACTTTCCATAGGCAAAGATTACTGTCTCTTCAATACAAAGAATACTCTCACATTAATAAGAAAGAGATGATTTACCTCTTAGAACACAGGGCAAAAAAAAACAGGGATAGGAATTCACTGAAGAGGAAATGCAAGTGGCTAATAAACGTATGAAAAGATATTCAGTCTTCTGGGGAATCCAAGAAATGCAAATCAAACTTCAGATTGACAAGGGTGAAAAAGATATCAAATTCAGCAGAGACTGTTGGGAGAAGAACACCCTCATGCATTTCCAGGGTTTGTGGATAGTCTCATCATTTTCAGTGTCTACTAAAATAAAAAGAAATGCACCTGAGTGTGGATCTCAGTCTATGAACTGAGGGGCATGAGAAATACTTCTACTGATTTTCAGCAAAGTGACTTCATTTCTGATGCTAAACCTCTCATGTTCCAGGTTGCAGAAAACACAGTCCTAATCCTTGTGGAGGTTTCTCTTCCTCACCCTCTGGGTCACATCCAGAGGTGTATTTATACTGTCCTGTCTGTGGTTTCGGGGGCCCTCATCTTACCTGTAAAGATCAGACTATTAGGTTTTTGCCCTGCTCTGTGTTTGGCCTGGGCTGAGCACCAGCCATTTTTCTCTGCTTCTGTTCTTTGTTTATGAGCATTGTTGAGAGTGAGCGGGAGGGATCCGGCACCCTCATGCCTAAAGAGTGTTGAGTTGGTCTCCTCTAAGCTCTACTCTCTGCTTTCCTGGGGGAGTAGCACAGACACAGCTACTTTTAAGCTGAAACTGTAGTTTGTTTTCAACTTCTGTGACTCTACTTCTGTTTTGTAAATAAGTTCATTTGCACCCATTTTTTTTAGATTCCGTGTATAAGCAATATCATATATTTGTCCAAATATTTGAACCCCATGACTCGAAGAAACTTTTATTACACAACTGCTTTTAAGATTTACTTGTTTATCTTATTTTTATTTTGTTTTTGTCCCTACCAGGCAGCATATGGGACCTTAGTTCCCGCCTCAGGGATTGAACCCACAGCCCCTGCAGTGGAAGCGCAGTATCTCAACCATTGGAATATTAGGGAATTCACTAAGATCTATTTTTACTTTTACTCAAGGTTCCTAATATTTCTATGCCTGTAAATTTTGCTTTACCTTTTTAAAATTGAGCTATAGGTACCAGAAAATTCATGATTTTGAAATATACAATTCAGTGGGTTTTTGTTTGTTTGTTTTTTCAGCATCTTCGAGAAGTTGCCCAACCAACACCGCTATCTAATTCCAGGACATTTTCATCACTTCATCCCCATTAGCAGTCACTCCTCATTTGCTACTTCCCTCAGTCTCTAACAACTGCTAATCTACTTTCTATCTCTATGTGACAGTAAAAAAATATGCTCATCAAGGCTGTGTTTAACTTTTGGATCACAAAACCTTCCATTTTCTGACTTTCTCATTTTTCAAATTCAAAAACAAACAAACAATACCAATAGCTATAGGTGAAAATGTAAACTGAACCAGCCAACTCTATGGAAAACAAAGCAGAGGATCCTTAAAAAACTAAAAATAGAGTTACTGTATGATCCAGCAATCTCACTCCCGCCTGGGCATATATCTGGAAAAGATGAAAACTCTAATTTGAAAATATACACTCACCCTAGCGTTCATAGCAACACTATTTACAATAGTAAAAACATGGAAACAATCCAAGAGCCCAACAACAGATGACTGGCTTAAGAAGACGTTTATATACAATGGAATATTACTCAGCCATCAAAAGGAACAGAGTATTATCATTTGCAGAATGTGACTAGACCTAGAGATCATATTACTAAGTGAAGTCGGTCAGTAAGAGAAAGACGAATGTGATAAGATATTCCATAAATGTGGAATCTAAAAAATAATACAGATGATTCTACAAAACAGAAACAGACTCACGAACATAAAAAACAAACTTATGGTTACCAAAGCATAAAGGGAGCAGGGAGGGATAAATTAAGAGTATGAGATTAACAGATACAGATACTGTATACAGATACAGGTACAGATACTGTATACAGATACAGGTACAGATACTGTATACAGATATAGATACTGTATACAGATACTGATATTGTATATAGATACAGATACTGTATACAGATACAGATATAGATTAACAGATACTATTATACCTAAGATGGATAAGCTACAAGGATTTACTATGTAGCACATGGAACGATCTTCAATATCTTATAATAACCTGTACTGGAAAATAATCTGAAAAAATACATAATTGAATCACTTTGCTGTACACCTGAAACTAATACAATATTACAAACCAACTATACGTCAAAAAAAAACAAACAAAAAACAACAACAAAAACCCAACAACTATAAATTCTTCTGTATTAAAATTCAGTATAAAAGTGGCAAAGTAAGAACAATCAAAACAACAAAACACAAATCTCTTCCTCTTACTCTCTTGAATTTCAAGATCTTATGAATAGAGAGTGAGTTATTTGTTTTCTGAACACTTCAGTGCAAGGAACAGATCAAGATACTTTTTTTGTGCCTGGTTTTTAAAAAGACCTTGGAGAAGGAAATGGCAGCCCATTCTGGTACTCTGGTCTGGAAAATCCCATGGACAGAGAGGCCTGGTAGGCTACAGTCAATGGGGTCACAAAGAGTCGGACATGACTGAGTGACTTCACTTTCACTCACTTTTTTAAAAAGAACATTCTTTCTTTGCTCTCTGCTGAAACCTCTTTTGGAAACTTAGGGTAAAATTTTGCTTCTCCAAGTCCATTTTCCTATGGTTAGCTGACAACTGTAGCAACTGAGTCAAATTAAGCATAAAAAGCAGTTTTCTGAGGGTAGAAAAACAAAAGATCCATGTTGTTCCCAGTTCTTCTGGTTAAAGGACCAGATATGAGGAATTAAAGCCCTCCATGGTATACAGTGACTTAGCAGCAAGCAGCATGGTATACAGAAAAAATCTCTCTGTATTTTTGGTTGAAAAAAAATCAGTCTTAGCACTTTGTAGTTATACTATTTTCTTCAATCATAGAATTAAGTGCCCTTAACTTTCCTCACTTCCTCTTGTTACCTTTGCCTGTTTAGCACCTGAGTCCTATGTTCTGCGGAGAAGGCAATGGCACCCCACTCCGGTACTCTTGCCTGGAAAATCCCATGGGCGGAGGAGCCTGGTAGACTGCAGTCCATGGGGTCGCAAAGAGTCGGACACGACTGAGCGACTTGACTTTCACTTTTCACTTTCATGCATTGGAGAAGGAAATGGCAACCCACTCCAGTGTTCTTGCCTGGAAAATCCCAGGGATGGGGGACCCTGGTGGGCTGCCGTCTATGGGGTTTCACAGAGTCGGACACGACTGAAGTGACGCAGCAGCAGCAGCAGCAGCAGCCTATGTTCTGAGTGTTGTGTTTCTTGGTGAGGAGGGACATTACTCTGATGACATTACAGGACTGGGGACTACGCCACTGAGTTGTCTCACACCAGGACAGATGATCTCAGACTAGAGCCTCTCAACCTTTGCTGTGCATCTGAATCACCCAGGCAATGCTGATGCTGCTGGGCCACAGACTGTACTGTGAGTAGGGAGGAAAGTGATCTAATCATTTGCAGACATAGATGGAGAAGCTGTGCTAGGAGAGCCAGCCATGTGTGAAGTTCACTCTGTTGATGTGGAAAAGGAGCACCCCATTCTCAAAGGCCCAGTGGATAGGATGCCCCAGTTGCTGGACTCGGTGTGTGACCAGTGTCGGTCACATAAGGGGTTGCCCGGAAGCATAACTCAGGCATTGTTCCTGTTGTGTGGCCTCTAAGCTCAATGTTCTGACCTCCCCAGAGAGGTTGTGAGCCACTCAATATCATTTAGTAAATTTCTCTTCTGTTTAAATTAGCCAGAGTGGGTTTTGTTACTTATAACCAAGAATCTGACCCACTCTTGCATTCCAATCGGGGTCAATAGGTATTGACTACCTGAAGGGCTGGGTATGAAGAATCCATGGCTTCATCCCACTTGGAAAAAGAGTTCTGGGATATATTAGTGATGAAGACCCTGATGCTGGGAAAGACTGAAGGCAAAAGGAGAAGAGGGTGGCAGAGGATGAGATGGTTAAATAGCATCACTGACTCAGAGGACATGAGTTTGAGCAAATTCCAGGAGATGGTGAAGACAGAGAAGCCTGGCATGGTGCAGTCCATGGGGTCGCAAGGAGTCGGACACGACTCGGCGACTGAACGACAAGAGCTAACACAGGAATGGAAGCCTGCACACTGTGCCTCTGACACCCCTGTATCACTGTCTGTATGAGCTCCTTTTCCTGCTCTAACAAATCACCCCAAACTTAGCAGCTTAAAATATCAGAAATGTATTCTCTCCCAGTTGTGGATCAAAAATCCAAAAGAGGTTAGCAGGGTGCATTCCTTCTGGAGGTGACAGGAGAGAAGCTGTTTTCTTGCATGCCTCAGCTTCTAGAGGCCACCTGCAAGTCCTGGCTCATAGCCCCTTCCCCCTGTTTCAAAGCCTGCCTTGTCCCGTCTTAAATCTCCCTCTGACTCTGACCTCTGTCATTACATCTCCTTTTGTAACTCCTGACTCTACTGCTTCCCGCACTACAGGAACCCTCGTGATTACACTGGGTCCGCTAGGGTAATAATCTAGGATCACTTCCCATCTCTAGACCCATAACCTTTTTTTCTTTTAAGTTTTTTATTTTATTTACTATCTTATTTTATTAAAACATTTTTATTGGAGTATAATTGATTTAAAACGTTGTTAGTTTCTGCTGTATAGCAAAGTGAATCAGTTATACAAATACATATAGCTACTCTTTTTTTTAAGATTATTTTCCCAGATAGGTCATTACAGAGTATTGAGTAGAGTTCCCTGTGCTATACAATAGGTCCTTATTAGTTATTTATTTAAATATAGTAGTGTGTATATGTCAATCCCAATTTTTCAATTTATCCCTCCCTGCCTTTCCCTCTTGGTAACCATCTGTTGTTCAGTTGCTAAGTCATGTCCCGGTCTCTAACCTCATCCCCGCATTTCTCAACCAGAAGTCCAGACATGGTGCCAGATCACCCGCTGTGGTAGCTTCTTACAGCTTCCCATGGGGACAGGTGCCAGGCCCTTGTGCCCGGAGCCTCTGAAAGATAACCCTCTTTGGCAGGGGGTGGTGAACTTCCTCCCCTGCACCTGGTCAGAATCCTCCAGAGACTGTACATCCACCCTCTTGGGGTTAAACTGAGAGTCAGGGCTTCAGGTATCTGTGGGTGGAGTAGAGGGGCATCTAAGGAGGGGGAGAAGGCTCCGGAGGTGTCAGATCACCAGTCCTTCAGCTGCCACACGGACACTCCCAGACTAGGCAGTGCTTGTCTCCCACTTTAAGGAAGATCCTCACTGAGAATGGTGTGCAGCTCTGAGTGAATTCCACTCGAGGGTGTGGTCTGACTGCCTTCATCAGCTTCTACCCCGTTCTGCAGGGTTGCAGGGGGAGATGAGAAGAACATCCTGTTCTCTCTTCTTCTCTAGAATCGGGGTTTCCTACAGAACCCGGTGGCAGGCTGGGTTCTCCAGGGTGGAGGTGGGCGGGAGGGAACTTTTCTGGAGGAGTGCTTGACTGTGTGGGGAGGAGGAAGCAGGATGGGGCAGAGGGGAGAGTTGAACTTGCCATCATAATGTGGTCCTCAGCCAGTCCTGCAGCAGCCCGGAGCTGAAAGGGCTGGCAGAGCTGGACTGACCTGGGAGTTTGCACCCCAACATCCAACGATCGTCTGTGTGGGGTTCCCCCGCCCACACAGCCTCATGCAGACATCCCTCTTCAGCTAATGGCCAGCGAGTCCCCGGGAAGGACTCAGCTGCTTGCTTTTGGCCCCCAGCTCTCCCCACGGATGAGGAAGGCTCTTTCGACCCTGGAGGGAGAGAGGGACTGTGTATCGCACCTGCCCATCCATCATGACCCCGTCTGGATCTATACAGTGCAAGTGCCTAAGAGCACACCATAATCTGTATCCTTCAGTCAGGTCCACCTAAGGAGGATTCAAGTTCTAAAGCCAGACATGAAGACAAACGCCAGAGAGATACTCCCGCCAGAAGAGGACAGAAACCAACAGAAGGAAGGGAAGATTCATGTCTTTCAGCTCATGGGCATCTGGCTTATACTTACTGACAGCTGTGCAGGCTAGAATCTCCATCACTATTAGATGGCTTCTCTTTCTCTCTGTAGAACTTTGCAGAACACATGGAGTTGTGTTTGCATGTGTCAAATGTGCTTGCTCTGTGACTCCAACACAATAGCAATAATTTTTTTAAACATTTATTTGGCCACTCTGCATGGCATGTGGGATCTTAGTTCCCTGATTGGGGATCAAACCCATTCCCCCTGTACTGGGAACATGATCTTAACCACTGGACCTCTAGAGAAGTCCCCAACAATACTTATTGGTAATATCACCCTGCCCTGGACATACTTCTTGTCAATATTCCTTGCATGCTCTGCTCTTGAGGAGCCCAGAAGTGCTGTATGTGGCAGAACATATAATATACAAAACAGAGTGTGCCAAGGGCTGTAAAAATGTAATAGTTGAGACCAGGTTGCTGTGCTGTGCTCAGTTGTGTCTGACCCCGTGACCTGGTGGACTGTAGCCCACCAGGCTCTTCTGTCCATGAAAGTTTTCAGGCAAGAATACTGGAGCAGGTTGCCATTTTCCTCCTCCAAGGGCTCTTCCCCACCCAGGGATCAAACTCCCATCTCCAGCACTGGCAGGCAGATTCTTTACCACTGTGCCACCTGGTAAGCCCCTGAGACTGGGTTAGAGGAATTAATTTTGACCATTTGACCTGGTTCCTCTGTGACTTTGGTCGGTTTTCCTCTGAGAAAAGATTTTGTAATTGTCAGGCACACCCATGGAAATTTTACTGAGTAACATACAAGAGTCACAACAGGTAGAATCCTTCAGAGTCCTACGAGGTTGACCATGAAGGTTTTCCTCTTTTGCTGAATTCATAATTTCAAGGAATGTTTGTTGACAAAAACAGATGTTGATCTCATATAAAATGGAATAGGAAAGAGGAGCTTAAGTGCTTGAAGGACAGTTAGGGTGACTGTTCTGCCGCCAGAACCTTTCTCCCTAAAGCAGAGGGAAAATAATAGCTCTCTGATGTGATCTAAACCATGGCAAACATGAATGTTTTCTTTGTTACAAATGGCTTTTTTTTTTAAGTCAAGGCTTTTATGGAAACACTCTTTTCAAAGGGAAAAAAAAAAAAAGACTGGGTTCCTGTCGATGATGAATAGTCTAGGTTTTGCCTCAGATGTGCCCACACTTCTCTGAGAATTGAGATTTGCCCAGTGGGGAGCACTCAGGTGACAGCTATAATGTGACAGTCTTGACTTCATGTCCAAGTGGGTGTGTTCCACATGAGCACGTGATGCCCAAGAGCAACTGTGAAGGCTGCGTGCATGCAGGTCTGCCTTGCAGTTCTGTCCTTGAGATGTTGTCTCCAGTTAGCATCTGCAGAATGTTAGCTCCCAACCTCTGCTTTCCTGGTGCTTCTCCAATCATCTACTTTCATTGGCTTTCTTCCTTTTGGGGATCAGTGGTGTGTTTTGCTGGGTAACACAGCACAAGTGGATGTGATGAAATGCCCAGTGCTATGCATTCAATCACATTTCTAAAGGGAGAAAGTACATTTCTGGCAGGTTTTCCAGAGGTCAAAGCATTACAAGACTATGCAAAGTTTGCCTCCAGAAGGACCTTTTATCATAGATAAATTTATGGTTCAGTTTAAGGACATCTAACCTCTTCATAATATTGAGATTTCCACTCTGAAAGAATATGCTTCACCATCTTAATATTTCTTAATAAAACTGACATTTTCTACATATTCCTTAAAATTTTCTCTACATATTATATATTTGCTGCTGATGCTGCTGGGGTAAATGGGGGTATTTTCCTCCATTTATTTCCTGTACTAAGTTAATTCCACCTCAGGTTCTCTGACAATGCAGCCAAACTGTTGAAAGTCAGAATCCTGAAATGACCTAAACCACAGACCCCAAGCTGGTTTGAGTAGAGTTGCTTTGCTGCAACCAGTTTCCAGTGACTTCTTACCATAAAGTGGCTCCGATTCTCAAGGCAGCCTGTCACTCGGAGAGGCAGACAGGGAGCCAGGATTCTTTATCATGAAATGGGGCCCATAACCCCTCCCTCTCAGGTTGTTAGAGATAATGTTAAGCACCAAGCACAATGCTTGACATGTTGTTGATAATAAATCGATGGTTAAAAGTGCACATTCTGGGTTCAGGTCATATAGGTTCAAATTCCTGCAATCAGATGTTTCTTAGCTGTGTGTCCTTAGGCAAGTGACTTGACCTTGCTGAACCTCAAGCTATTTGATCTGTGAAATGAAGATGGCAATAGTATGGACTTTGGGGGCAGCTGTGGGAGTGACATGAGAATCCTTGCACAGGACTTATTGAGGCCCCAGTGTGTGCTGAGTGCCAGGTGAATAGCTTCCCTTCCTTGGCCATTTGTGAGCCCCAAGGACGCTGAATGAGTGACCTTGAATGAATGAAAGAACAAGGGGGTGAAAATATTAAACTGGAGGAATACAATGGTTTCTGCATAAAACCTGAATCCATAGTTACCAGTTTTGAGTCTCTGTTACAAAATTCTAAAAGAAAATCAAGACCAGTGGTTCTTAACTGGAGTCTCTTTTGCATCCAGGGGACATTTATCAGTGACTGGAGATATTTTCATTGTCACAACTACGAGAGTGTGTTATTGCCATTGAGGGGGCAGAGTCCAGGGATGTTGCTAAACATCCCACAGTACGAAGGACAGCCCCCACCGCAGAGAATCATCCAGCTCCAGATTCCAGTCATGCTCAGGTTGACAAACTCAGGTCTAGGCATGCATTTATTTCTGGTCCCTTATGGTTTATTAGATCGTCAGATCATCTGGTTTTGGATAAGATCATCTGATCCAGAAATTCCTGGTAATAACTAGCAACTTGTCAAGCTATAAAGCAGGTGCTTGATTAGTTGTTCAGTCATGTCTGACTCTATGCAACTTCATAGACTGCACACCTTCATTCCCCTCTGTCCGTGGGATTCTCCAGGCAAGAATATTGGAGTGGGTTGGCATTTCCTCCTCCACAGGGTCTTCCTGACTCACCAATCAAACTTGTGCCTCCTGCATCCCCTGCATTGCCAGGCAGATTCCTTACCACTGAACCACCTGTTGTTGATGTTCAGTCACTAAGTCATGCCCGACTCCTTGCAACCTCGTGGACTGCAGCATGCTAGGCTTCCCTTCACCATCTACTGGAGCTTGCTGAATGTCCATTGAGTTGGTGATGACATCCAACCATCGCATCCTCTGTCGCCCCCTTCTCCTCCTGCCCTCAATCTTTTCCCAGTATCAGAGTCTTTTCCAATGAGTTGGCTCTTCGCATCACATGGCCAGAGTACCACCCAGGAATTCCTATAAAGCAGGTAACAGATGCCTCATAGGACCCCAAAGATGCCATGTTTCTTCTTTGACTTGCTAATTTTCTAGATACCCTGGTGGTAATGTACTGATTCAACTTCTTGGATCAAATATTCCTCAGGTCTAGGATTTGCTGTAATTAAACCTTGAGGAAATTGAAGCTTTTCCCTTTAAGAAAAAGCTCATGAGATAAGTGGTTCACACTTTCCAGTTAACCATGGCCTCCCTGTGATTTTTCTTGCTGCTCCTGCTAACTTTGCTATTCCCTCTTATTCACTGATTCTTGTGTTTCCCAGTCTCCACTGATAGCTAAATTGTTCAAGAGCAGCAGGCAAGGCTCCTTGCAGCCCTGAGAATCTTTCCAGCTGGGGAACTTCAAGAGGACTTGGCTGCTGAAGTAGCCAGTGAGTGACACCATGAACAAAGCTTCTTATACCCAGGGGTTAGGGAGGGAATGGAATGTGAGAAGTCACCATTAAATTTTAAATGATTCTCAGAATCCAGGGACTAAAGTGATGAGCATGTTTTAATTCATCAAATACTTTCTTGACAATCATCTAAATTCAAAGAGACACACAATTGCAGAGACTGCTCGTTTGCTTTCCTCAATATCTACTCTCTACCATGCCATAATAATAAAAAGATTACACATGGTGACCCAGAGCAAATACTGTTTTCAGTCCTCCTTGCAGCTAGGTATGTCCTGTGGCTAAATTCTGGCCAGTAGGATGGGAATGGAAGCTTTGTGTAGTAGCTTCCAACAACACTCCCTGGTGAATGCCCTTTGTTTTTTACTTCCATCCTACTTTCTGAAGATAACTGTGATGGCTGGAGCTCCAGCCAACATCTTGGACCATGAGTACTAGTGCTGTAGCTCAAGGATAAGAATCTGAAAAGAAATTGGATTCCTAAGGACTTATTGGCACAGAGCCACCTTACCTGGCCACCTCTGGACTTTTACCTGACAGCAAGAATTGTTCTATTTGTTCAAAGCCATCATTAATCAGCCTCAATGTCACCTTGATACCAAGAGCAGAAACTGAAGCTATAGCTCTCGTCTTGATTTCTGTGCCCGAGAATGTGTTTTCATTCATGAAAAGTCTTCTGACTTTATGAAGTGAGTTTCAGAGGCTTAGGAATGTTGTCCATGGAAAGTTCCTGTGAGATGGCAGAAAATGGAGAGGTTTTACACTCCACAGTAGATGCTCAAAAGATACGTTAATTCAGTGAATGATGTAGGATGATGAAGCTAAACATTTGTGAGCTGGAAATCTGCTAGGCTCAAGCAAGGCCAGAATCTGAAAAGCTCTTGTTCTTCTCAATTTATTAACAATGACTTGAACAAAGGAAGGATGAGCTGGCCCAATGTGCCATGACTTGCTTTGGCATTCGTCAAGTTTTCCTTGAAGTAAACACCCCCATACATTTGCCTGCCTGCTTGAAGGATATTTAATTTTTTTTCTCTTTGTAAATTTAATTATATTCATTGTAGAAAACAATACAGAAAAGTTTAAGAAAGAAATAAAATGAGTGATAGTACTGCTACCTTCTTTATGATATTTTCATTTTAGTCTTGATTTTATGAAAAACAAGATATGATTGTGACTAGAATTTACACCTGCTCCCTAAGTTTTTCTCCTGCTTTCCCTAATTAAAGCATGTACAGAGCCCTGATCTTCTGTGACTGGGGAGGGGTCCTGTGCCGGGGCAGGGAGGCTGGGAAAGTTGCCTATGAGCCCCTTCCTTTGTTGTCTTTATTCCACATCAGTGCTCACAGATGGAAGGAAAGAGAGACTTCTTCAGACTAGTGATGATTAGCCTGGGGTTCCCAGAATGACCCCAACCTGAGCTCTACCTGGGCTGAACCAGGCAGGTATGATAAGGCCTCTTGTTAGTCGCTCAGTTGTTTTTGACTCTTTGTGACCCCATGGCCTATAGCCCACCAGGCTCCCCTGTCCATGGGATTCTCCAGGCAAGAATAAGAATATCAGAATGGGTTACCATTCCCTTCTCCAGGGAATCTTCCCCACCCAGGGATCGAACCCGCATCTCCTGCATTACAGGCAGATTCTTTACCATCTGAGCCATGGGGAAGCCCTAAGGCCCGAAACATAATATGCACACGAATCACTTAGGATCTGGTTGAAATGCAGACTCTGATCCCGTGGGACCCAAGTGATGCTCATGCTGCTGGTTCAGACCACACCTGGAGTGGAATGGTGGGCCCTACAGGGTGTCGAGGTTACTTTCGAGAATTTTGGCATAAGTGTCACCCAGACTTGTAACTTTTCTGGTCAGAAAGACCAGAGCACCTGATCTGGCAGAAAAACAGGGCCTTGGCAATGGGCATTTTGGGATAATGCTGTGCACACACGAGCAAGGATCATGGGGTTCTGGGTGAAACCTTGACTAAACCCTAGATGGTAGGTGGAGGAAGGGCTGAGTCCAACCAAAGCCAAATTTCTTAAGATCTTTGCAGGACTAGGGCTTAGAGGTAAAATTAAGTTGATTTATGAAAAATAAGACCTTTGAGAACTAACATCCATAAAAGATGTCCTTTTCATTATAGGGGACTGGAATACAAAACTAAGACATCAAGAAACACCTGGAGTATCAGGCAAATTTAGCCTTGGAGTAAAGAAGAAGCAGGGCAAAGGCTAATAGACTTTTGCCAAGAAAATGCACTGGTCATAGCAAACACCCTCTTCCAACAACACGAGAGAAGACTCTACAGATGGACATCACCAGATGGCCAACACTGAAATCAGATTGATTATATTCTTTGCAGCCAAAGATGGAGAAGCTCTATACAGTCAGCAAAACAAGACTGGAAGCTGACTGTGGCTCAGATCATGAATTCTTTATTGCCAAATTCAGAGTTAAATTGAAGAAAGTAGGGAAAATCACTAGACCATTCAGGTATGACCTAAATCAAATCCCTACCATTGTATAGTGGAAATGAGAAATAGACTTAAAGGACTAGATCTGATAAACAGAGTGTCTGAAGAACTATGGACAGAGGTTCGTAACATTGTTCAGGAGGACAGGGATCAAGACCATCACCAAGAAAAAGAAATGCAATAAAGCAAAATGGCTTCCTGAGGAGGCCTTACAAATAGCTGTGAAAAGAAGAGACATGAAAAGCAAATGAGAAAAGGAAAGATATTCCTATTTGAATGCAGAGTTCCAAAGAATAGCAAAGAGAGATAAGAAAGCCTTCCTTAGTGATCAGTGCAAAGAAATAGAGGAAAACAATAGAATGGGAAAGACTATAGAGATCTCTTTAAGAAAATTAGAGATACCAAGGGAATATTTCATGTAAAATGGGCACAATAAAAGACAGAAATGGTATGGACCTAACAGAAGCAGAAGATATTAAGAAGAGGTGGCAAGAAAACATGAAGAACTATGCAAAAGAGATCTTCATGAAGCAGATAATCACGATGATGTGATCACTCACCTAGAGCCAGACATCCTGGAATGCAAAGTCAAATGGTCCTTAGGAAGCATCGCTACAAACAAAGTTAGTGGAGATGACGGAATTCTAGTTGAGCTATTTCAAATGCTAAAAGATGATGCTGTGAAACTGCTGCACTCAATATGCCAGCAAGTCTGGAAAGCTCAGCAGTGGCCACAGGACTGGAAAAGGTCAATTTTCATTGGAATCCCAAAGAAAGGCAATGCCAAAGAATGCTCAAACTACTGCACAATTTCACTCATCTCACATGCTAGTAAAGTAATGCTCAAAATTCTCCAAGCCAGGCTTCAACAGTACGTGAACCATCCAGATGTTCAAGTTGGATTTAGAAAAGGCAGAGGAACCAGAGATCAAACTGCCAACATGCATTGGATCATTAAAAAAGCAAGAGACTGCAACAACATCTACTTCTGCTTTGTTGACTATGCCAAAGCCTTTGACTGTGTGGATCACAATAAACTGTGGAAAATTCTGAAAGAGATGGGAATACCAGACCACCTGATCTGCCTCTTGAGAAATCTATATGCAGATCAGGAAGCAACAGTTAGAACTGCACATGGAACAACCAACTGGTTCCAAATAGAGAGGAGTACGTCAAGGCTGTATATTCTCACCCTGCTTATTTAACTTATATCAAGAGTACATAATGAGAAATGCTGGGCTGGATAAAGCACAAGCTGGAACCAAGACAGCCGGGAGAAATATCAATAATCTCAGATATGCAGATGACACCACCCTTATGACAGAAAGCAAAGAAAAACTAAGGAGCCTCTTGATGAAAGTGAAAGAGGAGAGTGAAAAAGTTGGCTTAAAGCTCAACATTCAGAAAACTAAGATCATGGCATCTGGTCCCAACACTTCATGACAAATAGATGGGGAAACAGTGGAAACAGTGACAGACTTAATTTTGGGGGGCTCCAAAGTCACTGCAGATGGTGACTGCAGCCATGAAATTAAAGGACACTTACTCCTTGGAAGGAAAGTTATGACCAACCTAGACAGCATATTAAAAAGTAGAGACACTATTTTGCCAACAAAGGTCCATCTAGTGAAAATTATCATTTTTCCTGTAATCATGTATGGATGTGAGAAAGCTGAGCGTCAAAGTATTGAAGCTTTTGAACTGTGGTGTTGGAGAAGACTCTTGAGAGTCCCTTGGACTGCAAGGAGATCCAACCAGACCATCCTAAAGGAAATCAGTCTTGAATATTCATAGGAAGGACTGATGCTGAAGCTGAAACTCCAATACTTTGGCCACGTGATGGGAAGAACTGACTCATTTGAAAAGACCCTGATGCTGGGAAAGATTGAAGGTGGGAGGAGAAGGTGATGACAGAGGATGAGATGGTTGGTGGCATCACTGACTCAATGGACATGAGTCTGAGTAAACTCTAGGATTTGTTGATGGACAGGGAGGCCTGGTGTGCTGCAGTCCATGGGGTCACAAAGAGTTGGACACAACTGAGTGACTGAACTGAATTGACGAAAAATAAAGAAGTGTTTGCTTTTTTATAAACATGAATTTGGGGACTGAAACATTTCATACTCTATCATGATGTACATTAAATAAGTTTGCATAAACATTTTTAAAATCTTGTTTTGCTTCTGATTATGATATTATGAGGTCTTCCCTGGTGGCTCAGTGGTAAAGAATCTGCCTGCAATGCAGGAGCCCCGGGTTAGATCCCTGAGTCGGGAAGATCCTCTGGAGAATGGCATGGCAACCCACTCCAGTACTCTTGCCTAGAGAATCCCATGGACAGAGGAGCTCGGCAGGCTACAGTCCACAGGGTCACACAGAGTCAGACACTATTGAAGTGACTAAGCAGCAGCAGCATGATATAATGAACGTTTTCCCAACTCCGAAAATAACACACCTTTAACAATTCCATTCTAGGACAGTGAGGGCCTGGTCCAGTGTGTTCAGCACTGTATTTTCAGTACTCAGCACAGTGCGTGGCATGGCGTGGAGGCTCATGGGTTATTTGTTCATTTGCTCAAGCGCAGACATGCCCTGATGGATGATCTCTCTGCAGCGGGCCACTTAGGTTGTTTCAGGTTTATAAATCATGCTCTGGTTTGGCATTCTTGGTGGAAACTTTTGTCCACACACTTGACTGTTTCCTTAGATATCAGCAGAAGTCAGTGAACTCACTGGTCAGTGAATATGCAGAACTGAAGGTGAATTTAGTTCGTCTTTCAGTTTCTCATAAAACCCTTGCTTGGTGGTGTAGTCGCTAAGTCGTGTCCCACTCTGGCGACCCCATGGACTGTAACCCTTGCTCATTGCTCTGCAAAAACCCACATGATACAGACATAAACTCAATTTCGTATGATGCAGATCCTTCTTAAAATTTACTCCAAGGGTTAATCCACTGAAAGACTTGAATTATAGAGCTTAAGTTCGTGTAAGTTTAGTCCAGTTTAATAAGAACTTAGATATCAATGAAGAGAAAGGTGGGATTTTTTTTCCTCTATGACGTGGTCATGTATGCATGTGAGAGTTGGACTGTGAAGAAGGCTGAGCGCCGAAGAATTGATCCTTTTGAACTGTGGTGTTGGAGAAGACTCTTGAGAGTCTCTTGGACTGCAAGGAGATCCAACCAGTCCATTCTGAAGGAGATCAGCCCTGGGATTTCTTTGGAAGGAATGATGCTAAAGCTGAAACTCCAGTACTTTGGCCACCTCATGCGAAGAGTTGAAAAGACTCATTGGAAAAGACTCTGATGCTGGGAGGGATTGGGGGCAGGAGGAGAAAGCGACGACAGAGGATGAGATGGCTGGATGGCATCGCTGACTCGATGGATGTGAGTCTGAGTGAACTCGGGGAGTTGGTGATGGACAGGAAGGCCTGGCGTGCCGCAGTTCATGGGGTCGCAGAGTCAGACACGACTGAGCGACTGAACTGAACTGAACTGATGACGTGGCGCCATCTAGTGGTTCCTGCAGAGAATGCAAGAACAAAAATTGGAGGATTAAAATGAATGGAGCTCATTTAACTTTCCTTCCCTTCTCCAATGGACCACAAGCGGAGAAATAGCTCCAGAAGGCAAGAGAAGCAAGCAGAAACAATGCCCAGCTGTGGATGTGTCTGGTGGTGAAAGTAAAGTCTGATGCTGTAAAGAACAACAATGCATAGGAACCTGGAACATTAGGTCCATGAATCAAGGTAAATTGGAAGTGATCAAACAGGAGGTGGCAGGAGTGAACATCAACATTTGAGGAATCAGTGAACTAAAATGGATAGGAATGGGTGAATTTAATTCAGATGACCATTAGATCTACTACTGTGGGCAAGAATCCTTTAGAAGAAACGGAGTAGCCCTCATAGTCAACAAAAGAGTCAACAATGCAGTACTTGGGTGCAATCTCAAAAATGACAAAATGATCTCGGCTTGTTTCCAAGGCAAACCATTCAGTATCACAGTAACCCAAGTATATGTGCCAATCACTAATGCCGAAGAAGCTGAAGTTGAACATGAAGACCTACAAGACCTTCTAGAACTAACACCAAAAAAAAAAAAAAAAAGATATCCTTTTCATCATAGGGGACTGGAATGTAAAAGTAGGAAGTCAAGAGATACCTGGAGTAACGGGCAAGTTTGGCCTTGGAGTACAAAATGAAGCAGGACAAAGGCTAACAGAGTTTTACCAAGAGAACGCACAATCATACCAAACACCCTCTTCCAACACAACAGATAACTCTAGACATGCATCTCACCAGATGTTCAATACCAAAATCAGATTGATTATATTCTCTGCAGCCAAAGATGGAGAAGCTCTATACAGTCAAAAAAACAAGACCTGGAACTGATTGTGGCTCAGATCATGAACTCCTTATTGCCAAATTCAGACTTAAATTGAAGAAAGTGGGGAAAACCACTAGGCCATTCAGGTATGACCTAAATCAAATCCCTCATGATTATACAGTGGAAGTGACAAATAGATTTAAGGGGTTAGATCTGATAAACAGAGTGCCTAAAGAACTATGGACGGAGGTTTGTAACATTGTATAGAAGGCAGTGATCAAAACCATCCCCAAGAAAAAGAAATGCAAAAAGGCAAAAATGGTTTTCTGAGGAGGCCTCACAAATAGCTGAGGAAAGAAGAGAAGCTAAAGGCAAAGGAGAAAAGGAAAGATATAGCTATCTGAATACAGAGTTCCAAAGAATAGCAAGGAGAGATACGAAAGCCTTCCTCAGTGATCAGTGCCAAGAAATAGAGAAAACCAACAGAAATAGAGGAAAGACTAGAGATATCGTCAAGAAAATTAGAGATACCATGGGAAAATTTCATGCAAAGATGAGCACAATAAAGGGCAGAAATGGTATGGAGCTAACAGAAGCAGAAGATATTAAGAAGAGGTGGCAAGAATACATAGAAGAACTACACAAAAAAAGATCTTAATGACCCAGATAACTACAATGGTATGATCATTCACCAACAGCGAGGCTTTCTGGAGTGTGAAGTCAAGCTCAACACTATGAACAAAGCAAGTGGAGGTGATGGAATTCCAGTTGAGTTAATTCAAGTCCTAAAAGATGGTGCTGTTAAAGTGCTACACTCAATATGTTGACAAACTTGGAACCCCCAGCACTGGCCACAGGACCAGAAAACGTCAATTTTCATTCCAATCCCAAAAAAGAGCAATGTCAAAGAATGTTCAAACTACCACACAATTGCACTTATCTTACACAGTATCAAAGTAATCCTCAAAATTCTTCAAGCCAGGCTTCAACAGTACATAAACTGTGAACTTTCAGATGTTCAAGCTGGGTTTAGAAAAGGCAGAGGAACCAGAGATCAAATTGCCAACATCTGTTGGATCATCAAAAAAGCAAGAGAGTTCCAGAAAAACATCTACTCCTGCTTCATTGACTATGCCAAAGCCTTTGACTATGTGTATCACAACAAACTGTAGGAAATTCTGAAAGAGATGGGAATACCAGGCCACCTTACCTGCCTCATAAGAAACCTGTATGCAGGTCAAGAAGCAAAGGTCAGAACTGGACATGGAACAACAGACTGGTTCCAAATTGGGAAAGCAGTATGTCAAAGCTGTGTATTGTCACTCTGCTTATTTAACTTACATGCAGAGCATATCATGGTAAATGCCAGGCTGGATGAAGCACAAGCTGGAGTCAAGATTATGGAGAGAAATACCAATAACCCCAGATATGCAGATGAGTCACTGTCATTCATGGAGAGATTGCCGGGGTCCAGCCCCTGCAGGATCCAGGGGAACCTGAAGGAAAAACGGCGTTGGCGGATGATTTAGAGAGAGAGATAGGACAGAATATTATAGATGAGAAAATAGAGGAGAGAAAGAGGCTGATATTCCTTGGTTTACATAGAAAGCCAATAAAACTTCGAGACAAGAAGTTTGCCCTGTTCACGGAGGCCACAGGTAGGTGCCTTCCCGGTCTCCCAAGGGAGTGAAGACGCAGAACATCTTCCTGTTCAGGTCTTAGAAACCCGGGCAGATAAGTGAACGCAGGGAGCCTCCATGTTCCAAAGGATCAGCCTGAAAAAGAAAGTAAGAGAGAGAAAAAAGAAAAACACGGGGTGACCAAGCTTTTTCAAGCGAGGCCCATTGTTTTTATTTTTAAAAGGGTCTTTTATACCTTTACTTGTACATAGAGGGAAATGAAAGATGCAAAGTCATACAGAGTCAGCCCAAACATTGTATCTGTTTGGTCTTTATCAAAACCAGGATTTTTTTGTAAACCTTTCCCATAAACAATGTTGTGTACATTATCTTCTGGCCTTGAAGGCCTGTGAACATTTTATGACCCTCTTTTGATAAAGGCTTCTCAACCAGAAAACTTATTTTCCCTAGAAATGTTTTTTCTTATATTTCTAATCTATGTCAGCCTTAAAAAGGATTAAACAGAGTTATATTCTCAGGAAGCAAAGGTGCAGTGGGTTACAAGAAAGAACCAATTAGCTCAAAAGTCTGATGTGGTTAATTTCAAGGCTACACTTGTTTTACTTACTTTTTAACTATGTTAACTAATGCACTCCCAGGTGCACAGTGGATAAGAGATAAGGGAACTTAGCAACAAGCATTGGCCCAATAATGAAATCCTACATTAACACTACTCTAATAACTTTTAACTCTTTGAAAGGCTCTATGTTTTAGGCTTTCCGTGCCTCTCACAGTTGGGAGGATGTAAATAATCATATGCATAGCTGCAAGGGTCTGGATATACCTGCCAAGCAAGCTATAATGCTAACAGAGGGGGTTTGATTTGAAATATTTCTCTCATGTCCAGGAGACTTATTAGCTATAGCCCTAAGTTGATTTTCTCCAGAGAAAGGTGGTCAGGAATAGACCCCTGTTAATGTCAGAGGAGTTGGTGAAAGTCATGAAATAGTAAAACAGACAGATTTTGGTTTGGGGGTAGATGCTCGAGAAAGCCTAGGGAGCCCATTGAGTTCTGAAGCCTGGCTTAACAGTTCTCTTCCACATGACCTTGTCACGGGTGGGATCTCCCATGGTGGCTCCCGCCAAGAGATGTTAACTAGTATGTCTCATTTCTTCTACTTTTTAATTTTCTAGGATTTTGATTCACTCAATTTCTATTCCATAAGAACTTTACCAATAATTTTTTCAACATATAGATATATTATTAAGAAAATCTATATCTAACTTATTTTACACTTAATTACGCCTTACAATACTCTGTGTTCTAGAAACCATGGTTTTAAAAACACTTTTGAATGAGTGCTACTACTTTAATTAATGTTACAAACCTAGACAACATTAAAAAGCAAAGACATCACTTTGTCAACAAAGGTCCGTACAGCCAAAGCCATGGTTTTTTCAGTGGTGACATACAGATGTGAGAGTTGGACCATAAAGAAGGCTGAGTGCAGAAATGATGCTTTCAAAGAGTGGTGCTGGAAAAGACACCTGAGAGTCCCTTGGACAGCAAAGAAATCAAAGCAGTCAATCCTGAGGGAAATCAACCCTGAATGCCCACTGGAAGGACTGATGCTGAAACTAAAGCTTCAATACCTTGGGCATCTGGTGTGAAGAGCCGACTCACTGGAAAAGACCCTGATGCTGGGAAAGATTGAGGGCAGGAGGAGAAGGAGACAGCAGAGGATGAGATGGTTGGATGGCACTGCTGATTCAATGGACATGAACTCGGGCAAACTCCAGGAGATGGTGAGGCACAGGGAGGCCTGGCGTGCTGTGACTGGAGTTGGACCTGACTTAGCGACTGAACATCAGCAACAGCAACAACTACTTTAATTACAATGAGATGGTCTTTCTTCAAATTATCAATATCTTCAGAACTGATTTTTTAAGCCTTGGATAGACATCATAAACCTATATAAGAAATGATAGCCTGTGAGTGACTAACTGTTTCCACATGAAAACAGGATAAGTCTAGGACCACACTGGATCCAAAGAGCAGAGTGCCATGGGACAAGAATGAACACAACACAAAAATATTCACTTTAAAAAATAAGAATTGTCAGGTCTCCATTTCTTAAGAGAAGTCAAAGAGACCAGCAAGAAATGTAAAAGTGAAACTTTAAACTCTGTGTCAACACAAGGGCCCCTCTATCATCTCACATCCCACCACGTCAATGGTTTACAATGGTTGTTCTGAAGTGTGCCCTGAGAATCCCTGAAGTCCAGAGACCCACTGGGCCAGGGGGTCCAGTGCAGGAGACCCGGGTTCGATCCCTGGGTCGGGAAGTTCCCCTGGAGAAGGAAATGGCAACCCACTCCAGTATTCTTGCCTGGAAAATCCCACGGACAGAGGAGCCCGGTAGGCTATAGTCCATGGAGTCACAAAGAGTCAGACATGACTAAGCGACTTCACTTCAGCTTGTTATAAAGCCTGCCTAGGGAAAAGCTTGAAGTTAACCTTTTCCATGTCCTTGAAATACACAGCCCACTTTGCCTGAGACCTCAGCCTTGGGCAAATTAGAACTTCAAGCAAAAAAAAAAGCAGGGGGTGGGCGGTGGGGAATGTGCCAAAGAGACATTTTCAATTTCAAGCAGATAACTATGAGATCCCTGTCTGTCTGGATTTCTGTATGTCTCAGTGTGTGTCTTTTGTGTGTGTGTGTGTTTTATAATATTGTTGAAGTTGTTAATGAATTCTAATTTAGTGGCTCAGAAGGTAAAGCATCTGCCTGCAATGCTGGAGACCTGGGTTCGATTTCTGGGTCCGGAAGATCCCGTGGAGAAGGAAATGGCAATCCACTCCAGCACTCTTGCCTGGAAAATCCCATGGATGGAGGAGCCTCATAGGCTACAGTCCATGGGGTCGCAAAGAGTTGGACACGACTGAGCGACTTCAAAGAAAAGTGAAAAGTAAGTGCTTATCAGACAATTCTAAATACAAGAGAAATTAACCTAATTGAATTTCAGATTCACGTGAATAATTCAATATAAAATACCTAGTATTAATATTTGTTTGCTAATTTAATATAGACACGTCTAAAAAGCCTCCTGATGAAAGTGAAAAAGGAGAGTGAAAAAGTTGGCTTAAAGCTCAACATTCAGAAAACTAAGATCATGGTATCTGGTCCCATCACTTCATGGGAAATAGATGGGGAAACAGTGGAAACAGTGTCAGACTTTATTTTGGGGGCCTCCAAAATCACTGCAGATGGTGATTGTAGCCATGAAATTAAAAGACGCTTACTCCTTGGAAGGAAAGTTATGACCAACCTAGATAGCATATTCAAAAGCAGAGACATTATTTTGCCAACAAAGGTCCATCTAGTCAAGGCTATGGTTTTTCCAGTGGTTACGTATGGATGTGAGAGTCGGACTGGGAAGAAAGCTGAGCACCAAAGAATTGATGCTTTTGAACTGTGGTGCTGGAGAAGACTCTTGCGAGTCCCCTGGACTGCAAAGAGATCCATCCAGTCCATCCTAAAGGAGACCAGTCCTGGGTGTTCATTGGAAGGACTGAGGCCACCTCATGGGAAGAGTTGACTCACTGGAAAAGACCCTGATGCTGGGAGGGATTGGGGGCAGGAGCAGAAGGGGACGACAGAGGATGAGATGGCTGGATGGCATCACCGACTTGATGGACATGAGTTTGGGTGAACTCTGGGAGTTGGTGATGGACAGGGAGGCCTGGCAAGCTGTGATTCATGGGGTCGCAAAGACTTGGACATGACTGAGCGACTGAACTGAACTGAACTGAAGAGTCATTAACATTAAGCATAATATTTTCATTGTGCCTAGGTTTATTATAAGTTAAATATTGTTATATTGTTATATCTGTTACAAGTTTGTCAGCAAGGAAAGTACCTCGAGTGAAGAAACTTCCGAAAAAATGTAAATGAGATGTGAGCTTTTAGATAAATTCTATTAAGAATAATTATACCTTAGAAATGTCTGTCTAAAACAGTTTCTGAAGAATTGGGGTAACTTGAATTTCTAGGGTTGTACTAAACTAAGTGATAAAAGTTTATTGGATGGCTAGGTAATTTCCAAATAAAGTGAGATTTTAAAACATTAATTACTGAACACTAACTTCCTCTTCAGCATTACTGATTGGGGCATAGACTTGGATTACTGTGATATTGAATGGTTTGCCTTGGAAATGAACAGAGATCATTCTGTCGTTTTTGAGATTGCATCCAAGTACTGCATTTCAGACTCTTTTGTTGACCATGATGGCTACTCCATTTCTTCTAAGGGATTCCTGCCCACAATAGTAGATATAATGGTCATCTGAGTTAAATTCACCCATTCCAGTCCATGTTATTTCTTTGATTCCTAGAATGTCCACATTCACTCTTGCCATCTCCTGTTTGACCACTTCCAATTTGCCTTGATTAATGGACCTGACATTCCAGGTTCCTATGCAATATTGCTCTTTACAGCATCGGACCTTGCTTCTATCACCAGACAACTGGGTATTGTTTTTGCTTTGGCTCCATCTCTTCATTCTTTCTGGAGTTATTTCTCCACTGATCTCCAGTAGCATATTGGGCACCTACTGACCTGGGGAATTCCTCTTTCAGTATCCTATCATTTTGCCTTTTCATACTGTTCATGGGGTTCTCAAGGCAAGAATACTGAAGTGGTTTGCCATTCCCTTCTCCAGTGGACCACATTCTGTCAGTAATGCTGAAGAAGCTGAAGTTGAAAAGTTCTATGAAGACCTACAAGACCTTTTAGAACTAACACCCAAAAAAGATGTCTTTTTCATTATAGGGGACTGTAATGCAAAAGTAGGAAGTCAAGAAACACCTGGAGTAATAGGCAAATTTGGCCTTGGAATACGGAATGAAGCAGGGCAAAGACTAACAGAGTTTTGCCAAGAAAATGCGCTGGTCATAGCAAACATCCTCTTCCAACTACACAAGAGAAGACTCTATACATGGACATCACCAGATGGTCAACACCGAAATCAGATTGATTATATTCTTTGCTGTGGTGTCGGAGAAGACTCTTGAGAGTCCCTTGGACTGCAGAAAGATCCAACCAGTCTATTCTGAAGGAGATCAGCCCTGGGATTTCTTTGGAAGGAATGATGCTAAAGCTGAAACTCTAGTACTTTGGCACCTCATGTGAAGAGTTGACTCATTGGAAAAGACTCTGATGCTGGGAGGGGTTGGGGGCAGGAGGAGAAGGGGACGACAGAGGATGAGATGGCTGGATGGCATCACCGACTCGATGGACATGAGTCTAGGTGAACTCTGGGAGTTGGTGATGGACAGGGAGGCCTGGCGTGCTGCGATTCATGGGGTCGCAGAGTCGGACACAACTGAGCCACTGAACTGAACTTCCTCTTACAGAGAAACTAAAGGGATTGTGGACTACTAATAAATATGTTTGGTGCCATCCTGAAATGTTCTCTACAAGAAAGCAAATATTTTTAGAAATTAAAGCTGGTATCGATGTTCACCAATCTACAGAATGCCAATTTTAAGGACAGTTCATGATTACTTAAGGAAAATAAGATGTATGTTTTTAGTAAAAAAGGTATGGACATGAAATTGCAGTTTATTAAGAAAAAAGAAAGTCTGACTTACAGGTGGCTACTTCTAAATAAACAAAGTGACTTTAAAGAAAAGAGAGAGAGAAGTTTAATGGAAAGTGGACCTCAAGAAAAGACTTTTGTACATAATACAAGTTTTCTTGAGATGTTGAACTGCCTTTGATAATGGATTTTAAGTTTCTTTATCTCTGAAATGATCTGTTCTATGTTTACCATTGAAATATTTTGTTAACTGACTGTTATAGACCCTGCTGGTATTTTTGGCAAAACTTCCTAAAATTAAATTCTAATGCAGTTATTTTGACTTTTAGCTGACTTTGGGATGCTTCATAGGGCCCCTGAGACATCCCAAAGAGAGGTATTAAAATGCATGGGTTCATTTGACATGCTAAATTACATGGGACGTATTGTTGGAGAATGATACTGTTATGCCCAAGTCACGAAATCTCCCAATGACCACCAGGGAGCCGATATCCGATGCAAAAGCAAGAGAGTTTTTATTACCAAGCTCGAGCTGGGGCTCCCACCATTACTGACGCAGCAGCTAAGGAGAGGAGCCCCGAACTCTGGGTTACATTGCTTATATAGGGTATTCTCACGCGAAAAATTCAAAAAACGGGAGTTTCCAGGTTGGGAGACGTCTAATCGGTTACCTTCTGTGGAAGGATTAGGTGTTGGATTCTGATTGGTTTTCATTTTCTGGGCTTAACTCGAATTTCCTGGGCAGGTCATAAGTCCTGAACGTAAAGTCAGGAGATCCTGATCTGGGATCTGATTGGCTCGCAGGTGGTGGGGTGAGGTCAGGGGATTTCCAAAGACTCTTTCTTCAGAACTCTAAAATGGAGTCTTTTTTAACAAAATGGGGGTGACTTAGGTTCTTCAATACATTTTGTCAGGTTACTGTATGCTTGATGTTACTACTATAGATATCCTAAAATTATGTGGAATTCACAAAGATCTGATATGTCCTGATAAAATATTGTCAATTATAATTCTAGTTATCATATTAAAGTGTTACATGTCACAGCAACAAGCAGGTTGCTTTGTCAACTGCAATGCAAAAGATTTTAAACATGCCTTCTATGGTTTCACCCTGATGCCTTTGGAAGAATACTGCTAGTTCTTCAAGATTTATGGAAAAGACTTTTCTAAGATTAACCAGATAAACAAATTTTGTTATTAACAGTAAACTGGTGCCAGACTGGAATTTGGTTTTCTGTCTCTGTTAAGAGAACAAAGGTTTCTTAGCATGTGGCTCTTGATGACAGATTGTGAATTTCTTTGCCTTTAAGTGAGATTTGTTTTTAAAATCTTTTGTTACTTTGACAAAGTAAATAAGTATTATTTCACAATGATCTATGAAGATTATGGTACCTGTAGAGAAAGGTCATCCTGCTTCTACAAAATTAACCCCTCACTATCAAACTATTGCTATGCTGATGTCCTTGAAACATGGCAATAGTCTACTCCTAAATTGGGGAAATTAAACTGGATAAGCAGTAGCTGTAAATCAGTCAGGGCTATGGGAAATCCAAAATGGCTCCTTGACTTTTCCTGGCTTCTTGATGAAAGATCTTTTATTTGATGGGATAAAGCCTTCCCTGGCTGCAGGGTAAATGCCCTCACAAAGAAAAATGTTTATGTTTCACTAAACTTTGCATTCTAGTTTTGTTATTCACTTCCTTGTTGTTATGTTATTGTTAAGATTTTCATCAAGTTGTTAAAAGGACACTCTAACATTGTTTCCAATGTTTATATCTGTAGTCAATCTCTGAAAGATCAAATGCTCCATGATGTACAACCAGGAAATTCACACCTGGCTATAATTATTTAACTAAGTCAGATGGCCTGGGGTATATTGGGCTCTACCTAATGAAAATTCTTGCTCGTTACCTAACTAATAACTGCTAGCTATATTAATTTCTAAGTTGCCTATATCAGAAAATTGTCTCTTACGTTAACAAGTATGTGACTGAGCCACTGATAAACTGATGATAATATATACTGCCATATGAGATCAATGATTGCAATAATGTAACTCTAGATATGGGAGGAAGCAACAAGAAGGAATATTTTCCTGGACCAAGAGGCTACTAAGACAGGTATGCCCCAGAGACTTTTGTTATTCACTGAGGTTAGTCCAATAACAGCATGCTGAGTGACCTAAAAATGGAATCTTTGCTAGACCTGGAAATGAGCCTTTCCAGCCCCATGGGACACAGTGGCCATGAAATGCCCCCAAAGCATGGTCAAATCTGTGGCTATGAAGGGGCCCTGTCAACTGAAAACTGGCACTCACAGACTTCCTGTGCAAAGATTAAATCATGGCCACTACAACTGCTGAACTTCAACACGCCTTGAAAAGAATTCAGGGTGGCTCTGAGAAATGAGGTACTCAATCGGTGCTCTGGGAAAAATGGACAAAACAGGCCTTCATAGAGTCAGATGTTTTCAGGTAAAGATGTGTTCATTTTTATGAGCCCAAATTCTTTCATCTTCTCATACCTACAGAAGCACTAACATCATATGCCAATGTCTGGTTCCGATTTTCCTGTCTAGCCTTTCTCCTAGGCACCCCAACAGCTCTTCTCTGCTTTTATGTATCTTTAGCCCTCTTGTTAAGTTTGTTTCTTTGAGACTGCAGCAAATGGATTTCTGAATGGTAACACAAAAATATCACCTGGCCAACAGCCAAGTGTTCACCGGCCCTGCTGTTGGCCAACAGAAGCATAAAATCATACACTCTTCCAAAGGTGGTTAAATTATCTAGACTTTGATAACTGCACCCTTGTACTGACAGACTGTGGCAAGACTACAGGACTGCTGTATGGACCAGCTTCTCAACTTTGAGAACTCTGTTTATTGGAACACTCCATCAATTACTGTGAATGGACTGTGTTCACTAAAACCTACAATATGTTCTACATTGTTACTTATAGAGTTAATAAGGCTGCTTGTGTTATTTTGCCTTGTTCCAATGTTTTTCAGCTTAAACAATCCTGGGGTGGACTGTTAGTTCAGTTCAGTTCAGTCGCTCAGTCGTGTCAGACTCTTTGCGACCCCATGAATCGCAGCACGCCAGGCCTCCCTGTCCATCACCAACTCCCGGAGTTCACTCAGACACGTCCATTGAGTCAGTGATGCCAGCCAGCCATCTCATCCTCTGTCATCCCCTTCTCCTCCTGCCCCCAATCCCTCCCAGCATCAGAGTCTTTTCCAGTGAGTCAACTCTTCGCATGAGGTGGCCAAAGTACTGGAGTTTCAGCTTTAGCATCATTCCTTCCAAAGAAATCCCAGGGCTGATCTCCTTTAGAATGGACTGGTTGGATCTCCTTGCAGTCCAAGGGACTCTCAAGAGTCTTCTCCAACACCACAGTTCAAAAGCATCAATTCTTCGGTGCTCAGCCTTCTTCACAGTCCAACTCTCACATCCATACATGACTACTGGAAAAACCATACCCTTGACTAGACGGACCTTAGTCAGCAAAGTAATGTCTCTGCTTTTCAATATGCTATGTAGGTTGGTCATAACTTTTCTTCCAAGGAGTAAGCGTCTTTTAATTTCATGGCTGCAGTCACCATCTGCAGTGATTTTGGAGCCCCCCAAAATAAAGTCTGATACTGTTTCCACTGTTTCCCCATCTATTTCCCATAAAGTGATGGGACCAGATGCCATGATCTTCGTTTTCTGAATGTTGAGCTTTAAGCCAACTTTTTCACTCTCCACTTTCACTTTCATCAAGAGGCTTTTTAGTTCCTCTTCACTTTCTGCCATAAGGGTGGTATCATCTGTTAGGGAACTATACAAAAATAGTCTTGTTTAGGCTTCACAGACAAAGCAGAACAGCCTCTGACCTTGCTTCTAACCTGCCTGGACTCTGCCCTGACTGGGAGTGACTAGGAGTGACTGCCTGCTGTGAGTGCCAGACTGGCAGCACCATAGAGGAGAAATTTTGAGATTGTTGAGCCCCTGGAGGGGGCCTGGCCAACTAAGCCCCAGGCTTAGTCACATTCCAAGTTTTACAAGACAAAAACAAACAGCATTGATGGGAAGCCAGGCTTGCAGTCTGGTCACAGATTGATGATGGTATCAGTTTGCCTTCATCCTGGGATTATAAACAGGAACCCCAAATAGCAATCTTTGAAGTCTCACCCACATAGTGGACTCGCTGCCTGGGAGCCTTTCCGAATTGGGACTCCAAATGTGCTGTGACACAAATAGACTTCCCAGGGCTGATTAAGTTTGGATGTTGGTCAAAAACCCAATTTGGTGATATATTCTCTGCTCTATTTCTCTTTTCTTTTAATGTTAGTATGTTGAAAGTAAGCTAGATAACTCTCTAATAAATATATTATTTATTTGTATATAACGAGTGGCTTGTTTTGTTAACAAACCCTTTGAACCTGAGATGAAGGTGAAAACTTTTGGCAAAGGGGCCAGTAACAGACCTAACGAGTGAAGTGAATTGTTTCCACTGCTTGTTCTCATCAGGTGAGCCCTTAGTGGGTTAAAGCGAGAACAGGCAGTTTGCAAGTTTAGCAGGAGCAGCAGTGACTTCCTAAAGTTTGAAGTTTGCTGAGAACTCATGCAGCAGAAGGCAGCTTGGTAGGTTAGAGGGGTCTGGAGTTGAAGACTATTTAGAACCAAGCATGGTAGCTGGCACAGCGGAGAATCTGGGCTGAACAACAAACTTCAGAGGATCCTGTGACTGGGTGAAGAATAAGACACAAGAGTACTGACTGCTGGAGGAGAGAGGAGGTATTCAGAGCTCAGCCTAGAGAGAAGTCTGCCTGCAACATGAGATTTCATCCCTGGCCTTACTAGGTAGTGTTTTCATCAGTTAGCTGGGCAGAGAAATCAGTGGCATGTTAAGGTTTGTGGAGCACACAGCACAGTAGGAACTCTTTGCAATGACTGTGTTTGAGGATGAACGAGGAACTGATGTGCAAGAGGTCTGCAGTAAATGTGAGGGAAATGGAAAGTCCTGAACTTAGGTTCCCAAGTCATTCATTTGTTCATGCCACAGATATGCACTCAACAGTTATGAGCTGATAAATGGCTCTGGTATTTTGACTGTACGCAGAATCAAGAGGTTTGCCCCCGTGGCCCTCACAGTGTCACGCAGAAGGCAGATGTTAAATGCAGGTAAACCAGGTTGGACTACCTGCCGTGAAGGAAAACACCACATTCGGAGAAAGAATCATGTCTTAAAAATATTAGTAGATTGAGGAATGAAGGAAATTCTCTCCAGAAGAGGAATTTCAGCTGGAGCCTGAAGAAGCAGGTTTTAGCTAGGAAATAACTGTGGGCAGAGAGCATTCTAGTTGGAGGAAACAGTATGTGCAAAGGCCCTGAGTCATGAAAGAGGATGGGATGCTCAGGGACCTGATCATTACCGAAGGCCAGTGTGGCTGAAACTTAGCAGGCAAAGGGCGACACCAGGTGAGATTTTTAAGCATGTGGGGCAGGTGGTGGCATGTTTGTGTTCTAACGATCACCCTGGCTGCTATGAATGCAGCACCCTGAAAGCATCCCTGTGTGGGGCTGGCCTACTGCATGCTGCGACATATGTGTCATCTGCAGTCATAAATACTCCTTCATTCAACAAATGCGTTCTGAGCTTATCCTGTTAGGTGCTGGGCAACAAGCAATAAACACAGTCTTCCCCTGTTGGCCTTCAGGCAAGTGTGGAAGCCAAGTATAGATACACAATCACAGATATGTCATAAAATGACACACTGTGATAATATTGCAAAGGGAAAGTCCCCAGTGCTGTGAGGGAGCAGGGGTCGTCCTGTGGACCTGGGGAAAGACGGCTCTGTGAGGTCCACTTGAGGCTGCAGTGCAAAGGATGCCTTGGAGGTGGCAAGGTGAAGAATGGTACTGGGATGTCCCAAGCAGAGGGGCCAGGAAGTGCAAAGGCTCTGGGACAGGCAGGACTGTTGAAGGTAGGAACAGAAGAAGATGGGACAGGTAGAAGGTGGGACTGAGAAGGGGAGACAGGTAGGACCATGAGGAAGGTGGAAGCAGAGGAGAAGGTAGAAACAGAAGAAGGACAGATAGGCTGTGGGACCAGGCAGAAGGAGAGAGTGGCCTGAGGAACCTGGAGAAGTAAGTTCCATGTAGTCCCTGCCTAGAAAGTCATGTTGAGGTTTTAGACTCTGATCTTTCTGGTTGGGAAGCAGTTAAGGGTTCTAACCAGGAGTGGCTGTACCCAAATGATGTGAAAAAAGAGATTACTCCATTGGCAGTGAGAATGGAATGGCTGGGCCAAAAATAAAGAGAGAAAAATGGGTAGGAGGCTGTAGCCTATTGCCTCGGTCTTAAGGGGTGAAGATGAAGATGGAGAGGATACCATTTTGTGTAACATTTTGGATGGAACATTGAGAGATTTTGGTGGTAGACTAGCTGTGGGCAATAGGGGTGAGTTCAAGGCTCTGCATGAGAAGCTGGAGAGATGGCGGTCCCTAAAATGGGACAGGAAGTGGCAGGAGGAGCAGGTTTGCTGTGAAACCAACATGCTCCCCAAGAGCTCAGTTCAGACGCTGAGGCAGGGACACAGGGTGAGCATGCCAGGCTCTCACGGATCTTCTGTAAGGCAGGTGGGTGGTCCACTATAGAATTATGTATTTAATAAAAACATTTAAATTATCCATTACTGTAGAGCTGGGAAAGAAATGTCACTGCACCTAAAGATAAGATTCACAGGCCCTGTGAGCCATTTCCTGGCTCATCTCTCAGATCATACATCTACTATGTCTATATTTGCCAAAAAGTAACAAATTTTCTAGGGTTAGATAGAATGAATCCAAGTAACATTGCTTTAAAAGAAAAAGTCACAGTGGTCCAGGGGTTAGGACTCCGCATTTCCACTGCAGGGGCAGAGGTGAGAAACTAAGCTGCAATTAAGGAGCCCAAAAAAAGCCAAATAATATGAATTGTTTCTATAGTAGTAATTCCCACCTTTGATTCTATGTGGACATGAAAATTTCCATAACCATGCAAGTGAGAATATGGCTATGTGTATTCATATTAAACTATGGCAATAATCCCCTCTCCCACCTTGTCAGTTAATTTACACGTATTTAAATGACAGGTTCAATATCAAAGGTGATGCTGTAGAGTGGAAGACTGAAATATAGGGTCTGTCACTTTATGAACTGCGTGACCCTGGGCAAGTTATCTAACTTCCATTTCCTACTCAGCGCCAAGCATGAGAATTACATGAAGAATGTCACAGTCTAGGCCTAGAACACGAGAGCTACCGAATAAAAGTTGTTTTCCCTTTGTTACAACACAAAAAAACCCACACTGCAAAACCGAACAGAACGCAACGCTGGGTCCCAAAATCAATGACCCCCTTTTCCGGGCCTGCCTTCTAGACCTCAAGGTACGCACACTGTCAACCAAAATGAGAATGACTGAATCCAACGGACGATCGGGCGTGCGCCCATCCCGAGTTGGGCTGCGTGAGAGGTGTCCTGCCGCTCAGCCTGAGCTTGGACCGAGGCCTGGACAGTTAGGTGGGGCTGAAGCCGGACTGAGGCTCGCAACCGCCCCACTGCGAGGCTCCCTGGGGCACTGCGGCTGCACCGCGGAGGCAAATGTCCCCTGGCCGCCACCGTAGCCCGGAGGCCGGCAATGCGCTCCTATTGGTCGCCATTTTGGCGCCAAAACGGGCGGAGGCGGGGTCGGCACTGCGAGCGCCTGGGAACAATAGAAGCAGAAGCCGTAGGGAACAGTGAGGTGGCCGTTTGGTTGAGAGCCGGTGGTCCAAAGGGCCCGGTGCCTGGGCCATGTTCTGCGAGAAGGCCATGGAGCTGGTCCGGGAGCTGCACCGCGCGGCCGAGGGAAGGCTGCCTGCTTTCAACGTGAGGGCGGGGTCCTCCCCAGGGCGCTTCTCTGGGGCTGCACAACCCGGAGCGGGATGGCGGGTGTGCCTGTGGTTCCCCTCCATGGTTGAGGGAAGGTCGTGGGCAGGTCGGTTTTGGTGGCTTCCCGCGAGCGCAGGGGTTGCCGCCACTCTCCTCGCGCCGCCGCCCCCGCCCCCGCCCCCCGCCGCCCTGGTCTCCCGCCGCCGCCGGCGTCCTCGTAGCTGCGGTGCGCGCGGGCTGGGCGGTGGGCGTCTCGCCCCGGTGAGGCGCAGAGAGATCGGGAAACGGGGTGCTAGAGCTCAGGTGTGAGTTACACCCACCAGGGAGGTGTGGACTGGCGTGGCCCGGGTGTTAGGGCCGCGCCCTGAGGGCTGCGGTGAGTGTGGCCTCACCGGGGAGCCGGCCGTGCAAACACCCTCCCCTACCCGCCGAGGAAGGGCGGGCAGCAAGGGGGCTCCGGGGCCGGGAGGTTTGCTCGTCACTACAAGGCATTTCAGAGGAGCGACGGGATTGTTTTGATAGCTGTCGCAGCACTTTGGGGAATGGACCGGATAGAAGAAAGACTGGTTCTGAGTGGGTTATAAATAGACCACAGAAGAGATGGATGTGGTCCACAGCCGGGTCGGGGGGCCTGAACACCGTGTCCTAAGACGACAGGACTGGTAGGTACGAGGACAGGGGTGGAGGTGAGAGGAGTAGCCGGGGAGTGGAGAGACCGGTGTCTCTGGAGGCTTCACTCAGATAGCAGAGTAAACATCTGGCGGTCAGCAGGAAGAGCGTCCGGGTAAAGTGAGTTTTGAACAATCAAGAGCAGTTAGTCTGACCTTGGGTTATTTAACAGATGGGGAAAGTGAGCTGCTGGAATTAAGGATCAAGTTAAAGGGCTTATCTGAACTTGGAGGGTATTGGAAGCGGAACCTCAACTTGAAAAGTTTTCTTGAACAGATTCCAGCCTGTTATTCTTGCAACTTCAGGCACTTAAAACCTTATCTAAAAAGTTAGGAGACCACAGCGGGAGGTTCCCTGGAGACACAGAACGCAGAGGGGTTGTTGTTGCTGTTGTTCAGTCCCTATCATGCCCCAGTATTTGTGACCCCATGGACCGCAGCAGGCCAGACTTCCCTGTCCTTCACTGTCTCCCTGACTTTGCTCAAATTCATGTCCATTGGGTCAGTTATGTCATCCAACCATTTCACCTTCTGTAGCCCCCTTCTCTTTCGTCCTACCCTCAATCTTTCCCAGCATCAGGGTCTTTTCCAATGAATCAGCTCTTTACATCAGGTGGCCAAAGTATTGGAGCTTCAGCATCAGCATTATTCCTTCCAAGGAATATTCAGGGTTGATTTCCTTTAGAATTGACTGGTTTGATTTCCTTGCTATCCAAGGGACTCTCAAGAGTCTTCTCTAACACCAAAATTCAAAAGCATCAGTTCTTCTGTGTTCGGCCTCCTTTATGGTCCAACTCTCATATCCGTACATGACTACTGGAAGAACCGTAGCTTTGACTATAGGGCCCTTTGTCTGCAAAGTGGTACCTCTGCTTTTTAAAACGCTCTCTAGGCTTGTCATAGCTTTTCTTCCAAGGAGCAAGGGTCTTTTAATTTTATGGCTGCAGTCACCATCTGCAGTGATTTAGGAGCCCAAGAAAATAAATTCTGCCCCTGATTCCATTTTTTCCCCATCTTTTTGCCATGAAGTGATGAGACCGGATACCATGATCTTAGGTTTTTGAATGCTGAGTTTTAAGCCAGATGTTTGAGAGGGGTGGAGGCTTTCCAATATGGCCCCACTAGAGTGGGAAGACATAGGAAGGAACCAGCCCAGAGACTTCCCACAGGTGCTGGCTTTTCAGACTGATAGTCCAGCTGTCTTTTTCGCTCGGATTTTAAGTGTTGGTTTCTTAGAAGTGTAAAATCCTGGCTTTTCTGGGTCTTAAGAGGGCGTAGGTGCACCTTTTCTTGCAGTCATGCCTGCCTTTGAGGGCTGGCCACTGGGACAGCTTAGCTGGGTTAACTAAGAATTGATCTTGATCTGATTGACCCCTAACACCCTTGACCCACACATGCTTTTGAGAATCATTCCTCCCCAGCAGATGGTAGCTGGTTTAGAGCAGGGACTCTGCCTTGTTTATTCCAGAATCCCTCATGGTTAAGTGCTGTGTTTGGCAAACTGGAATGATGCACTTTGGATATACAGAACTGATAATTGTTTGAGTCTTTAGGAAAATTATCTTGAGTTCCCAGCGGCTTACAGCTGGAGATGAGAGCACAAAATGATGCAATTCCCAGTGTAAATTTTAAAAATCTAAGTCTTAAAAAAAGAAATAAAAATTTAAATCTGACGACTTGGTTGTATCTTTACAAGTTTATTTCATGCTTGGCTTTTGTATACTTGCCGATCTCCTAATTGTGCAAGAGTTTCAACTGTTCCTTAAAATAATATTTGTGATAAAAGGAATATTTAACTGAATTCTAGTAAATCAGACTTTTCCATGATATCTTTTCAACCAGTTGATGAAAAAGAAAGTAGAAGTCATGCTTTCATTTTTCATTAGAAATGATTTCTTACATTCAGGCAGGGTTAAGTAGTGTAATTTTGTAATTATACCAATAGTGCTAAAACATTTTTGCTAATGCATATATTTTGGCTCTAAAAGTAGATGGGTTGCTTATCTTTGTTTTGTTTGGAGGTTTTGTGTGTATTTTTGGTTGTCATTGTTATAGCATTATTGGGTTTTTTGTGTGTAAAAATTTTTATTGAAATACAGTGTTTCAGGTGTAGGGGTTGCTTTTTGACAGACATTGTGTAACATTTATGAATTTTATAATTCTGATGTTTTTATCCTTCCAAGGGAAGTTTTTTAGAAATTTGCCCAAGTATATAGCAGAAAAACTACTTTGACCTTTCTGTTTTCTATCCTAGCAATGTGTAGGGGTTTTTGGTACTAACCTTTTAAGATTCTTTTCCAATAAATAATAAGTTATTTACATGCTTTTGTCATGTGTTATTACTTCTGTAGACTATTGGTTTTTGTCATTAGTTTTACTGAGGTATAATTTATATACAATACAGTACACATTTTAATAGACCTTTGAGTTTTGACAAATGTATACAATCCTTGTAACCAGCAACCCAACCAAGATTTCTGCTATCCCAAGGATTCCTTTTTCTCTTTTGTGGCACTGGCTACCTCCCATCTGCAGCCCTAGGCAGCCAAGGATTTTCTTTCCTGTACAGATTATATTTGTCTTTTTTATTGTATTTCTGGAGTCAGCATTCCAGGAATTGCAAACTTTTCTGTACGGGGCCAGTTAGAAGCATACAGTATGTACTCCTTTCTGTCTGACTTCTCAGCCCAGTCTGTTGATTGTGTATTTTGTTGGCAATTCATTCTTTTTTTTTTTTTAATTGTGGTAAACGATACATAACTTAAACTGCCATTTCTAACCATTTTTCTGTGTACATTTCAGTGGCATTAACTATGTTCCCATTGTTTCCAAAGCTATCACCCCTATTTCCAAAGCTTTTTCATAACCCCAGATAAACTCTATAGCCTTTAAGCAGTAACTCCCGACTCCTCCTCCCCCTCAGCCTGGTAACCTCTAATCTACTTTGTTTCTATGAGTTTGCCTATTCTCGACATTTCAGATAAGTGGAATCATACAGTATTTGTCCTTTTCTGTCTGGCTTATTTCACTAAGCAATGTTTTCGAAGTTAATGTTGTATGTATCAGCACTTCTTTTTTGACTGAGTAATATTCCGTTGAATGGACATACCGTTTTGGCTTATCTGTTCATCAGTTGGACATTTGGATTGTTTCCATTTTTTGCCTGTTATGAATAATGCTGCTCTGCATATTTGTGCATAAATTTTTGTATGAACTTAGGTTTGCAGTTTTCTTGAGTGTATACCTAGAAGAGGAATTGCTGGATAATATGGTAATTCTAAATTTAACTTTTTGTGGACCCACACGGCTATTTTCTATAGGGTTGTACCATTTTGCATTCCAACCTGCATTGTAGAAGGGTTCCAGTTTCTCCCCATTCTCTCCAACACTTGTTATTATAGCCATCTTAGTAGGTGTGGAAGGACTATTGGTTTTTCATAAGGTACATAAGCATAGCGTATTGCTACAAACTTGGTAGGGGAATTAATGAGTGTAATTTTATATGTTCCAGGAAGATGGACTGAGACAAGTTCTGGAGGAGATGAAAGCTTTATACGAGCAAAACCAATCTGATGTGTAAGTTGGTAAGCTTGATATTTTAAAACAATTTAAGAAATACAATGTTGAAATCAATTATCTTAATATTCGTTTTTAGATATGATTTTTTTTTTTAAATTATCTGTGACCCTGATCATAGCCTAGCTATACAGAAGTGGGATTTGTGTTAATGATTGTTATGTCTCTAGGGACCAAATAGAGCTTGGCACATGGTAGGTGTTCGATAAATAGTTACTGTTTGACTGGTGTGACTTGCAAGGATTTAGGGTGGATCCAAAAGAGATGAGACAGGAGCAGGTAACAGACCTAACGAGTGAAGTGTGTTGTTTCCATCAGGTGAGGCCTTACTGGTTTAAAGGGAGAACAGGCAGTTTGCAAATTTAGCAGGAGCAGCAGTGACTTCCGAAAGCTTGAGTGAAGTTCGCTGGGAACTCGTGCTGCAGAACGCTACATCTTGGTAGGTTAGAGGGTTCTGGAGTTGCAGACTATTCAGAGCCAACCATGGTAGCTGGCACAGTGGAGAATCTGGGCTGAACAACAGACTTCAGAGGATCCTGTGACTGGGTGAAGAATAAGATGCAAGAGTACTGACTGCTGGAGGAAAATTGAGTTATTGAGAGAAGTCTGTCTGCAACATGAGGTTTCATCCTTGGCCTTGTTAGGTAGTGTTTTCATCAGTTAGTTAGACATAGAAATCAGTAGCATGTTAAGGTTTGTGGATTACACAGAAGAGTAGAAACACTTTGCAGTGACTGCAGTTAATGATAGATACTGATGAAGGTGGAACTGATGTGCAAGAGGTCTGCGGTAAATGTAAGGGAAATGGAAAGTCCTGAACTCAGGTTCCCAAGTCATTCGTTTGTTCATGCAACAGATAGGCACTAGACACTTATGAGCTGATAAAGGGCTCTGGTGTTTCAATTGTAAACAGCAGAAATCCAGAGGTTTGCCCCCCTGACCCTCAGTGTCATGCAGAAAACAGATGTTAAATGCAGGTAAACCAGGTCGGACTACCTGCTGTGAAGGAAAACACAGCACTTGGAGAGAGTAATGCACTGAAAATATTAGTAGATTGAGAAATCCTGGAAACTGTCTCCAAGGAAGAGACACTTCAGCTGGAGCCTGAATAAGTAGGTTTTAGTGAGGAAGTAATTGTGGACACAGAGCATTTCTAGTTGGAGGAAACAGCACATGCAAAGGCCCTGAGTCATGAAAGAGGGTGGGATGCTCAGGGACCTGATCACCAAAGGCCAATGTGGCTGAAACTTAGTGAGCAGGCAAAGGGTGACACCAGGTGAGATTTAGTATGTGGGGGAGGTGGTGGGATGTTTGTGTTCTAACAATCACCCTAGCTGCCATGTGGACAGTGGATGGTGGGACTGAGAGGGAATATGGTGGTCATGCAGGTGATAGGAAGGGTGAGCCAGACTAGGGAAAAACAGAACAGTTTACAGACCTATTTAGGAGGTAACTGAACAGGCCTTAGTCCAGTAAGGGAATGATTTTCCTATATTTATACCATTGGGAAATTCATGATCACCCAAAATTCTGTGCCCTATCCTAGTTTGGTTCTGGGCAGGACAGTCACTATTACCAGTTTCTGGTTAAAATTCTTTGTCAGAAGAAATCTATTCCTATTTAATTGCTCACATGGAAATGTGAATTTTTTAAGGAAGTTCTTGTGTATTTAATCAAGTACTTTGACATTAAGTTGGGTGTATTTTATTTGTGCTATTTCATTATAATCAAGAGCACACTGTAAACAACGTGGAGGATGGCAGAAGTGTCTGGAACAGATCTGGAAGACGTGGTACATCTATGTACATGGTAGAGATCTAGAAGACATGGGAAATACATTTTGCCTCTATTTTCAGGACCTAGAGCAGGCACATACATTTTGTATTTATCTATTGCCTTTTAAAACTCCAAAGTAGATACTTATTAATTCTGTACATATGGTTTGGTTTGGTTTTCCTTTTTTTTTTTTTCTATTGTGGTTAAGATAAACACCAGTGATAGCTCAGTGGGAAAGAAGCTGCCTGCCAGTACAGGAAGTGTGCATTCAGTCCCTGGGTCGGGAAGGTCCCCTGGAAAAGGAAATGGCAACCCTCCCCAGTGTTCTTGCCTGGAAAATTCCATGCACAGAGGAGCTTGGCAGGCTACAGTCCATGGGGTCCAAAAAACCGGACACTAGAGTGACTGAGCACACATACTATTGAGTGTATTCAGAACATCCATAATGTCATATCTCCATCACCACCACCACCCCCAGAACTCTTCATTTTACAAAACTGAAACACCGTACCAAGTAAACAACTGTCCATGTGATTGAAAAGGGTGATACTTGTCTGATATCTAAGGAGACATACATTTTATAGGGTAAAACCAAAATTTCCTCCCTCTTTGTGTAAAGGACCCTAAAGTGCAAACATCAAAAACTATTTCTTGGATGAGTGGAGGAGCACTTGACTTGAGAGTCCTTATCTCACTTTATGAGAATGACGATTTAGAAGGATTTGATACCATAGGAAGAGGACTCCATAGGATGAGAACGTGATGTGAAGCCATAATCTTATGCCGCATGATATTTGATCTCTTATCCCAGCATGAAAAAGGGATTCAAAAAAGTGAGGCAAAAAGTTGTCTTTTGGAAACAATGGAAATTAATCCGTGTGCAAAACACAATGTGCCACATGGCTAAACAAAACAATGGGAGTGTGATCGTAGGCAAATTAGTTAGGTGTTTTTAATTTTTTTTTTTTTAAAAGAATTTAAGTTTATCCACACAGCTTGCAGGATCTTAGTTCCCTGACCAGGGATTGAACCTGTGCCCTCGGCAGTGAAAGTGCAGTGTCTTAACCCCTAGACCACCAGGGACTTCCCTGGATTTTTTCTATTTTATTCTGTTAGCAAAAGCTCTGCTGTGGAGGCAGGTACTATTTAGGTAGGTTAACTACTGACATAAATGGCTAAAAACAAGTATGGAGTTAGTTGTTAGCTGACTTTGAAAATTTAACCTGTACTCAACAGACATTCTTTTCCTTAAATGTTTTACCAGGAATGAAGCAAAGTCAAGTGGACGAGGTGATTTGATACCAACCATCAAGTTTCGACACTGTTCTTTGCTAAGAAATCAGCGCTGTGTTGTAGCCTACCTGTGAGCATCTCTGTTTGCGGGGGTGGAAGGGAGCAGAGGAGGGTTCCCATCCGAGTGGGTATCAGAAATGCTTAGAGTGGTCTCTCTTTTATGAGCATTCTGAATTTTCTCTTTCCACTTAAAACATTTTTTATTATGGAAAATTATAGTATTCTTAAAACTAGGGAATAATACTACAACCCCCCCATGGAGCTATCATATAGGTCACAGTTCTTAACATTTTGCCATAATTGCTTCTTCTTTTATGTGTCTCTGCTAAACGTTAGACATTTTACCACTGAATAGTTTCGTATGCATCTTTAAGAAATAATGGCCTTTGGGGCCTTTTCTCACATGACCTCTATATAATTCTCACACCTAGAGCAGTGAACATACCTTCACAGCATCCATCCAGTCTATTCTTATTTTCCATGTTGTCCTGAAAGTGTCCTCTTACAGTGGTTTGTTTGCCTCTGGAATCAAATCAAAGTCCACGTGTTACCTTCTGGTGGTTGAGTCTTAAGCCTCTCCTGATCAAGACAGCTTCTGATCCAATACCGTATTAATGTTCTAGGTATGACCGGCTGCTTCGGATTAGAGCACTCAGGTGGGAATATGGCAGTGTCTTGCCAAGTGCTTTACGATTTCACATGTCTGCTGAAGAAGTAAGTTAGCGCTCTTGTTCAAATTTGTAAATACAGAAACTGGCTGAGCTTCTGGCATTGTTTGTGGCGGTGGTGGTTTAGTCGCTAAGTCATGTCCAACTCTTGTGATCCCATGGACTGTAGCCTGCCAGCCTCCTCTGTCCATGAGGATTCTCTAGGCAAGAATACTGGAGTGGGTTGCCAGTTCCTTCTCCAGGGAATCTTCCCAACCCAGGGATCGAACCCGGGTCTCCTGCACTGCAGGCAGATTCTTTACCAACTGAGCTATGAGGGAAGCCCCCTGGCATTGTTTTGTAATAGTATTTATGGTATTTGTCTTTTCAACATTTGCTTTTCAGTAGTGTTTGGTCTGTTTGAGAATGGTAGGAGTAATTCTAAACGCTATATGGAAAACTACTATTACTTAACAAAATAAAGGGTCCCGTTATATTAGCTGCTAGTGATCCATCAGTAGGATTCAAAACTGGCATTATTATTTGGAGGTTTTTCATAAAATATGTGCGTGTGCATACTTTGCTTGGGGCTTCCCAGGTGGCGCTTAGGGTAAAGAACTTGCCTGTCAGTGCAGGACACATAAGTGATGTGAGTTCTATCCTTGGGTCGGGAAGATCCCCTGGAGGAGGGCTTGACAACCCAGCCAGTATTCTTGCCTGGATAATCCCACAGGTGGAGGACCTTGGCAGGCTACAGTCCATAGGGTCACAGAGAAATGGACACAACTGAAGAGACTCAGCACACACACACACGTACTTTGCTTATCTTTGTGAATGTGTGATGAATTCTTGATTTATCCAGTCACTGAGGCACAATATTTAAGGACACAGGATTGAAGGCAAGCAAACTCATATAGAAACCTTGGCTCTATTTCTGTGAGATCCTAGGCAGGTGACTCCATCCCTCCCTGTGCCTAGATTCCCTCATTTACAAAGTGAAGGTCATAGCATCTGCTGCAGTGACTTCAGACGCTAACTACCTAGTTAGACCAAACTTCAGAGGTTAAGACTGCCCTCACTTCAGACGCCAGCCATGGTTTGGGGGTTCCCAGGGACACTCTCCCTTCTGACCAACTGGCTACAAATTCAGAGGTTCCCACTCTCCCCTCAGGTTTGAGGCTTTTAGCCTCTTGATATCATTGCAGAGAGGAGAGGGGAGCTAGGAGGAGGGCTGTGTCACCTGTGATTCATTGCATCATGGTTTGATCAATCAATGCAGCCTATGTCATGACACTCCAGAGTTGTGTAAGCTTCCCCAGTTGACACATCGTGTGCATTTTCCACATCAGTGTGCCTGGAGGGTGGTGTGTCCTGATCCCTCAGGGAGAGGAAATCAAATCTTCACATTTGGGACCCTCCCACACCTCACCCTGGGTTTCTCTTCCTTTGGCTGGTTCTATTTGTATTCCTTTCACTACAGTACAACAGTGAATGTCAGGACAGTGCTTTCCTGGGTCCTGAGAGTCGTTCTGGTAAAGTATTAAACCTGAGGGAGGGGTGTACGTGTGTATCCATGCATGTACACACTTTACTAGTGAAGGTTATGAAGATGTTTTTCTGTACAGTCTTTGGAGTTATCTTGTTTTATCTTTCACAAAGATCTACAGTACTGGAATAGATTTTTGTGAATAATGTATGAGCCAAGTTGCATGTCTATGGGGGTCTTTCTTTTGTCTTAGTCTATTTTCCTTGTACCGATTTCATGCTGCTTAAATGACTGTAATTTTGTAATACTTCTTAAGTAAGTTTTCCCATTTTGTTCTTTTTTCAAGTGTCTTGACTATTTTTGGCTTTTTGCATTTCCATGCAAATTTCAGACTCCTTTGTCAAGTTTGATTTTTTTTAAACAATTGGAGTTTTGATTGAGAATGACTTGGATCTATAGATCAGTTAACATTATTATAACACTGAATTGTCCAGTCCTTGAAAGTGGTATTTCATTCTGCATTTTTAGGTACCAATATGCAGAATGACCAATACCTACTGTTCTAGGTACCAGTGCCTGGTTCATAATAAATAGGCAATCAATAATACTTGTAGTTTGAATGAATGGTCATAGTAAAGATGCATGTGGGCATGTGTGCAGTTTCTGCAAATTTATTTTCTTACAGCTTTGTCAAATGGCTATCTTTATGTTTCCAGATGGACTGGTTCAATCGTTATAAAAAGTCTCTTGCTACCTACATGAGGTCATTGGGAGGAGACGAAGGTTTGGACATCACACAGGATATGAAACCTCCAAAAAGCCTATATATAGAAGTAAGTACACCTTTTTAAAAAAAATGAGTGTTTCTTTGATGCATAGAATGAGCTGACTTTTGTCCAAGGGAGGGGGTATATGAATATATACTAGTGTATATAGGCATACCTTGGAGACACCATAGGTTTGGTTTCTAACTCACAATAAAGCGAATATTCACTAAAACATGTTACAAAAATCTTTTGGTTTCCCAGTGCATGTAAAAGTTACGCTTACACTAGTCTATTGAGTATGTGTTAGCATTATATACATATTTTATTGCTAAAAAAATCCTGCTATCTGACAATGCAGGGTTGACACAAATCTTCAGTTTGTAAAAAAAAAAAAAAATCAATATTAGAGAAGCACAATAAAGCAAAAAACAAAGGAGAGGAAACATAAACCAAAGCCAAAACTTTTACTTGTAGGTGATGGTAGGAATAGGATTGAACAGCTAAAAATTTTTGGCTGTACTTGTTTTAAAAGTTTTAACTTTAGAACCATGTAAGTATTTTACATATTATTAAAACAAAATGAAATCAAAGTGAAAAACCAACCCAAAACTCTCTTTGGCAGCTCCTTCAGTTTCCTTGCTGTCATTGCTGACCTATACATATATTCAGAGATTTGCCATTTTTCTTCCTCCCCATCAGTGGATATTGGAACCAGTGGACACTGGAACCACTAGTATGCCTCAGTAAGGAATATTAAACCTAACTACACAGAGAAGAAGCACACAGAGCCTAATAGTTCCCTGTAGGTACATGTACAGTCCCCAGCTACTTGATGGTTACTTCATAATAAAAGATAATTTAGATATTAGAAAACATCAGTTTTTCTTTTCAGGTGCGGTGTCTAAAAGACTACGGAGAATTTGAAGTTGAGGATGGTACTTCAGTGCTATTAAAAAAAAATAGCCAGGTATTTACTGTCTTAGGATACTTTAAATTTTTTAAGAGTGTTGAATGATGGAAATGTTGGAGTCAGTAGCTAAATAAATATCACCTTGCCGTGATCATTTGTGTCATAGGCATTAAGTTTATCTTAAGATATCCTTTTATCCTTTTTCTAAAGACTTGAAGCAAACATTGCATATAGTAAGAAAGGGTTAATACCGTTGACCCTTAAACATCATGTGGGGATTATGGGTGCAGTCAGACTGCCTGCTTCCCACAGGCTCTAGGTGCCCGGGCTTCTGTTATGGTGGCACACAGGTTTGGTAGTTGTGGCGTGTGGGCCCTGTGGCATGTGGACTCTAGGGTTTGTGGGCAGAAGCCTTCCTCTTGATGAGACTTTGTCTTTCAGCATCACTCTAAAACTGGGGTGACTTAAAAGCCTCAGCTACTGTAGTGGACATTAAGAGGCTTCTAACATGTCTGAGCACATCAGAAATAAGTTTTCTATAAAATCTGTGTTATAGATCACCCACATAATGTGAAATATTAAAATAGGGAAACATTTTCCTACCATACAGTCCTTTATTCTTGACTCTGGGGCATGTTTCCCATTGCCCAGAAATGAGAATAAATGTCTTTAGTAGACATTAGAATAACTGTTTAGTGAACAACTCCATTGGTTTTTTGGTGTTTGTTTTTTTTTTTTCTTTTACATTTCATAGTTGTAAGACTTTAAAAAATCAGTTAAGTCAGACATCAGTCCTTGGCCCATGGGTCTTCATGACTGGTTGGCAGGAGTTCCTTTGGTTGTGGGTCCCACATGAGGCCTTGAGTTTGTGAACTGGCAGGCACACGGTGCTGCTGAAGTGGCATCCACTTCCTTGAGTACTTGCCATACTCTCTCTTCAGTTCACCTTCTAGAGTTCTCTACGCTGCACTTTCTAATGCACTATTTTTCATTTTTACTCAAGTATCTATGTCTGTCTAGTCTTTGAGATTTCTTTGGTCACCTATGAGTTTGAAAAGTCTTCCTGCCTCGCTCCCTGCACCTCCCCGCTCCAGAATTTAGTAAATGTTCCCTTCTGTATGAAGCATTGCTGTGTGGGAGGGAATGAGACCAGGAGATGCCATTCCACCTCAGAATGAGAGCAGTGTGGTCTCTGGAGACATGGAGGGATGAGCTTTAGCTGGGCACCATCTTCCTCACACACAGCGTGTGGCCAGCATCCATGGGTTGCAAAGACTTCATCCTTGAAAGATATGGGAGAAGAGTCGCACTGTTAGTAGAGGAATGACTGTTCAGACATAGATCCTCAAGAGGTTTTAATGGAGAAGACACTCCCGTTTGCCTTCTTAGTGAACTGTTGCCACATCCCTTGTGGTCTGTAGCCCACCTGGCTTTCCTGTGCATAAATCTAAAAGTGCAAACACTAAGGAAAATACCTACTAGAATTCAGAAGCCTTTAGTTTAAATTTAACTTAAGCAAAGTATGAATTTGTTTATAAAATTCAGATTTTAGTACAGCTCTAAGTAACATCAATTTCAGTTGATGAAAATAGCAAATACTTAAGCTTAGCTTTTAACTACTTCGCTGGTGCAGTTTGAAGTATTCAGCATGCATTGCTGCTTTTTAATGACACAACATGTAATTTAAAATAATGCTCTTCATTCCTCTGTCTTCCTCCCCCTACCCCTCAGCACTTTTTACCTCGGTGGAAGTGTGAGCAGCTGATCAGACAAGGCATTCTGGAGCACGTGCTGTCATGACCCCTGGCCGGATGGCTGCTAAGACTCCCTCCTGGTGTGAGACTGGACCCAACCAAAGTCACTTCTCCACCTCCCCAAGGCCCACTGCTTTTTGGTTCTAAAATTGAGACATTTTTTAACCAGGAATGCTTGGTGGAGGAATGTGGTTTCTTTTTTTTTTTCTTTTCATTTGGATGTTAGTTTCTTTTTTATTTCATTTCTGAATATAATTCCATTACCTTCCATGGTAAACATGTTTGTGAATCTATGTTGTATGTTTGTACTTTGAAGTATTGGTTCTCAAAAGAGAATTTGCACTCTGGCCGTACAGAGCCTCCACAGACATCCACCCTGCTGTCCACGGCTCTAGAGCGAAGTCTAAGATCGGGGTTCTAGCAGATGCTGTGCCTAAAGAGAATGCTTCCCAGCTAGTATACAGCCATCTTCTCATTCTGTCCTCACAACATGCAAGAGGTTTGATTTTGTATTGTATACGATTCTCCCCTTTGTGTAGGAAGTTGTATATGTAATCATAACATTTCTACAATTCCCAAAATACTATCGTAAGTTTTAGTTTCATGAAAGTAAACATTTGTTACATGTTCATCTCTTTTAGACATTGAGGAAGAGTTTCACCTGGATGTATAGGGAGGTCTTATATCCTTGTGCCTCTTGTACTGTTGCTGGAAGTGTGCATTGTGCAAGCCAGGGAGCTGAATTTCTGAAGTTTGTGTTTCCAAATCATATGGGCAGGTGGAGCTGGTGATCTCTAAAGAACACAATGGATTTTGCCCATTTCCAGCAGTGGATTGTACCTGTCTGCAGGCTTGTGTCGCAGGATGTCCATTTTGGAAAGGGAAATTGAGATTGGGGCTAGGAAAGGAATTTTGTGCAGTTTCCCCCCAAGAGTCACATTGACCAAAAAGTCACATGAAGAGCTGATCAGCTAAGTGATCAGCCCTCCACTTAGCTGATCAGCTAATTTCCTCAAATTGAGGAAAGGAATTTTGTGCAATTTCCCCCAAGAGTCACACTGACCAAAAAGTCACATGAAGAGCTGATCAGCTAAGTGGAGAGCAATTTCTACTGACCAATAAAATGATAGACATCAGAGAAGCACCAGGTGGTCCTACCTGCTGGTCAATGGCTTTCTCCACCAGTCCCCTCCATGACCAGCCTAGTAATCTCAGAGACATTCAAGTTTAAAATACAGATAAACCCAGTACCTTGCACTCTCTGTGCAGTGTATTTCTTAAACGGGAATATTTCTGGCTAAAATTATACTCAAGTAGTCAAGCTATGGAGAGCTTCTACCTAGGGTGTGGATCTGCATATTTTCACAACACACGTATTAATACTTAGTCAGCAGGCGGCCCTTGGCAGATTCTTTTCCAAGCCGTGCGGCTCACAGGATCTGTTTCCTGACCAGAGATTGAACCTGTGCCCTGGGCATTGAAAGCACAGACCCCTAAAATAATTCCTTCCATAGATTCATAGCCAGATTTTCATCTGAATCTCTGCCAATAAACAATACGGAAAATTTCCCTAGTGAATGGGATGGATGATGTTTTAACTGTAGGTCAGTGGTCACTTCCCTTGCATTCTGCTCTTCCAAGCATGTGGAGCCATGTGCAGGGGAGCCCAGAGTCCATGTGAGTCAGCTGTGAGGAGGAACCTGCGGTAAAGGCCATTGCCCTGTTGGCAGCCCGGCATCATTCCTGTATATAAACCATATGATGTACTTTTCTGATTCATTCCCAAAATAGTAAGTATGTTTCTTACTTGAAGTAAATGTATACTGGTTGAAAAATTAAAATTTTGTAGGTTTTATTGATTTATGTTGATTGGTCCTATAGAGTTGTAGCTAGAATTTTAAAATACATGTTCTTTTATTTAAAGGTAATAAGTGCACAATTAAAAAGATAAAAGAAAACATACAATGTAGAAAATGAAAGTAAGTTCCTATTTTACCTACTAAATGCCACCATCCAGTGTGCCCACTGTTAACTGATTACAGATATAAAGTACAATCCCATTTCAGGTGTTTTTCCAATGAAATACTTTCCAGTTTTTGTTCCTAATGTGAATGGAATCTTCTTTTCTATTCTCTGACTGGTTTTAGATGATAAATATTAAAAAGCAGTAAATTATGATGACTTGGCCACTTTCCTATATAAAGTCATTTCTTTTTCACATTGATTTTGTCATCTGGAACTTTCAGAAAAATGTTGACTACTGCTGCTAATAGCTGGCAGCTTATCCTTTTCCTAACATGACCTGAATGACACAGTCTTCTTCATCTCTCTACCCCATACTTCTCCAGGAAAAACTCGTAAGACTTGTGGTCTCCCTCAGTGCAACCTGAAACTTCAAAATAAATTTAAAACCGTAGTAAAACAGTGGTAATTAACAAACATGATTTTTTCCAAGTGCACTTTTGGAACTTGAGTGATGATCATATATGGCTTCTCACTTAACTCCCTAAAGTTACCATTACATATATATAACTGTTGCACTCTTAGAGTCCATTTGTAACATTCTTCTTGGCCATGGCGTGTTAACCATTCATGGAACTGCAAGATTTGATTCGCTGTTATTTTATTGTGGAATTTTGCAACTTTGAATGATGCTGTTTTATAGTGCTTAGCAGGAGGGGATGGATGTGTGTGTATTCACATATGTGTCTGTTTTGTCAGTGTTTTCAGTCATCTGTTTCTATGAAACAGCTATCCGAACACAATGGCTTTAAACCACACCTCTCTTGACTTTCTCAGTTCTGCAGGTTTGCTGGGCTCAGCTGGGAGTTTCTGCAGATCTTGCTTGGGGTCCCTGATGCAGCTGCATTCCTCTGGTGACCTGTTTGGATGGTTTGGCCTCTGTTCTCCATGTGGGCCTCTTTGAAGGTTCTCTCCAGTGAGCTGATTGGGCTTCTTACCTGGCAGCTTGGGACCCTGCAGGGTTAAGAAGGTGGAGGTGCGTGCTGCTAGTTTTCTGAACGACTAGGCCTGGTAGTGGACTAGCACCGTTTTCTGCCAAATTCAGTCAACTAATACAACCCCAGGTGCTCAGAGTCAGTGAAGAGGCCACGTGGACCGCATAAAGGCAGAACAGCAGGAGGCCCACCCCCCCCCTCGTCAGATGGGCTGTCAGGATTCTGGTGTCAGTTTTTAGTGGTGCACGTTCCTTTATTTTTCATAGAAATGTACCTTTTAAAATAGCATTAATACCTATAGAACTATCTCAGTGTGAATCTTCTCTGGAGAGATACTTGAAAATTTCTTTTCTTTAGTTTGAAGTCAAACTTTTCTACCTTTTCTTAAGTAAATTTCAGTTTGTCTTCTTTTCTAAGCTTTTTTAATCTATATTTTGAAATGTGTTACGGAATTTTTTTTTCTTTTCACTACATATGATTATCCCTAATATGTGTCTGTCTTTGCTTTTTGGTCTTAGTCCTATAACCAGAAGTGTCTGTAATAACACTGTATTAATCCTTTAGGATGTAGTGGAGGGAGGTGCTAATTTCACATGGTCTATTGCTTTTCACAATTGATGGTATTTTAGGATGAGTTTAATTCATTCTGTTTTGTAACTACAAAAACAATGTTTTAATACAGTACAGAATGTAGTAACAAAGAAGGTAGCCATCTACAAGTCAGACAGAGGCCTCAGGGAAAACAAACTTGCTAATAAGTTTGGGTTTCTAGCCTCCAGAATTTTAAGAAAATAAATAAATTTTGTTTCAGTCACCCAGTCTGTAATATTCTGTTTTGGCAGCCCCTGCAAACTAATAGAGGGCGTTTAGTATCTTTTTTGTTTTTTAATGTATTTCCATAACTGAGAGACTTGAAGTTTCCATCCTTTTGCTATTACAGACAGAGCTGTATGAGTAACCTTGTATATACATCATTTTACACATACACAGCTTGGTGTGTAGGATAATTGTAATTTTGATGGGATTTGTAGTTTTTATAGGAATTATAATTTGTACTACACCAGAAATTATGAGAGTCACTCCCCCTAACCTTCTTTGCCAACAGTATGTTATTTCCAGTTGGGCTGTTACAGAAAAGATGCCACGAACATTGATGTACAAGTCTGTTATGGATGTGTATTTCTTTTCCTTTGGGCAAATAACTAGGAGTAAAATGGCTGGGTCTTAATGTAGGTGTGATTTTTTTAACTTTGAAGAAACTTCCAAACTCCTCCAAAGTGGATGTGCATTTGCATTCACACCAGCAGTGTATGAGTTCCAGTTCTTCTACATCCACTCCAATACTTAGTATGATTAGCCTTTTAAATTTTACCCATTCTAATAGGTGTTTAGTGCTATCTCACTGAGATTTTAATTTGTATTTCCCTAATGACTTAAAAGAGATGGGAATACCACACCACCTGACCTGTCTCCTGAGAAATCTGTATGCAGGTCAGGAAGCAACAGTTAAAACTGGACGTGGAACAACAGACTGGTTCCAAATCAGGAAAGAATTACATCAAGGCTGTATATTGTCACCCTGCTTATTTAACTTATATGCAGAGTACATCATGAGAAATACTGGACTGGATGAAGCACAAGCTGAAATCAAGATTGCTGGGAGAAATATAAATAGCCTCAGATATGCAGATGACAGCACCCTTATGGCAGAAAGCAAAGAAGAACTAAAGAGCCTCTTGATGAAAGTGAGGAGAGTGAAAAAGTTGGCTTAAAGCTCAACATTCAGAAAACTAAGATCATGGCATCAGGTCCCAGCAGTTCATGGCAAATAGATGGGGAAACAGTGACAGACTTTATTTTGGGGGGCTCCAAAATCACTGCAGATGGTGACTGCAGCCATGAAATTAAAAGACGCTTACTCCTTGGAAGAAAAGCTATGACCAACCTAGATAGCATATTAAAAAGCAGACACATTACTTTGCCGACGAAGGTCCAGCTAGTCAAAGCTATGGCTTTTCCATTAGTTAATGTATGGATGTGAGAGTTGGACTATAAAGAAAGCTGAGTGCCGAAGAATTGATGCTTTTGAACTGTGGTGTTGGAGAAGACTCTTGAGAGTCCTATGGACTGCAAGGATATCCAACCAGTCCATCCTAAAGGAAATCAGTTCTAAATATTCATTGGAAGGACTGATGCTGAAGCTGAAACTCCAATAGTTTGGCCACTGATGGAAGAACTGACTCATTTGAAAAGACCCTGATGCTGGGAAAGATTGAAGGCAAGAGGAGAAGGGGAAGACAGAGGATGAGATGGTTGGATGGCATCACCAACTCGATGGACATAAGTTTGTGTAAGCTCCAGGAGTTGGTGATGGACAGGGAGGCCTGGCATGCTGCAGTCCATGGGATCGCAAAGAGACACGACTGAGCGACTGAACTGAACTGAACTGAATGACTAATGCTGTTGAGTATCTTTGCATGTAATTATTTCTAGTCTGTGTATCTTTTGCCGGTGAGTCTGTCTAAATGGTTGCCTGTTTGTTAAACAACTAGGTTGCTGTCTCGTTGAGTTTGGGGAATTCTTTATGTGTTCTGGATATAGGTCCTTTGTGAGCCATGTGCTTTGCAAAATATTCTCCCACTTTGTGGCTTGGCTTGACTTGTCTTACTCATTTTCTTTAATAATCTTTTGAATAAAGTAGACATATTTGGTTTTGACAAAATCAAATTCATTTGTATTTTTTTCTGCTTTGGGGGTCATATGTAAGAAATTTTTTTTCCAGCCGATGGTCTCAAAACTTTTCTTTATGTGGAAGTGTTACACTTTTAGGTTCTACGCTTGAGTTTATGATCCATTTTGACTCAGTTTTTTATATGGTGTAAGGTGTGGGTGCAAGGTCACAGCAGGGGTTGAGGGGGATAATATGGATATTCAACTCCTCCAGTACCTTTTTCCTCATAAAGCACTAATGAATGGCTCTAGAGTTATCTTCATAGTTTCCTTTTGTCTGCATCCTTTGGATTTAATTTGCTCTTCTTTTTCTAGTTATTCAAGGTGGAAGTTGAGGTCACTGGTTGGAATGGTTGTAGAAATAGTGTTACCTGATTTGCTCCAAATTTCTGCTTTTTCTTATTTGTCTTGGCTGTGCTGAATCCTTTGCTTTTCATATGAAATTTAGGATCAGCTTGTCAATTTCTACCAAAAACAGACCTGCTAGTATTTTAGATTGGAACTACATTGAATCTGTATCAATTTGGGGAGAATTCACATCCTAACAATATTGAACTTTTCAGCCCACAAACAGCCCAGTTATTTTTGTCTTCTTCCTTTTCTTTCAGTAATAGTTTGTAGTTTTCAGTATACAAGCCTATCATATCGCTTGCCAGCATTTCATAGTTTTGATGCTGTTGTAAATGGCATTGTAAATTTCAAATTCTAATAGTTTATAAATAAAAATACAATTGATACCTAACTTGTGTCCTGGATCCTTGCTAAACTCACTTATTTTAGTTCTAATAGCTCTTTTGTAAATTATACCAAGTCTTCTACACCATGGTCATGTTTTCTGGAATTAAAAGTTTTACTCCTCCCTTTCTAATCTGGATGCCTTTTATTTCTTGCCCAATTTGCCCTGCCTAGAACCTTCTGGAGAGTATTGAATCACAGTGGTCTGAACAGAAGTCCTTATCTTGTTCCTGATCTTAGGTGGCAAGCTCTCAGTCTTTTACCATTAAGTATAGTTCAGCTCTGAGTTTTTTGTGGATGCCCATTATCTGGTTAAGGAAGTTCCCGTCTATTCCTGGTCCACCTGAGATTTTATCAGGAATGGGTGTTGGAATTTGTCTTTTCATTTTCTGTATCTGTTGAGATGATCATATGGTTTGTGTCTTCTAGTTTATTAGGGCCACTAAACTTTGTCTTGGGCTGCAGTCCATGCAGTCTCATTTACAGCTGCTCAGTGCTCACTTGTACAAAAGCAGGCTGTGGGGCCAGCTTTCACCCGGAGCATGAAGCTTGCCAACCCCTGTTCTATTCCTTAACTTCTACAGTGATGTTTAATATTTCTTTTCTTCTGCTTACTCTAGGTTTAATTTGGTCTTTTTCTGTGGTGGAAGCTGAAGTCACTGATCTGAGACCTCTGTTTTATAATCCAGTTACATAGTGCTATTAATTTCCCCCTAAGTACTGCTTTCCACCCCCACAAATGTTTCATTTTCAGTCAGTTCTAAATCTTTCATTGCTTGTACATCAGTTTCCAAATATCTGGGACTTTTCAGATGTCATTTTGGCCTTGAATTCTAATTTAGAAGAACCTACTTTTAAAAAGTGAAGAGGACCTAAAAAGCCTCTTGATGAAAGTGAAAGAGGAGAGTGAAAAAGTTGGCTTAAAGCTCAACGTTCAGAAAACGAAGATCATGGCATCCGGTCCCATCACTTCATGGGAAATAGATGGGGAAACAGTGGAAACAGTGTCAGACTTTATTTTGGGGAGCTCCAAAATCACTGCAGATGGTGACTGCAGCCATGAAATTAAAAGACACTTACTCCTTGGAAGAAAAGTTATGACCAACCTAGATAGCGTATTCAAAAGCAGAGACATTACTTTGCCGACTAAGGTCCGTCTAGTCAAGGCTATGGTTTTTCCTGTGGTCATGTATGGATGTGAGAGTTGGACTGTGAAGAAGGCTGAGCACCAAAGAATTGATGCTTTTGAATTGTGGTGTTGGAGGAGACTCTTGAAGAGTCCCTTGGACTGCAAGGAGATCCAAGCAGTCCATTCTGAAGGAGATCAACCCTGGGATTTCTTTGGAAGGAATGATGCTAAAGCTGAAACTCCAGTACTTTGGCCACCTCATGCAAAGAATTGACTCACTGGAAAAGACTGATGCCGGGAGGGATTGGGGGCAGGAGGAGAAGGGTATGACAGAGGATGAGATGGCTGGATGGCATCACTGACTCGATGGATGTGAGTCTGAGTGAACTCTGGGAGTTGGTGATGGACAGGGAGGCCTGGCGTGCTGTGATTCATGGGGTCACAAAGAGTTGGATACGACTGAGCCACTGAACTGAACTTTTAAAAAAGAATTTTTTTAAATTTTATTGGAGTATAGCTATTTCAAATGTACAGCAAAATGATTTAGTTATACATATATCCATTCTTTTTCAGATTCTTTTCCCATATAGATTATTACAGAATATTGAGTTCCTTGTGCTATACAGTAGTTGGCTATTTATGTATCTTAGTGTGTGTGTGTTAATCCCAAGCTCCTAATTATCCCTCCCAACCACATTTCCCCTTTGGTAGTCCTAAACTTGTTTCTGAAATCCGTGAGTCTGTTTCTGTTTTGTAAATAAGTTTGTTTGTGTCATTTTTTAGATGAGATTCTATGTATGAATGATAACAATAATGGTACTTGTCTTTCTCTGACTTAGTATGATCCTCTCTAGGTCCATCATGTTGCTGCAGATGGCACTGTCTGCTCTTCACTGTGGCTGAGTAATATTCCAATGTATACATGTACTCATCTTCATCCCTCTGTTGATAGATGTTTAGGTTGTTTCCACGTCTTGTCTATTGTAAATAGTGCTACAGAGAATGGATACAGGTATGGTTGAGCCCCTTAACTGTGCACCTGAAACCATCACAATATTGCTAATAGGCTATACTCCAATATAAAACAGGTTAAAAAAAATACAAATCAACTACAAAGGAAAAAAAAAAACCAATAAGCTGGTTGCAGAGTACAACATTCATGTGTAGACAATTTTAACGTTTAAAAGCAGCTGGACGAAATAAATATGGATCTGTGAAAAACAGGATATATGGAATAAATGTCACGCTTTCCTACCATTTACTAACTTAGTAATTGTTCTTTTAAAAAGTGGCACAATTGGCACCAGAACACTGAAAAGGCAAGGAGATGATGTTCCTGACTCTGGAACTTCAGGCTTCTCATCCTTTGTTTAACTCCTCTGAAGGTCATTAACAAGAGTATTTCTTTAATCCCTGGCCATGCTTTGCCACTCTGCATATTTACTGTAGGTTTATGGATGTTCATAATGTCCTTGCTTAACAACTATCATAGGAAGCAAATTCTGTTCACCTCAAATATCGTGTTTACTCCCCATCAATCAGGGCCCAGGCCATGTCACGGCCCCTTCTAGATCTGTCCTCTCCCAACCACACTAGCTCACATCCACACAACTCCTAAATTCCTGCAACTCTCTTTGGTATCACTGAAAAAAACTTACCCCTTGACATTGTTTATATATATATATAATATGTAAACATAAAATACAGTAGGTGAGATATGTAAAATATATAAAAAGTATATAGAGTCCCATGAAATGAAGAATTCCATTGAATTAATTCCAGATGACTTGTATTTTTTCTTGTCCTCTACTTACACAATATTCATCTGAAAGTCAATTACTATTAGAACTGCAAGAAACAGGAATAAGATCTTACCTCCTGGAGTTCCCATGTCAGTACTCTCATCCACATTCCCTGGTCTCTTGTTCCCTGGAGCTCTCTTTTCTCTTTGGTCTCCAACTTTTTTATTCTTTCTATAGGTTTTTCTACAATACTTTTTTTGAACTATGTTTCGTTCTTCACTTGTGCACTCTTTCTCAGAAGCACAAGTGCACACACAGGTTCCCAACCAGCTCTGTGTTAGGCGCCACTTTACTGGGCTGTCTCTGACACATTTTCACATTCCACAATATTACCACATGCCAGGAGAGGCAACTATGCCTGTCTGCTGCACATTTTGACCCACATCACCCTACAATGAAGCAAAACAAAGGGTTGCAGACAGACCATGTGGTGGCTTAAGATGCTGGCCTTTCCTAGAACCACTTTGAACAAATTGTTTCCTGCTGACAAAATAACCGTACTACCCAAAGCACTGCAGATTGAATGCATCACCTTAACAGTGGTGGTTTTCACAGAACTAGAACAAAAAATTTTATGGTGTGTATGGGAATAAAAGACCCCGAATAGCCAAACAATCTTCAGAAAGAAAAGCAAGAGCTGACAGAATCAGGTTCCCTGACTTCAGACTATACTACAAGCTAAAGTAATCAAGACACTGGTACTGGAAGAAAAACAGAAATATATTGCATATATCAATGGAGCAAGACACAAAGTCCAGAGAGAAACCAAAGAACCTATGGTCAAGTAATCTAGGATAAAGGAGTTAAGACTATAGGTGGAGAAAAGAAAGCCTCTTCAGTAAGTGGTGCTGATGAAACTGGACAGCTCCATGCATAATAATGAAATCAGAACACTCCCCAACACCATAGAAAAAATAAACCCCAAATGGATTAGAGACCTAAATATATGGACAGACCCTATAAAACTCTCAACAGAGGCAGAACACTCTGACATAAATCACAGCAGTATCTTTTTGACCCAGCTCTTAAAAGTAATGTAATAAAAACAAAAATAAGCAAATGGGATCTAATTAAACTTAAAAGTTCCTGCACAGCACAGGTATTCATAAACAAGACAAAAGAAAACCCACAGAATAGGGACAATATTGGGAAATGATACCACTGACCAGGGATTAATCTCCAAAATAGTCAAACAGCTCAAGAAGTTCAATATCAAAATACAAACAACCCAATCAAAAAATGAGTGTAAGATCTAAATAGACTTATCTCTAAAGAATACCTCCAGAGGACCAAAAAGCACATGAAAGGATGCTCCACATCACTCACTGTTAGAGACGCAGAAATACTACGTTGAGATATTTCACACGAATCAGAATAGCCACCATCAAAAAGTCTACAAACAATAAATGCTGGAGAGACGGGAGAAAAGGGAAGCGTCCTACACTGTTGATGGGGTGTAAGTAGGTACAGCCACTGTGCAGAAGAGTATGCAGGCTTCTTCAAAACTAAGCACCGAGTTGCCATATGATTCAGCAATCCCACTCCTGGGCGTATAAATTCAAAAGACACGCACCTCAGTGTTCCAAATCGGGAAAGGAGTAGTCAAGGCCATATATTGTCACCCTGCTTAATGAACTTACATGCCAGGCTGGAGGAAGCACAAGCAGAAATTAAGACTGCCGGGAGAAATATCAATAACCTCAGATATGCAGATGACACCACCCTTATGGCAGAAAGTGAAGAGGAACTAAAGAGCCTCTTGATAAAAGGGAAAGAGGAGAGTGAAAAGGCTGGCTTGAAACTCAACACTGAAAAAACTAAGATCATGGCATCCAGTTCCATCACTTCATGGCACATAGATGGGGAAAAAATGGAAACAGTGACAGATTTTATTTTGGGGGGCTCCAAAATCACTTCAGATGGTGACTGCAGTCGTGAAATTAAAAGACGCTCACTCCTTGGAAGAAAAGCTATGACCAACCTAGACAGCATATTAAAAAGCAGAGACATTACTTCGCCAACAAAGGTCTGTCTAGTCAAAGCTATGGTTTTTCCAGCAATCATGGATGGATGTGAGAGTTGGACCATCAAGAAAGCTGAGCACTGAAGAATTGACGCTTTTGAACCGTGGTGTTGGAGAAGACTCTTGAGAGTCCCTTGGACTTCAGAGAGATCCAACCAGTCCATCCTAAAGGAAATCAGTCCTAAATATTCATTGGAAGGACTGATGCTGAAGCTGAAGCTCCAATATTTTGGCCACCTGATGTGAAGAACTGACTCATTTGAAGAGACCCTGATGCTGGGAAATTTGAAGGTAGGAGGAGAAGGGGATAACAGAGGATGAGATGGTTGGATGGCATCACTGACTCAATGGACATGAGTTTAAGTAAACTCCAGGAGTTGGTGATGGACAGAGAGGCCTGGTGTGTTGCAGTCCATGGCGTCGCAAAGAGTTGGACACGACTGATTGACTGAACTGAACTGAATTTATTAACTAATAGAAGCAATACTGTTCATATTAGTAACAAGAAATTTTTCTGCTTGCATAAAGCTTATATCAGAATGTGTAAGCCCACTGATAGTTAACAGTAAAATAAACCAATACCTATTTATTTATGAAAACAATTGTTAATCAGCATGTTACTGAAAGAGTACATGAGGTCTCACTGCTCTAAAGCCAATAAACAGGCCAGGATGGCAGAAAGGAAAGTGTGCTTTATTTTAGATGCTGGCAGCTGCGAGGAGCAGAGCGGTGGACGTCTGTCCAAAGGCCACTCCCACCACTGACATACGAGGGGTGAGAGCTTTTATAGACACAGGGTGGGTGGGGGGTTGGGAATGGGGGAGATGGGCTACATGCAGAAACAGCACAGTCAGCTCTGACAGTCATCTTGAAATTGGTCATCAGGGTCTGACCAGCGTCATCTTGCTGTAAGTACAGTCAATCTTCAGTTCCAGGGTCCGTGTGTTCCCATCTTTTTGTGGCCAGTTCTCTGAATGGTGGCAGCTCGTGTCCTGGGTCCAGTCTGGTCATCGTGTAGTTAATTCCGCCTGATGTTTTGGTGTCTATAAGACAGCTCACAGGGTGTGGCTCAGAATCTTCTCTACAGACCTAGAGAAAGAACTAAAGGTCCTTGACGATGCTTAGTGACAGCATTATTATTGTTTAGTCTCCTTTGACTGTTTTCCTTTGTTTCAGCATTTCTCATTTCTCTGATTAAACTTACCTTTTGACGGAAACATTCCACAGACAAAAAGCAGGCGGAGGATATGGTGGCGGAGGGGGGCCTAGGATGACAGGGTCCTGCTCAGTTTCAAGCACAGACATACATTCAAGGAAAGATTAAAACAAGTGAATGAACTCAGCAGTCACAAACCCTGCCTTAGACCAAGAACACTGCCTCTCGTAGTTCTGGTATCAGAGGCGTGGCCTGTCTGGTGCCATCACTCTAACTGTCACGGGATCCCGTCTGCAGACACGTAGCATGACCATGTGCTCTCTGAATAAGGACTTGCAAGAATGGTTACACATGGGTTTTACCAAATATTTTATTTTTAATTAAAATTTTTTTTTATATTTGTAATTTATTTATCATAATATTTGGCTGGCGGCAGTCTAGCACAAGGGATATTCTAGGTGTGGCATGTGGGATCTAGTTCTCTGATCAGAGAATGAACCTGGGTCTCCTGCACTGTGAGTGCAGACTATTAGCCCCTGGACTGCCAGGGAAGTCCCTACCTTGTCCTTTCATCACTGTTGACCTCCCTGGGAAGAGGTGGGAATAAAACAAGAGGAGAAGATCCTACAACGCATTGATTAATTCATTAATCCAAAAAATATTCAAATTTTAAGGGAAAACATAGCATGTCCTCTGTCTGCCTCCTGTCTGTATCTGAGTCCCAAAGAGTACATTTAACAAGAGAAGTGAGAACATGTCAAAGAAGACAAAACAATAACTTAGCAATTAAACAAAGTCAAAGACTATGTTCCTCAAGGGCTGTAGATAATATTCCTGTGTGTGTAATGGATAATCCCCAAAGATTATCCTCTTCCTTTCTCCCTTCCTTCCTCCTTTCCCAATATACATGGGAATCTGTACCTCTAACCTATACACAGAAATCTGTATCTCTAGGAGAGAAGCCACAGAGATTATCTCCTACCTTCCCTCTTTGTATACACAGAAAACTTTATCTGACATACATAATCCACCAGGACCTGATGCTCACCACTCTGTTTGACCTTCTGTGGCAAAAAAAAAAACCCCAAAAGAGTAGACATATCTGATAGATATGTTATACCTGAATCAGGCGGCTATATACGACAACGATCAGAACACTGCAAATCAACTATACTGCAACATAACATCAGCATGATAGTAAAGAGAAGGAAAAAGAAGCAGTGCCTTCTTTATTCCTCCCGACTTCCCTGTCAGGCTTAGGTCCCACTGCTGGACTGGGGTGAGTTTGACACAACCTGGCAGGGTGCCCTTCACTGAACATTTTTTAAACATCTACTGTCTTCTATGTTCTGGCTCGGACCAGACTCCCCAGCAGGATCCAGGCCTCCAGGGACTTGAGAACAAATATTACAAACCCTGTACTTGCCCTGGTGCTGGGCATTCTAGCTCAAGCCTTCTTTCTGGAATGAAGCCTCCTAGGCACCTGAGCACACTCAGCAGGGTTCTGTGGATCCAGTAGGAATTAGTCCAGGGTGTATGTGTGTGTGATGCTTTACGGGGGAAAAATAGTGAACACAAGCCCTTAGGTGTTTGCTCAGGTACAATTCACTCTAATCCATAGCCCAGGACGCTGACTTTCCCAGGAACCAGAGATGTGCTTTAAAAAGTGTAGTCACCTGTAAACGTTTCCTGTAACTACAACTGGATCAAAGAGGCTGACCAGCACCTCTAATTCACAAGGCCTGGGGTTTCTGTTAATGACAGCTGCCCTCAGGAAAACTCCCAGGGTGGGGGGTTGCAGAAATAAGTTCCAAACACATGAGAGTTTCAAGAAGCCAATAAATTTTCCTCACACCCTTTCATGTAAAGGAAACAAGAAAAAAATTTTTAAAAAGCAAACCTCCACCACAGGAATAGATGCACAGGATCCCTAACTGCTGCAGGAAAGCCAATCAAAACAGTGGTGAAATCAAACCCCACCGGTCAGACTGCCATCCTCACGAGTCTACAAAGGCAGGAGAGAGCTGGCACGTGAGGTAACCCCGCTACATGTTCCGTCGAAACAGACGTTGACAACAGCCACTAGAAAGCACAGCCTCCGAATGTCAAGAAAGAAAAAGCTCTTGGGAGAGCCAATCCTAGTGCTGTAGCCACACGTTCCGGGAAACAAACTCACTCAGAAGGACAATGCAGATAGTGGAGTGCAGTTTATTACACCAGCAGGCCCAAGGCAGAGCCTCTCAGCCAAGGACCCCGACCAGTTTTTGTGAAAACCTTATATACCCTAAGTGTACCTGCTCAAACCCACCTCCTCAAATTCTCTGAAAATAGTCTGAACAAAGGAAAAGAAAGATACAATCAAAGTTAACCCATGATTCATATGCCTTAAGCCTATAACAGTGGACAATTATCAATAGGCCTATGGTCATATCCCAATAAGCATAATAGAATTTATGATTCTATTCAGTTACACAGATAATTAGGGTATTCTTTTAGGTGACAGAGAGTCTAGGTACGAGCCCTGGAGGTCTTCCATCCGGGGGTCTGGTTTTCCAGTTGGTATGTCGTTTCCATAGGACTGGGCATATAGCTCAAAGTCCACAGTCTGGCCCAAGAGGGAGTCCTGCTTTCAAGATGGAGCCTGTTCTGTCTGTTTCCTCCTTCACTAGGATCAGACATTTCCATACCTGGGCCAATATCCTGAGAAAGTCATCATTCAATAAAATCACGCGCAGCCCAACATTCACTGCAGCTCCACCTGCAACAGCCAAAACAGAACCTGCAAAATGTCCACTGACAGATTAAAGGGTAAAGAAGATGTGTTACATATAGACAGTGGACCATCACTCAGCCATGAAAAAGCACCACTGAAATTATGAGATTGTGCCACTCTTTGCTAGGAGGATGGAACCCTGAAGGACCATACACTAAGTGAAATCAGCCAGACTGATTTCTGAAAGGAAGACAACAGCCTTTGATGTCCCTTGTAGGAAAAATTTTAAAAGAGACACAAAGGAACTAAGTTACAACCCAAAAAGAGACTGAGAATTCAAACACAGAGGGTTCCCGTAAAAAAAAAAAATAAAGCACAAGGACGAATTCAGAGGTAGGGACTTACATATACACAGAAATCTGTAGCTGTAATAGATAATCCAAAAGGATTATCTCTTTCCTTCCTCCCATATATACACAGAAAACTGTAGCTGTCATAGATGCTCAAGAAGGACCTGATGTTCAGCAAGTGGAACTTTGCTTGAGCTTCTGCAATAATCTCTATGGCAAAAGAATTCAAAAAGGAACAGATACACTGTGTATATATGTGTGTGTGTGTGTGTGTGTGTGTGTGTGTGATAACTGAATCAGGCAGTTGTACATTAATAGCAAGCACAAAACTGCCAATTGACTGTACTCTGACATAGCTTCAGCATGAGATTAAAGAGAACAAAAAGAAAAAAACCAATGCCTAATTTATTCCTGCAGCCTCCTTGATTTGGGCTGCTATCCCATCCCTGGAGCCTGAGCCGGCTTGTGTCTCATGTTTGAACTGGGGTGGGGTTGAGAATACAGCCAAACTATTAAAAAAAAGATGGGTAACCCTGTGATTTTGACCCCGTAAGGTAAAATAGCCAAGGCTGGGAATCAAGCTAACTGTAGAAGCACAGTTAAACTGATACAGACTATGCGGTACACACACATATTGTGGTATTTCTCAGCCACAGAGAAAGCAGGAAATAATGCCAAGGCTGGCAGGAGAGAGAAGGTAGAGATGATCACTCCATGTGAAGTAAGGGACACAGAAAGAGACAAGTATCAATATCACATGATATCACCTCTCGGCGTAATCTAAAGATGGACACCATGGAACTTCTTGCCCGGAGACAGAGCCTCACAGACTTAGAAAAGAAACTTCTAATCACCAAGATACAAAGATGTGGGGCATGGAGAAATGAGTTGCTTCAGACTAATATATGCACACTATTAGTTATAAAATAAATGCCCAGGACCCACTGTATAACACAAGGACACTTACTCCACACTCTGTAATAACCTATATGGAAAAAACTCAATATGTATTAATAGAAGTGAAACTAGTTGTGATATAAGGAAAAAAAAAAAAACCACCCACAAGACTGTAATTCACCTATATATTCCAGTTCAAATGATGAGATAAAAACAGCAAAGCAAAAAAGAAATGCTGACTCTATTTCCCTGAGGACATAGTGACCTGGGCTGGTGTCATCCCTGGAGCCTGATTAGCTTGGGTCCCAAGGCTGGAGTGTCCTGGGGCTGAGGGAGCTGGGAGCATGTGGCAGGCAGTGTGCTCCCACAGGGAATCTGGAGTGCCTGCTGCCCTCCAGATACACGTGGGATAATTTAAGGGATTTGAATTAACATATACACATTAATATATATCAAATAATGATCAAAAAGTACTTACTGAATAGCATAGATTTTATTGAACACACTATGATCATCTGTAAGTGAAAATGAAACTAAAATAGAATAGATAAATGTCTATGTATTAATATAACTGAACCAAGTTCCTGTACATTTGAAACAAGCACAACATTAGAAATCAATTATATTCCAATAGACGATAACAAGGAAATTAGTTAAAAAAAAAAAAGGTGTGGCATGAAGAAGTGCTGCCGCCTTGTGGCCATTTTCTGTAACAACACCATGAAGAGCTGCGCTGCTGGGCACATTCACAATGATTCAAGGTCTGTTAGTTGTCAACTGAAAAATATAGTCACACCTGAAAGTAAAAAGTTATTTTACTTGGTGGGAATATTTACAACTCCAAGCCTGGGAGACAGCATCTCAGTAGCTCTGAGAAAACTGCTCCAAGGAGGCAGGAGGGGGAATCTGGCTATATACAAGTTTGCAACAAAGGGAGCAGGCAGTCTGAACAGCAAAGATCAGATATCAAGTTAAGGAATTTAGCATTCTGTGTGTGCTGCTAAGTCGCTTCAGTCATGTCCGACTCTGTGCGACCCCAGAGACGGCAGCCCACCAGGCTCCCCCATCCCTGGGATTCTCCAGGCAAGAACACTGGAGTGGGTTGCCATTTCCTTCTCCAATGCATGAAAGTGAAAAGTGAAAGTGAGGTCGCTCGAGCCACCCCATGGACTGCAGCCCATCAGGCTCCTCCATCCATGGGATTTTCCAGGCAAGAGTACTGGAGTGGGGTGCCAATGCCTTCTCCGATTCTGTATATGGGAAGATGCAAACCTCTAGGCTCACTGCATTCATTCCTTTCTTATGCACCTCAGCTATCTAGGGCCAATCCTGTTTCTTCGTTCACCTTGCTTCTTTCATTCCCAGCTCCTCAGCAGTCACTGTGGGGGGGAGGGGGGCGGGCAGGGGGGCAGCATCTGCTGGATCTCAGTTTTGGGAGCCCTCTTTTTTTAATTTATTTTTTAATTGAAGGATAACTGCTTTACAGAATTTTGTTTTATGTCAAACCTCAACATGAATCAACCATGAAAGTGAAAGTGAAGTCGCTCAGTCATGTCCGATTCTTTGCGACCCTATGGACGGTAGCCTACCAGGCTTCTCCGTCCATGGGATTTTCCAGGCAAGAGTATCAGAGTGGGTTGCCTTTTCCTTCTCCAGGGGATCTTCCCGACCCAGGGATCAAACCCCGATCTCCCGCATTACAAGCAGATGCTTTACCCTCTGAGCCACCAGGGAAGCCCCCACATATATAAATATCCCCTTCCTTTTGAACCTCCCTCCCATCTCCCTCCCCATTCTACCCCTATAGGTTGATACAGAGCCCCTGTTTGAGTTTCCTGAGCCATACAGCAAATTCCCATTGGCCATCTATTTTACATATGGTAATGTAAGTTTCCAAGTTACTCTTTGCATATATCTCACCCTCTCCTCCCCTCTCCCCATGTCCCTAAGTCTATTCTCTCTGTTTGTCTCTCCATTACTGCCCTGTAAATAAATTCTTCAGTACCATTTGTCTAGATTCTGTATATATGCGTTCGAATACAATATTTATCTTTCTCTTTCAGACTTACTTCACTCTGTGTAACAGGGTCTAGGTTCATCCACCTCATTAGAACTGACTCAAATGCATTCCTTTTATGGCTGAGTAAGATTCCATTGTGTATATGTACCACAACTTATTTTTCCATTCGTCTGTCAATGGACATCTAGGTTGCTTTCATGTTCTAGCTATTGTAAATAGTGCTGCAGCGAACAGTGGGATACATGTACTTTTTCGATTTTGGTTTCCTCAGGGTATATGCCTAGGAGTGGGATTGTTAGGTCATATGGTGGTTTTATTCTTAGTTTTTTTAAGGAATCTCCATACCACATTCCGTAGTGATTGTATCAATTTACATTCCCACCAACAGTTCATTTTCTCCACACCCTCTCCAGCATTTACTATTTGTAGACTTTTTGATGATGGCTATTCTGACTGGTGTGAGATGATATCTCATTGTAGTTTTGATTTGCATTTCTCTAATAATGAGCAATGTTAAGTACCTTTTCACTTGTTTGTTAGCCATCTGTAAGTCTTCTTGGAGAAATGTCTGTTTAGGTCTTTTTCCCACTTTTTGATTGGGTTCTTTGTTTTTCTGATATTGAGTTGTACAAGCTACTCATAATATTTTGGAAATTAATCCTTTGTCAGTTGTTTCATTTGCTATTATTTTCTCCCATTCTAAGGGTTGTCTTTTCACCTTGCTTATAGTTTCCTTTGCTGTGCAAAAGCTTTTAAGTTTAATCAGGTCCTATTTATCTACTTCTGTTTTTATTTCCATTACTCTCGGAGGCGGGTCACAGAGGATCTTGCTTTATGTGGGAGCCCTCATTGACATTTGGAGGTGAGAAATCACTGATGGCTGTGGCATTTCTTGTTTATTAATATGGCAGGAGATATTTTCATTTCACACCTGCCCTCCTAAGGCATGGAGAAATGCCTTAGGGGTGGTCTTTGGAAAAGAATTCAAAACAAAGCAGCCATTAATGAAGCCAATCTTCAAGAAGTAAGTCTAACTCACACCCTTTAAAATAATCACAAGAAAAGATGTCAACATCACTATTTATTCAGGTGAGTTCAGTTCAGCCAATCAGTCGTGTCCGACTCTTTGCGACCAACCCCATGGACTGCAACACGACAGGCCCCTTTGTCCATCACCAACTCCTGGAATTTACTCAAACTCATGTCCATTGAGTCAGTGATGCCATCCAACCATCTCATCCTCTGTCGTCCCCTTTTGCTCCCGCCTTCAATCTTTTTCAGCATCAGGGTCTTTTCAAATCAGTCAGTTCTTCATATCAGGTGGCCAAAGTATTGGAGTTTCAACTTCACCATCAGTCCTTCCAATGAATATTAAGGACTGATTTCCTTTAGGATGGACTGGTTGGATCTCCCTGCAGTCCAAGGGACTCTCAACAGTCTTCTCCAACATCACAGTTCAAAAGCATCAATTCTAAGGCAATGGCACCCCACTCCAACACTCTTGCCTGGAAAATCCCATGGACGGAGGAGCCTGGTAGGCTGCAGTCCATGGGGTCGCAAAGAGTCGGACACGACTGAGCGACTTCACTTTCACTTTTCACTTTCATGCATTGGAGAAGGAAATGGCAACCCACTCCAGTGTTCTTGCCTGGAGAATCCCAGGGACGGGGGAGCCTGGTGGGCTGCCGTCTCTGGGGTCACAGAGAGTCGGACACGACTGAAGCGACTTAGCAGCAGCAGCAGCATCTTTCTTTATAGTCCAGCTCTCACATCCATACATCACTACTGGAAAAACTGTAGCTTTGACTAGATGGACCTTTGTTGGCAAAATAATGTCTCTGCTTTTTAATATGCTGTCTAGGTTGATGATAGCTTTCCCTCCAAGGAGCAAATATCTTTTAATTTCATGACTGCAGTCACCATCTGCAGTGATTTTGGAGCCCCCAAAATAAAGTCTATCACTGTTTCCACTGTTTCCCCATCTATTTGCCATGAAGTGATGGGACCAGATGCCATGATCTTGGTTTTCTGAATCTTAAGCCACCTTATCATACTCTTTCGTTTTCATCATGAGATTCTTTAGTTCCTCTTCACTTTCTGCCATAAGGGTGGTGTCATCTGCATATCTGAGGTTATTGATATTTCTCCCAGCAATCTTCATTTCAGCTTGTGCTGCATCCAGTCCAGAATTTCTCATGATGTACTCTGCATAGTTAAATAAGCAGAGTGACAATATACAGCTTTGACATACTCCTTTCGCAATTTGGAACCAGTCTGTTGTTCCATGTCCAGTTTTAACTGTTGCTTCCTGACCCGCATACAGATTTCTCAGGAGGTCCAGTATTCTCATCTCTTGAAGAATTTTCCACAGTTTATTGTGATCCACATAGTCAAAGGCTTTGGCATAGTCAATAAAGCAGAAGTGGTTGTTTTTCTGGAACTCTCTTGCTTTTTTGATGATCCAACGGATGTTGGCAATTTGATCTCTGGTTCCTCTGCCTTTTCTAAATCCAGCTTGAACATCTGGTAGTTCACGGTTCACATACTCTTGAAGCCTGGCTTGGAGAATTTTGTGTGTTACTTTGCTAGCAGGTGCTGCTGCTGTTGCCGCTAAGTCGCTTCAGTCGTGTCCGACTCTGTGTGACCCCATAGACGGCAGCCCACCAGGCTCTGCCATCCCTGGGATTCTCCAGGCAAGAACACCGGAGTGGGTTGCCACTTCCTTCTCCAATGCAGGAAAGTGAAAGTGAAGTCGTTCAGTCGTGTCTGACATTTCGCGACCCCACAGACTACAGCCTACCAGGCCCCTCTGTCCATGGGATTTTCCAGGCAAGAGTACTGGAGTGGGTTACCACTGCCTTCTCTGGCTAGCAGGTGAGATGAGTGCAACTGTGCAGTAGCTTAAACATTCTTTGGCATTGCTTTCTTTGGGATAGCAATGAAAACTGACCTTTTCCAGTCCTGTGGCCACTGATGAGTTTTCCAAATTTGCTGGCATATTGAGTGCAGCACTTTCACAGAATCATCTTTTAGCATTTCAAATAGCTCAACTGGAATTCCATCACCTCCACTAGCTTTGTTCATCGTGATGCTTCCTAAGGCCCACCTGACTTCACAGTCCAGGATGTCTGGCTCTAGGTGTGTGATCACACCATCATGGTTATCTGGGTCATGAAGATCTTTTTTTATAGTTCTTCTGTGTATTCTTGCCACCTCTTCTTAATATCTTCTGCTTCTGTTAAGTCCATACCATTTCTGTCCTTTATTGTGCCCATCTTTGCATGAAATGTTCCCTTGGTATCTCTAATTTTCTTGAAGAGCTCTCTGGTCTTTCCCATTCTATTGTCTTCCTCTATTTCTTTGCCTGGATCACTGAGGAAGGCTTTCTCATCTCTCCTTGCTATTCTTTGGAACTCTGCATTCAGATGGGTATAGCTTTCCTTTTCTCCTCTGCCTTTCACTTCTCTTTTTTTCACAGCTATTTGTAAGGCCTCCTCAGACAACCATTTTGCCTTTTTGCATTTCTTTTTCTTGGGAATGGTCTTGATCACTGCCTCCTGTACAACATCACAAACCTCCATCCATATTTCTTTAGGCATTCTATCAGATCTAATCCCTTGAATTTATTTGTCACTTCCACTGTATAATCATAAGAGATTTTATTTAAGTCATACCTGAATGGCCTAGTGGTTTTCCCCACTTTCTTCAATTTAAGTCTGAATTTGGCAATAACGAGTTCATTATCTGAGCCACAGTCAACTCCCAGTCTTGTTTTTGCTGACTGTATAGAGCTTCTCCATCTTTGGCTGCAAAGAATATAATCAATCTGATTTCAGTATTGACCATCTGGTGATGTCCATGTGTAGAGTCTTCGCTTGTGTTTTTGTAAGAGGGTGTTTGCTATGAGCAGTGTGTTCTCTTGACAAAACTCTGTTAGCCTTTGCCCTGCTTCATTCTGCACTCCAAGGGCAAGTCTGCCTGTTACTCCAGGTTATCTCCTGACTTCCTACTTTTGCATTCCAGTCCCCTATAATGAAAAGGACATCTTTTGGGGGTGTTAGTTCTAGAAGGTCTTGTAAGTCTTCATAGAACCGTTTAGGTTCAGCTTCTTCAGCATTACTGGTCAGGGAATAGACTTGGATTACTGTGATATTGAATGGTTTGCCTTGGAAACGAACAGAGATCATTCTGCCATTTTTGAGATTGCATCCAAGTACTGCATTTCAGACTCTTTTGTTGACTATGATGGCTACTCCATTTCTTCTAAGGGATTCTTGCCCACAGTAGTAGATATAATGGTCATCTGAGTTAAATTCACCCATTCCAATCCATTTTAGTTCACTGATTCCTAAAATGTCGATGTTCACTCTTGCCATCTCCTGTTTGACCACTTACAGTTTGCCTTGATTCATGGACCTAACATTCCAGGTTCCTATGCAATATGCTCTTTACAGCATTAGACTTTACTTCCACCACCAGTCACATCCACAGCTGGGTGTTGTTTTTGCTTTGGCTCCGTCTCTTCATTCTTCCTGGAGTTATTTCTCCACTGATTTCCAGTAGCATAATGGGCACCTGGGGAGTTCATCTTTCAGTGTCCTATCTTTTTGCCTTTTCATAGTGTTCATGGGGTTCTCAAGGCAAGAATACTGAAGAGGTTTGCCATTCCCTTCTCCAGTAGACCAGGTTTTGTCAGAACTCTCCACCATGACCCATTCATCTTGAGTGGCCCCACATGGCATGGCTCATAGTTTCACTGAGTTAGACAAGGCTGTGGTCCATGTGATCAGATTGGTTAGTTTTCTGTGATTGTGGTTTTCATTCTGTCTGCCCGCTGATGGAGAAGGACAAGAGGCATGTGGAGGCTTCCTGATGGCAGAGACTGACCGAAGGGGAAACTGGGTCTTGTTCTGGTGGGCAGGGCCATGCTCAGTAAATCTTTAATCCAATTTTGGAGGAGCCTGCCCACCAGAACTCTATGCTCCTGGGAGGGGTGTGTGAACGAGCACCCTCTCTGTGCAGCAGGCACAGAGTAGCTTAGCAACTTCCCCACGGGCAGCACTGGGGTGAGACTGAGTACCAAGACACACAGTGGGGCCCTTGAACCGACCCTGGGCCCACCCAGAGTAAAGAGGGCAGTAGGCGGGTGCTGGCCACGATGCTGTGTGCGGGAGGCCCCACAGGCACCTGTTGGACTCTTGCACCTGACAACCATGGAGACCTCCCCAGGACAGAGCGAACAGCCTGCCCCACGCAGTGGGAGCTCCTGGTGGCCCTGCAGGGGACGTGAGAAGGAAGAACCCGGCCAGAGGGGAGTGAGTGCCCAGGCAAAGCCATGGAACCCAGGGCCCGAGGGGGCCCTTCTGGTCGAGCTGGGAGTGGACGAGCAGGTGTTGAGTGTGAGCTAGGAAAGCGGCGCTGGTGACGTGAGACTGAATCCGCTTCACAGTGACAAGCCTTTCGGATGAGCCCAGAAACACGATTGTGAGACAAGAGTCCTGGTGAAAGAAGGTGAATGAGTCCCCCTAAGATGAGGCTCTCTGAACTGGTGCCCCAGGAGAGGGTGAGAGGCAGACGTGAACGTGCTATGAATGAGCAGTCACCCTGGGCAGGTGGAGGGCACAGGCCCCACCCACTCCATGGCTGCCCATCTGTCCTTCTGGGTGGGCTACTTGGCTTCTCGGAGCCTCAGCCTCTCAGGCTGCTTGTGGGGTGATGGTAGCATGGACTGACTAGTCATTTGCTCAGAATAGCGCAGAAAGGGGTCTCACGGAAATTCCACAGAACACCATCAACATGGGACTCAAGGCCCCTGCTTCCTGCAGGTCTGTCTTCAGGATCCAGAGAGCAAATGTGAGCAGACTTGTAGCAGAGCCTGGGATGGGCTTGGTTTTGGTGGTTGGTGGAGTGACCACTCTTGCCCCCAGGCCCTGCCAGCATTAGCTCTTCAGGCTCTGGGTCAGGGAGCCCGTGGGATGTGGGTCCAGCTGTGCCCACCAGGGAGGCCTGGAGAACTTGGCCAGGAAGCACTATGGTGGCCCTCACCTGTGCAGAAGCTTCCAACCCAGGGGCCAGTGGGAACTCTTGCCCTGCACATAGGTCTCAAATCCACAACACACATGAGCTTCTAGCGGCTCTGTTTTCTACACACAAAGTGCTAATACCCAGTACATCCACAGCCCGTGAAAAGGCGGCACGTCTGATCTGGCTCTAGGTGCTGCTTCTGGGTCCCTCTTGACTGGATGCCCAGCAGCATCACCGAGTCAGACTGTCAGGTGGTGTCGGGGTGTGGGGACGAGAGCTCCCAGTCCAGGCCCAGGAGGGGCTGACTGTCCACGGAGCCAGTGCTGCGGCTGCGGGTGCGCCCTCCACCCACCCCTCAGGCAGAGACCACGGTCCCCCTACAGACTGTTACCAAGTCACTCCTATGGACCCTGATCGTGCCCCAGTGTCGCCGAGGCTCTCTGCCTTCCACAAGGAAGGTTTCCTTTTTCCATTCGGGTTCAAGTAGGTAATTATGAAACCAAAGCTGAGACCAACTCAGCACAGACTTTATTCAGGGGCCAAAGAGTGGAGAAGTGGAAACAAAGTTCACAGCTCAACTTCTCACCCACCTGGAGAGACTGGCTTGATTTTAAACAGCAAAGACGAAGGGAAGAGGAGTGAGGCTAACGCTGGGGAGGCAGGTACATTTAGGGTTTTTCCAAGTTAGCGGGGTGCCGCCTCCTTTTCACCTTTTTTTGATTCTTCATGTTGGGTCATGGCCAATGGTTGGTGGGTCATTTAATATAATGATCAAGTTAGCAGTGAGCGGGGACGTGAAGAGATCTTAATTCCCTGCCGAGGAACTGAACCTGGGAAACCTGGATAAGAACCAGGAATCAGCCACCGGACCAACAAGGGCTAGAGGCCAGAAGCTATTTTTCCCTGGATCTTTGCCCCCAGGGAAAAATGCTTTTACCATGGAGGCAGAAACTGTAAATGCAGGTGCAAATTTTACTGTTAGAGACAGAGGATAACAGCAAGCGGGAAAGCACATAGAGAAATGGTTTAAGATAGAAGGCAGAAAAGGGTGTGGGCGTACCCCCCCAGTGAGGGGGCATGCAGTAAAGAGGCAGTTAAGTCATTTATAGGGGGCGGTTCTTCCGGGTCTTTGTCTACCTTCAGCCCAATTATCTGGCTCCTTTTCCCACACCTGACCTACCCTGGGACCCTCCCCTGGGTGCACACTCACCCCTCAGCCAGGATGGATCTCGAAGTGAAGGCTTCTGGGAGGAGCAAGACTCACTATGGCCTGGCATTATCTCGAGTTCTGACTCACAAGAAGCCTTCCTGTGCATGCGTGGTGTCTCCCTTGTTCCACAAGAGTGGGGGGCAGAGATCCCCGAATCCTTTACTCATACAGGCTTTTGCCCCCTCTTTGTCCTTGCCATGACTATCACCTTAAGGTGTTTACAAGAGACAAACACTGGCTATTTACTCAGTTGTTACTTCCATTTCAGAGGGCAAACAGGAGGCTGATTGTAAATACCTAGACTGAAGCGCATCTATCTCTTCTCTCAGAAATGCTTACACAGTTGTAAGCATCCAGCCTGAAGCCCACTTTTTTGTGTCACATGAAATGCCAACAGGAGGCCATTTATAAATGTCTATATCCAGTTATAAATGGAGCCCATCTATCTCCTACATCAATAATATACTAAAATCAACATACTATGAGACTTGGGGTCTGCTGAGGGTCAGATTCATTGCCATCTTGGTCCTAGTGACGGAAAATATTAGGTAGTCAGCGTAGGGTCAAAAGAAAACAAGACCTTGGTTTCTTCTTCTAAAAATCTAATTCCAATCTTTACTTATTTTTCACATGAGCATTTCACTCCAGTAATCTATAACCATACTGGCTGTTCCAGTTTCTTGACATTCAAAGAGAATGCCTCCATTCCCTCTTGACCTGAAGACTATAAATCACCCAAACCAATGACAGGACAATCAGAAACTGATCAAGGTAAAAAAACACCAGGTGGTCCATTAACTTTAGAACAGACTCTGATCCTTAGACAATGGCCTGAAGTCAGAGAAAAAGTCAGGGGATGGAGGCTCAACGTCATAAGAAAATTCAAGAACTGGGAGATCAAAAAGAGGGCCATAAAAATTGACACTGTAAATGACAGTGAAGAGGAGTGAGGCTAATGCTGGGGAGGCAGGTACATTTTTTAAACTGACTGGCAAGAGCTTGGATACATCAGGACCCTAATTCAGTTCAGTCACTCAGTCGTGTCTGACTCTTTGTGACCCCATGGACTGCACCACGCCAGGCCTCCCCGTCCATCACCAACTCCTGGAGCCTGCTCAAACTAATGTCCATCGAGTTGGTGATGCCATCCAACCATCTCATCCTCTGTCATCACCTTCTCCTCCTGCCTTCAGAAGGAGAATGAAGGCACTGGGGATGCCTTCAGTCTTTCCCAGCATCAGGGTCTTTTCCAGTGAATCAGTTCTTCGCATTAGGTGGCCAAAGTACTGGAGCTTCAGCTTCAGCATCAGTCCTTCCAATGAATATTCAGGACTGATTTCCTTTAGGATTGACTGGTTGGATATCCTTGCAGTCCAAGGGACTCTCAAGAGTCTTCTCCAACACCACAGTTCAAAAGCATCAATTCTTCGGCACTCAGCTTTCTTTATAGTCCAACTCTCACATCCATACATGACTACTGGAAAAACCGTAGCTTTGACTAGCTGGACCTTTGTCGGCAAAGTAATGTCTCTGCTTTTTAATATGCTGTCTAGGTTGCTCATAGCTTTTCTTCCAAGGAGCAAGCATCTTTTAATTTCATGACTGCAGTCACCATCTACAGTGATTTTGGAGCCCCCCAAATAAAGTCTGTCACTGTTTCCATTGTTTCTCCATCTATTTGCCATGAAGTGTTGGGACCACATGCCATAATTTTAGTTTTATGAATGTTGAGTTTTAAGCCAGCTTTTTCACTCTCCTCTTTCACTTTCATCAACAGGCTCTTTAGTTCACTTTCTGCCATAAGGGTGGTGTCATCTGCATATCTGAGGTTATTGATATTTCTCCTGGCAATCTTGATTCCAGCTTGTGCTTCATCCAGCCTAGCGTTTCTCATGATGTACCCTGCATATAAGTTAAATAAGCAGGGTGACAATATACAGTATTGATGTATTCCTTTCCTGATTTGGAACCAGACTTTAATAAGAACAAAGCAACCAAGGGATGCTTAACTTTGTAGTTTGGATGAAATGAGATTTTGCTATAGCTGGATGGGATCCCTGTTGGATTACCAGAGCCTGTTTCATGACAGATTAGTAGGTAATCAGCTGATAAAACTTCAATTAAAAAAATGGGAGGATAAAACGGATGGCAAATAATCAAATGCAGATGAGAATCCTCTTGATTCTTTTGACTAACTTAGTGCCAATGGGAGGAATGGCTAAAACAAAGTTTGGCGTAACTGTTTCTCCTCGAAAGGACATTTAGCCTCATTGTAACAGGTTAACGTATAAATGCTATGGCTATTAAATAAACAGTAAGCTGACTCTAATGTTCATAATTCTAAAAAGGTGTAAAATCCTCACTGCAGGCTTCTTGCTACATGAATAAATAAAGAAAGAACATGGAGCCTCCATTTTCATGTAATTAACAAATAATCCATAGATTGCTTACATATTGGTACATATGACTTGTACTTCATGTATAATGAATTGCTAGAATAAATCTGTTGTGATTTCATTTGCAAAAATAAACAAATATGAAGCAAACAATGGGAATTTCAATCAAATGAGATATTTGAAGGGGACGGTAAATCAATAAATGCACTGTTAACAATTATGACCAACACCTTGAATTTTCAAACGTTGGTCATTACTGATCTTACAGTCAAAACACAATGATGATTTTCCATCTCATTGCCATTTTCCATTCCATGTAAGAATACTGATGACATTCATTCTGTTGTTAGTTTTATAAGGCTTTTCTTCAAAATCTTCATAAATTTGTAGTGGGCTTGGATTTATTAACATGGTAGAATTGGTTGTGTTATCCTAATGAGTTTTGATGAGTGATTTTGGGGATTAATTTTTTTTTTAATATATAGGGTAACTGTTAGTAGTTTTGGTAATGCAACAGCTATTGCTACTAAGCAGGATGCTGAGGTTTGAGTTAAAAATTGTCTTAGGCATACCTCCTTTCTGTAATGATGGAAATACAGATTAAAATCACAATGCAATATTTGTTCACATTCACTAAATGATTATAATCAAGATCAAAATATTAACAGCATTGTAGGAAACTGGAAACCTTACACTTTGCTTGTGGATATGGAAAATAGTACAGACTGTATGTACAATAGGGCAGCATTTCCTCAGAAAGATAAAAATATACTTACTGTTTACTTCACCAACTCCATTCTTGGATATATACATCAATGAACTAAAAACATGTTCAAACAACAACCGGTACACAAACATTCATAGCAACATTATTCACAACAGCGCAAAGGTAGAACCCATTCAACTATCCACCAGTGGACAAATTAATATGCAAAATAGGGTACATGCAAAAAGCTTCAATAATATTCTACCACACAAAAAATACAATGAAATGGTACAGCCACTGTGCAAGACATTAATTTCCTCAAAAATTAATAAATGGAATTAACATACAATATGTCAATTCCAATTCAGGTTATGTACCCAAAAGATTTGAAAAAACATGCTGAAAAAAACAAACATATTTCTACACTCGTATTCACAACAGCATTATTCACACTGGCCAACAAACAGAAGGAATCCAAGTGTCCATGGACAGACAATTCCATAAACAAACTGTGGTATACACAGTGGAATATGATTCAGCCTTTAAAAGTAGGTAATTCTGACAATGTGGATGAACCCTATAGTCATTATGCTAAGTGAAACAAACCAGACCAAAACAGGACAAACATTCTGTGATTCCGCTAGTATGAGATAGTGAAATCAACTCAAAGCAAGTCACATTCAAAGACAGAACAGGGGTTGAAAAGAGCTGATGTTTCATGGACACAGTTTCTCTTGGGGAAACTGACTTCCCATGACATCTCTAAAACCTGTTACATAAATAACTGGAAACCATATGCAATCAAATAAAAGTAGAAAGAAATTTTACAATTTACACCAAATTCACTCAAACTTCTCAACAGACAAAATGCGAAGCTGTATCTACAGTACCTGTTTTGCTTATGAATTTTAACAAAAAAACTAAAGTCTATCCAAAAAAGGATATAAAATTTATAACATGACCTTTAAAAAATTAAAAATTTAAACTCGTAAAAGACCTTATTCAGAAAACCTAAACACAAGCCACACAGAGAAATACATTTACAAAATACATATCTGATAAACACTTGTACTCAAACAATACCAAAAAATCAGAAACAAACAACCTCATTAAAGATGTATAAGTGTGAACACCCAGCCAAAGAAAACATAGATAGTAAATACATACCAAAAATACTAAAAATCATGTTTCATTAGGAAATTACAAATTAAAACTACAGTGAAGTACCACTGCACATCTATTAGAACCAGTAAACTCAAAAAAAGAAAAGAAAAAAAAAACCCCAGGGGCTTCCTTGGTGGCTCAGTGGTAAAGAATCCACGTGACAACCCAAGAGACTCAAGCTCAACCCCTTATCAGGAATATCCCACACGCCACGGAGCAACTTAGCTGTTTTTCCCCAAAGCTAAACAAGGTTCACCTGAGGATTGAACACTGCATGCCTAGTATTTAGAAAACAGCTTTGAAAAAGTGTCCAAACAAAAACTATCATGCAGTCACACACAGCAGCTCTACTTGCAGGAGCTACGAGCTTTCAAATATCAGGATGTCTTCCATAGATGACTGTGTAAGCAAATGGATACATCCAAAGTGAGGGGGAGCAAATGCTACCCCAAAATACACCTTTTCAGGGTGAGAATTATTTGGAGCTAAGCTTTTTTTAAGAGGACACATGATCATCTTTGAAACCCAAGTCAAGATGGCTCTTCAGTGAGTCACATTTACAAGAGAAATCTCCACCTCAAAGGAAGTCTCTATACCAGATAGAAGGAAGACAGTCTTGAGAAACTATTGATAGGAGAGGCTAAGATATAAATCTGCACAACAACCACACTCTTTCTTTCTTGTTTTTATTTTTTTAATATTTATTTTCTTGTTTATGTGGCTGCACCGGGTTGACCTTCCTTGAGGCAAGCCAGATATTTAGCTGTGGCATGCAAACTCTTGGCTGTGGCATGTGAGATCTAGTTTCCCAGACTAAACCTGGGCCCCCTTCTTTGGGAGTGCAGGGTCTTAGCCACTGGACCACCAGGGAAGTCCCTGTTTTGTTTTTAGATGAAGATGGTGTCTAAGGTGATATCCTGGGCCATTTCAAGCACTGACTCAATTTCCTGGATTTCTCCAAAGCACACACAAGGTACACGTTACTAAACTGGTCTGCACAAATGAAGGTAGCTCATACTACCACACTGTATGCTTACAATGATTTAAATGGTAAATGGCATGTTATCTTTTTTAATTACAATGGGAAAAAAAAGAATATAGTATTGATACATGTTATAACATGAATAAACATTATAAATATCTTTAGTGGAAAAAAATCCATACAGAAAAGGCACCCAGATCAAATACTCACCTTGACTGCTTTAAATCCACAAGGTTGTCCAAATGACTGAAATTTTCAGTAACACGCCAAACAAAAATTAGATGAGGATGGGAAAAAAGATACATTCATACGCTTGGACAATGCTGAAAGTAGAAGTAGGCCTGTGGATTACATTATAATGTGGAGACCATGTGATTTCCTGATTTCAGGGGTCATGTGCTGGTTCCACAGAAGAATGTGCCCATTTTGGATAAAACACATACAGTATTTTAGGTGATGTGGCAAATGTACTTTTTACCATTATTAGGAGTTTTCTGTACATTTTAAATTCAGTCAGTTCAGTAGCTCAGTCATGTCAGACTCTTTGTGACCCCATGAACTGCAGCACACCAGGCCTCCCTGTCCATCACCAACTCCCAGAGTTTATTCAAACTCACATCTGTTAAGTCAGTGATGCCATCCAACCATCTCATCCTCTGTCATCCCTTTCTCCTCCTGCCTTCAATTTTTCCCAGCATCAGGGTCTTTTCAAATCAGTCGGTTCTTCGCATCAGGTGCCCAAAGTATTGGAGCTTCAGCTTTAGCATCAGTCCTTCCAATGAATATTCAGGACTGATTTCCTTTAGGATTGACTGGCTGGATCTCCTTGCAGTCCAAGGGACTCTCAAGAGTCTCCTCCAACATCACAGTTCAAAAGCATCAATTCTCCAGCACTCAGCATTTTTTTTTTTTTCTGTTGGATAAATTAACCCATTTATTACAGGCTAGCAACGTTATCGACGATGGCGCTTCTACTGGTCCTTCAGTTCCTTCAGTCTTCTGATGGCAGACTTGACTGCGACAGCAGAGGTGGTGTTGTAGGTCCAGGCACCACCAGCTACTGTTTTCATGCAGGAACCACAATGCCAAATGCCCACAGCTCTTCTCTTCCTCTTGTTTTGCCACAGAAGGAGTAAGTATACTTGGCGTGCTGGCTGATTTCAATTTTCTTCACCATTTTTCTGAGGGAGGCACCATAACGGGTCCCGTACTTGCCCACGATTCCAGCCTTCTTGGTGCGTTTCACCATGTTAACGCAACCCAGATTCGAGCCCAAGAGCTCAGCTTTCTTTACAGTCCAACTCTCACAGTCATACATGACTACTGGAAAAACCACAGCTTTGACTAGACAGACCTTTGTTGGTAAAGTAATGTCTCTGCTTTTTAATATGCTGTCTAGGTTAGCCATAACTTTTCTTCCAAGGAGCATCTTTTAATATCATGGCTGCAGTCACCATCTGCAGTGATTTTGGAGCCCCCGAAAATAAAGTCTCTCAGTTTCCCCATCTATTTGTCATGAAGTGATAGGACCAGATGGCATGATCTTAGTTTTTTGAATGTTAAGTTTTAAGCCAACTTTTTCACTCTCCTCTTTCACTTTCATCAAGAAGCTCTTTAGTTAGTTCTCTTCACTTTCTGCCATAATGGTGGTGTCATCTGAGTATCTGAGGTTATTGATATTTCTCCTGGCAATCTTGATTCCAGCTTGTGCTTCATCCATCCCAGCATTTCACATGATGTACTCTGCATATAAGTTAAATAAGTAGGGTGACAATATACAGCCTTGACGTATTCCTTTCTCAAGTTGGAAGCAGTCTGTTGTTCCATGTCCAGTTCTAACTGTTGCTTCTTGACCTACATGCAGATTTCTCAGGAGGCAATGCTGAGCAAATCCTGCCACACTAAGGCCACGTCCACGTGGAGCTGCAGATTCCTTGCTCTCCAGTTCCAGGGCATCTGCAGTCTGGAGTCCCCTCTCCTGCAAAGACCAGGGAGGAAGTGGCGCCCCTGTAAAGCCACTAGCGATGCCCTGGTGCCCGAACTTCCTCTGCATGGAGACCACACCAAGCCGGACTCACTGAGACCAGTGCAGCCGAGAGGACTGCCTGGGAGACCTGACTTGGGCCTGGGTGTGCTGCTAGCCCCTGCAAACAACACAAATTTTTAAATGGAAAAAGGACTTGAATAGTCCTTTTTGTATGTCTTCTCCAGATAAGACATACCAATGGTCAACAAACACGTGAAAAGACGTTAAACATCATTACACATGATGTAAATGCAAATTAACACCATAATACCATATCCTCCAATACCAGAGGACCTACAACCAAGAAAACTAAAAATAACAAAATCTTGGTAAAAATGTAGAGAAATTGAATAGTTTCTTATGGGCAAATGAATAAGTTGTGGAAATGGTGGTACAACAAAGTGAGGGTAGTTAATGCTATAGACTGTGTATTGAAATGGTTTTAATGCTCAATGTTATAAATTTCTAATTGCATTGAAAAGATGAATGAAGCAGTTATGATACATGTTACAACATGGATGAATATTGAAGACATTAAGTCAAATAAGTCATACACAAAAGGCCACCCAGGTCCTAATCATCCTGTGTGCTTTAAATCCACATAGGTTTTGAAAAGGAAGGAAAGTATCACCACCAGTAGTTGCAGAAAAAGAAAACTGAACAGCATGGGGAAAGACTTCCGTGAAGGGTTCTGTGGATAGGATTAAAAGGTTGAACGATGAAATTTCCTCTTTGGGGGTTTCTGTGCTGCTTCCCTGATAGGGTATCCCAGTATGGGGTAAAACACACTGGAGTATTAGATGTGACCTGGCGAATGGGAGTACTTTGTACTGCTACTTACACTTTTTTATACACTTGAAATGACTGGAAGGTAAACTACTTTTCAAAAGAACCATGTGAAAACCGTGCTTAAAGAACAGCAGAGAAGGTATCAAACTTCATTACAGAGGCCAAGCCTTAACCAGATTCAGTTCACCCAAAGTGATGATGCTAACTGCTCTTAACAGGAGTCCACGTGTTATCAAGAGGCATGGTGGGAAGATTATAATAGGGGCCACTAGGTGCTGTGGAAGACTTCGATGTAGTAGAAATAGTGAGATATCTGTATTCTAGTTTTCCACATCAAGCTGCTAAAAAACTGTTAGAATAAATGAATTCAGTAATACTGCCAGGTACAAAAATCAGCTGCCTTTCTATACACCAATAATGTGCCATTAGAAAGAAAAATTAAGCACTTCCCTGGTTGTTCAGTGGTTGAGAATCCACCTGCCAATCCAGGGACATGGGTTCTATCCCTTATCCAGGAAGATTCCACATACCATGGGCCAATTAAGCCCGTGAGCCACAACTACTAAAGCCTGCGCTCTAGAACCCATGCTCCTCAACTAAAGAGTAGGGGCCCCCAAATCCAGCTCACCACAATTAGAGAAAGCAGTGCAAAGCAACAAAGAGAAATTAAGACAGCAATCCCAAATAATACCTAGGTATAAATTTAACTAAGGATGTGAAAGCACACTGACCAGACACAAATAAACAGAAGGCTATCCTGCGCTCAGGGACACAAGGAATATGGTTACAATGTCCATTCTACCCAGAGCAATATTCAAATGCAAAACAAACCTGGTCAAACTTCAATGGCATTTTCCACAGAAACAGAACAAACATTCTGAACGTTTGTGTGGAAACACCAAGGCCTCTGAATAAAAGAGAACAGGCTGAGAAAAGAAAACGCTCTGAGAAGAGAGGACAGGCTGAAGGCATCTCCCTTCCAGACTTCACCCTATGCGATGTAGCTAATTCACCAAAAAAGTGTGGAATTGGCCCAAAAACGGGCACACAGAGCACAGGAACAGAACAGAAACCAAAAACAACCCTACAGGCGTGCGGTCAGTTAACTCGCAAGAAAGGAGCCAAGAACACACACCGGGGCAAGGGCAGTCCGCTCGATAAACCGCGCCTCACACCGAAGAGCACGGCGCTCCAGCTACACCACAGACGAAGAGCCAGCTTTCCACCTCAAGCCCTCCCTCTCCTGGGTCCTCTGAAGGCAGACAGCCTCGGCAGTCAGTCACACACCAGAACCTTCCTCCCCACTTTCCCTCACCTTTTCCTCCCACTACTTCCTGGCAGGTCCCCAGGAGACCGAGCTCCTGTCCGTGTGCACTGGACGCCACAGGGTCCTAAGGCTGAATCCCCCGTGGGTCCTGAGAAGAGCAGGCTCCCCTCAGCGTGGACTCACTCCCGGGCTGTCTTGAAGCCCAGGCTGTCAGCAAGGACTCAGATCCCAGCGTTCCACAAGCCGAAGCCCCAGCAGGTCCTGAGGAGACGGGGATCCCGTCAGCTGAGGGCAGAGCTACGCGTGGGCACAGCGCCGCTTTCCCACCCCGGCCCAGGGAGGTGAGCTCTGCCTTCCCTGACAGCCAATGGGAGAGTGCAGACATGGCCTCCCTCCCAGGTCAGGCCCTGCCCCGAGGGTGGTTCTACAGCAGACAGTAAACGGCAGAAATTCAAAGTGAAATAGAGACAAATATCTCACAATTTCTCCAAAAGTTACAGGACAATTAACTGGAAACCATATGAAATGAAATGACTGTGAACACAAACTGTAAAACTTATACCAAATTCACTCAAATTTACTAACAGACATTTAAAATGCAAAGCTATCAAAATTACACAGAAACACAGAAGAAAATCTACATGACCCTGGCTTTGCTCTGCAGATCATGAGTTCTGAGTTTTAACACACAAAAAGCCAGCATGCAGAAGAAAAAAATACTGTGGACTTTGACAGGGCCTACATGGGGGCTCATGGTTAAAATGGCTCATTATGTTGACCTCGCAAACAAAGAATAAAATCACAGTGACCCTTGAGACTGACCAAATTGCCCAAACGACATTCTGTTTTCCCGCTGGTGCCTACCTTCTCAAAGCTAGGAGACCACCAGATTCCAGACCTCCGACTGCGTGACCACAGGACCTAACTACAGGCTAAAGATTAATTATCCCTTAGAGAATTTTGCATTGGCAGAGTATAAGAAAGACCCCATCAGAAAGGGTTGTAATCAAGAGCCAGTCACCCTCTCATTTCCCTCTAATAAATTTCCTTTTCTTGCCTGACTGCCCGGCTCACTCTCTTTTTCTCCACACTGGTCTTACATTCTGGTGCCAGGAGGGAAGATCCATTGCAACTGGGTGGGCTCCTCTCACAAGCTCACCTCTGGTGGTCCCCTCCCTTGGATCTTGCCGAGAAACTAAGACGAGCCCCAGGACAGGACTCTCCACTTGACTTGCTGGACTGACATCCACACACTGGCCCACATTTCATCCATCGGTTACAAGGGCGGGAGGATCCCTACGGCCCTTTGGCCCTTGGCCTTGTGCCCCGTCTGACTTTGAAATAGGGGACGCTCATTTCAAAGCAGACTATTATTACTTTCTGAGAAGGTCCTGGGAATGGGGATGGCTTTTCTCTCGGACCTTTCTCCTCGCTCTCTCACCCTTGTCTACCCTATTCAGCCACAATGGGAAATTCTCAATCCCAGCCCTCAAAATCTACTCCTCTAGGATGCCTTCTCCAAAACCTAAAAGCCTTGGGCTTCCAAGGGGAGTTAAGACTAAAAAGACTTATTTACTATTCTAACACTGTCTGGCCACAATACAGACTTGATTAATAGGTCCCAATGGCCAGAAAACGGAACTCTCTATTATAATACTCTACAGGATCTCGATAACTTCTGCCACTGCAAAGGCAAGTGGTCAGAGATCCCTTATGTGCAGGCTTTCTTTGCTCTTCGCTCTCGACCCTCCCTCTGTGAATCCTGTTCTACTGCTCAAATACTCTTAGCCCTCTCTGGGCCACATCCTCCTAATACAATGTCTCCCAATCTCTGTTTAGACTTTTCTTCCCTTCCGACCACAGCTTACCCTTCTCAAGGGAGTTCCCCCTATCGCTCCCAATCCCGTTGCAGCCGCTCTAGATCCAGTCCTGCAACTTCCACCTTTCGCCCCCTCCTCCCTCCCTCCTTCTCAAGCACAGGCCACAGCTGCTGCAGCTCCCAACCTCCCCCCTACCCCCGCCCCCCCACCCCGGCCTGTGCTGGAGGCGAGCTCTGAGACCTCAGCCCCACCATCGACCCCAAGGGTCCCAAGTTTCTACCCTGACCTCCCTAGATCCCCTCCCCATACCAGTTTTAAACCAGGAAACTGCACAGCAGGACCCCACTCCTTTCCCTGCTCTTCTCCTCCCTTTACAGGATGCAGCTGGTGCAGAAGGCATTGTTCGGGTTCATGCCCCATTCTCCCTCATCGACCTATCTCAAATCAAAAAGCATCCTGGCTCCATCTCCTCAGATGCCAGATAATTATCTAAAAGAATTCGGTATCTTACCCAGTCTTATGACTTAACCTGCCATGACATTTACATCATATTTTCCTCCACTCTTCTCCCAGAAGAGAAGGAAAGAGTATGGTAAGCCTCTCAGGCACATGCTAATGAGATACACTCCCCAGAGATGATCCCAACTGGGATTATCAGGCAGAGACCTGGGTGGGCAGCCCGTAATCACATGATTGCTTGCCTCATTGTGAGCCTTCAAAAGGCAGGACATAAAGCCATCATCCTTGATAAGCTCCAGCTAGTAACTCAAGGACTAGATGAAAATCTGGCACAAATTCTAGCCAGGTTAACCGAAGCCCTACAAAAATATACAAGATTAGACCGCACTTCAGCAGAGGGCACCACTGTCCTTAACACTCATTTTATCTCCCAGTCGTCCCCTAATATCCAACTAAAAAAGGCAGAAGAAGGCCCTCAAACCCTTCAACAAGACTTTTTAAAATTAGCCTTTAAGGTTTTAAACAACAGGCAAAGCTAGAGAAGGCCAAACGAAATCAGGCCAAACACCACTTTTCAGCCACTGCTCTACATGGGTTTCCCAGGTGGCACAGAGGGTAAAGCGTCTGCCCGCAGTGCGGGAGACCCGGGCTCAATCCCTGGGTCGGGAAGATCCCCTGGAGAAGGAAATGGCAACCTGCTCTAGTACTCTTGCCTGGAGAATCCCATGGACCAAGGAGCCTGGTCTGCCACAGTCCACGGGGTTGCAAAAGAAAGAGTCGGACACGACTGAGCGACTTCACTTCACTTCTACATGGCTCCAAGCCTCCATCAACCAACAGAGACAGGAAGCCACCTGGGCGTTGCTTCAAATTTGGCAAAGAAGGTTACTGGGCCCACTCGCCCAAAGCCGAGGCCCCTTCCAGGTCCGTGTCCTAGCTGTGGCATAAAGGGACATTGGAAAGTCGACTGCCCAAACTCCCCTCTAGAAATCCAGACACCCACTTCTGGTCTCGAGCAGGGGTCCTCTGACCCAGGTCTGCCCAGGCTCCTTGGACTTGCCTTACAGACTCTATCAAATTAAAGAATTCTACTCTGAAAGATCTTATTCTGAAAGTCTAAAGACAAGCCACAAACTGGGAGAAAAATATTTGTAAACCACATATCTAATAAAGGATTTAGACTCAAAATAGACAAAGACCATAAAAAACATAATAACCCCATAAAAAATGGGTAAGGATCTGAACAGACTCCTGACCAAAAGATATATACAGATAGTAAATATCACATAAAAATTAGATTAAAATATCATAACACCGCTAACTGCTACTGCTAAGTCACTTCAGTAGTGTCCGACTCTGTGCGACCCCACAGACCGCAACCCACCGGGCTCCCCTGTCCCTGGGATTCTCCAGGCAAGAACACTGGAGTGGGTCGCCATTTCCTTCTCCAATGAGTGAAAGTGAAGTTGCTCAGTCGTGTCCGACTCCTGGCGACCCCATGGACTGCAGCCCACCAGGCTCCTCCATCCATGGGATTTTCCAGGCAAGAGTACTGGAGTGGGTTGCCATTGCCTTCTCCAATCATAACACTAGGGGATTACAAATTAAGAGATACCACACTACACCAATTTGGACCACTAAACTCCATATATATGACAATATTAACTGCTGCAAAGTGAGGAACAACAGGAACTCTCCCTCACTGCTGGTGGGACACATGCATGGCCACTCTGTAACACAGTTGGGCAGTTTTCTGTTTAGTTTAAAGCTAAACAAGCCTCACTTTGGGATTCAATAAAAGTTCAGTTCAGTTCAGTTTCTCACTCACTCACTGCAATCTCGTGGACTGCAGCACACAGGCTTCCATGTCCATCACTAACTCCCGGAGCTTGCTCAAACTCATGTCCATCAAGTCGGTGATGCTATCCAACCATCTCATCCTCTGTCGTCCCCTTCTCCTCCTGCCTTCAATCTTTCCCAGCATCAGGGTCTTTTCCAATGAGTCAGTTCTTCGCATCAGGTGGCCAAAGTACTGGAGTTTCAGCTTCAGCATCAGCCCTTTCAATAAATATTCAGGACTGATTTCCTTTAGGATTGACTGGTTTGCTCTCCTTGCAGGAGATCAACAATAGTGCTTTCAGTATTTAGAAAACAGCTTGAAAATCCATGCCCAAATGCAAACAAGATGGACTTATGCATAACAGCACTATTCAAAATAGTTTAAAACTTGAAGAAATCAGGATATTCTTCAATAGATGAGTGCATAAGCAAATTGGGGTATGTCAAGGCAAGTAGAGGAGAAGGCAATGGCACCCCACTCCAGTACTCTTGCCTGGAAAATCCCATGGGCAGAGGAGCCTGGTGGGCTGCAGTCCATGGGGTCGCCAGGAGTCAGACACAACTGAGCAACTTCACTTTCACTTTTCACTTTCACTCATTGGAGAAGGAAATGGCAACCCACTCCAGTGTTCTTGCCTGGAGAATCCCAGGGACGGGGAGCCTGGTGGGTTGCGGTCTATGGGGCTGCACACAGTCGGACACGACTGAAGTGACTTAGCAGCAGCAGCAAGGCAAGTAGAATATAAGTGTTAGTCACTCAGTCGTGTCCAACTTTCTGCGATCCCACGGGCTGTAGCCCCCCAGGCTCCTCTGTTCATGCAATTATCCAGGCAAGAATACTGGAGTGGGTTGCCATTCCCTTCTCCAGGGGATCTTCCACACCCAGGGATCAAACCTGGGTCTCCTGCATTGGAGGCAGATTCTTTACCAGCTGAGCTACAGAGAGGAACCCAAACAGAATATGGCACCCCAAAATATGGATCTCTGGTGTAAGGATTTTTAAGTAAGCTTCGGAAAAAAAAAAATCTCAGAAAACTAAGTAGCAATTGCCCTTTTATGAAGGACATTTTCAACAGAGAAATCTCCATATTTAAGGGCTATCCCTCATTGCATCAAAAATACAAGGATAATTAAAACTCAAGTAACTCTAATCAGTGGAGAGGTCCCAACTTAACTCTGCAAACAATCATACCCTTCTTTACTGTGCTTGGCATAACCTGCCATAACTGACTTCACCTCCCAATGACTTTTTCTGTTTTTAGCTGAAGATATTATTTATGCTGATGGCTTTGGACATTTCAGGAGTAACTCAGTTTTACTTGTTAGCAACCTGTTTACAGGAGGTATTTGTTGGTATAGATGTTTTAGTCACTAAGTCACGTGTGATTCTTTTACAACCCCGTTGACTGCAGCCTGCCAGGCTCCTCTGTCCATGGGATTTCCCAGGCAAGAATACTGGAGTGGGTTGCTATTTCCTTCTCCAGAGAATCTTCCCCACTCAAGGATCAAACCCATGTCTCCTGTATTGTAGGTGGATTCTTTACCACAAAGCAGCCTGTGAAACAGCACTTGGATTATCTCTTCAGTTACAGCATCAAATACATATGGCACTGACTATGTACAAAATCTTAATCTGCTCCAGTGCTAAAAATTATTATCCCAATCATGCTCATACTGCTGCAGGATCAGTGAAAAGGAAAAAAAGAGCAATGAGTTTTTCTCCTTTCCTGAGCACAAAGAAGATAAAGAGAACAGTGAGCAGGCCTGAACATTCCTAGCTCCTAATTCTGAATGTGTGTAACTGAGTTTGCTTTTCTGCCCCCTAACTCTGCAGGAGCTACAATTCACATTTTTCCATTGGACTCTACGCTAAATACATCCCCTATCTGGTGTTTACCCTTACAACACCCTTCCCCTTGTAGTTACGTATCAGAAAGAAGGCTGCAGAGCCACTGAACTGCCAGACTCAGTTACTGGGTTACTGAAGCCAGTTTATGACTCTTTGAAAAAAATGCAAGAAGAAATACAGATCCTATCACCTTTGTTTCTCATCACCAACTCCTGTGAGCCCTTGCCTTATATAAGCCCCTAGACTCTTCATGGGGCAGGGGGGGAGAACCATTCTTGAGGCACAAGTCTACTGTGTTCCCCTCTCCGCCAGCTGAGAATTAAAGCCTCTTTTCTATTTCCTCCAAACTCTGTCTCAGCTTCAGTGGGGAGAGAAGGCCAAGATTTTGGCCAGCAACAATACCACTAACTTATCAAAAATCACATAATCTGGATTAACATCACCACTCACAGCCTACTAAATAGTCTCACAAGCCTACTCCTGCTTAAACAATTCAATGATAACAAAGTTCCAAAAGGAAAGCGAGGTTCTGGGCTTTGGTTTGAGACAGATGCTGGCTTGGGGAAAACAGCGGGTTCCATATCACTGACAGCCTACGGCACAGCCGTGGAACATGAAGGCCAAGGAAGAAGGGCTGACCGAGAGTCAGGAGCTGCAACCACCTGTTCAATGCCCTTGTGGTCCTCCCACAACAGCAAGAAGCCCTTCATTTGCAAAAGGCACAGACCTCATTCACGTCCCTGGTGGTGGGGGCGCCGGAGTCACACCTGCCCCCCGGCTGCACTCCTCACCCAGGCCCCAAGAACAATATTGCTCATTTATCCCGTCTCCTCCCCTCTTTACAAAGAGCAGAGACTACATGCCACGGTGGTAAGGAAATTCTTGCTCAGTGACGCAGTGGGAGGCTCCAGGGTTATTCCATTTCATGGAATCCAGGATTGGCAGCTCTCAGAGCCCACATGGGTGCATGTGGCTCCCCAGGACCAGGCAACCGCAGTGTGAACCCCTCCTGGAGAGGCCCAGTTGCTCCCATATCTTTGAGTATTAATGAGTGTCAAAAGTCTGTGACAACTGGGAGGCCAAAGGATTGCAGGGCCACAGAGTGCTGGATGGTTGATGTCAAGAGGGACACACAAATGTTTAGAGTATTAATGTCTCTCTTGGCAAGCCACAAGGCTGTGAGGGGAGGTCCTTTTCTCAACATACTGAACCACAACCCTTGGACCCCGACCTTAAATCTGGACTGTGGCCCAGGCCTGACCCCCAACCAACCTTACACCTAAACCCTACCCTCACCCCTATGGCCCTATAAGATATGCTGCCATTATCCAGTTATCTTTAATATTTTCACGATATGGGAAAATCGTACCAAAAAACTAACCAGACACTCTACAGACACCTATGTTCACATAGTCTGACTTTGTCTATTCCAACGTCCTGTGTTTAATTACAAATGAGGCCCCCCCCCAGGAGTGCTAAAATGGTACAGAATTCAGCAATAATACAGTGAAAGAAAACACATGATCCTAACTTTTTAAAACGTACTTTAAAAGATTTTTTGGAAAAAAAAAAAAAAGTAGCCAAGAATTTTAATTCCACACAGGAAACAAAACCAATTCCAAGAAGGCTAACGTGTCTTAATGACCTTTATTGGAATCTTTTGAATATCAGCTCATTAAAGTCTTTGTTTTCTATTTCTTGCATTAATCCCCTGAAAGCTCCAGACTGGCAAAAATATTAAGTACACAGCTGATTTCTATACAACACTTAATATTTATAAATTTATTATTTGTTTTGCACATGTCTATGGCTTTACTACTTTCAAGACAAAAGTCACATATAAAAATACAGACTACTCAAAACATAAAAGTCAGCCAATGTCTACGGTTTACAATGCAGACAACACAGACTATATAATTCATCTGTTTTTGAAAACAGAAAGCACTCATACTGAACTCTACAGAAAGGTAGATACGTGGGGAAGCTCACTGATGACTCTCCTTTATGTTTATAATATAGATCAACACCAAATTGTTTCACATATACTCAGTATCTATCTATCTATCTATCTTTATATGTATTTTTATTTTTTTAAACCAAATTCTGGTGTAAAAGTCACAAACCAACATGTAGATACAAAATGTTAGGAAGGGTTTAACATGTATAGGGGAAAATAATGTCTTATGCATTGTAAAGAGTTTTTACAATCCAGCATAAAGGCAAATGTGGTTGAAAAAATAGGGAAATCCATATACAATGATAGAAAAAAATTCAGTCAAGCCACCTAATAACAACAGATTTCAGATATCACTTATTTAACATTATGTCCAAAAATGTCCATGTGCTGCAGAGGTCTCTACAAATCAGTTAGAATAACTTCAACAAGATCTGCAAACAGAAGCCTTAGCAAGTAAACATGACTCATGCTTCTGTCTCTGAAAGAATGAGGCTTGACTTCCAGTAAAAGGCAGGTAAGCACAGCAATGAAGAAACCTTCTTTATAACAGCTCAACTGTTCCAATTTAGGGCACTGTACACATTTCCCCAACTATGCATGCACACAGTATTCTATGATAAAATGATTCAATTAAAAAAAAAAAAGCATAAATGAAAAAAAAAATAGAACTCAGTGAAGCTAGTGAAACCACAAAGGCATTGAACTCCAACAACATTTGAGAAGCTAAGGAATAAAAATTAATCATAAAATCTGGATGATCAATTTGCCATCAGCACTCTGATTTTGGATTTACTATTAAGATTTTATACTAGTCTTTGGATGAAACTGAAAAGTCTGACAAGAACCAATGTTTTGGAAGAAGCAGTGTCACCTGTAAACATCCTGCCACCCGACTAACAGGACGGCCTCTGCTTCAAGACCCGGGACGTGGTAAGACAGGAAGCTCTCAACACACAGGTCTTGAGAAGATGGACTGCACATATCACTGTTGAGTAAAACCACTCTACTGCAACAGAGCTACTGATCATTTATGTTTGTTCTTTAAAAAAAAAAAAAAATAAAAAACTAACCAATTTTTTTCTCCAGAATTATAAAAGATAAAATCTATGAGTCAGTACTGTAATGTGATTACAGAAAAAGAGCCAACAGAAGAAAACTCCACGGGCTGTCCACATCATCCCCAATCCACTTTCTGTAGCCAGTACCTTCCATGTGCTCTGAGGACAGAGCTTCAGAAACTGTCACCTCAAAGCTGAATCAATGATCATCTCTGTCACGGCAGCACAAGCAATGTAGCTTCTTTCTTAACACCACACTGATTTCCTTCTTCAGGATTTTCTTTGATGGTATTACTCAACGCCGGTTCTTTTAAAGGTAACAAAGGTATCACAAAAAATTCCTTGGAAGTCTTCTGCAATTCCATAGACACCTGGCAATTTCATACTTTCATTCCTCCCCCATCACAATTTTTCTTTTTCTAAATTACAAGTGACAACTCACATAAGATTTCATTAATTTACTTAAAATAACGGAGGGCTCTTCAGTGTCTCTCCACTCCAGATAACTGAAATATTTAGTGAAACTTCCACTCCGTTTCACTTATTTAGTGAAACTCAGTGCCAATAATTAAAAGGTTGATACTATAAAATTCAAACTTGGGCACAGGCGTGTCCCACTCAGAAAAGATTTTATACAGTTAAAAACTGGTGCTTTCTGTCTCACATTTTATAAGCAACACAGGTTAATTTCAACTTCAGTTCTCCTTTTTGATGCAGTGTATCTCGTGTAAGGAACAGTCTCCCAGCCGCCTCCACACACAGACCTCAGTGATTCCTGAGAGCGAGAAGTCAGAGCCTCCTCCAGGGGACTCTCGGCCTTCTGAGAAAACATTCTTAACTTGTGGACTGTGTTCACGGAAGTCAGACTGAGGGACGAGCGCTCTGGAGGACAGTCAAGGACAGACAAGCTGCAGAGAGGAGCCCCTCCGGCCCCAGTGCGCCTGCTCCGGTGGCCCTCCAGGCTGACTGGGTCTCCTCCCCTGAACCACAGACCTACTTTTCTCTGTAATAAAGCAGGTAGTACTTCAGGGGATCTGGCAAAGGGAGGCTCAGGACCTTCTCACGCAGGAAGTTCACCGGGGGCTCAGGCTTGGTGTTCGGCAGGGTGGTCACCTCTTCTTCCTGCCGCTCCTCCTCCAGGTCTCCAGAGCTGTTGTCATCAGAGGGGTTGGAGATCCGACTGGCAAAGACCTCTTTGTCCAAAAAGACAATCGTTTCCATTCGGCGGCGGCGAACTCTCCTTCGTTTAAACCTGGGAGTGTTCTTCAGCCCGTTTCCATTTTTGTTCACTGCTTCCTGGTGAATGACCTTCTTAATGGTGCCCCGGATGGCGATGCGTGCCAGGTCCTGGAGGCTGCGAACCGCCAGGGGTGCTGCGTGCAAAGAACAAGACTCAGCCTCACCTTCGTGAGATCACAAGGTCTAGACATCTGAGAAAATTCTAACCTCATTTTCATTCCCTGGCATTTACAAACACATGACAAGAATAGGAGAGGGTTGGAGGCAAATGTTATCTATGCTCTAATTTGCATTCATATGGTATTTTTCAAAACATATTTTCAAACAAACTGGCCCTTAAATCAGATAAAAAAAGGAAGCAGCGCTGCTCAGATAATCAGCCAGTGGAAGAATCAGAACCAGGGTTACAGAGTCTGGTCCTCTGGCATCAGGCTTCATTTCTCTGCCGTGCTCACTGATGCATTCTCTCATCCAGCAGAAACACAGTGACCACGGGGCTCCAGCACTCTTGTATCTATTTTAATATTTTCACAGTATATCAGAAATTTAAGTATTTGTTTCCTTTTTATTAAAGTAGAGAACAGCAGTTCCAAAACATTTTTAGGAACAAAATTCCCAAAGCACATCAAGGAAAAATAAACTCTGGTAATTAAATTACACGGCAATATAAGGGTTTTTCTGAGGGGAGAAGAATTATTAGCAATTATGTTTTAAATACATGAAACTGAAAATGAGCTTCACTTTCTACCCCTTGAACCTAACTTCTCCAAAAAATAATAACCCACACTATAGAGAGGGCTCCTGTTGCCTGCAGTATCTCTTACCCAAACCACAGAGGCCCTCACAGAACTGGCTCTGCACTCGCTGCCCCTCAGGGACGCCAGGCTCCTTTGACACGGGAGGAGCCCTGGCACTCACCTGCTCCTAGACACCCCACCACAGCATCCTGCTCCAATGCCACTTGGAGTTCCTCCTGCTGGGACCCCCGAGGATGCCTTCTCAGCCCTCCCGATGGCCAGCTCTGGCCTCCAGCTCACCCCAACGTCCCACTGGTGGAAGCCACCTCTTCCCCCTGGCCCCAGCCTCTCCTGCTGCCTCTTCCTCTTCCACCCAGCCTGGCATGTTCCCTGAAGAGGTTCCCCTCTGCTTATGCCTACTGATCCCTGGTTTGACATCCATCCCATAGCCTCAGGTAACACAGAGCAGCCAAAGGCTCCCTGGGTTCCAATCCAGGCCTGACTGGGGTCAGAGCCTCCCACACACCCACCTTCACAACATGCCAGCCAGCTCTGACTCCCACATCCTTCCTCAGAAAGGCCCTGCGTGCCTCCTGAGTCCCTGACGCTCTGGAGCCCAGCGTCTTGGCTTTGGTCTTTATCTCCTGCCTGGAAAATCCCAAGGATCTCCTGACTGGCTCCTGCCCACAGTCTGATCACCTGCCTATCCATCCAAAAGCTGACCCTCATCAATGTGACTCTACTAGTCTAGGAACCTCTGGCCCAGAAGATAAAGTTACAAATAACTGGAATGTTCACTTCAGGAGCCCTAAATAGCATCATAGCTGTTCATTGGGCCACACGTGCTTTGAAGCCCTGGCCTCAAAACCTGCCTCTCTGGTGCCCTCCATCCCATCATGATCCTGTCCAAGCATGGCCCAGACACTGGTCTCAGGTCCAACCTGAGCCCTCATCTTCCAAAACTCTGCAGAGGCTCTGGGCAGCAGTGCCCTCCCCACTGCAGGTCACATCTGCCTACCTGCTCTGAAGGCATTTTCAGGGAAGCAGGCACTCAATAAAATCATCTTCCCCTGACCACCAGGAGTCCAGAGGTGCCACATCTTCTACTTAAAATACGGGACAGGCTCCACCACCTACATGATGAACTCAGGTCTAAGCACCTGCCCACCCAGTGCTTCCCACAACCTGACTGCACACATTGGGTCCTCCAGCTGACAGTCACCTGCCTCAGCTCATGCTTCTCTTCTATTTTTTTCTCTTTCTAGAGAGCTTCTTTTCACCCTTAAATATTAAGCACAAATGACCTAAAATAACTCAAAATAAGCTAAAAACCAATTATAATTTTTAAATGATTTCAACTGATTTTTTAAAAATCACTTGTAAAACTTTAAGGCTTCAGTGAGTGGAAAAATGCTCTTTAATATTAAAAGGTTCCTGATGAATTTTGTTTCCCTTCAAATTCTAGAAAGAGTAAAAAGATTTAAAAGGTAAGTAAGAATCTCTGCACTCACGTAACTGGACGAGCCTCGACTTCCCGTTCTCGGACTGGCAGGGCTGGATCAGCGGAGCAAAGGAGACAGCCAGAATCTTCTTGGTTTCCCAAGCGGAAGGGCCAGTGCGCGTTATCTTAGTCAGCTGTCCCAGAGGTTAAAATTAGAATATTCAAAAGATTTGACTACTGGTAGTTTGTATTTGGACTTCCCTGGTTGCTCAGACGGTAAAGTGTTTGTCTACAATGTGGGAGACCTGGGTTCGAGCTCTGAGTTGGGAAGATCCCTTGGAGAAGGAAATGGCAACTCATTCCAGTACTATTGCCTGGAAAATCCCATGGACAGAGGAGCCTGGTAGGCTACAGTCTATGGGGTCGCAAAGAGTCGGACACTACTGAGCGACTTCACTTCACTTTCAATTTATATTTAAATATAATCACTCCTGCTGCTACTGCTGCTAAGTCGCTTCAGTCGTGTCCGAATCTGTGCAACCCCATAGACGGCAGCCCACCAGGCTCTCCCGTCCCTGGGATTCTCCAGGCAAGAACACTGGAGTAGGTTGCCATTTCCTTCTCCAATGCATGGAGTGGGGTGCCATCACTCCTATATACATCTAAAAAAGCACATACACTAAAGATGAAAACACCTGGCAACACAGGCCTCTGATGTGACGCGACCAAAACGACACTGAACTTAGCGATATTCTTGCGAAGGTACTCCAGTTCCTGGTACAGAAGTTAAGGAAACAATGAGAGAAGAAAGTGGGGAATCGGATAAGACAAGCTTCTTATAGACTCTCCAAAGAAGTCACTGTTGTAGGGGAAACGTAGGGAGACCAGAGTGATCCTAAAGTAAAAGTCATTGAAGACACAACCACCTGCCACCTGCCACCTAGACTGAGGCCTGGCTGCTGCTCATGGGGATGGGGGCTACAAGAAGAGACCACCTTGCCCCCACTGAACAGCAGCTTCCATCACAAACCAGTGCTGCTTCCTCACAGGTGAGCGGGGCCACCCTGGACGTGGGTACCTGGCCTCACCCTCGGAGGTGCTCATCGATGTACTTCCAGGGAAGCAGCCCCCATGGGACACAGGGTTGTCTGGCTGACATGCTGCAGTGTAGGTCAGCCAGATGGTTCCTGTGAACCACAGTGCAAGGAGCACCACGAGAACTCGACGGGACAACATGGCCATGCACGTGCTCCATGACTGCGCCAGGTTCTGAAGGGCCTGAACAGCTCACAGTAGGATTTCTGGTCAGCCTTGACAAGCCACGATGATTGCGCTCTCATCTAAAAATATCTAAGCTAGCAAATTCTCTAAAAACTAAGACTCTGTGTCCTGGATCTCAGAACTAAAAGAACTAAGTACCCGTGTACCAGACAAACATCAACAACTTACCACATTCCTATATACCAGCAAAATCTTTTTTTTTTTTTAATTTTTTAAAAGGAGAATTTCTAGTTATAATGAAGATGAAATATTTGAATATAATCAGTAAACTATGTGTAAACCTGTAAACAAAACTATAAATCCCCATTTCATGTTGGAGTATTCATCTGCATGAATACTGAAAAGATGCCTTCAATCCCTCGTTCATCTAGATGTTAACACAATGTATTTCTGCAACACAACACAGACTTCTAAACTCATCTATAAGTAAATACGTATTTAAAACAATACTCTGAGAAAGAAAAGCAAACACAGGGACGTCTGGCCCTATCTTGCAGACTACTAAAACAGCAATAAGAACCGGCTCCTGGCAACCTGCCTCTGAAATGGCCAAGGTTAAACACCCTCTGGTCAGGCACTCCTGCAGGAGGTCACAAATTCAGACAAAACCAAGGTAATGTCCACGTTCTGTGCAGGCTCTTCACAGCAGCACTGTTTCTAACAGTGAAAGGCTAGAAAGAATTCAAATGCCTATCTGAAACAGCCACAGCCTTATACATCCCTATCCAAAATAGCAACAGCCTTATACATCCCTATCCAAAATAGCAACAGCCTTACACACCCCTATCCAAAACAGCCACAGCCTTACACACCCCTATCCAAAACAGCCACAGCCTTATACACTCCTATCTGAAATAGCAACAGCCTTATACACCCCTATCCAAAACAGCCACAGCCTTATACACCCCTATCCAAAACAGCCACAGCCTTATACACCCTTATCCAAAATAGCAACAGCCATACACACCCCTATCCGATACAGCCACAGCCTTATACACCCCGCATCTGAAACAGCCACAGCCTTATACATCTCTATCTGAAACAGCCACAGCCTTATACACGCCTATCTGAAAAGCCACATTCTTATACATCAACAAAAATTTTAATAAAACAGGGATAAAAAAGAATTTCTAGCTATAAGGAACATCACTTTTTAAAAAAATAAATGATGTATAAAACTTAAAATTATCAGCTCTCATACGTATGAACGGGTGGGTGGAGTGTAAAAAAGTGTGTACCCTCACTGAAAAGTCTTTTAGCTTCTACTTTTTCAATGAAAGATAAACCAAAAACAAACAAAAAACAAGTCACCTACAGGTGAAGGGAGCAGAGAAGAGGGGACATACACAGAATAAAATTCTGAGTATTCCTTGCTTAGACTTTGGAATCTTAAAACTATTTTACAAAGTCGTGATCCCCAAAATGGCAACCTCTCAAAACTGAAAAGAAAACAAACGAGCAGTTCTCTGGGGCTGGTGCCATAACTTCACACAGAGGTGTAATTCCCAGTAACTTAAAACACAGTAATTTGAACACCTCTAGTAGAATATAAGGACAATACAGTGAGGCCTCCAAGCCACTCCTGACAAAACAAGAAAAATCCTGCACTGGTTTCAGAAATCAAGATTGCTGCTGATTACACCATGCATTGCAGATAAACAGTAAGCCGGGTGGTTGGGCATCAGGACTTTCAGTTTGAGAAAAAAGTGCTACTGATATAACACTAAAATGTGAGGGAAAAAAACCCTGGTCCTGATCTTGATTTGGAAGAATTGACATCAATTTATGGTGTCTTTTCTCTCCAAAACATCAAAGCAAAAAAAAAAAAAAAAAGTGTGTGTGTTGGGGCAGTGGGTGGCAGTTGACTCCCAAGCATTAGTGGTCTATCAGAAAAACGAACACAGACCCACAATCACCTTCGAGATCCCAACTGTGGTGTCTAAACACCAATTCCCACCAAACTGAAAACAAACAGGGATTATTCATTTTCAGAAAGAGTTAATTCCAAGTTTGTGGTTAAAAAAAAAAAAGTACACAAAGTCTGGAATGTCTTCTTACCAGAAATTAACAAAACTATCAAAGATTCTTCAGGCTGCAGAGCCCAAGAGCCAATGTAGAGAGGCAGCCATGGCCAAAGTGAGACAGTCTGAACTCTGATAAGGGTCACAATTTTGCATGAATTCATTTTGCTAAAAAAATCAACCAAAACCTCACTGGTCACTATCTTTGGCAGATACTAGAAAACCAATTATTGAGAAAACCTGATAAACAAAGGTTAGTAAGAATCAGAATTTATCCTGCATCTCCTTTTATAAAGTATACCTCAGGGTAAACAAATAACTAATGAGGACGCTTCTCTCCCCCTGTGTATTCTGGCTACTAAATGAAGAGAAATGACAGAATGAGGAGGTATCATTCTACGGCCCTTAACAAAACAATGGATCAGGGCCAGTCACACTGCTGGCATCAGAAAGAAAGAACAGGCAAGATCTTAAATAAGGAAGGACTCTGTAACTGCTGGCCAAGTATTCAGGTGTCCTTTCTCTTCCAACATAAATCAAATCAGAACCTAGGCAAGTCCTCAGGACCCACCCCACCTTGGCCATCTCTCTAGCCTGTTTCCTCATCTGCAAGACGAAGGGATTTGTAACAAGAGTTACAAAGGAAAATGGCTGTCAACTCCCTGGAACAGACCTCAGCAAACAGCTGAGTGCACAAAACCGCCGGTTCCAAGAGGACCTGACCTTCTCTTCCAGCGGCATGACCAGGATGCCCCCGACCTTGAGGAGGCTCTTCATGTACTCCTCGTGTTCCTTCTGCACGCCTGCCCCGCAGTACACCCGGTCATACTGAGAACAATCTGGAGAAATCTCCAGGCAATTGCCAGTAACAAAGGACGGTTCACAGAAGTCAAACCTGAAAGCAAAAGATGTTTTCCACAACTAAATATATCATGTTATAACAAGTCTATATAGTAAATCTACGTTAAACATAGGTTATGTTTTCACTGTACAATCCCACAGCGACATAATAAAATTAAGAGTCAGAAGCTGGGATATCAGACTTCTGAAAGAACTACGTGAGTAATAAACAGAACTCTAGAAATTCCAAAGAAAATATTATGAAAGTCAGTATCATAAACACAATCCAAGCTTAAGTCACCCAAGCTCCACACATATCACTATCTCTGCTGTTATGATTATCTTATTATCTTTCATCTTTTTTTTAATGTTTCATCTTCATTATCTTTTACTATCCCATCTTGCTTTTTTTATATCTTATTCAAGATCTACTAAAAAGAGAGTAAAAAGAGAAAAAATATGTTTGGTTTTTCTAAAAATTTTAATCCCCAAAATAAGAACTTAAATGCCTTGTTTTAAAATGGCAAGAGCTAGTTGCATGGTACATTTAAAGACAACTGTAACAATTCCATTTCAGAAACAAGTACATGATAAAATGCTGCCTCTATTGGAAACATGAAAATTAAGAAAAAATGAACATTCTATTTTCTTCTCTTACACTGGTGATAAATTACCTTTATTTAGGTATCATAATTAAAAAAAAAAAAAACTTAAGGTCCTTAAAACATATTTTTTAAATAACTAGAACATATACACACATATCACTGACTCACCTGCCACAGTTTAATCACAACTGCCAGAACATGAACAGTAATAATTGTTACTGGCAATTGCCTGGAGATTTCTCCAGATTGTTCTCAGTGATTTCTTTCCACTTAATCCAAAGTTTAAGTTATAACTGACACCCAGACCCACGGACAGTTTTGCTCTTACTTGTCAAAGCTGTCGCTTGTCCTGATGAAGAAGTCCAGCTTCTGCTTTGCATACTCTGTCACATCTGAATGGAGTTCTACCCCGTGGTTTACTCCAAAAGGGCCTAAGAGGTTTCAGAATAAGAAAACATATGGAAACAGGACAAGAACCCCTACTCTTTCTTTCTATTTCATTGACTGCAACACGTTTGACTGGACATGTATAATTACAGAAATTCACATTTATTGGGCCGAAATCACCCAATCCATTCTCTAAATATGCAGACTAGCCTCTGCTCACCACATCATTAATACTCCTTACATGGCACTACCAACTCACAGCTTCCTAAAGCCTTGACCGTCTGTCTTCAACCTTTTAAAGAATCATCTTTTCGGTAAAACAGCCAAGGTCTGAAACCAAGAGTTACAAGTGCCACTAAACCAGTGAATCCTAAAGGAAATCAACCCTGAATATTCACTAGAACGACTGATGCTGAAGCTGAAACTCCAATACTGTGGCCACCTGATGCAAAGAGCAAACTCACTGGAAAAGATCCTGATGCTGGGAAAGACTGAAGGCTAGAGGAGAAGGGGACGACAGAGGATGAGATGGTTGGATGGCATCACCAACTCAATGGACACGAGTTTGAGCAAACTCTGGGAGATAGTGAAGGACACGGAAGCCTGGCATGCTGCAGTCCATGGAGTCACACAGAGTCAGACACAACTTAGCGACTGAACAACACAATGAATTAAAGAAGAAACGTGTCTGCAAAAGAAAGTGGACACGTCTTTTTTCCAACAAAGGTCTCCCCAAACACTCAGATGTGGTATTTAATCCTCAAAAAATAGTTTTAATCATCATCAAAATAAAACTAATTCCAAAGTCACAATGAAATATTTTTTAATCAAAATAAATTTATCAGGGACTTCCCTGGTGGTCCAGGGGCTAAGACTCCACACTCCCAATGCAAGGCCAGGTTCCATCCCTATTCAGGAAACTAGATCCCATGTGCTGCAACTAACACCCAGCACAGCCAAATAAATGAAAGAATGAAGAAAAGAAAGAAATTTATCAATAACTGAACTAAAGTTATGAGAAAGTTAGGAGCCCACTTAATAATAAAAGTGCTTCCTCCACATACAAATGCTTCCGGGTTAAATCTCAGTGAGAACCACTGACACAAAACAGCCTCATGGAATCTCTGGGTTTTAAGAATCCATTTGTATGAAGGGCAAAACAGGCAACACTCATCTGTGTGATGGAGGTGAGTGTTCTTCCCCCTCGAGGGGGTAGGGTCCTACTATTGGAGGGGTGGCCATGTGAACCTCTGGGGCACAGATTCTACTCTGCATCTTGTTCTGGGTGATGCTTACATGGAGGAGGATGTAAAAAGTCACCAAGCTTCATACTTCATTCATACATGCTTCATGCAACTTTGTCAAATTACTATGGATAAGTTATACCTTGAGTTTTTAAAAATCTGCATGAGAAAATGAACACGGCATGTAGGGCTTTATTTAGAAGACATACGTATGAAGTCACAGTGTAACACTCAATCCTACATCCAACCGAAATACTGGTAAATGCAGCCATCTGTGCACTGCACACACTTCTCTGCTTCCACTGTTCACCTGGTCCCTTCCCAGTGCAGCAGGTCCCCCAGGTGCAGGCTTCCCTGCCTCTACCGGACGACTCACCCACTCTCCTTTCTCAACACCTCCCACACAGAGTGGCTGCTAAAACCGCCTCTCATCGAAACACTGCCTACTTGAGAAGTCATATTTCCACTGTTTATGACACCACATCCACATTACTTCCTGTCCAATCCCACTGCTCTCTGGGTCACTTGCCAGAGATCAAGAAAACATGCATTTACTTCCCCCTCATCATATTCTCATTAGCCCCTGAGCTCTGTTAGACTCTTACCGAGGACAAGACACACCAAAGTAACGACACATATCCCCTGACCCACTCCAGTAAAAAGATGATTGAAAGAGGAAGTACGGGATGGGTCAGAATGGTGGTACCAAGGACACAACACTGAAGCTGGTCCCACAAGGGCCCCCAGACAGAGCAGCTCCCACGCCACACAACGTCAGGTTAAGCTCACAAGTGTTCTATCTCCCCCCGCCCCCCCGCCCCCCGCCATCCTGCCAACTGGAACCTCGAGAAAGGAGCACCCTCAGCAAGGCAAGGAATCACAACATAAGCACAGCAGAGTGGCAGAGAGGCAGCAGGGCAGAGAGAGTAAGGACCCCAAGTCACCCTAAGCCACATGAAAGACTGCAGGCACTGGGAGACCAGCAAGTCTTCACCTCGGCAGTGAGCAGCATGAAGCCGAATAAACCATAGAGGGAGGCCTATGACACACAGAGTGAAAACGGTCCAGTGCCTGTATCCTTCTCCCTGCAGATCCAAGATTCTACCCGTGAAATCAGACTCTAAGTTACTGCCTTCAAATACATCAAAGCAGCACGCAGTGTCCATTACAACCAAAAACACAGCTTTCCTTCCTTCAGAACTCTCCTCCCTGACATCCAGCAAAATCCCCAGAAAAGAGAAAGTGGGGGCTCAGAAAAGACAAGCAACAACATCCGTCGTGAGCTGTTTCTTTATGACTTCTAGAGAATGTCAAATGCACCAGGTCAGTTGAAGATGACTTTAAGTCATCCTTTCCTAAGCATTTCATTTTTTAATAGCATTTCCAATCTAATCAGTTTGATAACCCTCCCCCTCCCCCCAAATACCACCTTATCCTTAGCTCCTCCAATTTTCAGCTCCAACAGCAGGAATTACAAGTCACTAATTCCAGAATGATGAAAAACCTGAGCTCTTTTTGCAAAGCAGTCTCAATCCAAGACAAGTTCAAAAAGCATTTAGCCTAAAAAAAACAAGAAAACAAAAAACTACACATTTAATAATCTGAGGATATAGCCCAAATTTATATTTTATAGCCCAAAGTCAGATGATCAGAATCTCAAAACTTTACCAAATTCTGAATTATATGAACTTAAAAGCAACTGTGACTACTAAGATTTTCTAAAGTGCCTGTAATAACCACAGAGAAACAATGCTGTAATGTACTGCTAATGATTAAACTTGACTTTTAAGCTGTTATTACTTGAAATCACCAATAATCAGATTCTTACACTGACTTGATAACAATGTTAAGATACCTAAGCCAAAAACTTAAGATATTCAGCAAACCTTGTCAGTTTCAACATCCACGTGCACCAAGGCCCCAGCAGCCTTGGGCCAGCCATGTCTTCCTCCACCCAGGGGCACCGGCCCACTTCCTCCGCAGTGCCCTTTCCTAAAGCACAGAGCGGCTCCTGGCCCTCCTCTCACAGAACTGTTCACCTGACTCAGTGAAAACAGACACCTGTCCCCTACTACCACATTTAACATGAGGTAGGAATCTTTAAAATCTTCAGTATTCTGATAACAATGTTTCAGTATTAAAATGATCAGTTTCCATGTATAATCTCACAACTTACTTGTTTGAGAAAACAGGCTAAATGTCTTCAAACAGCATAACTTGTGAAATCTTTCCTACCCCTGGAATACATTTGAAAATAACTTACAAGTATTAACTCCTTTAGTATTAAAACAACAAAAAAACAAAAACTGCTTGGAAGAACTTTAACTGCCAGGGACTTTAATTATTCCAGTTTAGAGACAATGACAGGCACGTTGAGTGATTATATTAATCGAGAAATCACCATAACGTCCAGATTTATACAATCTCTAGGTCCTCTGCTGTCCAAGAGGAGGCTGTGCTGGTCAGATGCTGGAGGTACAGGTGGGGGCAACAGGAAAGCTCCAGAGGGACTCTTCTGTTCATTATGGCAATTTCTCCATTAATACCATCACCCTCCAACCGAAGAACTGTGTGGACACCATGATGGCTGGACAGGCCAAGGGCAGTTACAACTTGGCCCCCACTGAGGACAGACTGCCAGCAGGCTCTCCCTCCTGCACGTGAGACAGAGCCAGACTCACCGAGGATGAGCCCCACCATGGAGCTGAGGTAGCCAGTGCCACTGCCCAGGTTCAAGAATGAGAGACCAGGCTGCAGGTCCAGGGCCTCCATCACCTCCGAGTAGATGCACGGAGCAGAGAGGTGGATGTTGCCATGCTTCCACGCTAAATCTTTATATGCGTTCTCTTTAAATTCTTCGAGGTAATAGTCTGCACGGTCAATAGCTCGGAAAGCCTGCTCCACCAGCTCAGAGCGGATGTACTGCGCCTCCTTCAGATTGTCTATCAGCTCGTCGTTGTCCTCACCAGCACTCACCGCGCCTCCCATCTTTGAGATCACGCTCAGGCAAAGCTGCAGTTTTAGAATTTTCAAAAAAGCTATTCACATTAAAGGTTAGAGCAGAACAATAAAAGTCCTAAACACACACCAATTTCAGATTCTGAATTCTAAAAATAATACAGATGGAATATACTTACTCAACACCCAGCCCCTTACACTACCTCCCTCCACTTCCAAGGATGCCAGACCCAGAACAAAAAAAAAAAGTTAAATTTCAAATTTAATTATATTCATCCAAAAGTTGTAACTTATAATATCAACTGAATACAAATGAACATGTGATACCTAACACATAGCTGACAACTTAAAAACATCATTAAAGAATTCAAGACTTTACTAAAAGTCATCATTCTAGAAAGTCAAGCAATTAGCATTAAAAATATCTTGCTTATACATCTCTTAACAAGGATATTTCCACATATGAAAAAATAATTGAATGTAAACATGAAAAGAGGGCAGATATATTTACTAAAAAATCATTCTAAAAGGGATCTTTTTTGAATATTTCAAGTGCTATAGATCTTTTGTAAATAAATCTTTAAAAGCAAAAAAAAAAAATTAAATTCAGGTCAATAAATAAGGGAAATTCAAATTCAACTGTTGCCTGCTGCTGCTGCTAAGTCGCTTCAGTCATGTCCGACTCTGTGGGACCCCTGCAGCCCACCAGGCTCCCCTGTCCCTGGGATTCTCCAGGCAAGAATGCTGGAGTAGGTTGCCATTTCCTTCTCCAATGCATGGTCCCACATGCCCATAAATATCAAGTCAAGCAAACCATTCAATCTTTGGTTTGGATGTTCTAATGTAAAACTTCATGCCAAAACAACATCCACAAAACTCTCTTCCCCCTGGAACATACTGTGACAAACACCTCATTTTAACAAATACAGAACTGTCTCAAGGCAACAGCTCAGGAACAGGAGACTCCTAGAATTCCCTCAACTCCTGAGCAGTAGCTACCATACCACCATTTCACCTCTTCAACAATAAAAAGGACATTTTTGCTCTCTTCCAAACTGCCTTCAAGAAGAAAAAGTAACATGTCCTCCTCTCTGAGTCAACTACTAAAGTACAATGTATCAATACATGCTTCTCTCTGAGCCCGCTACTAAAGTACAATGAATCCTCATCTGATTCCTAGGGAAAATGATCCTGCATCTGTAGAGGTTTTACTCTTCCTGAACAACTCCAATTTTATACTCACCACAGGCAAATTTCACTTCATATAAAATGGTAAATGTTTTACAAAACACTTGATATTAACTGCTGGGGGGGAAAAAAGAAAAAAAAACTGACATCACAAAGGCTGATATATTTTCTGAATCAGGATGATGTCCATAATGTTACATTTTTATTATTACAAAGTTTATGCTTGCTTCTCCCTCACAATCCTGAGGGCTTCTAACAGCAGAATGAGAATCACAAATGCTACCTCTAGAAAAATTCCATACACACACCACCCACACAAAACTAGCAAGTGTGGTGGGAGAGCATGCCCCAGGAATGAAAGTTACTGACCACATGCATCTATCTTCAGCTTCTCACAAGGGCACAAAGTGTGTGAAAGGTGGGGGCTTAACACAAGCACTCTTCCATTTTATGACTGGAGCAATTCATCTGCATCATCAAGATTTTAAAGCAGAATCTGAGACTTCTCAAATCACTAGGATGGCTCAGTTATTTAATTCTCACCCTGTTTTTAAGTTGTTTCAGAGCCCTTGGTGGTTACAGACCACTACCAACTAACTCAGCCAGAGAGGATAAAGTGTTAATGAGGTCAAATTCAATCCTGGATGAACTACTTAGTTCTGAGGCTAATGCCTATACCCCTAGGCTAGGACAATCATCTGAAGATTTGGGTCACTAGTTAAAAGTGGAGTCCTGTTTGGTTGCTTCAGGGAAAGGTCTAGCTCTCACACATCCTCCAGGGTGGAGGTAAAAGCCACCTCTTCACCTAGAAGCCCCCAGAGTGTAATGTTCTATCCTCAGAAAGCAAACACCAAGTATATGATGGGTATGTTTAACTATCTACCAAGTATTTATCCCTTATTTTCAACTTTGCCTCACTTTAAGAATTTAATTCACATGCAAAGGCTAGCTTTTTAGTAAAAATAACTACAATCTTTTTACAGGCACAACCTGCCAGTCACGACCTCATTTTGGCTTCACAACATTGTGAGGCAACTTCGGACTGAAAAGTTACTTTGCTCATGATCACACACCAGTCTGTAAGGAGAGCTGGCATTCAAACACAGGCCTGTGTTTTTTACCCTACACCAAATTCTGCTTTGAAAAGTTCTCAAGGGAGCAAAATTCTTTCACTTTGAACACACTGGTACCCCTATCCAAAACAACAGGCTAAATAACTATGTGGTAACCTTATCTGCTGCCACTAGTGGGCTGCACGTGACCATTCGTAGGATCTGGTATTTATTATTAACTTTGCCTGGCAACCTAACACTTCCTCACACTGAAAACAATCATTGCTTATTACTAACCATCAATGTGATCAGCTCTAATGCCACCAAAAACACCAACAACCACCTCAGAGATGGCTTTGACAAACCAAATCTAGATTTACAATCCACTCTAATCCAAGTTTTCAAAGTAATGGCATATCATTTTCTGGATGCTTGACTGGTTACACTTTGCAACCCTTAATTCAACACTCCATGTAACTGGGCACTGCCCAGCAGGACAACCTTACTCTCAGGCTGCTCCTTCCAAAACCAACAGGAAGGGCACAGGAAGGAGGCGGCTGAGCAAGAGTAGACTGGCAGCCGAAGAGGCTGTCACGGGGCCAGTTAACACAGAATGAAGCTCTGAGAAGGGGGCCAAGATTCAAGTCTATACTCATCAGGCTACTTACTAAGGGCAACATGGACAAAGTAACTCAGGTGGAAGATAAGCTGGGGAGACGAAAGCAAAATCACACCTCCCGCCGGAGGAATAAGGGAAGAAATGGAGACGTTTCTCATTGTGAAAACCAGAACTCCTACAAGGAATGCAATGGATTTTTCAAATACTTGAAAGTCTGCCATATACACACTATTCATGGGCCTGAAAAAACCAGAGCAGTGGGACACATACTGGATGGAGAGAATTTCTACTTAACACACAAGAAAGCTTTCTAAAATCGAGGCTGGAAATACCGACACACTGTCAGAACAAGGAGTCTCTCCCGGCCAAGTGCAAGCACAGAGAGGCCAGGCGCTGGTCTCAGGAGCCTCGACCGTCCTCCCACCCAAGAGAGGCAAGTGCGGACTTGAGTTACAGGAACCTGCCGGTCTACCCAACACTAACAATGCAGTTGCTTCCTTCAGCCCCTCCCTGGCCAAAAAGACGCAGAAAACGTTAGCAGGCACATAAACCAAGTGGGGAGACAGGCCCTGGCAAACACAAAACACAGGCACCACAGCCAGGAAAGCTCCCTTCCCGACTGAAGACCTCTTCCAGGTCTTGCCTGAAGCCAAGTCCCCAACTCAACAGACTCACCTTCTGAAAAGGCACAACCTGTTTCAAACCTCGGTAACTCTTTAAGTGCCGCGCTAACGGCAAATGTTTCCTACTTAGTAATTTAGGGACGAGCTGCGCGTCTGGAGAGTTAAGTCAACCCAAGGGGTGTGAGCACTGCGCACGGAGACAGACCTCGAGAACCCGGGAACCCGCGCCGGGAACCCGAGAGGGCGGGAGGGGGGAAGGGAGCCGCCTGGGATGAGGAGGGGCGTTCATGCTGGGGTCGGGGCGAGAGAGCAGCGGAAAAGGACCGGAAGACGCGGAGAGGAGGAAGCGCCCCCGGGGGAGGGACCTGGAGCCCGCGCCCAGCGGGAGGGAAGGTATGGAGCGGAGGAAGGGAGAAGGGGCCGAGGGGACGCACCGCCCCCCACCCCCGCAGGCCGGGCCGAGAGCCGCCACGTTGGCGGCTCTACCTCCCGCCTCGGCCGGCCCGCGGGATCGGCAGCCGGACCGCACCTGCAGCTCCTCCGCCGCCCCTCGCCCGGGAGCCCCTCGCCCCTCGCCCCGCCGCCTGTCGATTCCCAGCTCCGACCTCTGCCGCTGTAAACATCCGCCGCCCCACTGCGCCTGCGCGCGTAACGGCCCTAATGCGCGTGCGCCGCGGCCCAGCGCCTAAAGGGGCAACCGCGCAGCTGGAGCCGCGTCCTGAGGTCTCCGCCCGCCCAGCGAGCTGCTCGAATGCGGAGGTCAAAGGGCAGCCGCAGGTGAACGCTGTCACTTCCAGGCCCCAGTACGGGCCAAGACCCAGCTGTGAGCACGACCGGCAGGGCTCACTCCTGTGGAAATGACCTTCCAGGAGGGGGCCCACAGGTGAGGAAGAAATGAAAACAGGCGATGGACTGTAACTGGCACGGTGGTGGCTACTGTGGCTTGAGTGACCCGGAAGGGTCTGCAAGACAAGCATCCAGCTGTGCCAAGAGAAGTCCAATGGCTTCAGGCCAGGGAGAGCTGAAGTGGCCAGGAGCCCCTGGCGTTCCCACCCCCGCGAGGGGTCCACTCCCATACCCACCCTCATGCTTCACTGCCGCGTTCACCCGCACCCATCTTGATCAGCCCTTCCGGGAAGGTTGTCCCGGCGTCAGTCAGGATCTTTCTGCGTCTCAGAAGTGGCCTGCCCCAGCGTCCTGGCCCACTAGCAGACCCTCCAGGTTACCTCCCCCAGCCACCCATGCAGCCCTGGGGCCTTCTGCCCCCGGATGCTACCCATTGTTGTGGGCTACCTGCCTGGCCCTCCCAGTAGACTCTGTGAGATCTGCTTCAGTCCTACTTTTGCTCAGCACAAACCTCACATAGGTTTTCCAACTAGTTTTTAGCAACAGAACCCTTTGTTTAGACACAGCCCTGTATTTTACCTGTTTTTCTACAGCTACAGGCGTTGCTGCCGGGGCCCCTCCTGCCTCCACTTTCCTCCCCAGACTTGAGCTCCACTCAGAGCATAGTTTTCAGCACTTTCCATGGTTCCAGGGAAGGCCTGCTTCCCTTGGTGGCAGCAACATTGTGACAGTCACACTAGCTCTCTGAGCCTTTCCTCCCCAAGTGCCTGTGATTGTCTGCAATAGAGGCCCTGAAGCCATCCTTGACCTCTCCCTGCTGCGAGCAGATACCCCCGCCATACACCCCAGCCTGCTTTGGCCTTGCTTCCCTCGTGTCTCCTACCGAGGCCTCTTCACTGGCTTCCCACCTCACATCTCACAGCCTTCCCTGGGCTCTGTCCAGTGGTCTTCCTAATATGTATGACAGATAACGTACCATCAGTATTAGCCTTTGTAGAGCGTCATGCTGAGCACTTTACAGAGCTTATTTCCTTGCAGTGGATACTAGCATGCCCTCCAGGAAGGAGAGGAGCAGCCCGGATGGCGGGAGTTGGCCTAACTCATAGCAAGTCCCCGTGGTTGTCCTCCTGGACATGGACACGTCACAGTTGTGTCCAGGCACAGGCCAAGACCAGGTCCCTGTGCCACCAGCGTGCCCTCTCCCACCCCACAGCGTGAGCCCCACTCCTCTGTCAGCACAACTGAGCTTCTCTCTGTGCTGCCACTCACCGGTATCACTGGTTTAGACGTCCCTGCTGCCTGCCAGCATCCAGCCCACGTAGTTTCCCCGTCTATAAAAGAAATGTCAGTGCCCTGCCAAGGCTACCAGACACATCAATAGTTGGGTAAGCTGGGATTATTCTTGGTCCCAGGGGTTGGGGTGCACACCATAGGGGGTGACCCCGTGAAATCCCAGACACTCCACTCTCAGACCCTAGTAAAACAGAGCCCCAGGCTCTCCCTCTCCCACTCTGACCTTGCTGTGTGACCCTGATGTTTGTTATGTACCCTCCAGGACCTGTGAGTGATAAATCTTGTTCCTCAGAAATCCTCGTGGTTTTTGCTGAAGTGCATCCAGTGATCATATACGAACCACAAGGGGCAGTCCAGCCACAATTGCCCCAGCGGCAGGAGTAGAGGGGATGTCTCTGGGGCTCACTACGAGTAATACACACCCAGAAAGTTCTAAGGCATTCAGAGCTGAGATCATTACCATCAATAGGCTGGGGTTGACACGTCAAAGAGTGAATTAAATCCAAAGTGAGCAGAAGAAAAGAAATAATACAAATCAGAAATGAATGAAACTGAAAGCAAATCAATTGAGGAAATGGTTGAAATCACAGGTGGTTCTCTGAAAAGATTGATAAACCTCTAGCCAGGCTAATCAAGAAAAAAAGATACAAATGATTAATTATCAGAAACAAAATAAGGATCATCACTATGATTCCTATTAACATGAAGAGGATAATAAAAGAATATTGTGAACAACTCCAGCTTACAAATGTGATAATTAAAAAATGAACCAGTTCCTTTTAAGACACAAGTTAACGAACTCTTACAAGGATATATAGATCATCTGTGTAGTCTTACATCTACTAAGTCAATAATTAATAACCTTTCAAAACAGAAAGTACCAGGCACAGATGGGTATACTGGTGAATTCTACCAAATACTTAAGGAAGGAATGATACCAGTTATATGATCTCTTCTGGGGAATAGAAGCTAGGTAATACTTCCTAACTCTTTCTAGGAAAGCAGAATTGCCCTAATACTAAAATTAGACAAAGACATTACAAGAAAGAAAGCACAAACCAATCTCTCTCAAGAACATATACATAAAAATCAAATGTATACAAATTTAATCCAATATGTATAGAATGAATTACACACTATAACCAAGTGAAGTTTATGCCAGGGATGCAAAGCTAGTTTAACATTTCAATGTAATCCAGTACATCAATAGACTAAAGAAGAAAGTTTTAGGATCATATCAATAGACACAGAAAAACATCTGACCAATCCAATACCCATTCACTATAAAGACTCTAAGCAAACTAGAATTAGAGGGAAACTTTCTCAACTTGATAAAGAACATCCACAAGAAACCACAGCCAACATCATACTTATTGGTGAAAAGATACTTTCCCATAAAATGGGTAATAAGGCAAGAATGTTCTCACCACTTGTACTGTGAGCTCTAGATAATCCAATAAGACAGGAAAAGGAGAACAAAAGTATACAGATTTGGAAGGAAGGAAGAAATAATTGTTTTGGTTCATAGATGACAAGATTGTCTACATAGAATGTACACCAAAATCTATTAAATATAAGCAAATAAACACCTCCTAAAGTCATAAATGATTGTAGCAAGTTTCCAGAATACAATTTTAATAGACAAAAGTCTGTCTTTGGAATGTCACTAGTGGTCCAGTGGTTAAGAATCCAACTGCCAGTGCAGGGGACATGGGTTCAATGCCTGGTCTGGGAAGATCCCACATGCCTTGGAACTAGTAAGCCCCAGGCACTGCCACTACTGAAGCCCATGAGCCGCCGAGAGCCAGTGCTCTGCAACAAAAGAAGCCACCACAGTGAGAAGGCTTCACACCGAAACTACGCCCACAAGCAGCAATGAAGACCCAGTACAGCCAAAAATAAAATGAATAAGTCTTTTTTTTAAAAACAAAATCTCTCTTTCCTATTTACCAGCAATGGACAATTGGAATTTGAAATAATAAACATGATAACATTTACATTAGCACCAAAAAAAAAAAAAACCCTTAGGTATAAATCTTACCCAAAAAAGTACAAGATGGATAAGAGAAAAACTATAATATTCTGATTAAATAAAGAAAACCTAAATAACGGAATAGAGATTCCGTATTTACAGGTAGGAAGACTCAATGTTGTTAAAATGTCAATTCTTCCCACTTTGATCTGTATATTCAATGCAATCCAATCAAAATTCCAGCACACTATTTTGTGGATATCAACAAACTGATTTAAAGTTTATGTGGTAAGGAAAAAAAAAAAAGAATATCCAACACAATATTGAAGGAGTAGAATAAAATTAGAGGCCTGACACTGCTTGACTTTAAGACTTACTTTGAAGTTACATTAATGAGTAATGATGACAGTTGTGGTATTGATTAAAGAATAGACAAATGGGTCAATAAAACAGAATAGAGGGCTCAGAAAAAGACCTATACAAATACAGTCAACTGTTCTTTGACAAAGGAGCAAATCAATTCAATGGAGAAAGGGCAGTCTTTTCAACAAATGGTCCTAGAACAGCTGAAACAGAGAAGTGGATCTGCACACAAACCTCACAGTCATCTCCTTAAAGTTCTGGAAGAAAGTCGGGGAAACCTTCGGCTTGGCTGTATTAACGATGTGATTCATGAAAGAAAAAACTGATGAAGTGGATTTCATTAAAATTCAAAACTTCTGCTCTGTGCAAGACACTATTAAGACAATGAAAGGATAACTCACAGAAACTATTTGCCAAACACATAACTGATAAAGGACTTATATCCAAAATATATAAAGAACTCTTAAAACTCAACAGCAGCAAAAACTAAATAACCCAATTAAAAGATGGGCCAAAGACCTGAACAGACACCTCAGCAAAAAAAGATATACAGATGGCAAATAAGCATACAAAAAGATGTTCAACATCCTATGTCATCAGGAAATGCAAATTAAAATAATGAGATATACTCCACACCTGTTACAATGGCTAAAACCCAAAACACTGACAATACCAAATGCTAATTAGAATGGAGTACTGGGAACTCTCATTCATCTCTGGTAAGAATACAAAATAGTACAGCCACTTTGAAATACACTTTGGCAGTTTCTTACAAAGCAAACCAGTCTTATCATTAGATACGGCAGTTTCCTTGGTATTTACCCAAAGGAGCTGAAAACCTGTGTACACACAGAAATCTGCAGAGGAATGTTTATAGCAATTTATTCATAATTGCCAGTTTTTGTACACAACTGTGGTACATCGCAACAGTGGAATATTATTCAGCACTAAAATGAAATGAGTTACCAGGCCATGGAGAGACAGGGAGAAACCTTATATGCTTATTTCTAAATGAAAGAAACCAGTCTTAAAAGGCTACAGATTGTGTGGTTCCATACATACTGTATAATATGACATTTTAGAAAGAGTAAAACTGTAGAAACAGTAAAAAGATTAGTGGTTTCCAGGGATGGGGTGAGGGGAAAGTGAAAGTGAAAGTCGCTCAGTTGTATCTGACTCTTTGCAACCCCATGGACTATATACAGTCCATGAAATTCTCCAGGCCAGAATACTGGAATGGGTAGCCTTTCCCTTCTCCAGGGGATCTCCCCAACACAGGGATCAAACCCAGGTCTCCCATATCATAGGCAGATTCTTTACCAGCTGAGCCACAAGGGAAGCCCTTGTTGGGTAGGGGGAAGAGGGATAAATAAACAGAGCACACAGGCTTTTTAGGGCAGTGAAGACATTCTGTGTGATACTGTAGTGGTGGCTATAGGGCATGTGCATTGTCAGAACTCATAGAATGTACAACACCATGAGTGACTTTAATGTAAATTGTGGACTTTAATAGTGTATCAATATTGGTATATCAGTTGTAACAATGTACCACATAAATGCAAGATGTTAGTAATAGGGGAAATTGTTTGCAGGGAAGAGAGTATATATGAGAAGTCTCTGTACTACCCCCTCAATATTTCTGTAAACCTAAAACTACTCTCAAAAATGAAGTATATGAGTTTGTTGTTTTTTTAAAAAGGAGACAATTTTTTTTTTTTTAAGAAATACAAAAGCTAGAAGCAGCAGACCCCCACAGGAAATGATAAAACTAGTTTTTCATACCGAAAGCAATAAGAGATGGAAACATAGATCTATACAAAAGAATGAAGAGCTCTAGAAATGATAATTATGGGGGTAAATATGTAAGATTATTTTCTTAGTGCACTTCAGTCCTGGATAAGGATGTCACCTCTTACTTTACTTACTGTGGTGTTGTCTGTTTTTACTATGGGGTAGAATTGCTTTTGGAGAAGGCAATGGCAACCCATTCCAGTACTCTTGCCTGGAAAATCCCATGGGCGCAAAGAGTCGGACACGACTAAGCGACTTCACTTTCACTTTTCACTTTCATGCATTGGAGAAGGAAATGGCAACCCACTCCAGTGTTATTGCCTGGAGAATCCCAGGGACGGGGGAGCCTGGTGGGCTGCCATCTATGGGATTGCACAGAGTCAGACACGACTGAAGCGACTTAGCAGCAGTAGCAGCAGCAGAATTGCTTTCGCAATTACAGTAACTAAAACACGCCTCCCACTCTTCACCCCCAGCCACCAGCCTCACTTCCGATATCTCCTCAGGTAAAGGAAGGGCTCTCACCTACTCTTGGCATCTTGGGCCTCTAAGTGAGTTTACTGCCCACAGACGCATCAAACTTCACTGCAGGGGGTGGATGGGTGGTCAAGGTGAGGACCACAGCCCAAGTGAACACTGTTACACCTGGACCATCTCTCCTAACTCTGGTGGTCAGAGAAGTGAGCCAGGAGGGGTCCACACCCTGGTTTCAGGCCACAGCAATGACAAGATACAAAACTGACCACAAGGCGTCGCCACTGTGTGCTGAAAGCATCCAAAGTAGGTTGTGTGAAGAGAAAAAAAAAATTTTATCTTCCTCATTTTAAGCCATTCGTAGTGAAATTAACCACGGTTTTAGACATGAGTCAAAGCTTCTCTACGATTTGTACTATAAGGTGACCACATTTTAATTTTGATCTGAAAATACTGGTGAACTTACATGGATTCACGTATGTAAAATAACTGGAAAAGGATTCTGAAAAATAATGTCTCATCTTAAACCACCGTAAAAAAAGGTTAGAAATGCCTGGGCACAGGGAAGGAATCTACAATGATTACTTTTATGTGTCCACTTGACTAAGTTATGGTGCTCGGACATTTTGTCAAATACAAGTTAGGTATTGTTGTGAGGGTATTTTTAAAATGTAGTTAGCATTTAAATCAGTTAATTTTGAATAAACCAAATTATCTGTCAACATGTAGGAAGGCCTCATCCATGTATCTGGGGCCCTAAGAGCAAAGACGGAGATCCCTCCCCACCCCTCCACTCCCATCCCCATCCCCTGCTCCTGGGGCCACGGAAGAAGGGATTCTGCCTCCAAACATCACCTTTTCCCAGGTCTCCAGATTGCTGGCCTGCTCTGCAGATTTCAGACTTACACCCCCACACTATGTGAGCCGGTTCCTGAAAACACATCTCTCTTGATATACAGATATAAATGTAGGCTTACAGAAAGAGACACAGCTGATACAAATATTACCTCTTGGTTCTGTTTCTCTGGAGAACCTTAGAACTGGGTCCCTCTACAGAAGGGATGCCAGACCAGGGTCCAGAAGCCTGTCTGCAGGACCCCTGGGGTGGAAGCACCACCCCCCAAGAAGCTGACACCCCCATTTCTTAGGATGCTGTTCCCAGGTTCAAGGGTCCCCTCCCCTTTATCCAGCCACTTAGCCACCCGACACTGTGTTTTGTGACTCATGAGAGGGAAAGCTTGAGGGGAGAGAATGAGTGGGTAACAGCCTTAGAGTCATGGGCTGGTCTGGAGAGAGCAAACTCCAGAACCTCTGGCTGCAGCTGTTGGTGGACAAAACCAGGTACTAGGGAAGGGCAGCAGCAGCAGACAGCTTCAACCTGTGGTCACCAGGTGGGTGGCACAGCACTGCCCCAGGTGGCACCCGCAAGCCCTGAGCTTAGCTGGTCACAGTGATCAGACAGCAGGGGTCTGACCTTGGAGCCAGGAATGGTGGCTGGTGCTGATGGGGTTGCAGAAAGAGGAGGTGGGCTAGAGGTGTTCACAGAGTGTCAGAAGTGGTGTGTGGCCTGGGGTCTGGGCTCCCATCACTCCCTCCCACACCCCTTCAGCAGCATGTGCTATGAACCAATTTATAAATAAGGAAGCTGAGGCATAGAGACCGGAAGTATCCTGCTCAAGGTCCACAGGTGTGAGGTGGGCCTGGACTCAAACCCTGAGAGCTGACATCTGTGTAATGTAAAAAGTTGGTTTCGGTTTTTCATAAGATGTTACAAGAAATCATGACATAACCATATCAGAAACCAGAGCCCCCATGAGGGGGTCTCACCCAGCACTCCTAACTCACCTCCATGTGCTCCTTGTACCTGTCCAGATATGCTTCCTGGGCCCTCCTCCAACCCATTGAGCATGAAGTCTATACTTGGCTCTGCATGACCACACCAGTCCTGACCCTCAGCCTCTGCCAGAGCAGCTCAGAGGCTCCAGGTGACACTCCAGTTAAAGGGTTCAAGTGACTGAACAACCTTTGAAGGTCACCAGTTCTGACCCAAGGCTCCAACACACGGCAGGGTGTTGGGGGTGGGCAATAGAATCCCCTGCCCCAACACCACTGGTTACCAGGGGTGCATAAGCCTTGTGGAAAGTGTCCCCAGCACACCTCCAGCAAGAGTGAGGAGTGTGGATGGCCTCTGGGGCAAAGCTCTGTGGGCAGGGGATGAGCTTTGAGACCTGGAGCAGACCACCACTATTATTACCCTCTCTCACAGATGCCTCTGAGCTGGCTTCCCAGGGAACTGCGATAGAAGGCCTGGGGCATCCAGATGTTTCAGAATGGCCTGGTCCCCACTGCAGTGAACTCATGTCTCAGCTTGTACGCCCCTTGAACTGACAAGGAAACTGCCATACAGAGGGGTTGAGTTGCCCAGGGTCTGGACTGCCCCTAGTGTCATAATCACAGGACACGTGGGGACTGTGAGTGGGGACATGTCCCCGCTGCTCTGAAGAATTTGGAGAGGGCCATGGACCAAGTAAAGAAACCCTCTGCACATGCACATGTCATTTCTCAATTTCAAGTTGTTCTGGACTCTAAAAGGCCCCAGTAGTCAGCACTTCACAAAGGAAACATGTTTGTAGGTCTAGTCATGATCCCAGACCTGAGTCTGGTGGGAATCATACAGGACAGACCTTCCCCTCACCCCAGGGTCAGCACAGAGGATGAGGTCAGGAGCCCGCTGTACCCTCCGGGAACGTGAATGTGGAGGGGCCTTTGGGGAGGGTACAGTGTGGAGGCGGTTCTGGAATAATCAGGAAAGTTCTGGAAAATGTGGTCCCAGAACAAGGACCATGTCTTACTCCTCTCTGCTTATGACCAAAAATGTGTGCATTGGAGGAGCCTCATGGACAAGCCTGGCACTCTGTGGGAAACCTGTGGTGACTCCAGTGACAGTGAATCCTCACCCAAGAACAGAAGAGGGGCCTCTGGGCCTTCCTGTTCATAAGGCCACTCCGACAGCAGATGTGAGCTGCCTGGTGGCCGCCACCATCCTCAGCTTACAGTGAAGGTGGACCCTCTCCAGGAGGACCCAGAGAGCAGATCAGAACATGTGGCTGGTCTGCCCTCCTTCCTTCAGAGGACATGGATTGTGTGAACCTAGAAATAAAGCTGCAGACCCCCTATGTCCAGGCGGGGCCGCCTGAGGCTACATCACCATCTTTGTCCAAGACACAGAGGTCAGCTTCCACCTAGCTCTTCCCACACTGCCCTGGGGCATCCAGGTGCCTCAGGCCACATTACAGACATTCTGATCTGTAATGAGCCTTCTCCTCATCCTGGGAAAAAAGACTCAATCTGTTATGAGCTCAAGATGAAGGGAGACAAACACTGTCTCTTTGTGGCCACTCTCAGTCGTGTCCAACTCTTTGCGACCCCATGGACTGTAAGCCACCAAGCTCCTCTGTCCATGGGGATTCTCCAGGCAAGAATACTGGAGTGGGTTGCCATGCCCTTCTCCAGGGGCATCTTCCCAACCCAGGGATCAAACCCAGGTTTCCCACATTGCAGGTGGATTCTTTACCATCTGAGCCACCAGGGAAGCCCCCTTCACATTTTAAACTGATGCTATTTACAAATCAGAAGCACTGATTGCTTTCCTCTCAGGACCTCAGCATCTGGAAGGAGGGACCAGAAGGTGGGGGGCTGAGGCTGGAGTCCACTCTGGAGCCCCCTATCAGGAGGGTTAGGCTCAGGGTCTCTTGACTGATGCTCCAAGCAGGTCTACAGACTTCTTAACCCTGGGGCTTCTGCCAGGCGTGGCTCCCACCTTTGAGCTGCCCCTAGCCAAGGTGTCCAGGGGCACAGCTGGATCTTCCTAATTCACAGCTTGGACCCTGGGCCCTCCTCCTGCCCAATGCAGCCATCCCCCTGCCCACTGTGGCCTGACAATGGGCACCCTGATCAGCCCTCCTGCAACAGGTGGGACTCAAGTGGAGACCCAGATAGAGCTAGGCTGGGAAAGGCAGCCTTGGGGAACAGCACAGGCATTCTCTGCACCTGGCACACTGCTGTAGGGAGGGTGAGAAAGAGAGGGCAGAGGCCAGGGGGTGACCCAGGGCCACCTCTGCAGAGTGCAAGGGGACGGGTTGAAGGAGGGCCCAGAGACCGAGGGATGGGGAGCCATAAAAAGTGCCGGGAGGGGAGAGGCCAGACTTCAGCAGCCCACACACCCTTGACATGAGGGGACAGGGAAAGGGGAGAGGCTAGTGGGGGCAGAGGGCTGGGGGACAGAGGAGACCACAGGGCCTCTCCCAAAGGCCAGCTGCCAGCACTGGTAGGGTGCCTACAGTCACGGGTCACCTGGCCCACTGTGTGGTTTAACCTGACAGGCACTTGGCTGATGTGGGGACTGGAGTTCTGTCAGAGAAGCCATGTACCATTTCAAAGGAGGAGCAAAGAGAAAGGAAGCGTCTATAACACTGGCTGACCTGTATGGCAAGTTTGGACCTATATTGCCCCATGTTAGGAACCCTCCATACCCACAGCTGTAACAGCCTCTACAGAGCCATGAGCCTTAGCGGCACAGTGGTGAAAGGAAGAAAGTCTCTCCTGCAATCAGGCAGCCTCCACACACAGCCAGGTGCTCTCCACCTGTGGGTCCAGGTAAGGAGGGCAGGTAGACTCACCTATCTACCTTGGTACCCTCTTAAGACCTGGCTAAACTGACAACTTTTAAGGTATAAACTGGCAGGAATGGGAAGATGGAAGAGGGGACAACAATGTGATTTAGAAGCCAAAACATACAAATGTGTAGCGAATGACTTCTAGACCCAAAGGCTGGATTACAGCCAGAGTATGGGAAGTTCAGAACCAAGGCCGTCCACTCCTCAGGAAGCCAGGAACTGGCAGATTCAGGTGATGCTGGAGAAGGAAGAGGGGGCCTGTAACAAAGATGACTGGCACTGGGGAATGCTCCCCTCCCTCCAGATAAAGCCTTGAGTTGTACTCTCTGGAAAGTGTAAAAGAAGGGGCTTCAGGCTGGGAGAGGAGGCCTGGCTATGGATGAGGTCCCCATAGCACAAATAAGTCCTGAGCAGCATATGCCAATGACACCAAGACCCTCCTCCAACCCTGGAGGTAGACCCTTCAAGCAAGAGGTGGAAGCAGCTTTTGGGGGGTGAACAGCTAATGTCATCATCAGACTGTAGAACTATACAACCTTCTAGCATCACCGTGATGCTGCCTCTGCTTGAAGCCAGGGGGGCTACTATGGTCCCTCTGCCCACAGCATCAGGCACAGACACCAGTGGGTGAAGGCAGAGCCCCATTCAAGCTCAGTCTGCTGACCCCACAGTGGACAAGCCCTCAGAAGCCCAGGACATCATGGTGGATAGAAGCCGAGAGCTTCCAAAGGAAAGATACTGAGGACCCAGAACCCTGAGTCCAGGCTCCCTAGTACATCCCAGAACTCTGGCAACCAAAACAGAGTTGGGAAAATCTACAGGTCTTACAGGACCAAGCAGCCTCCTCTGTGCCATAGTTCTTCAATATCAGGGTCCTACGCACCAACACCCACGCTCAAGATGCTCAGTGCTCCCTCTCCAGCAAGCCCTTCCTCTGACCCACCAGCCACATCCCACACACAGCTTCTCTGAGAGGTCTTCCAGGATCCCACAGCAAGGGGTGCCACCCACATTCCAGGGGCACACCCTTGGTGCATCCCAGCCAGCCGTGGGCTGGAGCAGCCCTGAAGGGCAAAGTTGAGTCCATCATGGCTGGAGCCCAGGCCCAGGGCCAGTCCCAGGCTGGTTTGGAACTGATCTCTCCCCGGCTGCCCTCTTACCATGGCCCACTGGTCCCCAGCTACACACAGAAGTCTTTACTGAGACGCAGCTAGTGGAGAGAGCCCAGCTCCAGCCCTGTCCCCACCCCCCACAGCCCCTTGGTCCCTCTACATATGCACACTCACCTGCTCTGGAGGCTGACCTCCGGGGCCCTCTTCCCAGTCATGCTGTCTTCCTGGGTCTTCAGACCAATCAGGTTTCGTGGAGCCCACTGGCAGAGCACCCCACGATGAAGCTGGCTGGGCGCCAGCATGGCAAGCACACCTGTTCCTGCACACTGCCGCCTCCACAGGCATTGGTGCTTCTCAGGTGCTGGAGGCCTCGGAAGCAAGCGCTGAGGCCACGCCCCGTGGCGCTGGGGAGAGGTTCTGGCTAAACTGGTGCAGGGTTGGGGGCAGGGAGGTGGGTCCCCTGAAGTGTAACATTTCAGAGTCAGGAGGCTAAGCAGCCCGCTGAACACTTGGCAGGGAGCAGGCAGAGCCCTGGGAGAGGGTGGGAGCAAGACGATGCAGGATGGACGTGGCCATCCGCCCATTCCTCCACAGTCCTGGCCTCTGCTCGTCACCTGCCATCAGGCAGCCAACTTTCATGGCCCCAGAATGCTGTCACCCCAGCACCCACAGATGGGTGCTGACATGGATGGGCACGACCTGGGCCACCAATCCTCCGTGCCTTCCAGGAGCCCCTCCTCGAGGCTGCACAGGTTTCACACACCCCTCCATGCTGCCACCTTCTCTGGTCTCTACAGCCAGCAGCTGGATCCCTCCAGATCCTCAACCATCTGACTTGGACAGGGCTTGGGAGTAAGGCCCAGAATTCCTAAAAGTCTCCCTTTATTCACAGGTCAGGCAGGGAGCTCCAGGTTGCCCTCAAGAGCTAGATGCCCAGTGAGGTCAAAGCGTGTTAACAGTTCAGGGTGAATGCTGACTAGAATCCCCAAACCTGAGTCTCACCTGGGAGAGCCACAGCTGACACAAAAGTGTAAAGCAGTGAGGAGCCACTGCAATCATAGCTGCCTTCACATATGGCTGAATGCAGGAGCTCTGAAAAGGCCACCAGAGAGGTCTCTCTGCCTCCCCTTCCCACTTTTCTCTCCCCTCCTGTCAACTCTGCCTCCCTCTGGAATGTCCAAACTCTCCCCTGCACAGGGCTTCCTCCTGAAGCCAGGAGAGGTGGTCTGGGGCAGCCCTCATTTCACAACCCGCCCCCCCCACCCACACCAGGCCAACAACGCCAGCAGGAAGACTTCTTCTGACCCTAAGAGAAAACCTCGATTTACACACGCGCGGTCTGTGACTCAGACCTCTGGGGAGGGCAGTTCCGCAAAGGAAACGTGGCTCCTGTATGTGCATCACGGAGGGCCCACCCACCGCCCTCTCTCCAGGAAGGGGATCCCCAGAGCTCCCGGGACAGAGTCGGCGTTCCCACCACAGACACGGCTCCCACTCACAGTCAGAGTGGACTTTTATTAGGAAATCACCCTGCAAACACACTGAGAAGTGCTGTGCTGTGGGGTCAGCGTTTCCTGAGGAAGGAGGATCACAGTATCAGAGCTGTCAGAGGACAGGAGCCTAGAGCGGGAGCTGCTCAGGGCGGCCTGCAGCCAGCGCCCCTCACAGCGATAGGACTCAGCCATCAAGAACCGGCACACAGACGCAACACAAGAGACACGCCAGAGCACACAGCTGACTACACTTAAATAAACAATGAACACAGAATGCCATTTGCTGTCGTCCGTGCCTGAAACAAAAGGAGCCAAAGGGATGAAGAGAACCGAAAAGTCTTTCTTTCCATTGGACCAAAGGGGAAATATCCCCAAATTATCAAAATTCCTCAGTTACAAAATACTTTTTAAAAACTCCATTATTAAAAGAATAAATAACAAAATATATAAAAAATAACTCAGTTGCATTAAAATCATAACTAGAAGTTACAGCAAGATTTTTTGTGGCCCTTCTCATAGTCAAATAGTTAAGTTTGCTTTGATTTCATTTACTTCCCTCTCATATGTCCTGGTGTGGGATCTAGGTAAAATAGTATAAAATTAATAAATAAAAATGTTAAATAAATAGCCAACATTAACATAAGAGGTTGTGAATATAAATACTTACATTTTGACAAAATTAAATAATTTACAGAATAATTAAACTAACTACTTTCTCATTTCTTCCAGGAAGTGCAATTTCTCTACTTTTAAATACTAACTTGGAATCGCAGTCACAGTTGGCTTGGATTCTATTTACATGTTAGGAACATTGTGTTTTTAACACATTAAATCAAAATTTATCTTCTTTTGAATCTCGAATGGATCTAAAAAGAAGTGACACCTTGGTGGTCTCCAGTCAGGAATTTATCGCCTGACCTTGCTGTCACTTCCCCCACCTCAGTAAAGCTCAGCCATGACCCGGTGATGGGCAGTGGTGGGTCACAGGCCAGGTGGGCACACAGACAGCCAGAGGCCCTGACCTTGACCCCGACCTGGGTCTAAAGGCTGCAGCCTTGAGGGAGCCTGACCCTGAGCTCAGGGTCTGCGGGCTCCACCAGAGGTGCTTCCCTGTGGAACCAGCGCTGTCTTCAGGGGGTCCCGGGCCAGCTTCCTCCAGGCCTGTTCCTAACCTACCCTCTGGAACGCTGCTCTCTTCCACGCTTAACATAAAAGTGAATTAAAGGACAACAGGAAACACACTTGTCACAGCGGCCTCACTGCATGGGCGCACTGGCCACTCCAGGCTGACTCGTCACACGCACCACCCGCCCGGCCAGGCTGCCCCCTCGGCCTTGACAGACAAAGGAATACTGTGGTTGCAGCTCCAAAACTTCCCTGAGAACCTTGTCCGTGAGTTTCCATTGGAGACTTCGAGCTTTCAGAAGCAAAAATAAATCACTTTGTAATACTTCACGCCCCGCACTCACATTGAGAGGTCAAGGCCTCTGGCCCGGCGCGTGAGTCACATCGAGGGAGACGAGGATTTCCAGGCACTCCTCTGGCTAAACACTCCCACCCCCTCGCCGAGGCCACCCTGGGCTGCCAACAAGAAGTCACTGTGAGTGGGAATCTCCACTGGGAGGGCAGGGCTAGGGAGGTAAAAGATAGAGGTGAGTCAGGGTGCCCTGGGCGCCCCGAGTCAGCATGGTGGCTCCTCACACAAGGAGGCCTAGACCTGGATGCCCCTCACGGCCTGCTTGATGCTCTCGAGGAGGTCCTTGTTCTCGGGATTCTGGTAGCACTCCTGGTTGGAGTACATGTCGGTGAGGGTGCTGACATAGGCGTCAAAATTCTGCTCACATATCGGCTCCTGGAGAACACAACTGGTTTAGTGAGGCCCATCCAAGCAGGGGCCCCAGGGTTTCCAGAAGCAATGGGAGTGGATGGGGGAGCCTCAGACCCAGGAAGCCCACGCCGCCAGAGATGAGCGCACAGAACTGCCACAGGCAGCACTCGGGCTAAGACCACCATGGCACAGGCTGCCCAGGATGCAACAGCCACCATGGGTAGCAATCTGCCCGGGGTGGGGCCCTTCCAGAGGCAGAGGGGTGCCTGCCCTCCCCAAAGCCACAGGATACAGGTGCCAGCTCAGCTGGGGAGGCCACAGGGCTGCTAACTGCTTACCATGTGCGGAAGGCGGATGTTGGCAAGACTTTGGATGAGGGCCTGGCTCAGGCCCGACAGCTCCAGAAACAGGGCTTCATTCTGCTCCTCGATGAGCTTGTTCTCCTCCTCGATGTTCTTCAGGCTTTTCTCCATGGACGAGATCTGCCAGACAGAGACGAGAGCTGCCGCCTGGAGTGTCCTCCTGGGAGCAGGCCGGCATGCCCACTGGGCCATCTCATGTCCCTCCAGGAGAAGGCGAAGAGGCAGGAGGCCTGCCACAGTGAGGGTTGGCAGTGCCCTGGTCCCTGGGTGGAAGGGGGGGACAGTGACTGAGCTAGGGGCTGGGGGCCATGGCTTTTTGAGCCCAGCTGTCCTGTGGGGTGGAGAGGAGCACAGAAGGAGACATTGGGTTCATGTCCCAGCCCATCACTGGCTTCCTGCTCTTCCTCTGTGGTGGAAACACTGTTCCCACCTGGTGGAACATCCCCACCAGAAAGACCAACCAAGTGCTTCATCAAAACTATGAAGGCAGCAGAGCAGACCACTGCCACTCTCAGCTGAGTGGACCAGCACATCAAAGATCACCCTGGGGTTTCCAGCACAAGCATGTCTTCTCTGGACCCAACAGGGCACCAGGAGGGAGTCTGAAAGTTCTCCAGGGGCTCCAAGTCTTCCACATGGAACATCAGAGAACAGAGGACAATTCCACCGGGCTGACGGCCATGGGCAGCCTCACCTGCTCTGGGTGCTGCAGGCACCACATGAGTCTCAGAGTGTCAGAGCCTGTAGGCAAGGTGGGCAAGAAGCTCACCCCAGGGCCTGGCCTGGAGCAGACATGCTTGGGAGGGCAGCCCCCAGCCTCACTCAGGGCAGAGGCAAGCTCATCAGTGTGGATGGCGCCTCAGGCCATCCCTAGGGTGCAGGAGCCCTTTTAGGAGGGGCTGGGTTACCCAGTGACAAGCCTTTGGCTTTAAAAGGTTTGAGCAGAAGTCCTGAGCCTTCCTTCCCTGCTCTCCAGCAGGGCATGTAATGCAAAACTCTCTGGAGGGGAAAGTCCTTCCAGAAGGATTCAGTGAATAATCTCTCTATAAGTAGGGGGGGCTGGCCAATAAAGACAAACCAAGGGTACTGACACTGGGAGATGCCTTGGACTTCGAGAAGGAAAACAGCAGGGAAGAATATGGGGAAAGCCACCCAGAAGGGCGTCTCGGTGCCCAGAGACAGCCCCTGTACCCCCTCTCCACTTCCACTGCCTCTGAACTGGGGAGTCGCTACAGGGCAGGACAGAAATCCCTGCTGATCCTCATCAGCTGGTGCTATTTTTACACTTCTGGGTAAGAGGAGGTCGGCGTAAAAGCCCGTCTGCCAGAGAAAGGAGGGGCCTCAGAAGACACAAGGACTCCAGCATCTCACACTTCCCCAGTCCCCGTGCCCTCCAACCCCACAGGGCCAGATCACCTCCTTGTCCTTGGGGACATGGCCATGCGCGGCTGCTCCTCTGTGCCCCTATCTCTGCTCCAGCCCCTACTCAGCAGCCAAGGAAGGGCATGTTCTTTTCAAAATAAGAAATTCACTGTTTTTTGGTTCGGGGTTTTTTTTTTTTTTTTTTTTTTTTAGTGTTCATTTTGGGGAACTCAGGGATAGGACACAGACTCAGGGCAATCTGTAACCCTGTCCCTCAGCACAGCAGTTCTTCTGGGTCAGACCCTGTGTGAACTGCTTTCCTTGTAGGAATGCATTCGTCTCACGACAACCGAATAGGGCAGATTCTCCTATTATCCTCATCTGCCTGGGAGGACATCAAGGCACACTCGGAATAAGAGGTCCACCAGATCACTTAGCAGGTATATGGCCATGCTGGGCTGGAACCCAGCTCCAGTCAGGTTCTGATGACCCATGCTGCGGTTCTGCTCCTACAAACCAACAGGATGGTGGCTACCAGCACCTCAGGACTCCTGATGAGTGGAATACGTGCTGAGCAGAAACTTGATGAGGGGCTGGGCCCCCACCTTCCCCTACCCCAACCCCAGAAAAGAAGGGGGAGGATGGGAAGGACATCTTGGGTTTTAGGGCAGGTAGGGGCAGGGCAGGGCGGCACCACCCACCTGGGACTGCAGCTGCAGCATGGCAGCCTCCATCTCAGAGTTGGACTCATTTAGGTCTCGAATCTCCTGGTTCAGCTGCTTGATCTCCTCATCGTTGTCCAGCACTACCCCAGAAAGAAACCTCAGTCGTGGCTCTCACAGAGTGGGGAGGGGGTCAGTCAAGGCCTGCTTTCTAGATGGGCCTGGGGAGCCCTTTCAGAGTAGAAGCCCCAGTGACTCGTGGCCCACATCTCAGACTGGGAAAGTGGCTGCGTGTCAGCTGTGTGCCTCCAGGCCCTGGTCTTGGTGGGAAAACAGATACCTCCTGGGCAAGTGTTAATTGCTAAGTTAAAAATGGAAGCCTTTCCAGATGGTGCTGGTTTCCTCTGCTTCCCTCTCACAAAGCCTGAGAACACAGGTCCACACACCCTGAGAACACGGCTTCTGGTGCTGCCAATAGGGCTCACCAAGCCCCAGGCTAGAGCTATGATGGCCATGCTGGGCACAGGGCAGCCAGAGGTTCTGAGCCGAGGTGAGGGGCCCTGGCAGCTCAGCTCAAGAGCTCTGTCTCCACCACGACTCACTCCAGGAGGGGCTTTGCCTCCCGACCCATCCCTTGCCTAAACCACCCGCCCACTTAGGTCCCAAGACCACATGCAGGGGGTGCAGGGGGCAGCCTCACCATCACTCGTCTTGAATTTCGTGCCAAGAACCTCATCCCCTGAGAGTTTTCCCTTCTTTCCTGCAAAGGTCGCTCTGGGACAGCCAGACAAGCTGGAAGCAAAGGTCATGCATGAAGACCAATCCAAGGTCATGCCTCACAAGCCAGTCTAAGGTCACAAGTCCCAGTGAGAGCCGGGCTTTTGGAGGACTATGCTGTCTGGAGCGTTGTCATTCATCCCTGGTGTTCCAGTCCTGGCTCCCGGCCCCCAGCTTCCTCACTCCTCCAACAGCACCGGCCATTCCCAGCTCAGGTCCCTGTTCTGAAGGTTTGTTCCCAGAGGCTCAGGGCAAGCACCACCTCTCAGAAAAGACCTCCTCACCCCCGCCTGCTCTATCTTCCCCACAGCGTCCTTTGCCAAACTAATAACATATTTGTTGGTTTGCAGTCTGTCTCTGCACCTGCCCTGACCACTCAGCTCCAGGAGGGCCGGTTGTCATCTTATTCTCCAGAGACTAGTATTTGATGTGCTTTCAGCAATGGCTTGTAGAATGAATGAGCTAATTAATCTTAAAGGTAGAGAGATGAGGACAAAAAAATAACATAGAAAAAAGGTTTCTGACAGGACCAAGCAGTGACTCATGTGGCTTCCCAGCACAGAGAGGAAGAGGGCTGATGGGGCAAGACCCTCAGCGCCAGGGGCAGTATCAGGGTAGGTCAGAGCTGGCCAGTGCTGCCCGGGCCCACTGCCCAGGCATGGAGGGGTCCCTTGTAGAGCAAGGAAAGGCCTGGGCCCCAAGTTCAAAGACAAAACCCCAGTAGGAGGGACAGGGTATGAGCTGTGACAACGCTTTTCAGGAAAAGCCTCAGCCTGCTTTAAGAAAGTGTGTCCCAGACACAGGGGGGCTCTGCTCTCTCTCGCCAGAGGGCCTCCATAGGATGTATAAAGGGGTCTTAGGGCAGTAAACACCTGGATGACACGTCACACAGGCCGTCATGTGGTCCCAGCAGGTTTCCATGGCTTCCCCCAGGTGGCTATCAATTTGGGTCTTTTTCCTCAAGAAACTACTGTTCTCACCTGCGCCCTGGTCTGGCATATCCCTGGGAGCCATGCCACAGTGCCACAGCTGGGGTCTCTCCTGGGTGACAGAAGGGCGGGGTGGGGGCAATCACCTGCGGTGCGTGAGGAAGCTCCCATTGGCGTGACCGGAGCCGTCACAGCCCGGGGTGGGGCAGGCGGGCCCCTCATTCTTCAGGGACTTCCAGGAGAAAGACGAGCCATTGAGGGAACCCTCTTTCTGCCTCCGAGCTGCCAGGGGGCAGCCGGATGCGCTTCTGTGAGAGGCGTATTTGCCGCTGATGTGACCAAGCCCCACACAGCCTGGAACCGGGCACCTGAGCACAGAGAGGTCAGAGGTGAACACTGGGTGCTGGAGCTGGAAGAGGAGCCCAGAGACCCCACCAAGCCAGACCCAGAGATGTGCTGGGGTCCCCTGGACAAACTAGCAGAGGGCTCACACCCCCTCTTCAGCCTTAGCCTCACATCCCCTCTGTGGCTTGGGGGCCAGCACCCACCTTCTCTCCCTGTCCCTCAGCAGCAGTGACCCCGGGGGGCCTGGAGCTGACTCTTGGTGGCCTCCTGGTCCACACCTAGACCTTGCTGCCAGCATCACTTCTGTATCACCCCAGAGACCACTTGCTGGGAGGTTGCTCTGAGCACTAGCCATTTGTCAAAGACCCGAAAGTCGCAGAGGACCCAGTTCACAGAGAGGTCTCTGGGATACACACAAGTCAGAGACAGGAAGCCCCCAGAGGTGGCAAGGCTGGGGGTGATGCGCTGCCTGGTGGCCCCCACACTCTGCCCTCATCTTGAGAGGGTAAACAGCTTAGGTAGGAAGGCTAGAGGTCCCCAGGCAGCAGGAGGAAATAAACTTCAAGTGGCAGACGTTTTTTTTTTTTTTTCTCTTTTCTCTTCTAATCCTGTGTTGTCGTGGCAACACTTGGTTCCACCTGAACTGAACTTTATCTCAAACCTTGAGCTAACCAATGTGTTTTTCTTATGGAATGTTTTCTTAAGCTACATTAATGAAATTATGTATTTGCTTGGAAATCTGCCTTTCTTCAAGATTCGTGTCAATTGTTTTATGGCCAGAGATGACTCCCCTTGTACCATTCTATCTCAAAATGCATGTTGTGGGAGAGGGCCCTGGTGCAACTCTCAGTCTTGAGGCATTTCTTTTATCTGATTAGCAGCTTGCCAACAGGTATAAAATGCCTTGCTAAAAACTAGCAAGGGGGCACTCTTTCTATCCCCTTTGATGTCTGTGTCAGCCACGTTCTCTATCCATTTTATACCTTAATAAAACTTTGCTACACAAAAGCTCCGAGTGATCAAGCCTCGTCTCTGGCTGCTGATCAAATTCCTCTCCTCTGGAAGCCACGAATCCCGGTGTCATTCACAGCTTGCAGCAGCAACCTTTCAGTCTCAGAAGTGGACTCCTCGGCTGGGACCATCCTCACCTGTCCCCTCTCTTGGCTCTTCTTTCTTATCTAGCCCAGCCACGTGGGCCCAGACATGAGGGCTGTCCAATGAGCTGGTCCAAGACCACCGTAGCCCCAGTCCAGAACAGCCCCAGTCACTACCAGGGGCCCCTGCAGGGGGCTTGGGAGGTTCTATTCTATGTCCACCCCCCACACTGGGACAGCTCCCAACTGTGCGGTTCCAGAGGACTCCTGGGCTGGGCCCCTTTGAGGTGCCTGTGAGGCTGACGTCACAGGATCAAAAAGCCAAGTGAGAGGCGCCTCTTCAAGTCACTACACAGATGAACCCAGGCTCTGCTTTCCCACTCTCTTTGCAGAATCCTAGCTTTTACCTCAGGAGGGGCCGCAGGCACCCCCGGAAGTACACTCATGACGCGGCTGCAGTAACACTGCTGGTCTCTCCCTCCACACCCTGGGTCCAAATCTTCAGTGTCTGGTGACCTCTTGTTAAGTCGTGTAGCACACCCAGGGGACTCCCGGTCAGAGGCACAGAGCTTTGGTCAAGCGCCAGTGCAGCTGGGGACAGTGGGGCCTCTCCAAGGTGATGGACATGCAGCTCCCAACCTCCGCATCGGAACCTCCATAGACTTTAATGGTCAGCTATCTACTTGCGGCCAACGGGATTTACCACAAAGCGCTGACCCGACTTAATCTCAAAAGCTGCAGACACAAGATGTCATAAAAGGGACCCTGCCTCCACCCGCCCCTACACTTCACAGCCAGTGCCTGCCAGCCACGCCACTTCAAGCAGTAGGAACTGTAGCGCTGATTAAAGTTTCTGCTGCCGTCTGCACTTGTGTAAAGACGCTCATCAATTATAAATATAGGTAAAGTCTATGGCTAGGGAGGAGATCCTATAAAACCGGGACGCTACATGGGTGGCCTCTTCTCCTTGCCATGGAGCCATTAGAAACTTCATCCATCCTATAAATGCTGAACTATTTCTGGAAGTCACATTCTCCACTTGGCTGCAAATTCTCGAGTTTTTTTTTTTTTTTTTAAAGCAAAGTTGACAGCACATCAGGCAGAGGAAAACCATTTTTGCCAGTTAATGTGAAAAATGCTGATCTTCATTTTAATCGTTTGCAAATGCAGCACAATTCACTTATCACATCAGCAGGATCCCTGCTAAATCCATAACAGCAATGTGTTTATATGATCACAGGCAAATTCCTAGATTCTAGGAAGAAAAAAATATTCTTTATCCACCCTCTCATTTGGTAGGCAGCATTCACAATACCAACAACCAGTATTTTGCATTTTTGATTTAGTATTCATTACAGTCTTACTGTATAAATTAAATAAACAAGTCACTGCCTTATTACAGCAAACAGCTGGTGGGGCTGTCCTCTTTGAAGGGCATAACGCTGGTCAATTTGGCCCCTTCTCTGTGGCCAAGCAGATGTTTGGGCCACAGCTGGGCTGATCTCCCTGGAGAAGCCAGCACAACTCCGGCCAGGTCGAACCCCTCTGCAGAGGTGAGTGCCAGCTGTCATTGCAGACCTGCTTCCCGTGGACCTGCTCAGCCAAGCTACTCCAGTCCCTGGGCCACCAGGCAGCCAGAGTCATTCTCTTCCAGTCCTCACCTGCCCCGGCAAGACCCACTGCCTGCTCTACCCAATGTCAGCTCTGAAAGTCCTGGGCAAATTGGGCAGTGGGTCACCTGCTTGCACCTGTGGTATGTGCACGTGGGGAGCTTGAGGGGCAGGGCCCCTTCTGGAAGGATAAGTTTGCCCTGATACCAGCCCCACCAGGTAAGTTCGGGTCAGGGTTCATGACAGGGCAGCAACCCCCAGGGAGAAGGTCAGTAGAGGTCAGGGACTCTGTTCACTTAAGGCCCAGGGTGTCTCTCTCCTCCCAAGAGGACTGTCGACTCCCAGTTCAGAGAGATCCTCCCAGGCCCCCTCACTGCACATCAGCTCCCTGCCAAGGCGTGGGGACACACAGATGCACACAGTTCAAAGGCTCCCTGTCTTTCTAACCACCCTCTCCTCCTTGACTCCTACACTGACCCCTCCCACCAGACCAGAAGCCATGCAGGCTGTAGTGCCCATGAGTGCCCAGGGTGGCCCACGCCCTGAGGCCCAGGCCCAGATGCCCTGGGTGCACGGGCGGCAGGGCACTCTGCCTTTCTCGGCCCATCAAACACCACGGACCTGAGAAGTCCAGATAGGAGCCCAGGCACGCAGGTGTCCTCCACATAACGCACATGGCTCCCACCTGCAAGGGTGTCCCTGTGCATGGCCTGAGCACCTCCTAAAAATGGGCATTGTCATAGCTGTATTAAAGTAAATAGAGTCTAGAAGGAGCTTTTAAAATGATAAAATACAGAGAAACCCCAAGTCTGCACAACAGCCAGGCGGCCAGCAGGACCCCCACTCACTTCATCAGCTCAGGGTCTTCCTTGTCGTCCTTCGCAGGCGTGGCCTTGGCTCCACTTTTCTTGGCACGAGGGCAGCCTGACAAGCTGGTTTTACAAGAGGAAAAAATGTCACAGTGGTTTAAGGACAGCAACTTCTCAACCCACCTGCCTCCCTCCACCCCTCAGGTTCTGTGGGCAGCAAGGCCATGTCCAGGAAGCGGCCCCCAGCTCTGGCCAGAGGGTATCCCGATCAGCTCTGAGAACATTGACAACTCAGACTCGAGGGAAGAAACAGGCTGGGGTGCAGCGGCACTAATGTGTCACTTGGAGCCTGGAACTTCATCAGCCTGAGGAGACCCCACTGCTGGCCCGGCACCCAGGGCACCTGGGGCAGGCTCACCTCCGGTGGGACGCGTAGTTCCCCGTTATATGGCCTGAGCCATCGCAGCCGGGCGTGGGGCACCTGTGGAGGACAGCGTGGCTGAGACCAGAGCTGCGGAAGTCACTCGGCCGCAGACCATACTTGGCCCTCAACAGCCCCACCACGGAGGTCTCACATAGTCATGACCTCCAGGCCTCAGAACTTGGTACCCAGTCTCTCTGGGGGAACCAGGAGGGCCAGGGGAGAGAGCACATTCCTCTGCAGGACGGTGGGTTCCCAACTTGGCCTCCTGCAAAGGACCAGGCTGGATGAGAAGGCTCCAGAACACCTGTGGACCTTTAGGTGTACTCTCGGGATGCAAACCTAGCACCAAGGACCGTCTCATCCTGCTTGAGGTTGCTGGAGAAGGACTGCCCGTGCTCACAGACGGCTGTATCGAGCACCTGAGACGCATCACCCCCAGCCCTGGCAATGTTGGGGCATCACCGCCGCTTGGCGAGTACCCAAGCTTTTTGAGAGGTGGCTGGCACCAGTGGAAGGGAGCTGGGGAGGCACAGAATGCAAAAGTCCAAAATGTGTGGTGAATATATCATGTCAAAGGTAGAAATCCCCTTTAATACACCAGCTTGAGCTATTTTTCCCTGAGCGTCCAGTGACGAAACATGGATCGGTTTCTGCTTGCATCAGAGCACTGGTTCCCAACCCTGCAGGTGGTCCTCAGGATGCCTCCCCCAGGATGGGCCTGCTGCTCACGCCTTGTCCCTTGTGAGGGCCCAGTTCCATCCTGTGTGACCCAGCAGGACTCTGGTGGTTATCTGCCATTTCTGGCTTCATCCTCACACAGAGAGAGAGCTGTGGAGCCAAGGCCATTCCTCAGCACAAAACTGGCCCAGAGGGTGGCAGGGCAGAGCGCCAGCTGGGGCAGGACATGGACATTGAAGTTGGCTTGTCAACCAGTGGAGGCTGCCTTGCGCCCAGGCTCTGGCACGTCCAAGGCCCCTCCTCTCCATCCTCCTCCCAGATGTCCACGAGCCGACATTGCCACCCCCATTAGGCTGGCATGGCAACATGGAGGGGCTAGATGCCCGGGAGCCTCCTTCCCAGCCCCTCAGACCTTCTCAAGGTATCCTCCTCGTCCCTGCTCCAAGGGCCACCCGTTGAGGCTTCCCTGGCCTGGCAGTTGGCAGGAGGGTCAATCTCCCTCCTGTCGGGCTTTGAGGTGACTTAGACCCCAATGAGATTATGATGCCCCCCACCTCAGTCATGTGTGGTCACATTTCAACCCACATCTGGGGCAAGGAGCCTTCTGTGTTTTAATGGAAATCACCCACCACCTCCATCCAGGTAAGCATCACCCATTCAAATGAACCCCAGCTGCCGGGACCTCCTGCTCTGACATTCTGTGTCTCCATGTGGCCTCAGGTCCTCAGGCTCCAGCTGCTCAAGAAAGTCCTCTGCAGCAGTCCTTTGCATGGCCCTCCGCACTGAGGCCCAGGCCCTGTGACACCCTCTGCTAGGACAGTCCTTCTCCCTGCTCCTTCTCAGCTGCAGAACACAGGGCTCAGTGCTATAGGCAGTGGCCAGGGTGGTGGGTTCACAGCAGCCCCCAGCCTCTGTGGCTGTGAGCAAGATGCTTGTCTGTGAGTGACACCCTTGCAAGGTGTGGCCTCTGGCAGTGCCTGGGAGGGGGTCTTGGTCGGGGAGAGACTCGGTGAGAACACGCACATGGGGGCACTCCCATTCCAGAAAGGCAGGATGCCCCCCACCTTCCTTGCCAGCCTGATGTCATGGCTTTTCCCTAAAAGTCGTGTCCAAGAGAAGATGATGTCATGTGGCTGGAGAAGCAAGTGTCTGCACTGGCCACTGGCAGTGCCGGCCAACCATCCCTTCTGAGTGTGTTGTCTGGGCCAGAGGGTGAAGCTAGGCAGCATGGCTCACACCAGACCTCACCCTGCCTCTATCCATGTCCTGTGGCTGGGGCAGGGGCTATCCCCCAACCTGTGCAGAGCTCCCCCATCACAGTCCAGCAGGGTGTGTGGCTGTCTCATAAGCCCCACACATGGAGTAGCCCATGTGGCCCGAGGCACCCAAGTCCCCAGATCTGGACCACATGGGACACTTGCAAGGGAAGAATAAATGCCCTTGGAATGTGATCTAAACACAGAAAACACTTTGTCTGCGACTGTCACTGCACTCAAGTGTTGGTGGGGGCCACCAAAGAAGACTCCTTTGCAAGGCGTGGCACGGGTGCCTTTGCCCCTCTGTGGATGGGTTACCTTCACCCGACACTGCCACAAAGCTGATCAAGGTGCCAGATGCCCACTGGGCAGGGGAAGAAGAGAAGAACATGGGGGAGCCAGGCCACATCCACGCTGTGGCCTGAAGCAGATGAGGAGTAGCCTCCACAGGAGGACACTTTAGAGGGAGTCAGGAGTGATTTTTTTCATACAGGAACACTTTCCATCACCAACTTCCAAACAAGTTTGCATTACAGTTCTTCACAGGCGCTCCATCTCAGAAGGGCACTGACCCTCCCTATGGCCACGTTTCTGGACCCAAACCAAGGGCCAAGTCCATGTGTCACTTCCAGGAACCCTGACCAACTGCTCTGCAGGTAAAGGGCTACTGAGGGCATGTGGCCACTTCTAGAACTCCACCACCCTCAAGCTGGAAAACCACAGAAACTGATCAGTTAGAAAAGTAAGTCAAATTGGAAAAGAAAACAGGAGAAAGACGGTAGAAGAAGAGAGGAAAGAAAGAGGGAAGAGGAGGGTGGGGAAGAGCATTCCAAGCCCACAGGCCTGAGGGTCTCATTGCATTTCTGGAGTTGGACACTTGGGGTCAGCGAGCGCATGTGTGAGCCTGCCTCAGAACATGCTAGTGTCAAAGCTGATAGAACGAACTACTGGAAACATGCTTCTGGTCATGAACTCTGCCCAGCCTCATCTGGGGGACTGGAAGACCACATTGGTAAAACAGTTAACGACACGCTTTTCCTGGCTACTAGGATCAGACAGGCTCCCCAGAACCACAGAATTAGGCTGGCAGGACCTGCTGCTCAGACAGACTGGGAGCTTCCTGCCCGTTCTAAGTCAGTGCAGGTCCATGGAAGCTTCCAGCAGCCGTAGCTCCTCATCTTAAAGGCACCAGAGCCCCAGATCAGGCTGAGCCGGTGAAACCTGGCCTGGATGCAAGGCCCCCAACACAGAGGCCCAGAGTGGGAGAAATCCCCTGGAGAGGGAGTGACCTGAGGGGCCAAGAGGGGACCCTCCTTCCACAACCTCGGTTCAGCCTAGGAGCACAGGGTCACCATTATGTGGCTCAGGGCCACACCAGCCACGATGTCACAGCTCAACTAAAAGTATGAAATCAAAGGCCATCACAATCCCCAACTCCAGCCCCTGAAAGACGCTGAGAGCCAGGAAACCTCTGGGCAAGTGCTCCTCACTTGAACAAGGCTGTCAGTCAGAGTGGCTGGTGCCACCGGGCTGCCCTGCCCTGGTGTCAGGGGCAGGAGGAGCAGAAGCAGAGAGCAGGCACAGCAAAAAGGAGGGGCGAGCATAGAGGTGAGGCGTGGGCAGGACAGGGGTGAGCACCAGGGGCCAAGACAGAAGCAGCTGAAAGGGGTGCAGGAGGAGGGACAAGCACAGAGTTTCTCAGCCATCACCAGCATCCAGTCCACTTAGCAAGAGCTACACAGCTTGCAGCCCTCGAGCCACAATGAGACTTACAAGCCATGGCCAGTCCGGGACTTCTCCCAGATCTCCACGGCAGGGGAAAGCAGGCCCAGACAGCAGCTCATCAGGGGTCCTCAGGAGAGGAAGAGAATGGGCCAGGGCCACCAGGAGCCAGAGGCAGGTCCTACGTCCTGTTGGCCCTCCCGACCCTCAGCCCTCAGAGAGGCTGGCAGGGCCGAGGGGAGCACAGGACCCCGTAGCAGCCCTGGGCCTGAGGGGACAGGCAGACAGCAGTGCTAAGAGCAGAGAGAGACAGGCAGAGTGGCGAGAATCCCAGCCAAGCAGAATCAGCCCGTCCATGGCCCTGCCTCTCTGCCCCACGGCCCTGCGCCTCTGGCTGGGGCCGGCCTGGTGCCGGAGCCCTCGAGAAGGCTGATTTGGGCTGGAGCCTCATGAAAGGAGTGAGCAGAGCAAGGAAGCCACCCCAGAGATGGGAGGCCAGGAGGGCAGACATACTTGAGGTCAGCAGAATGGGCAGCCATGAGGTTTCTGAGGCTCTTGTCAGCAAGAGGGCAACCAGAGAGGCTGAAAGAGAAGAGATGGGATATTGGGATGAGCCAAAGAGGGGGAGCAGAGCAGCAGAGGGAGAAGACCCACCACACAGCACCCAGGCCAGGCGGACCCAAGCGGGGGACGAACCTGCGGTGGGAGGCATAGTTCCCAGTGATGTGGCCACTGCCGTCACAGCCAGGGGTGGGGCAGCTGGACAAAGGAAACAGAGCGTCAGATCAGAGAGCGAGGCACCCTGCCAGACCCGCCCCCGGGGCTGAGTCCACTCAGGGAGGGCGGCAGCACCTGCTCCCTGCCCATCTCGGAGCAGACCCTTCACCTCCGCCTCTCCGACTGCAAGTTTCTCCCATACTACTCAGCTCAAGAAAGAAAACGGAACCAAAGTGAAGCTCAACTTAAAGTCGAGATGCTCTGAAGCCCTCGCACTGTGCATGCACATGTGTCCACGCTTGTGGACAGGGGGGCGGGGGGCACCTTCGTGATGTGGCGGGGCCTTCCCCAAGGAAAAGGCCCCAGCCAGAGCCAGCTACAGGGCAGGAAGAAGCTGGCAGGGTTTGGGGCACGAAGAGAAATCCCAGGGACAAACTCCGAGCAGAGGTGAGGGCTGGATCACCTGCAGGGCAGGTGTCAGGCTTCTCACCGTCCCCTAGGGGAGGTGGTGTTCAGTGGCAATTAGCCAGCAGCTGTCCCCTCTCCAGTGGCATCTGGTTAAACTAGCTCTGGCTGCCAGGGCTGAGGGCACCAACTCTGAGGCAGAGCACGCCAAGGACTGGCACACGTGGGGGCTCAGGAGGCGTCCACTCCCCTCAGCCCTTGTCTGTTCTGTGGGCCAGATGAAGGCTCATCCTCCCTCTTTATCACCCTGAAGGAGCAGGTTAGAGGTCAGGATGGTACAGGGGTGAGGGGAACCTCCCCTGCTGTCTGGCCCAGGAAGGTCCTAGTAGAGGCAAATCAGCCTCTGCCCATGGCCAGGGCAGGAGGACCGTCAGTGCAGGGCTGTGCAGGGGCCGGCCTGGTCATCACAGTCTCCCACCAGGGTGTGCTCCTTTCCAGACTATAGAGGTCCCCTGGGGGGGGGGGTCCTGTCGTTCAAGGCGGGGACTTACGTGAGCAGCTCCTTCTTTATGTCCTTGGAGAGAAACTTCAGCTTAAAGTTGGCCAGGGTGACCTCCCCGGGGTACTTCCGCTCCTCAAAATTCTCCTCCGACACTTCCTGGTCATCTGCTTCAGAAGAAGCAAAAGAATGGGCTGCTGGCTCTGACTGCAAAAGACCAGCAGGGAGATGTTTTAACCAGCTGGCGGGGGCCGGGCGCCCAGCCCAGGGCTGAGGGAGAGGGGCCTTTCAGAACAGGGTCCACAGAGGTGTTTTCTGGAGTCTCCTGTCTTATGCATGCAGGAGTAAGACCTACTCCCAAGATGCAGGAAGCAGCACCCAGAGGGGCTGGGACGCTCCCTCACCTCAGCTGCTGCACCCGAGCTGACCTAGGAACGGGGAGACACGGATGCCACCCAGGGCGGCTGCTCTGACACCCTCCATGGCCTCTGGCCTGTGTGTCACCTCCGGCCACCCGCCCTGGGTCACCTCCTGCACACCAGAGTGCACACCAAATGCAGCTCCTTTGGGGCCGTTACCACTGAGGGTGTGTCTGTTGAAATGCTATGAGGATGAGTGGTACAATGTACAAAGTATGATAGAAATAATCACAGCAACCTTAGGGCCATCTGGCCCTGTGGGCCCAGCCGGCACGATGACCTGACTGCAAGAGGCACTGTAATAAACACTTTGACCTCAAATGCAGCGTCTGGAAGTGTTCAGTCGCCACCCAAGAACTGGGCACTATGAACACAGTGGTGAACAAGGACATTCCCTCCATCCAGGGCAGGGAAGACATTCACAAGAGTCAGGAAGGCCAGTGCCCTGCAGGTCAGTCTGTAATGGACCATTAGCCCCAGTGGTGGATCACGATTCGAGTCTCAGGACTTGCTGTGTGTCCCAGGCACATTGTCCAACCTCCCGGACCCCACACGTTTGAGCTGGAAACAGTAGCAGGCCCTCCCAGGATGTCTGGGGCTGAGAGGAAGAAAGGCCCGTGGCACCATGTGATGCTGTTGCTACTGTTACTACTGAACAAGGCACAGCGGTGTGGACGAAGAGCCTCAACTTGAGTCCAGCCTTCAGGAGAAACAAGGGCCTCCCAGAATCACAGGGGCAGAGGCAGCTCCAGAACATGAAGCATATCCCAGAGGGCCATAGACACAGGGGCCAGGGCTGTTTGGGGATGTGAGGAGGCACTGCTGCCGGAGTTGGGTGGGAGGTGATGCTAAAGGCTGGGGTGAGATGGTCAGGGAGCCTTGGGCAGAGCTAGAAGGAGAGTCTGAACGGGGAGTCCAGACCACAGTAGATGGACTGGGAAGGCCTGATCCAGGGGGTGACCCAATAGGACAGGGACACCTGTGCCCAGGGCACAGGGGAGGAAGGGAAGGGCCTGGGGGTTAACTGAGGCTTCCTGCCAGGGAGTGGATGGTCGACGATGGAGCATAGCAGCGGGCTTCCACAGCCAGGCTCCCCAGGACCTCTGAGACCCAGGTCACCTACAGATGACACAACAGTCCTGGGAAGGGGTGAGGATGCTCAGAGGGCATGGGAAAGTGGGGCGGGGCTGGGCGGGTGGCAGGGGGAAGTGGCCAGAGAGACCAGCTTGAGCTAGCGGCCAAGGAAAGGGGAAGGACGCCTGGAGGGGTGGAGGGGAGACAAGGTCACAGGCCCAGAACGGATCAAGGATGACAGCAGATGTGGGGACATAGCCTGGTGACCCCAACAGGAACAGAAGGGCCTCAATGGGCCTCAGACTTGGCCCACTGGCAGAGAGAAGCCCTCCTGCCAGCCCCCGCTGACGCTCAGCCCTCCCTACCCCAGGGGCTCACTCTGAGAGAAGTATCCCTCTTCTGAGCCCTGACGTTGAGTGGCTGCCATGTGACTGAGCCAGATGACCTAGACCTAGACCTAGACCAGGCAGCTCCTCTGTAAAGTAGGGGTGCATGTGAGGGCAGTAGATGGAGGAACCTGGCCACCCCTGAAGATGAAACTGTAGGGGGGGTGAGTTCTCAGAGTAGAATCCTCACCACCACTGCCCCTCCCTCCACAGGGATCTGTCCCCAGCCCCGCCTGCCAAGGGGATGGCTCCACCCACACACCACCCTGCCCTGCCTAGACACAACTGTTCCCGGGGCCTCCTGGTTCTGCTTCAGTGGCCCTGGTGGTAAAGAACTCCCCGCCAATGCAGGAGACGCAAAAGACTTGGGTTCTATCCCTGGGTCAGGAAGATCCCCCGGAGAAGGGCACTGGCAAGCCACTCCAGTATTCTTGCCTGGAGAATCCATGGACAGAGGAGCCTGGAGGGCTACAGTCAATGGGCTCACAAAGAATCAGACACGACTTAGCACACACGCAGGGACCTGGGCCCCTCGCCCTCCTGGAGGTGGCGGCTGGCAGGCAGGGGAGGGCTGGGAGGGACCCCTCAGGCCTGTCCACACTATGCAGAGCCCGCCTGGAGTTGTACCCTCAGAGCGGAGTTCTGCTGTTCTGGAAGCCCCCAGTCAGCCCCACCTTGAGTGGGTGGAGTCACCAGGAGAGGACTGTTCCACCAGCCCCCAGGCTATGGATGGGTCAACACAGAGGCCTGGCTTGCCGCTCCTTAGCAGGCAGTACTGCTCTGGGACTCAGACCACTGGCTGCCAGAGGTGCTTCTGAGGCCAGGCATTTTCTCCTGCCTCTGTCCAGGGAACCAGGCGCCTGCAGTGTCCTGGGGATGGTGAGGAGAGGCTGCCACCAGAGTTCAGGGTGTCCCTCATCTGGACAGCAGGCTGGTGGGAGGCCCACGAAACTGAGGAATTTGAGGCCTTTCCCGAATCATCCCCTGAACCACACCTGTTCTCTCCACACTCTTGGAGAGCCACTCTGCTGCTGACCACTCATTCTCCAGAGGTAAGACCACCTCCCTCTTGGAGGGGACAAGGCCACACACTGAGCCAATGGTGAAAACACCTCCAGGAAGGTGGACTTGGCTGCCCGGAGCAGGCAGAGCCCTGTGTGGAAAGGAGTAGGACCCATAGCGCCTCTGCCTGGAAATGCCAGCGTGTTTATGCCAGCCCTGGGGCAAGGCAAGCTGACCGCCAGCGCCTGCTCAACGCCCCCCTCCTCCGACCTTCAACAGCTCTGGACCTCCCACCTGGACAGCACCCACCTCCTCAGGCTCCTCCTCTCGTGGGCGGCTGGGCTTGGTGTAGTCCAGAGGCCGGTCCCACTCATCCTGGCGGGAGGCGTGGCTAGACGGGGGTGAGGTCAGGGAGCTGCTTGGGGCGCTGGTACTGCTCTGGCGCTGGCAGGCGTCAGGCGACTTCACGCCAGGGCTGCTGCTGCTGCTGCTCCCGCTTGGGAAAGTGTTCTCCCGCCTGCGGTGCTTGTGCATGCTCAAGTCCAGGGTTCCGTTCTCATCCACCTCAATGTCCGCGGCCTGCATTGCAAAGGTGACATCTAGGTTAGACACCACCCCCTCCCACATGTGCCTTATTTTCCCTCCAAACGGAACAGGGCCAAAAAGAAGAGAAGAGCCTCTAAGAAGAAAGTATCCTGAAGCTGACGTGGACTCACTCTACCCACTCCCTCAAAGCCTCAAGCCTGTAAAACCAGGCCCTGCATATGGCCACCTGTGTGGGCACAGGAATACGTGGAAGCCAGGGGAAGCCCTCATCCTGGTAGATGCGGGAACAGGTGTGTATACCCACTTGGCGCCCTTAGGCACAGGGCATGGTGCTCAGGGAGGTGGAACCATCCAGTGTCTTTGGGCAGCAGGGTCAGTGGTCAGGAGGGAGAAAAGGAAAGAGTGGTACTCCCCTCATAGATGCTGGGTTTGCTGAGCCTGCTTTGTGCAGGCCGCATATACTCCTGACTGCAAACCCCACCCGCCTTCTCTGCGTCAGAAGGGGCTCCCAGCAGGGCCCTCGCCCACCTTGCTGGGCAGGTCCTGTGGCTTCGTGCTGAGGTTCTCAGGCATCTCCCAGCAGCGCGTGGAGAGATTCAGGATGGCAGTGGCAGCCATGTGCGCGGCCTCTGCATCGTGGGCGTAGTCGAAGCCTGCAGAAGAGGATGAGGTGCAGGGGCTGGGCCTGGGGGGAGAGGCCTTTGGGAAAGGTTTGGCTGCAAAAAGGGAACAACAGCAGGCTGATATACAATGCAAACGGGAGGCGGCCACAAAGACACACAGGGGAGCTTTAGGGTGGCTGGGGGCTTCGATCACAGCTACGTGAAGGTAGGTTTAGGGCTGGGTCATCCACCCACTGCCATGAGCTCGCATACCCCAATCCTCCCCCATCCTTGTCAGGTATTGAGAAGGCCACTTCTGTCTTGACCATAACTTGGGCAGAAAGGGCAAAGACAGGCTAGCATCCCTGATATTGCAAACAAAACAAGTTATCTATCGGTGAATGCTTATTGAGAGACTAAAGTCTGTAAATAGGAAGAGTGTCTGCAGTGTCATTCAAGTAGGCAAATTTTGTCACAATATCTCAAAAGGCTGATTTTGGTATCACCTCCTCAAGTAAATAACACTGTCGCTCAAATATAATGATGCGAAGAGTTGACTCACTGGAAAAGACCCTCATGCTGGGAAGGACTGAGGGCAAAAGGAGAAGGGGGCAGCAGAGGATAAGATTTAGATGGGATCACCGACTCAATGGACATGAATCTGAGCAAACTTGGGAGTTAGTGGAGGACAGAGGAGCCTGGCATGCTGCAGTCCATGGGATTACAAAGAGTTGGACAGGCCTTAGCTACTGCACAACAACAGAACATGAAACATAAAGGCATAAAATGTCATCTTTTCTAATAACTATGCTGTAACCATAAGATCACTCTCAGGTATGATTTCTGAGTAATCACGATATCACCAGCAAATTTCCAGTGCCCTAGCATAAGTGGGTGCCTTGCATGAAGCCCTCTCCTAACAAGTTGGAGAGATACCTGCACTCCAGCTGGCCATTGTATTGATCAGTGTTTCTAGTATGAACTCATAGGAAACTCATCATTGCTGATTTTGGCATCTGAACATCCATCATGAGCTGCCAGTTCCAATCTTATGTACACTGGGGCAGTTTTCCATTTTGTAGGTATTATGCAAGCTAATTGGCTTGCAACTCACAAATTAGTATAATAAGTGACCAAAAAAAAGACAGGGGATTTCCTTGGTGGTCCAGTGGTCGAGAGTCTACCTGCCAATGCAGGAGACATGGGTTTGATCCCTAGTCTGGGGGATCGAGATTCCAAATGCTGAGGAGCAACTAAGCTGGTGTGCCACAACTATTGAGCGCATGCTCTTGAGCTCCCAAGCTGCAACTACTGAAACCCACACACCTAGAGCCTGCGCTCTGCAACAGAAGCCACCGCAGTGAGAAGCCCGGGTACTGCAACAAGGAGTAGCCCCCGTTCGCCACAACTAGAGAAAGCCTGCACAGCAACAAAGACCCAGCGCAACCTAGTATAGGAATACCTTTTTAGAAAGGCAGGAGAGCTTGTTCTCAAAGGTTCGTAGGAGTGAATTTTGTTAGTGCAAGCACCCAGAAATTTTGTTGCTAATATTACAAATGGCATACTGTATCCAGCAAGATGGTCCCTATCTAAGCATCTGTTGGGTGTCCAGGCTCAGCACAGTGGTTCCCCCTAGACCTCCACCCTTGAGCTGGAATAAACTGCCTGGGAAAGGACATCTAGGGGAGGGCACACTCATAGGGTAAACCATGTCAGCGATGTTGGGCTTAACTCTTTGGACATGCACACCATAACACACTTGTGTTTTGTTTCAACGTGTAGTGAGGAGACACATCCAGTTTGGTGCTGAACGTGAAGGCCGCAACGTGGGTGAGACCCAGATTCTGAGAAAGTCACCGCGGTAGACTGGGACAGCTGGGGCCCCAGATGGAGAGTCCCTACATGCTCCTGGGGAAGGGTTCCTCCTCCTCCACCCCTCAGACCCTACACCTCGCGGAGCAGTTTCCCCAACTTACATTTAAAGGCTTTCGGTGAGGTTTCGCTGGTCTGAATCTTTGGGGCAAGCATGCGCTTACCAAAAACCTGAGCATCAAAACTTGCGTAGTCAAAGGTGACCTTGGAGAACTTCTCCAGCTCCTTGGCCAGGTTGGCCCTGGGTGTAGTGGGCGCCACACTGGGCCGGTAGCTTCCATATGGGGGGACCTCAAGCTGCTTCACGAAGCACATGGGCCTGGGGTGCAGGATGGAGATGAGAAGCATGAAGACGGGACACAAGGACCCTGCCCAGCACCCTCTGCCATGGCCTAGCCCAGCCATCCCTCAGAGGCCAGTGTGGACTGAGACCCAGGCAGGCCCTCCCCTGCCCACCACTACAGGCTGCCCGCGGGATGTGCAGGAAGAACCGCCATGGGGAAGAAGCACTAGGAGACTTGAAGTAACAGCTCGTATCCCCTTGCAGACAGCATCAGCCAGAGGAGGGGAAAAGGAGAGCTAGTTTCTGAGCCTTTGGCCGGGAACCCCAGAGGAGCATCTTTAGGGTGGTGGGCAGTCAAGGTGGAACTCTGGTGGTGGAATAACTTGTTAATACAATTCCCCAGACAGGAGGGAGCTGGGGCACCTGGAGGGGATATGGGGGTGTTTCTGAGAATCAGCCTCAGGGCACAGCAGCTGCACTTTTTGAAGGGAGTGGCCTAGCCCCCCACTGTCCTCTGCTTAAAGTTGCTTAAGATGCCCCTGGAGGGGCTGCTGCCCAGTTAAGGACAGGCATGAAAGCACTGCCACAAGCATTCAGTCACTGTTACTGGAGCTCTGGAAGAGCTCAGATTTTTAAATATACAAGAGATGGTGTGGAGACACCAGCCTCCACAGCCCAGGGGCCGGGGCAAGAGTGAGACCAGCAAAAGAGAAAGGCCCCTCATTCCAGTGAGGGGCTCGGAGAGAAGAAAAGCAGAGGAGGCCTCTAGAGCCAAGCAGTGACTTCACTCTGGAAAGGGTGGAATGAAGAAGGACCAATGGAGAGGCCCCCAGGTGCCAGGCACTGTAAGAACTTGAGCATGACCCGAAATGAGGAGCCCGTTGCCAAGAAGACCCTGGAACCACGATAAGGCCAGCTCTGAAGGGCCTTGGGAAAGCGATGCCACCAGAGCACGAACAGGCTCTCCTCCACTCTGGACTGACCAATGCATCTGAGAAGTTGCTGGTGAGCTCTCAGCTACCCTGAAGGGAAGATGAGGCCTAAATTTAATGCCTGCGCCATATTTTGGTGGCTTCCTCAGCCCGGGCTTCATCCAGCAGCAGACTCGGTGTCTATGATGCCAGCAAAACTTTTTTAAGATTATCTGCACACCCCAGGATACAATACCCAAAACATGGCCACACAGAACACATGGAGCCTGGGTGGAAGGCTCCAGCATCTTGGCCACAGCTGCTACCGTCAGGGCTCCTCACCAAGGGCTCAGGAAACAAACTGTCACTGCCTCATCCAAGCCTCATGAGAAACTCAAGTCGCTAAGACTGTTGTCTCATTTTTACAGGGGAACAAACTGCAGTCACCTTCCTGGGACACCACCTCCACGTTCAGCACCTGTTTGGCCCCAAGACTGGCCTTCCCAAGCCTTACCCACCTGGTGGTTTGACATTTTGTCAGTGACTTGGATCAAGGTAGGAAAATTATCAAGAAGCAAGAAGGAACAGGGATTAAGATGGAGAAAAGAAGCAGCTTCCTGGATGAAAGAAGCCAAATGGAGTACAGGGCACCCAAGGACCGGGCTGCAAGGGCTCCCCAGTGTGGGAGGGTGGGCCCCTCACAGAGACTCCTCACACACCACCCTCCAAAGCCAAGGTGTACAGCTCAATCCTCAGTCTGAGTGTCCACCAGGGAAGGGACAGGTGGGTCTCCAGACCAGGGTCTATGCCATGCTGCATGCTCACGACTGCTGAGCACTGAGCTTGCACAGGGTGTGGTGGCCCTGGTCTCCCAAACTCTTCTGTCTATGACAGATGTAGAACAGGAGCCTGGGGGAGAGGACCTGTGAGTTCTAGCTCCTTGGAGACATGGGAGCAAAGAGTCCACTGAACAAGGACACGGTGGGGGTAATCCCCCAGCATGGTGGGCACCAGGGAACTGGTCCCGCTGGGAGGAGATTCTGAAGGTAGGCTGGCGAGATGGGGGGGACATGTGGCCTTAGGAAAGTTCCCCAGCCTCTGGCCCCACGCCAATGGGGGCTTGTGGGTGAGGTTGCACAAAGCAGATTCATTCTGAATGGCCTTTCAGAAGCCCTTTCATCAATAAGCCACATCTGCAACCATATATGGATGCACACACACTCATACACACGCACCTAAACACACAGCATCTCAGGGGTCATGGGGGTGGCACTCTGGAGGGCGCCTCTTCCCAGTCCAGGGTTTTAGCCCTCAGCTGGTGCAGCCCATTCTCCAAACAGAACCAGAATCTCCACAAACAAATCCTGAATCATCCAGCAGTGATATCAATACCCTCAGAGAGGGCAAGGCAGGGGCAGCCTTGCGGGTGCTGGCACCCCCAAAACTGCTGGGAAACACCAGTACACACATGCACACTCGCACACATATGCATACACACATGCACACTGTGCACACGTATGTGCACAAGTACATGCTATACATACATGTGTGCGGACACATACATGCACGCACTCATACACACACATGCAGCTGCAGAAAGACTAAAATGCTCCCTGGGCATTTTGGGAGGCAGCCCCTGAAATCAAGCAGAACCTTACAGGGCCTTCCTGGGACAAAAGCCCCTCTGTGTCCCCATTTCTCGTTTGTAGGGAAAAGGCTGTAAGCCCCCTCAACCCTTCAAGTTCCAAAGAGCAAGTCAGTCAGTTGAGAGTCGCAACAGGGCTCCCAATTCCTCTGGAAGAGACAGAGGGAACAATCTGACATGTATCTGAGTCGCTCTGCAGAAACTAAGACACTTGCCCAGTGGTGATGACATGCTGACCACAAACCTGTGGACCCCAGACTGTTGGAATCGTAAGGTTGAGATTCCTAAAAAAATCACCTACCACCTCACCGTCAGCCGATCAGAAGAAGGTCCACAAGCTATTATGCATCTCGAACCTCTTCCCTCACACTGTCTGCAAAGACCTCACCAGAAAGCCAATGGGAAGTCGAATGTTCTGAGCACCAGCCGCCCATTCTCCTTCCATGGCTTTTGTAATAAACTATTCTCTGCTCCAAACTCCAACCCAGTTTTGGTTTGTTTGGCCTCACTATATGTCAGGTAGACGAACTTGGGTTCCAAGAACACCCCTGCGGGTCTGTGGCTCATGTCACTCACCTGAGGATCCGATCCGAATTGGAGCTATTCTTGGAAGGCTCTCCCGGCTGTGGCTGTTGCTTCTCATGAGATTTGGCTAATTTTTCGGCAGCAGCAATGGGACACCCAGACAAACTAGAGACAAGATAGGAGGACAGCTGAGCCCTTCTCCAGGCCCCGCCCATCTAAGCCAGGAGCCAGACACCAGCAGGCGCCCAGGGAAGGCTGTTGTTCCTATAGAGGGGGCTTTTCCCCAGCTCTGTCCTCAGCCCTCAAAGCACCTGCTGCTCATTCAGTTTCTGTTTTTGGAAATTTTAAGCCAATGACACACAGAGACAAAATGCATCCTAAAGTTCTTCAAGGCTCTGGACAAAGGCCTCTCCTCTGGATGGGTCTGGGGGATGGGCCTGTCTCTCACTCTGCTTCTCTCGCCTCACCACCAACCAGAGCTGCTCAAATTCTGTCACCCACAGGCCATGAACTGGGTGCTGACCCTGGAGGACACGGACCACCAGGGTCACAGCAGAAGGGCACAGGTCCTTCCCAAGAAAGCACCTAATCCAAGACACCATGGATACGGCTTTGACTGTTAGAACTAAGAAGCTGTTCAACCAGGGGAGGTGACATCACCACAGCAGTGCTGGGGAGTTCAGCCTCTTCTCAGTGATCGGACCGCAAAGACTGACCGTCCTTTCAGCTGAGCTTCACTCACTGGAGCAAAGGCACCTCCTGCCACAGCCACAGCTGCCCAGGGCTCGGGGAAGCAGTGGCCAGAGACGGCAGACAATGGAAGCACCAGGGTCTCAGCACCCCACCGAGCAACCAGGCTTAGGCCCAGATGCTGAGGCTGTGCCCTAAGCAAGAGCTAGTGTCCAGAGGCTTCCCGAATCTCCGCAGGGCAGGGTCCCCACCCGGCTCTCCCCCAGGCTGCAGGCGCCCATTCCTCCAGGCGCACTCTGGTCTCTCAGGATCCCCTCAGGGTGGCAACAGTGACCACCCCTCCAGGTGCTGCTCTACGCCCACCAAAGGTCTATCCTGACCTTGCACTCACCCCAAAGAGCAGCACACAGGGGGACAGGGCAAGCCCAAGACATGTGCCAGGTTGGGGCACCCCCAGCATGCCCCCACCACCGCCCTCACCATGCCCAGTCCAGCCCCATACCTTCTGTGCGTGTTACGGTTGCTGTTCACGTGGCCCTGGCCTGTGCAGCCAGGAGTGGGGCACTTGAGCACGTTTTCGTGCATGGCCAGGACTGCAAGACAACCGGGAGGAGCCAGTGAGTACCTCCCTCCATGGAGCATGCAGGGGCCCCAGGCTCAGCTCAGTCAGAGAAGCCCTCCCACGGTGGCCCTGGCTCCCTAGGGCAGAAACCAGTTCAGCCTTACAATGTCCCTCCTCTCAACTTACTGCCCCTCACACGGAAGCAAGGACAGCCTTTCTCCTTCTGAGCCTCCAGCACATAGAAAGTGGCCCCTCCCCAGCTCCAGAGCCCAGCCTCCCCTCCCGTGTGCCAGCGTCCATGGCCAGCTTCCCGGGACCCTGACCCAGGCTGCCATCTCCAGGAGAATCACTGGACGCTCCACGTCCCCATGCTTGTAGGGCTCAAGTATGAGATTCAGGACATGCCGGTTCAGAGGGGCAGGGCTCTGTGTGGCCATTCCCCAACGTGGGCACCTTCCAAACACCAGAGGCAGCCTGAGCCGTGCAGAGCTACTCACTCTCCGGGGGGATCCTGTCCTTGTGGGGACAGCCAGACAGGCTGCGGTGGTGAGGGTACAGCCCAGTGACATGGCCGGTGCCATCACAGCCTGGTGTCGGACACTTGATCTCACGCTTTTCAGTTCTTGAGGGATCTAAACACACAGGGCCTCTGGGTCAGAGGGCAGCCAGGAAGCTGGGGGGGCGGGGTAGTGGTGAGCAGGGAGGGGGTAGTGCAGCTCACAAGCCTTCACTCTGACTGTCCAGAGAGAATGATGACCTGACCACCCAAAAGCCTGAAAGGCACCAGGGCTGGACAGCAAGGGGATACTAGAGGGATTGTCCAGGGTGTCTAAGTGGAAAAGCCCACAGATGGTGAAAACCCAAACAGTGGGACTGTAGCCTTTCGAGGAAGACCACCTGGATGGCGGCTGGTGCCCTCTGCCCTGTCCTGCTAATGTCCTGCACAGCCCCAGGCCTCCACAGAGAAGTAAAGATGTGCAGAAACACCCCTGCCAGGACTCGTCCTTCATGTTGACACAAAAGGGGGAGACAGAAGCTAAGTAACTCACCCAAAATGAAGTTGCTCAGTAGTGTCCAGCTTTTTTGAGAACTCATGGACTGTAGCCCACGAGGCTCCTCCGTCCATGGAATTTTCCAGGCAAGAATACTGGAGTGGGTTGCCATTTCCTTCTCCAGAGGATCTTCCCAACCCGATGATCGAACCCAGGTCTCCCGCATTGCAGGCAGACTCTTTAAGGTCTGAGCCACCAGGGAATCAAAGCAGCTAATAAAGGCATAGGCAGAAACTTAACCCCAAATCTCAGCTACTGACCTCATTAAGCCTCTACAGGCCAGAGAGGTCATTGTAAGTCCAGGGGCAGAAGGGAAGACCTCTCAGGACACACATGGTCCCCAGGGCACAGCCAGTGACCCAGGGAAACTTCCAATGGAGCTGTCATCCCCTTTGGTAGAACGCAGAAATCACAGACCATGCTCAGAATGCCCACCCCAGGGAGGACAGGGCCCCTGGGGGCTCTGCCTGATTCAAATGGGAGGAGGTTGTCCTTTGACCCCCAGGCAGGCAGAGGCACCCTAAGGGGCTCACAAGCCTCTCCCAGGCACCGCCCTCCTGAGTTTGCTGCCACTGGCCTCTAGCCCCTCTAGGGCTCGTGGGCACCTGTGCCTCAGCATCAGGGTCCCTGAGGACCAGTGCCAGTGCCCTTCTGGTGCTCCCAGCCCTGCCTCCTGCCTCACTGAGCACAGTCTGTGTCTGTCTGGCCAACACTCCCCACCTCCCATGACCCCCAGCCAGTGAAATCCTCAGGGCATGTCCACGGGTCCCGGGCTGCCCATCCCTGGGAGCCCAGCCTACCTTTGCTGCAGTAGCTCTTCCGGGCAGCGTCCAGGGGCCTCACTGCCTTCCCCGGCTCTCCCGGGCCCAGCGGGCCTTGCTCGGCAGGTGGGCATCCCGGCTCACAGACAGCCCGCACCTGCTCGGCCTTCAGGGCAATGGCCTGCTCCAGGAGGCCCAGGTTGCCACGGGTCATCATGTCGTACATCTCCGACTCGTCTGTGACCGCAGACTTTTGGGATCGCGAGTCCTCGTCTTTGCCGTCATCGGACCGCACCTCCACCAGGACGGAGTACCCGGGCTTGGGGCTGGGAGGCACCGGGCCCCGTGGCTGAGCACTCTTTGGGGCAGGGACATGGGGGGCATCCTCCTGGCAGATTACATCAGGAGGGGCCTCCTCTTCGTCTTCTTCGTCCTCCTCGTCATCTTCCTCCTCCTCCTCATCTTCCTCCTCCTCCTCCTCCTCCTCTTCCTCCTTGTTGCCCAGGATCACTTTCTGCTTACTGGATGCCTCACTGGCCACACTCTCCAGAGACTGGGGACATGGCTCCTGGGAGCGCTCACTGGTAACTTCAATCACCTCCTCCACGTCCTCCGGCTGGATAAAGTCCTCCTTCTCCCCCTCATCACTGGTAGCTTCCTCCTCAGCCTCCTGAACTAGACCTGGTGTGGCCACCTGGCCTGAGTCTCCGCCAACCAGGGTCTCTTCAGCGATTTGGCCCAAATTTAGGAGAGAAGTTGCAATGATTTCCTGATAGCTGCTGTAGCTGCCCTTGGAGGAGCCTGAGGGGCTGCTGATGGGATTGGATCCGAAATGCGCCTTTACTGGGCTCCTTCCTACACAAAATCAGAAACCATATGGGAGGCACATGGGAACAGGGGAGGGGCGCTGAGAGTCACCTGGAGTGTATCTCCAGGCCACCGGCTCTGGTTCCTTCACCCCACTCCGCCACAGCCAGAGGACACCAGACCCCAGAAACAGGATCGATATAGCCATTTTTGTCTGCCTGGAGAAACCACTGCTGTACTTTTGAAACTAAGATTTTCAATGATAGTTTTGATTAACAGTCCTCCCTGTTATGTGCACTTTTTAAAATCAGGCAAATCTGTGTTTCATAAAATGGAGCCTAAAGAATGCATAAGGCTTTTTAACACTGTTTCATAATTGAGAAGCAGTAAAAGCTGTTTTTAAAGGTTAAGTCATTTCATTGCCGTGGCTGAGATGCAGTGGGTGCTCACCACACCTGGGCCCCCTGGGTGGTGGATAAGGACCCCAGAATGTGAGAGCCAGCCTGCCTGCTCCCCCTTCAGGAGGGCTGAGCCAGAGCACAGAGCTCTCTCCTGTGTAAGGAAGCCAGGAGGCCAAGTCCCTGACCTGGCACACTCTTGGGCACAACCAGGTCCCCAACAGGGAGGCGGGTTGCAAGAACTCTCCCTACAGTGGCTCTAAAGTGAAGTAAGAATCCACCTCAGATCCCAAAAGGGGAGAACACCAGAAACATGGATGTACTGGAGGGGAGGGTTTGGGCCTCCGGCCTCTGCCACACCCCCAGGACCCCACAGTCTCCCAGGGTCTCAGGACACAGACATGCCCCACCTTCACACTAGTGATTGCCAAGATCTGGAGGCCCTACAGAGAAAAAGGTGAGAGCAAGGAGACTCCTCAGTTCTCACTGCCCGGCCCAGCTTCGCTGGACACCCCCACCATCTCCCTTAATGCCAAGCAGACCCCTGCCCCCCAACCAGGTGGCTCTTTTGAGGCCAAGTGGGGCAGGTCTGTCCAAGACCACCCCATACAGACCCACAGCCACATCCATTTGTCCATCTGTCTGTCACACACGCAGACAGACACACATCCAAATGCACAGTGTTCACACACAGACCCTGAGCCCCCAGAGCCGGCCCCTCCCCAGGAAGTCCCAAATGTTGGACAAGAGGCACTTGTTCTCAGCAGGGCTTCCTGGCTCGCGGGAGCCCTGCCCGCCCACAGGCTGCGATTCTCCGGGGCCACACTAAGCGCCTTTATTCAGGGGAGACAGAGCAACAAAGCACCTTCAGCTGGCTCGGGGCGATGAATCTCCTCCTGTGCCGACGCCTCGGCCTCGTTCTCCTCCACAGTTCCTTCCGATTCATCAGAAACAGAGGCGTCCTTCACCTCAGTGTCCTCGCTGCCGTCGCTGTCCACGCCGTAGCCCTCGTCCAGAGCCAGCTTCAGCGGGGGTGCCTTCCGCTTGGACCCCAGGTGCTCGGCCTCGGGGCCTTCTAGCTTCCTCTTCTTGGCCAGAGGGCAGCTCTGCAAACTGGGAGGGAGGAGGCCGGGCCCCCCCATCAGCATCTCCCAGTTCCCCAACCCTTCACCCTCTGCAGCACTTCCCCTATCCTGAAAAGTTCTCTTTTCTTCTCATCACCTCCCTCCACCAAAATCCAAAAGCAAGACTGGCAGATTGATGTGTTCAAAATTTTACAGTAAGTGTCCACATTAAAAAGCACCAGAGTGTGTTTTAAATTTCACTTCCTGCTTGTCTGGGGACCCCTAACCTCGGGGAGCCCTGTCCATGCCAGAGTCACCTGCTCTGGGATGGCTGGGGATGGGGGCTGGCCCAGGCTACTCTGCCCTGTGCCCACTGCCCGCAGGAGCACCCAGGCCTTCCTTTTCCACCTCCAGACCCTTCCCACCCTCATCCACCCCCTGAACCGGGCACCATAGTCAGAGGCCCCATGAGGTCCAGTGGGATCCTGGGACCCCCAGGAAGACAGCAGTGAAAACGGTCACCCCACTATGTGCTAGCTCTGTTCTGGGTTTGCCCACAAGGCCTCCTCCGGCCTCAGAGCAGCCCCACTGGGGAGACACCCAGAAAGGCTCGGGGTTGCACGGGAGGCCACCAGAGCTCATCAGCCCAGAGCAGATGGGGACAGTTCTAGACACACAGAGGGTCACAGAGCAGGAGAGGAGCTCCACCCCCCACAGCCCAACGTCTTTCCCAGGAACCTGTTGAGGGCCCGCCAGCTCCTCACCTTCGGTGCCTGGAGTACTTGCCACGGATATGCCCCGAGCCTGTGCATCCGGGGGTGGGACAGCTGAGGGGAGACAAGCAGGAGCAGTCACCTGGGGGCGGCCCCGTGTGGCCTGGGGACAGGGTCAGAATCTCAGGGCCCACCCCAGACCGTCCCCCCGGGGAGTATTAGATTGTCTCCAAACAGTTCATCTTAGGACGGCTGCTTACAGTTTGCAAAAAATTAATAAAATAACTCACCCCATTTAAATAAATGAATGGCTCGTTACAGTTTCATGAGTGTGGTTAATTAAAGCTCTGTGTGTACGAGATCAAGGCAGGATTCCTTTGTCCACGATGAGTCTCCCCACTGCAGGCAAGCCACCACCAGGTTTTCAGGGCCTGGGGAGCAGGGCCCTCGAGGTGCTCCTGGAACCAGCACCCGAGTCTGGCCCACGGGCAAAGCACAAACGTGGGATTCTCCATGGCCTTCGTGAGGCTGTGAGGCCCAGCCAGGACTGCCCTGTGCTGGCTCACTGAGGCGGCGCCCACAGACAGGAACAACTCCACAACATGCAGCCTTGACCTAAGTCACAGGATCCCGCTGGAAGTAGGCACGGTGTGGTGGCAAAGACCCCACTCCAGCACCTGCAGCCTGCTGCGAGGGAGGTGAAGCCATGAGGGCAGGTGACCCAGGAGCTGCCATGACACCTCAGGGGTGGGGGGCTGGGAGGATGATGCCTGGCCTCTAGCAGCTCGCACCCCGGGGGACAGAGGCGAGAGCCCAGGAGTCCTGCTCCTTCCACAACTTCTGTCTCTCCACCAACCAGACTCTGGGAACCGCTCATCAGGGCTCAGCCCACCCCAGCCATTTCCCTGCAAGTTAGCTCTCCAGGACTGTGAAGCGCTCAAGGCCAGTGTCCTGTGGGCTTGAGGGCATGTGCAAGGAACCGGGACAGCAAGGAGCTGACATCACCCTTGTTGTGGACCAGCAGATGGATGCTGGCGAGATGGAGAGGGCGTGGAGGGAGGAGGAGGAGCCCCAGCTCCTCCTGGGAGGGGTCACTCCAAGGTGCCCCCAATCCAAGGATGGACAAGCTTGTCGTCACCAGGTCTGAGCCCCCACCTCTGATTAGGCTCTCCCGGAGCCAAGGAAGGAAAGTTGTGTGGCCACTGATACCTGTGGGCTCCTGGGGCCCAGAAGAGTACACCACTGTGGCCTCTGTCCAGACACACTGCCTGATCACCCACTTGACTACAGAGGACTATGGGGCCCCACCAGCTGGCAGGCCACCCTGGCTGATGGACCACCGAGAAACAGAAACGGTCTGTTCAAGCAGAGCCCTGTCCCCCAGCTCAGCGGCAGCCTTTGGGAGAGCCAGGGTCTCTGCAGGGGACACACCCTGCAGCCCCCTATGATGGCGCCACTGAGGCTGATCTGCTGGCATTTAAAAGGAGACAGGGTGGAGAGGAAGAGGAAAGGGGAGGGGCGAGGGAAACATGCAGACTTTGCTGTGCGTTTCCTTTCCAGACCCAGAGGACTTCTGCCGCCCACGGCCTCTCATTCTGAAATCCATGCCCCACACTTGCTGCCACTTTCTCAAGTACTAGCATTAAGACTCTACAAAAGCTCCTTGTTATTGGGGATTTGAAGCTGAGGTCCCAATTAGTCGATTAATCAGAGTTAATCAGGCAATTAGGTGCCAGCTGCTGTGGTACTGGCACTACCCCCAAACACATCACCTGCTCAAAGCCACACCTCCGCCCCCCAGTTCAGAGGCGCCTGGCTTCCAGCCCTGAGGGCCAGCTCCTCCCAGGGCAGCAGGCCAGGCATGCGCCCACATGTGCTGAGCTGCCAAGGGGCACTCTGGGAGAGGAAACGGAAGAAACTGCTCCCTTTGTGGCAGCCAAGAGAGCACCCATGGAAACTGAAGTGAGGCCAATCAGGGCCCCAGGGTGCAGTGCCAGCAGGTCACCTGTGAGCACCCTGTGCTTATAGGGTGCCCTCCATGTGCCTGGGGCCAGAGGGCAGGGTGAAGCACCAGCTCTGGTCCAGGCCTCTGGAACCTAGCCCCCCAGCATGGGGGGACCCTGCTGAGCCCTCCCGCAACTTCCCAACCTGGCTCCAAGTGTGGCAGAGGCACTCCCGGAGGGCCTGCCCTCAGTTAGCACTGAGTGGGGTCAGGCAACGGCCCAGGGGGCTCTGAACATAAACAGTAGGCCTCAGGCCAAGGCAGAGGAGCCCATCCCAGCAGAAGCCCTTTAAGGGACTGGGTTCTCTCTGGCCCCTGGAGGCAGGTAGAGGGCTCCCTACTCTGGTCTGTCCCCTTAGTGGGAGCTAGCTGGTGGCTCAAGGAGAAGGCCCTCAGGTGAAGACAGGCGGGCTGGGAACCAGGGTGCAGGCAGGTCAGATAGGCGTCTCTCATGGAAGAGGGAGACACCCCAGGGGTGCTCCGAGAGGGGCCCGCCCACTTCCTTCAGTCCTATCCCGCCTCCCACAGCTGTGGGACAGCAGATGAGTCCATGGAGACAAGGGCCAGGGTCCACTAGTTCTCCACTGGCACAAAGGGAAAGACCAACAGACCTCTCATCTTCTCTCAGGGACTCGCCTCAAATCAGAGCAAGAACTGATGAGATACGGGTGGGAGGGGGCAGCTGAGAGTCCTGCTCGGTCCTGGCTTGTGTCCTAGCAACCACGATGTGAGAGCAAGCTGCTCCCGGGGTCTCTGCTTGAGCGGAGGAGGGGGCCACTGTGGTGGGGGAGGGAGCCCCACAGGTTCTGGGTCCACAGGCTCAAGTCCCTTGTCCACAGAGTGAGTCCCACGGGGACAGCTTCCCCGTGACCCGTCCTCCCATCAGGTGATTCCCAAAGCATTCCTTTGCCATCCCAGGGGTGAGTCTGCTCCACGGGTCATTCTCCCTGTGCCAGCACCCACCATAAAGGCCCCACCACAAAGGCTCCGCCAGAATCGGGGCTCATCTGCTTGTCCCACCACAGGACCTGGTGTGCCCAGAGGAGGAGTCCAGCTTGCGGCACCTGTCCCTGCCCACGGGCTGAACACATAATCTCAGTGCATTGCTCAAGCCTGAGAGGCAAGTTCCAGGTAGACCACATATGGCTCCTTAGCACAGAGGAGCCATTTTCCTCTGAGCATCGATTCTTCGAAACGGGAAGGATTGCTGAGAACATTTGTCGCTAGAACATTTCTCCCCAGTTTCCCCATCAGATTGCATACGGGTCTCACCCTTACCAAGTAAACGGGGTGAGACCACGAGATCAACAAAAGTGGACAAAACCTGGATGGTCACACAATCCCTTACGCTGGTTGTGTACACAGATTTCAAAACAAATCTGTTTTGGGGTCACTTTGGCTTCAAAGTTTCAAGAGAAACCTAGCCCTTTGGTTTGCCTTTCCAACTTCCTCCCTTACCGTATCTGCTGCCAAACATAACTGCTGTTACTGAAGCTCAAGTCCTGTGCACAGCCTCCTCCCCCTTGCTATCCCCAGGAGGTCCTCAGGTGTACATCACATGGCCCCAGGGGAGCAGCGCGTCCTCTGGGAGACCTGCTCTCCAGCCTGTGCTGCTCCGAGCACCACGCAGGGTCCCTCCAGGAACTCACCCACAGGCCCCGACCCTCCAGGCAGCTCCCAGAGGCCTGGCTTGGCTTCTGTCCCCACCCACCCCACCCTCCAGCTCTGCAACCACAACCAGTCTTTGTGTAGGAGGGTGTGTGATTCAACTCTTCTGACTGCATGAACTGTTATACTCTGAGCCTCAGTTTTTCCACGTCACACATGGGGCCACACCACCCCCAGCCGGTGCTTCCATGAGAGTCCCTGAGCTCAGACGGCATGGTGCAGCCACTGCAGCGCCTACCCGCCGCGGGGCTCTGAGCACCCCTCCCAGGCCCTCTGCCCTCCCGCCTCCACGTTACAGCCTCAGAGGCTAGAGACATGCTGGCATGTTTGGGGTCCTCATATTCCTGACTGGCAAAGGCCAACCACTTGACTACTGCCAGGTTAAGAATAAGATGGGCCAGCCCCAGCTGTGCTCACTGTCCAGTGAGAGACTTCACCCCTGAGAATATCAACGTGGCCGATGCCCTAGGCCCGCACAGCTCCGTGGAGAGAGTCACTCCAGGCAGGGGCAGTGGCCCCACAGAAGAGCAGCCCCTCCCTCAGTGTCTAGAAAGCTGTCTCCAGCCATCAGTATGGAAGCCCACAGACCTGCCATCAGGGTGTGGGTATCATGCCTGACCCCACCACATGGGCAGAGCAGCCCCGGGGGCAGGAGGGAGCACTCAGAGTCCCTCCATCCCTCCAAGTGGCCTTGGGCAGGTTACCTCGGTCACAAGTTGAAGGAAGTCTGGCCCCAGCTCCCAGGATGTTTATAAAATTGGACCAGGTACACTGGGGCCCTCCCTTCCTTCTCTAGTGCTCTGACCCAGATGCGTCGGCACAACCCCTCTTCAGAAAACGGGGCGTGTGGGAGGCTGGTATTATTGGCCACTCACTGGACACTGTTCACTGGAGCTCTGCCTGGGCAAAACAGCCCAGGGCTGGCGGGGAGACCCGAGGCAGAGCCTAGATCCACAGAGCCTCCGGTCCGAAGGCCAAGTGGGTGGTGCTGGGTGTCCCAACACACAGACACTGCAGAGGGATGGGGTGTGGTCTCTCTGGCCTCCCCAAAGCCCCTCCCCATGCCCCACACACAAAGCCTTAGCCAAGCCCAGGACAGATGCCTGCAGACAGGGAAGTCTATCTCCAAGGAAGAGGGCCAGCCCCTCCTGCTTCAACCAGCAAAGCCCTGTGCATCTGTCTCCCTCCTGCTCAGGATGTGCCCTGTGAGACCGGCCCGGGATCTGGAAAGTCACAGAGCTCAGCCGACACACAGGCCACGGCTGCTCTCAGTCCAGTGGAAGACTCGGGTGTGGGGCAGCTGGACCCTCGTCTCTGGCCAAGGAGCCACTAAGACAGCACCTTGTTGCTGGCTGAGGACCATGGTGCCAGGAGGTCCCGGGGAACAGCTGTCAGCACCTCTGTGCCCCTGCGCAAGGCTGGCTGCACGGTGGCACCAGGATGCGGGGCGAGAGGACAAGGCAGGGTGAGGACAGCTGGACACAGGCCAGGAGGGAAGGTGCCTTGTCACAGAAAGCAGGGGGCTCAGGGGCAACTGGTCAATTCCACGTGCCCAGCAGGTCACTTAGGACAAAGGGGGTCACCGGCGAGAACCACATCTTACCTGAGGTCGGCTCCTGTGGGCTCCAGGGGAGCTGAATGAGAGAAGGAGAAACAGGGAATTTGTGTGCAAGTAGAATTGAAAAAGGCACATTGTCCTACAGCACAAGTGGGCTGAAGCATGGAGGCAATTCCCCTGAGACCTGAACTCCACGTTCCCCAGCCTCCTGGAATATCCTCTGGGGTCTAGTGAATCCATGGTCCCCCAAGCCGGTGCCCCTGCCAGACCCTCTTTGAGGGCTCCTGGATTTACAGACTCACAGAGGCCTCACACAAGACAGGCTCTGTGGGCCGTCCAGGCAGGACAGGGTCTCTTTCTCTAATTGCATGCAGAAGTCAGTGTCTGGTCAGAAACCCCCCAGCTGGACAAAGAAGAGAAGGTGGCCCAAGAGACTGGCCCCTCAGGGATGGGCAACTGGAGCAAAAACTTTAGGAGTCTGACCGGCAGACACAGGAAGCTCAGGGTGGCCGGCCCCTCCTTGAGGGCCACCCATACACAGAAGCAGCATGTACCCAGTGGTGTTGGGGAGGTGAGGCTGGCCAAGGGGTCAGGGCTGGACCCCTGCAGAGCAAGAAGGGCCTCAGCCCCTCTCCCCACCCCACCAATGACATCCCCACCCCCTCCAGCACCAAGACTAATATCCTGGGAGCAGAGAGACTGGTGATGCAAGGCTGGCAGCCTTTCCTTTCCAAACAGAGCAGGTCTAATGCAGCTTTGCTTCCCCCTCTGGAGAGCTGGGTCTGCTCCTCATTTCCACCCCAGCAGGTGCCTCTGGGCCTAAAGCCTCCCTGGTAGCCCTCTTAGGCAGCCCAAGGCTGAGGAGGCCTGAAGTCACCAGGTACCTGAAGCCCCAGGTGTCCAGAGCAGGGGAGGCTCATCCCAGGGCCAAGGCACTGCTCCAGGACTCTATTCTCCTGAGGACAGCTGCTGGGAGTGGCATTTATAGCTTCAGGACCCGGGACTCTTGGCCAGAGTCAGTTGGGAGGGGAGGGCAGCACTCACCTCGGAGGGCCTTGGATCTTGTACGAGCTCTCTTTTCATCATTTTCTAAGCTCATCTGCAAGTAAAAACAACTGTGCTGTTAACAGGACCCAGCAGAACCACCCCTGTGTCTGCAGTGTGGCCTATGCCATCGTCTGGCTCCAGCGTTGCTGGTGCCTGTGAATCTGACCCAGGAGACAAGGAACGGTTCACAGGACAGAAACGAGCTGAGAACCAGGAGCAGCAGGTAAGGCACGGTGCTTCTGGGAGGAGACCCGGGGCCTGAGCGTGCCCCCACCCCCTGCCCCCAGGTTCACACCCGAGGAGGAAGCCTCACCCACTAAACCTTTGTTACCATCACGATGTCGTAAAGCATGGTCTCCTGGTGACAGTGCCCGCCACAGACTCTGACCCCACAGTGCTGAGAACCCAGCTTCCACCCACAGTTGTTGATCCTGGCACACGAAGGCTGTCATGTTAGAAACAGGCGCCTGGGACCTGAGCAGAACTCCACGAAGCTTCGAGTGGACAGCTCCCACTCTCTACTGGGTACTGTCCAGGGAGATCCCAGGGACACAGCCTGAGTTTGGGGACCTGGCCACTCCTACATGAGTAGGGGTGCTCCCCACAGCCAGGAGTTTTCAGGCAACACTGCCCAGTGGAATAGAGTGTCAGTCACACACATCATTTAAACTTTCTAAAAGCCACCTTAAAGCATAAAAAGAAATGAGTGGGATTGATTTTAAACCTTACTTAGCTTGATCTATCCAAAACATTATCATTTCAACAGTACCAATAGAGAAAATTATGACTAGGATTTTTGTTTAGTGCTAACTCTTAGAGGTCCTGCACACCTCCTGGACTCACAGTTCATCTGAGTTTGATTACCCATGTGCCACGGCGCTGGCTCTGGCAGTGGGAAGGAGTCAGGGATGAGAGCCAGGCTGGGCTAGGAGTGCAGGCTGAGGGGTCATCTGGACCCAACCTGCAGGTCACCCTCCCAGAGATGCCAATTCCCCCAGGAAAGAGTGAGTGGAGCCCCTGAGGGGGGTTGGTGCCCGGCATAATCCAGACCCTAGTGTCACCCAACCACCTGCCCAAGCCAGTCGGAGCTCCTGCACCCCCCATTCTCTGCCCCAGACCCACTTCTATGGGAATGCTGCCCACACTGTCCTTCAGGGAGTGGAGGCAGAACCCTGGGAGGGGAGGGATGCCCCCAGGGGCACAGGTCATCACAGAGAATCCTCAGCCTGGGTCTGGGCAGGAGGTAGGAGGGGCCTTTACCCAGCAGGTGTGCCCTGTGGCCAGGAAGGGGAGGAAGCCGCCCCCACCCTCCTGCACTGCATGGCCATCAGAGCAAAGCCAGATGCCCAGAAAGGAGCAGCAGAGAGGGACTTTGTCCCCCAGAAACCAACACAGGTCCAGCATCTAAGGTCCCACCCAGGAAGGAAGAGAGGGACCCTTCCCATGGACCCCCCCAGTTCATAAGTTGGAACTTGCAAAGTGAGCCCCCCTGCCCCCAAGCAGCACGAGCATACATGTGATTTGTTAAGGACAAAAAATCACGACCTGGGGTAAACCTTGCAGCCGTGGATTGCAGGCAGTAGAGCTGAGAGCCATGCATTTACAGCCTCCCGATAGCACGGAAGACAATTACTATAATTTCTATTTTTGAAGCAGAGGTTCCCCATGGACCAATGGCTCACATTTAAAGTGAAGAGAGGAGCAGGTGTCAAAGGGACTTCATTACATTTATGAGCCTTCAAATGTCGTCTGCGCGAGCCCGGCACAGGGGCTTCCGATGCAGCGCCACAAAGGGGCCGAGCTCTGATTGCCCAGCCACTCTCCGCCGAAATGCAATCTACACCTCTTTTTTTTGTCAGTTTTCCCAAGGAAATTGGCAAGCATTCTGCTGGGTTGAAGCGGGCCTTGGCAATTTGGATTTCCTGCAGATAAATTATTCAAAGAGCACAAAATGGAGGGGGCTGCAGGATGCGTGCGGGCTGCTCTCACACTGGGAGCTCACGTCGGCGAGCTGACAGCTAGGCCATTCATTCTGCCGAGCACCTTTCCATTTGCAATTTATCTGCATCAAATGGTCAATAAGTGAGAAGTTCTCAGTGCACAGAGTTTTGATGTAAAAGGGAAAAAAACTGAACTAAGGGAGGAGGAACTAGGGTTAGCCTTTCAACATGAGCATCAGCTGTAAGAACCAGAAGCCACATCGATGCGCAAGCAGGTAAACCTCGATTTCTGAACTATTTGACTAGCTCCACTGGACTTACCCCTTTCCTCCTCCAAAGGCGGCTGTCCATGTCCTCTGGCCCGCAGCACCTGTGCGCCCATGTGTCAGTGGGCAGCACTGCTTGGCCTGCTGGCTGCACCACCTCTGCCATCATGGGAAGATAGGCTAAGACAATGAAACACTTCCCAATTTTTCACTGATTTATTTTCGAAAATTCTTCCCCTGTTCCAAGAACAAACCAACCATGCCTGTTTCTGAAAAGCCCTCACGTAGCTAAGTGGCCTCCTGCCTGGAGGGTGAAAGGCCCCTGTCCCGGCCAAGCAGCCTAGACGTCCCCCACAAGGGGCCAGAGGCCTCGCAAGGACAGGTCTGCACTGTCTGCCACCGGCTGCCTGTCCACAGCTGCCCTGCGCTCCCCAAACCCACTCTTTGCTCTGGTTAATACTTCAGTCATTCTGGCCTCAGTAGGAAAACTACAGAAGAACAATCTACAAACACTAGCACTAGCCACATCTCTTGACCAGCAAGAATGGTTTCTTTGTCTTTCCTCTGAACCTGCCTTATTGTGTCACGAGATGGGCTCAAGAGAGTGGCGATGCTTGGCTCTGTGTGTTTGTTTGTTTGTTTTCTTATTTTTAATTTTTTTTGGCTGTGCCACGTGGCACCTGGGATCTTAGTTCCCCAAGTGGGGATCAAACCTGCATCCCCTGCAGTGGAAGCCTGAAGTCTTAGCCACTGGACCACCAGGGAAGTCCCTTGCTTTGTATGTTTTAGTAAACCATGTAAGCTCTTCTTAAATGTAAACAGCTCTCACATGACTAGCCCCTTTCAGATCTGTCCTGCGACACCCTTGTCAAACCTGAGTTCCCCGAGTTGGATGTTTACACACTCTGGGACCAAGGTCGTGTTGAGTGACCTTGAACCAGCAGCTTCTCGGGCTGTGATTGTGAGGACTCCAGGAACACACAGGACAGTGTGGGCTCTCCCCTAGGAACATCCAGTCAGGCCCAGCAGCCTTTGCACTGAACTTCACCTTTTCCCCAGAGGGTCTGCCCACCCCCTGCCTAGTTCAGGGACCTGGTGGTGGTTTCTAGAGGGGTGCCTCCCCGATCCCTCTGTCTGTCTGTCTCTCTGTCTCTCTCTGACTCTCTCTCTCTTTCAATCTCTTTTCTTCCTGGTTCTTCCCAGGCCTTCACAACTGAAGAGCTTCCCATCTCTCCACCCTGAACCATGTCCCTGCCCATCTGCACACTGCTAAGGGCTGGACGACAGATTCCATGCTGGAGCCTGGCCCTGAGTGGCCCTGGACATCACCTGCCTCTCCTGTCCCTGCAGGGAGCCCTGGCCTGAACAGCACCAGCTATGGGACCTGAGGCAGCAGGTGTCTCACTCCAGGGAAGGGGGGATGTCAAGAGGAAGGAGCTGCTCAGCGATGAGCCCAGGCAGGGGTGGGGAGGCCCCATGGATCTGCGATGACCTGAGGACATTTCAGGAAGGGAGGCCTCAAGAAGCGAGTACCTCTGACCCACAGAGAAGGTGCACCCCTGTGTGGCCAGCACCTCTTGGGGGTCAGGCCTGTGTCCTCCCTCTTCACACCCCCTCTCTCACTCTCCCTCTGTGCCTGCTCATCTCCATCTGAAATAAGCTCACTGGTTCATGTTTTTGAGGTCAGTGTCTCCCTGCAGAGACCTCATTCACTGCTCAGGGTATATTATGTAAGGTCAGACAAACAGGCAGACAGACAGACAAATGGGGACAATCAGAAATGTCTACTGAGATCCTGGAGCTGGGGAAGGTGGCCAAGATCATCAGAGCAGAACCCACAGCCCCGAGTCGCAGGAGAGTCCAGGCCCCTGAGGCCACAGAGGACCCACGCTGGCCCTGGGCTGGAGGAAACAGGCCATGTTCCATTTTACTTAGAACACATCCAATTAGAATGAACTTGGGACAACTTTTTAAACATACAAGATTATTTGAGTGACAGAGTTCTTTTTCCTCTGGGAAGACCCAAACAAGGAATTCTGCTGACTCCCGAGACCAAGCAATCTGCCTAGAAGGAAGGGATGACTTTGCAACGAGGAAGGTAGAGATACCTAACCGAATGAAACCAAGGGGTGCGGGGGAAGGAGGGGGCAGAGGAGGACACGATCTGGTCCCGTGTGCACAGCCAAGAGCGCCTCCAGCAGGCACATCACCGTTGCATAGCCTCGGGTCAGAATCCTGGGCATAGCCACATTCCCACATCTGGGGAGATGCTCCCCTAAGGACATAAGAGCAGCTGTCAAGTATGTCCCTTGCTCCTTCTCCCCACCAAGCCTTCCAGCAGGATCCTCCCCAGCCCCCAGCCCAGGCAGCCCCAAGAGCTGCCTTCTGCTTCGAGAAGTCCTACTGTCTCAGGGACCTCCCCTTCAGCACATATCCTGCTCTCCATTCTCAGTCAGCTGAGGCTAAACCACACAGGCACACCCCTGCACCTCCTGACAACCGCCACAGCACCTCTCTGGTTCCTATCGGTGTCCCTCCCTTGGGAACACCCCAGTGTGTATCTGAAATTCTCTGACACTCCACCCATTGTTCAATCCATAAGCAGCTGCATAGACCAGCCCTCTCCTTGGGTTGTAGAAAGGACACCCCATGGAGAATTATTTAATACCCGTCTTGGGAGGGACTCTCCTGACATCTCTAAGCATGAGATCATGGCTCACTGTAACCCCTACATTAAAATTATAGCTATGTAATAGACATCCTGATAAAGCAGCCTTGTCTGGGCCCATCTGTTTAAAACTTCAACATAAATGGAATTGCCAACTTTTGAGGGGTTGCAATGAGGCCGGTCAGAGGGCACACCCAGTGCTATCCATTCCCCTGTCAGGAGAATCCAGTAGGGGAGGCAGTAAGGAGGCCCTGCTGAGCACCCATGCATTCACTATGCTCCGGGGTTGCATATCTCTAGCCATCCATTGAACACCCATAATCTGGGGCCCAAATACTTCATTCTTCAAGGTCAAGAAGCGGTTGACCAATACCTACCCTTTTCTTCTTAAGAAAGAAAAAAAGCCCAATGCCCAGCACTGTCACAAGCACACAACAATATAATTCTATCAGCCACTTCCACACCCACCTATGAGCTGTCCACATGCCTAGTGCTGAACTCAGAGTCCAGGCAGCTGTGACTGCCTCCCACACAGGACGTCTCCAGGCACGAGCTCCTCAGCTCCCCAATTCCTTCTCAGGCCACGCCTCTGTTGTATGTGTTCTGCCCTCTTGTGCCCCCACCCCTTCTCCACCTCCTCAGTCAGATGGTGCCCCTGGCACCAGCCCCACAGTCCCTCCTTCTCTGGCCCACTCTTGGTTTTAGCTTCTCTGCTCAGAGCAGTAACTAGAGCCTTATCTGCCCCAACTAGAGGAAATGACCATAATGGAGCAGCTGTGAAACACTGGCCCTGGGGGAGAAGCTGAGCACGGCCACTGAGCTTTTTCCCAGCAGGTCCCACACCCTCCAGTCTTGTCACGCCTGAGCCATAGGCACATGTAGCCTTCCTGCCCATCACATCCACAGCACCAACCACTGTGGAGACAAAGCACCCAGAGCCCCAGGCCTCAGATCAAGGAGCTTCTTGGTCATGTGATGTCTGAATGCTTGGGGCTGGACGGGTGAGGCGAGTGCACATTCAGTCAGAGGCAAATTTAAGGGGAAAACAAAACTAAGTGATCAGTTAGATAACAATTTTAATGCAGCATTTTAGAACATCTGCTGCTACTACTAATGCTGTCGCTTCAGTCGTGTCCGACTCTGTGCGACCCCATAGACGGCAGCCCACCAAGCTCCGCCGTCCCTGGGATTCTCCAGGCAAGAACACTGGAGTGGGTTGCCATTTCCTTCTCCAATGCATGAAAGTGAAAAGTGAAAGTGAAGGACTGTAGCCCACCAGGTTCCTCCACCCATGGGATTTTCCAGGCAAGAGTACTGGAGTGGGTCGCCAGTGCCTTATCTGTCTTTTCCCCTAATAAAATGCAATTCCATTCCTCATACCTTGTTCATTGAAAACACACATCCTACTTTCCTACTATATACTGAAATTCTTCCCTAATTACATATTTAAATTATAGAGTCCTCAACTCTTAAAAACCTTAATTTCTAGTGAAAACTGAGAAAGTAACCAATTATGATGTCTTCCAAATTAATATTCTGTAGATTGGTGAACATAAATGCCTGTGATAGTTTCTAAAAACATTTGCTTTTTAAAATACCTATTTTAAAAAATTATTTATTTATTAGAACATCTAAATCAATGCAAATATTCCATGAGGAACAAAAGAACAAAGATGTAAATAAAGACTGCGCCGGCATTTCTGGCTTTTCCTTTTGCACCAGACTCAAACATGGGTCAGCAAAGCACTGATGGTCACAAAGGGATAAAACTGTGAGTGGAGGAGCCTGAGGCAATGCGAGGACAAACCCATCCCTGTACATTTCAGTCCCCAGATTCAGGAGGAAAGTGTTGGGCTTTAAGAGAAAAAATGCAAGCACTCTCAAAAGAGGTTGCCACTTCAAACTTCACAGCCCTGCCCTTCTGTACTCTGGGCCGCCACTTCTTGGTGGCCATGCTCTGGGTCATGGTTTGGATCCTTGATGGAGAGTGTGTTCATGTCAGAGTTTATGAGAGGTCGGAATCTGAGATCTGGGAAGGGATGCCCATCAAGCCTCTTGTCACCCCACTTCCATCTTTGAGGGTCACCTGAGCCTGGGGACCTGGCTTTGCCAGACCATGTCATGGGGAGTGAGGACATCCAGAATTTCAGGCTTGGTGCAACTGTAAGAGCATGTGATATTTGGGCTTGGAGCACCACTGGGAGGTGGAGACTCCAGGCCATCTCCACCAGCCAGATCCAGGCAGATATGAGCAGGGCACCACAGGCCCCATTTGGGAAGATGGCAGTAAACCAAGCCAGCAGAACTCAGGAGTTCCTGCGGCAAAGGCTGCCCAGGGAGAACAGAGAGGAGGGACTAGTGTGCCTGGAGAGCCGTGTGTGATGGGGCTTCAGGGCAGAGACTTGGCAGACGGGACCTGCCGTCACATTTTAGTTTTAGCCTACTCGGAGTCACCTGTCTTCCTTTAATGTTAAAGTGTCCAGATCATCGATGGTCTTAGCCCCTACTTACTCTTCACCTAAGCTGGACTGATAACAACTAGACCAAAAGTCACCTCCACACTCCATGCTGAGGAGTTAGAAGGATTCTTGCCAAGACCCAGGGCCCAGACCCAGGGGTTGCCCTCCAAGTGCCTTACCTTGCCACGTCCACCCAGGAAGAGTCTCGGGGTCCTACAGTTGTCGGCCTTGTCTCCGTGTGTCCACCTCTGACTCAGAAGTTCACCCCGGAACTCATTTTCTGAGAGTCAGAAAAAGAAAACCTCATGAACACCAGCTCAAGGGGAGAAATAGAGAAACTTGGCCCACTCTTGTACACAGCACTTGTACTGCAGAGACACCCAAGGTCATGGCCCCATGGCTGTTTCAGGGACAAAAGACAGGAGCTCTTCGGGGAAAATCACTCTCTGTTTGGGACACTCCTCAGAGGCTTCTAGTGCCCACACCCAGAACCATCATCAAATAGGCTGTGGCACGATTTTATGGGACATGTCAGGGAGTAGGGGCAGATTTCCTCTAACACAGCCACTCCGAACAGGGGGCTAGTGCCAGGCAGGTGAGGCCCAAAGCTTTGCCTCTGCTTTGCCCAGGTGGCCAGCATCCTTCCTCTCCTTCTGTGTCTGCCTCTCTCGAGGGCAGTACCTCCAGTTAATATTTAATTCCTCACATAAATTCACACGTCAAAGCAGAGGCTAAAGGCATCATCTGGACCGGACAAAGAAATGCATTGTGTACCTATTCCCTGCACGGCACTCCCTGTTTCCATGACAACCAGCTTTCTACAACAGCAGCTTTCAAAGGAAGGTCACGAAGTAACCAACAATAAAAACAGGAAATGAATGTTCCTGCGTTTTTCTTCTCCTTGGAGGTGAGTTTGGTTCTGCTGAAGGCGGGTCAGGCTGGGTGCTGTCACACCCCTCATCTTTCTTCTCACGTTTTCGACCTGCATTCCCGAACACTATTTTCCTCTAACTTCACTGGTCCTGTCCCAGGCAGCCCTGTGGCTTTGGCCACAGTGTCCTCTTGTCTGGAAATGCCTCCATCTATTAAAGGGCCTCCTGTGACTCCAGTAGCACAAACAGAGGAAAGCAGATGGGTTGGCAAACAGCCTAATGCATCCCCTTCAGAGGAATGGGTTAAACCACCTGCTGTGACTGCCTACTGCGTGCCTCACCCTCAGTGAGCTGTGGGTCACCTGCAGGGCCCTGAACTCGCCCTGAACAGGCGAGCACTGAACTCGGCCTGAGAGCTGGGAACCGGACATCTTGGGCCAGGTACCTCGCGGTCATTAGCGGACGGCGAGAGGAAACAGGCTCACCCCCACCGTGACGGGAGTTGCCTAGGGCCCTGGGTCCCTAAGAGGTGTGCGGCAAACAGCGAGGGTGGTGAGGAGGGCGCAGATAGTCTCTGTCAGAGGGGAGGGAAGGGAGGGAACTGGGGAGGTGAGTCAACAAGGATGGGCCTGGTCATGGGGTATGTGCCGCACCTGAAGACAGGGACAAGGCCCTGCCCCTCGTGACAGAGTGACAATAGAGGCCAGAGTCCCCAGCCACAAGTGGGGCTCCCTTCCCACATGTGCCTCCCCCGAGAGACCCGCACCCTGGGCTGATCTGCTAGGCTCTGGTAAAGTCCCTCGTCATGGCAACATACGTAAACAGTGGTTAGCCCTGGCAGGCCTCCCTGGGAATTGGAGGGAAGGGGCAAGCTGAGATCTTTGAAAGGGATGATTCCCTCCTTACAGACCCCCAGCACGTGTCTGAAAAGTGCTCCAACCCCAGAGAAGCCCAGCCGTGGGAGAGCCAAGTCTGTGCCAAGGGCCCTCTGTGTTCTGCCAGGAGAGAGCCCGCTCACAGGGGCCTCTGCTCTCTCCCCAGAAGAAGCCCCGTTGAGGGAATTCTCCCCCTCACCCACGTTCCCGTGGATGTCACGTGTGCACAGCCCCACACCTGGTCAGGCCGCACACAAGGGCCTTAAGGACGCCTGCCCCAGCACCACTCCCTCACAACAGCACTGCCCCAGGATGGAGAAGACATTTGCAGGAGGCACACACACAAGACCAGAACTACGTCACAAGGATCCATGACTGACGGAGTCCTTCAACCAATCCTTCCTTTTCCTGGGAATCTTTTGATAGCAAACCACAGTCACTACAGTAAAATGTGACAATGCTTCTCCTTTGCTGGGAGAAACCAGGGACCCTCTTGGTCTCCCACTGGGAGACTGTCCCCACCACAGACCAGACCCCTCGTGCATGGACGCTTGGAGTAGAACAAAGACGGACATTCAGCCCATGGAGGCAGCCCCCACACCTGCAGCTGCCCTGCCAGCCACCGTCTCCATCACAGGGTGGGAGGAAGAGCCCATCGGAGACTCAGAGCGCCTGACACACAGGGACCGCGAGGAGGGCTGACTCTGTCCTCGTTATCAGGAATCGGCAGTGAGGAGGGTTTTCTTCAAGACCCCTTTCTTTGGGCTAGGAGGTCTCTAGTGAGTTCTGAACCCCTGCTCCCAGACACACAGAGCGAAGGGGCTGCATGGGAGCGTGTGGCGGGGACAGTGGCCTTGGCCGTGATGTCCCTTCAGGAGGACCTGCTCCATGTGGTCCCAGCATCTGACCCCACCCAACTCAGTTTCACAGGACTCGGGCAGACGGACAAGCTCAGAAAAGCCACCAGGGCCCATAAGCAGCCTCATCAGAGCTGCGGGGCAGGGCATCTCCCTCCTGGGGCCAGAGTCCCGAAGGACGCCCATGCTCAGGGCCAGTCAGGGTCGGATCAGGCATCCCCAGCACGTGCCGCTGTGGCATGTGGACTGTTTAGTTCTGGAAATAGAGACCCTGAGGGCTCACGAGAAACTCCTGTCAAGATGTCTTCAGGGTCTTCACTAGATTCTATGTCTCTGGTGACTTGCCTCTCATCCAACAAGCAAAGGGGGAGGGTCTTTGCTTGGAGGGAGCCCACATCTTGGCTCTCCCATGCTCCCGTGGGTGGGACCAGTCAGACTCTGAGCCCCTGCCTTCCTCTCTCCCAACTCTGTCCCATCCTGGCTGAGCCCACCTCTCCTCCCAGGCTTGACAGGCTCTTCTTCCCACTGCCAATTAAAGTGTCCTCAGGGACATCCCTGGTGGTCCAGGGGTTAAGAATGCACCGTGCAGTGCAGGGGACACAGGTTCAATCCCTGGTCAGGGAACTAAGATTGCACAGGCCGCAGAGCAACTAAGCCAGCACACCACACCTGGAGTCCAAGCACCAGAGCAGACCCCTCGGCACAAGGTCCTTCGTGCTGCGGCTGAGACCTGGCGCAACCAAGCAAACCATCAGCAAATAGACGGTTAACAAAAAAAGCTGTTTTCATAAACAAGTGTCCTCGGAGTAGCAACTATAGCCTGTCTTCCTCTCAAATGTTTGCTCATCCCCCTAACTGGCCCTTCCCTGGGGCTTCTCAACTCTTCAACAAGCTTGAGGCGTCCACATTCACAGAGCTCAATCTGTCTGGATTCCACACCCCAGACCCAGGGCTCCACGTCTCCATACCCTTCACAATCTGATTTCTTAAGTGACCCCCGGCGAGCTGACTCTGGCCCCATGCCCCACACCAGCTCACAGCCCTCCACCAAAGCAGCACCCTTGAAAGGTCTCCGTAAAGTCCCAGTCACCTGCCCATCCTGCACCCACACCCAGCCCTCCCTCCTCCCCTGGGGTGCTCCAGCCCCATCCACCGCCTCTCCTCCCTCTGCTTCTCTGGCCATCCTATCACCGCCCCCTCTGACTCCTCCCCTCCCTGCTCTCAGTCTTTGGCTCCTAGTCCTGGCCCAGAATTCTGCCTGTTATTTTCTGAATTTCACCAGTATCTGACCACTTTTGGCCTCTCGGGCTGTTTCATTTGTGTCCAAAAATTGATAAGCTAATTCTAAAATTGATATGGCAGATGAAGGGACATAGAAAAGCCAAAATAATAAAGTTGGACCCAACTCATATCATACATAGAAATTCACATAAATCAGAGATCTAAACATCCCAGGTAATACTCTTAGAAAGCACAGGAGTAAATCTTCCTGACTTAGAGTTAGGAGTGGTTTCTTTAATACAACACGGAAATCATAAGCAACGAAAGAAAAAAATGTATGAACTGGACATCATCAAAGTTTAACAGTTTTGGAAGTCAAATAATACCATCAATCAAGTGAAGAAAGAACCCACAAACTGGGAGAAATCATTTGCTAATCACATACCTGATAAGGGACTTTTATCGAGTAGGGAAAGCCACTAGGCCATTCAGGTATGACCTAATTCAAATCCCTTATGATTATACAGTGGAGGTGACAAATAGATTCAAGGGCTTAGACCTAGTGGACAGAGTGCCTGAAGAACTCTGGACAGAGATTCGTAACATTGTATAGGAGGTAGTGACCAAAACCATCCCCCCAAAAAAGAAATGCAAGAAGGCAAAGCGGTTGTCTGACAAGGCTTTACAAATAGCTGAGGAAAGAAGAGAAACAAAAGGCAAAGGAGGGAAAGATATACCCAACTGAATGCAGAGTTCCAGAGAATGGCTAGGAGGGATAGGAAGGCCTTCTTAAACGAACAATGCAAAGAAATAGAGGGAAACAATAGAATGGGAAAGAATAAAGATCTCCTCAAGAAAAGTGGAGATATCAAGGGAACATTTCATGCCAGCATGGGCATGATAAAAGACAGAAACTGCAAGGACGTAACAGAAATAAAAGAGATTAAGAAGTGGTGGTAAGAATACACAAAAGAGCTATACAAGAAAGGTCTTAATGAACCGAACAACCACGATGGTGTGGTCACTCACCTAGAGCTAGACATCCTGGGGTCTGAAGTCAAGCAGACCTTAGGAAGCATTACTACAAACAAAGCCAGTGGAAGTGATAGAATTCCAACTGAGCTATTTCAAATCCTAGGTGATGCTGTGAAAGTGCTGCACTCAATATGTCAGCAAATTTGAAAACTCAGCAGTGGCCACAGGACTGGAAAAGGTCAGCTCTCATTCTAATCCCAAAGAAGGGCAATGCCAAAGAATGTTCAAACTAGTTGCACTCATTTCACACGCTAGCAAGGTAATGTTCAAAATACTTCAAGCTAGGTTTTAACAGTATGTGATTGAAGAACTTCCACATGTACAAGCTGGGTTTAGAAAAGGCAGAGAAACCAGAGATCAAGTTGCTAACATTCATTGGATCATAAAGAAAGCAATGGGATTCCAGAAAAACATCTACTTCTGCTTCATTGACTATGTTAACTGTGGAAAATTCTTAAACCTTACTTGTCTCCTGAGAAACCTATATGTGGGTCAAGAAGCAACAGAGTTGGGCATGGGACAACTGACTGGTTCAAAATTGAGAAAGGAGTACCACAAGGCTGCATATTGTCACCCTGCTTATTTAACTTCTGTGCAGAGTACATCATGCAAAATGCTGGGCTGGATGAATCACAAACTAGAATCAAGATTGCCAGGAGAAATATCAACAATCTCAGATATACAGATGATATAAATTTAATGGCAGAAAGTGAAGAGAAAATATAGAGTCTCTTGATAAGGGTGAAAGAGGAGAGTGAAAAAGCTGGCTTAAAATTCAACGTTCAAAACACTAAGATCATGACATCCAGTCCCATCCCTTCATGGCAAATAGAAGGGGGAAAAAGTGGAAGCAGTGACAGATCTTGGGCTCCGAAATCACTGTGGATGGTGACTGCAGCCACAAAACTAAAAGACATTTGTTCCTTGGACAGAAAGCTGTGACAAACTTAGCATATTAAAAAGCAGAAACATCGCCTTGCCAACAAAGCTCTGCATAGTCAAAGCTATGGTTTTTCCAGTAGTCATGTACAAATGCGAGAGTTGGACCATAAAGAAGGCTGGGTACCAAAGAATTTATACTTTTGAACTGTGGTGCTGGAGAAGACTCTTGAGAGTCCCTTGGACTGCAAGGAGACCAAACTAGTCAATCCTAAAGGAAATCAGACCTGAATATTCATTGGAAGGATTGATGCTGAAGCTGAAGCTCTAATACTTTGGCCACCTGCTGGGAAGAGCCAATTCACTGGAAAAGACCCTGATGCTGGGAAAGATTGAGGGCAGGAGAAGGGGACGGCAGAGGATTAAATGGTTAGGTAGCATCACCAACTCAATGGACATGAATTTGAGAAAACTCTTGGAGATAGTGGAGGACAGAGGAGACTGGTGTGCTAGAGTCTATGGGGTCACAAAGAGTCGGACATGACTTGGTGACCAAACAACAATAACAAATTTAGAGTACAGAAAGAACTCATACTACTCCAGAATAAAACAAATCAACCCAATTTTAAAGTGGGCATGCCAATGATTAGGACTTGGCACTTCCTGGGGAACTAAGATCCCTCAAGCCATTGGGTGTGGCCAAAAAACAAAGTGAGCAAAGGATTTGAACAGTCATTCATCCAAAGACAACATATAAATGGTCAATAAAAGCTGCTCATCATCTAGTCATCAGGGAAACGCAAGTCAAAACCACAACATGATCTTATGGCACACCCACTAAAATGGCTATAATAATAATTAAAAAAAAAGACAATAAGTATTGGGCAGGATGTGGAGACACTGGGGCCCGTGTACCCTGCTGGCAGGAGGATAAAATGGCACTGCTCATTTGGAAAGCAGTCTGGTGGTCCATCAATATATTAAACATAGACTTACCACAGAATCCAGCAATTCTACTCCCAGATACAGATCCAAGAGAAATGAAAACACATGTCCACACAAAGCCCTGTACACAACTCTTCGTCATAGGTTTATTTACGCTAGCCAAAAAAAGGAAACAACCCAAATGTCCATTGATTGCTGAATGGACAATATAAAATATGACTGAATGGTATTTAGCAATAAAAAGCAGGTGAACCTCAACACCATCAGGCTCAGTGGAAGAAGTCAGACAAAATGATCACATATTGTACCCTTCCTCAGTTACGGAATGTCCCGAAATGGCAAACCCATAGAAACAGAAATTAGATTAGTGGTGCGGAGCCTCTGGGGAGGGGCAGCGAGCCCCAGCCCCAACCCCCCACCCACCACCCGCCCCCGGAGACTCTTGTACGGGAAGAAGATCTGGTGGGTTGCCTTTAGTTCTCCCAGCCTGGCATCTGTGTGATCTGGGGCCCACCAGGAGAGCCAGTTGCAGCCCAGGTAGGGCTGCGTCCAGGGTATAGGCAGAGGATGTGGAATGGGCCAACAGGGGCAGGGAGAGGTGTCTCAGACCCCACCCCACCCCACCCCACAACCACTCTGGAGACATAGGCCAGGAGAAGACCAGCGCTTCTGCACAGCAGCGGCACCAGGGTCCAGAACACCACACGCAGCCCCCCTCCACATCAGGACCCTCCTCCCACGACGACCCAACCAGGCAGACAGGCCCTGTGTCCCACCTGTGTATCTGGCCTGGAGAGGCCAGCCTCCTCAGCTCTCATCAGGCCTCAGGCACCCTTGGAAGCTCATCACCCTGCCCTAAAGCCTGACGTGAGCACACCCACTGAAAGTCTGGGCCCTGCAATCCGGTACAGTTTTCCCATGTCTGCAGGGTCTGCATCCATAGAGTCAACCAACATGGATGGAAAACACTCCCTCCAAAACTCCAGAGAGTTCCAAAAAAATCCTTGATTTGCGACGATTTGCACAGCGTTTACATTGTGCTGTGCTGCGCTTAGTCGCTCAGTCATGTCCGACTCTTTTTGACCCCACGGACTCTAGCCCACCAGGCTCCTCTGTTTATGGGAATTCTCCAGGCAAGAATACTGGAGTGGGTTTCCATGCCGTGGAAGAAGGGTTGGAATCAACCCAGGGGTTGATTCCAGGTCTCCCGCATTGCAGACAGGCTCTTTACCACCTGAGCTACTAGGGAAGCCCACGTTTACATTGTAGTAGGTGTTATTAGTAACCTAGAGATAGATAGTCTGAAATCTAAGGAGGATGTGTGTAGGTTACAGGAAATACTCCAGCATTCCATACAAGGGACTGGGGCATCCGTGGACTTTGGAATCCTGGATGGGTGGTCCCGGACCCCATCCCCCACAGAGTCCCAAGGACAACTAAATAAACACAGCTCCCACTCAAAAGGAAAATTCTCTCCTACTTTCATCTCAACCCTCGTTCACCAACCCAACAGAATAAAAACCCTTCCCAGACTGTCTCAAAAGCACGCTCCCCACTGGACACTAAGAAAGTTAGCAAGGGACAGGGAAAACTATCTACAAGAAAAGCAAAGCTTGTATGAGAAATAATCTGGTGTGTGTGATTACCCTAGCAGTGAAAATAAATGAATAAAGATGACTGTCAGCATCACGTGGGCAGCTGGCAGGGCAGAAGAGTCTGGTCCTGAGGCTGTGAGTCCTGCTGGGTCTGTCCTGCCCCACATCCCATAAACCTACGATCCTGGGCAAATGGGGCCCCTGAAGGCCCGGCCTGGAGTGGAGTGTTGGGCGCCCTTTGAGAGCGAGTGCCAGAGCCCACAGACGGGGCAAGCGCATGTGGAGGGGTAAGGAGCAGCCAGCACAGAAACTAGGCTGATCAAATAATAAGCATATGAAGGAGCCCGATTTCTCACAGTAGTGAGGAAGGAGTTATGCATGTGGAGAGGGAGAAATCTAGAATGTATCCTGGGGGGAATTGGAGTCAGAGCTGTCAGGATGAACCTGTGGTTTTCAAGAAAATCCACATGCACACATGTGCATTGAAAGTCTGGGAGCACGTCCACACTAGGTCCAGGGGTGGCTCCAGGCCCGAGTCTGGGAGAGCTCAGAAAATCACATGCACATCAGAAGGACACAGTTGCCAGCACTGGACAATCTTAGCATCAAAATAATGATTATAATCCACTGGATAAAATAAATCGTCAGTCTATTCAGAGATCAATAAAAATGAATAAATTGGTGGCTTGAGGAAGAATTCAGCATTTCCCCCCAAAATAACTGGGTTGGCCAAAGAGTTTGCTTGGGTTTTCCTTAAGGTGTTCAGTTCAGTTCAGTTCAGTCGCTCAGTCGTGTCCGACTCTTTGCAACCCCAGGAATCGCAGCACGCCAGGCCTCCCTGTCCATCACCATCTCCCAGAGTTCACTCAGACTCACGTCCATCGAGTCCGTGATGCCATCCAGCCATCTCATCCTCTGTCGTACCCTTCTCCTCCTGCCCCCAATCCCTCCCAGCATCAGAGTCTGTTCCAATGAGTCAACTCTTCACAGGAGGTGGCCAAAGTACTGGAGTTTCAGCTTTAGCATCATTCCTTCCAAAGAAATCCCAGGGTTGATCTCCTTCAGAATGGACTGGTTGGATCTCCTTGCAGTCCAAGGGACTCTCAAGAGTCTTCTCCAACACCACAGTTCAAAAGCATCAATTCTTCGGCGCTCAGCCTTCTTCACAGTCCAATTCTCAGATCCATACATAACCACAGGAAAAACCATAGCCTTGACTAGACGGACCTTTGTTGGCAAAGTAATGTCTCTGCTTTTCAATATGCTATCTAGGTTGGTCATAACTTTTCTTCCAAGGAGTAAGCGTCTTTTAATTTCATGGCTGCAGTCACCATCTGCAGTGATTTTGGAGCCCCAAAAAATAAAGTCTGACACTGTTTCTACTGTTTCCCCATCTATTTCCCATGAAGTGATGGGACCAGATGCCATGATCTTTGTTTTCTGAATGTTGAGCTTTAAGCCAACTTTTTCGCTCTCCTCTTTCACTTTCATCAAGAGGCTTTTTAGTTCCTCTTCACTTTCTGCCATAAGGGTGGTGTCATCTGCATATCTGAGGTTATTGATATTTCTCCCAGCAATCTTGATTCCAGCTTGTGTTTCTTCCAGTCCAGCGTTTCTCATGATGTACTCTGCACAGAAGTTAAATAAGCAGGGTGACAATATACAGCCTTGACGTACTCCTTTTCCTATTTGGAACCAGTCTGTTGTTCCATGTCCAGTTCTAACTGTTGCTTCCTGACCTTCATACAGATTTCTCAAGAGGCAGGTTAGGTGGTCTGGTATTCCCATCTCTGTCAGAATTTTCCACAGTTTATTGTGATCCACACAGTCAAAGGCTGTTAGGGTTAGTGGGAAAACCCAAATGAACTTTTGGCCAACCCAATACTTATTCTTTGTGAAGGGGAAAGAGTTATTGCAGCTAGAGACACTGGGGTGGCAACACCCAAGCCAGGGAAAGAGCTACAGTGGGCATCGCCAAGGCAAGTCTCGCCTGACCAAGACCAACACACCATGTGGTCCCAAGCCCATTGCTGAGACGCTGTGGAAGCCCAGGCGCCCCAAGTGGTGGTGGTTCTAGAGAACTTCTTTGTTGGAAACCCCTCTGGGTGAAGAGCACAGACTGGCAGATATACCTCCAGAATGGGTCAGAAAAAAACAGTTTGTTTTGTATCTGAAAAGTTTCTGTGAATTAAAAAACATTTGGGACTTCCCTGGTGGTCCAGTAGCTAAGACTCCAAGCTCCCAAGGCAAGGGGCTCAGGTTCGATCCCTGGTGAGGGAACTAGACCCCACGTGCCGCAACTAAATATCCCACTTGCTACAACTAAGACTCGGCACAGGTAAATAAATAAATATTTTTAAAAATAACATGGTTGGGGGTGAGATTTCAGTAACAGACAGTCAGTGGAGGCATCTGTGATGAGAGCTTGAAGCTGAGCCTCAGGGTCTCCTCAGGGCCCTCCTGCTTCCCAAGTCCCAGGACTGTTCCTAGAAGACAGCAAGGCTGAAATGTCCTGGGTCAAGGCTGGCTTCCCAGCACCTGCTGGAGAGCTGGGGACAGCCAGGGCAGGACAGGCCCTCGAGGGAATCTGACAAGCCTGGAAATCCAAAACGGAGTGGCACTCTTGCCCTGGACACTGCAGGTCCTGGGCGGGAGCAGGCGGGTGGGGTGCCTGGTGCCCCCAGGAACGCTGACCTGGGCGGCCCTTCCCCCTCCCCCATCTCCACCCCCTTCTCTGCTCCAGGCCTGTCTGTGACCTGGTTTCCAGGGTCTGGAGGCAGCACTGGTGTACCACCCACCAGATCAGCTTTTGGCAGGAAATGCAAACAGGACTGATGGGGAAATGAGGGCAAGTTTTGCTCTTTTTCTTTCTTCTTTTTTCTTTTTTTTTTTTTTTTGCTGGAATTCAGAGAGAAGTAAAATGAAGACTTGCTGAGTGGAGCAAAGACAGACCTGCTTTTGCTGAGTTTAGGTGAAAATGAGAGGAGAGAAGTGGGGGCAGGGGAGTCGGCAGTTCCATCGCTCTGCACGTTTCTCATTATTTTGCTTCTAAATCAGCCTCGCTGGTGCTTTCTCTATTCAATAAAAGCCAAACGCAAGCCACGTCCCCTAATCTCTCCAACAGCAGCTCACTGCTGAGAAAATAATATAGATGTAACTTCCAGCATCGTACACTTTCTTTTCCATTTATATGCAAATAGTGACCTTTCACCCAGGCTGTCTCAAAGAAGTGTTTCCTTAAAAATGCAAATAGCATGTTGCAGGCTGACTGTGGCTGAGTCTTTCTTATATGATTATTATTATTTCTTTTAAACTTACCCACGCTGTAAAAACAACAGCTAAACAGCCGGGCGGTAATGATGACTTTTCAAACCCCATCACAGGACTGGCTCTCCAGGCGGCCTGTCAGGGAGCCTGCCAGCAGGGGAGGGCCCCCAGATGATGAGGGGTGGGGACCCTCGCAGCCGCAGGGCGGGCTGAGTGTCCTGGGAGAGGCACAATGGTGGGAGCCAGGACTCGGGAGCCCGGGCAGGTGCAAGGGAGTGGGAGCGTGGGCGGCAGGCTGTGTGCCCCAGGCAGGCGCACAGGATTTGTCATAAAGCCTCCCCGCACAGACGGAATTCAACACCAGGGGCCAGGACGAGTGATCCCGACCTCAACCTCCATCCGGGCACACACGCTTCACCCCCGGACAAGGAGTCAGGGGCAGGCAGCTCATGGGAAGCTCTCTGCCCGCCCTCAACCCCTGAGGCCAAGAGGAATGACCAGGACAGGGGGTTGGAGAAGCCCAGGAAACAGGCACAGCACTACTACTCGGTGCCTGGGGGCGCTGGGCTGGGGGCCTCTCCCCACTCCCCTGACCCACTGATCGACCAAGTCAGGATGCAGGCTGGGGAGGAGCCAGGGAAGGTATCAGTCATGGCCTGTGCCCACCCACAGCTCCCAGCGCCCCCTGAATTTCCCCTGCAGGAGTCAGAACTGTCCGGCCCAGGAAAGGGAAAATGGCCACTTCTCCCTTCCCGGAAACCACACACTTAGGCTCCTGCAGTTAACTTGACTAGAATGGGCTCTCATTGTACAAACAGAATAAAACCAAGCTACTCCAGGGTCCCTTGAGGCCTGTCTCTGCCCTGGCTCATGACCAGGCAGGAGGGTGGGAGGTCCAGGCAGCTCCAGGGCCTCGCAGCCAGAGGGAGGGGTTTCTGACAGTAGTCCACTCTCCTTCTCCTACCCCCATCCCTCTAACTCGAGACGTGGAAGCACTGCTGTCTGGGGGCGGAGAGCGATCCCGGGGGGGCTGACATTGTAGCCCCAGACCCAGGGCTCGGAGTGGCCCCTGTGTGGTGGCTGGTTTTTGGGGTAGGCATGGCCAGCAGAGATGCCCACCTATCAGCCTCCTGCACTGCTCAGGGACAGCCCCCTCTCTCCTGCCTAAAGTGAGAAATATCAAGGGGCTGCACACACTAGCTTCCCAGTTTGGATGGGCACGCACAGCACACAGGACGTCAACAAGGCAGAATGTGGAGAGAATGTAAACCACACTGACCAGAGGCAGCTGCCTCCAAAAGGCTCTGGGCAGTAAGGGGTCCATCACTGGGAGGGGGCATGGTGGGGTGGGAAGAGCCTTTCCAGGCCCTGTGCCCCCACCCACACCCTTGCACTGACACGCATGCTCAGAAGCTGTCGGAATGCTCTCTGGGACAGCATCAGGGCAGGAGTGGGACTCTGACTGTCACAGCAGAGCCCATTCCGGGTCCCCCAGACACCAGAGGTGTAGGCTGAGCATGAGAGCGCAGGCCTCCCACGCCAGGCAGCAGGTTCTGAACCGAGAGATGCAAAGTGTGACTTGCAGCTGGCTCAGTGAAGCCAGGACCCAGAAGTCTTCACTCGTGCCATCACACACCACTTTGGAGCCTTTGAGGGGGCTACAAAGTTTGCTAGCTGCCATTCAAGGTCAAATCCAACCCACTTTTTCTCTCCCTTTGGGCTGATGTGCTGACTTCAGGTCTCCGTGGATTTCTCTGCTGGCTTCAGTGGCATTTCCGGAAGCATCAGAGCCTCAGGATGACGTAAGGTGGGTGAGCTCACAGCTCCTCAGGACGCTCACACATCATGAAGAGAGCTGCTTTATGTGTGTTGGGGGAGGGGACCTCACAGCTAACCTGCTCTGGTGCAAAATGAGACCTCAGGAAGCTAGGGTTGGGGGCTGGGCTTCGTGAAATAAAAGGAGATACACAAAAATCGAAGTTATTTAGCCAGAACACAACCAGGTCACTAAAAGATAATAACAGAAACACCCCCTCTAAGGTGAGGAAGGTGGGAGGGGGGTTCAGGATGGGGGGACACATGTATACCTGTGGCTGATTCACGCTGATGTATAGCAAAAGCCACCACAATATTGTAATTATCCTCCAATTAGAAACAATTAATTAATTAATTTAAAATAATAAAAAGAAGGGTAAATATAATAATAAAGAAACACCCCTCAGCCTGGACAACGAAGTCTAACTTTCCACCCTGGCTGACAGCATATCCACTCAGATTGTGGAGGGAAAACTCAGAAGCGGACCCTTAAGTAGCTCTTCTTCCCACCTGGATTCAGAAGGTTCTCTGGCTGTGTCCAGCCCAGCACTGACAGCCCAGGGCCTGAGTTTACAAGGGCACCCAGGCCAGTACCCGTGTGTGGACCAGAACCAAGTGCAGGGGCACTGCCCGCTGGGCACCCCGAACCTGGTGGCCTGCAGGCCCCTCTCCAAGGCAGGTGGGAATACCCACAAGGCTGATGCAACACGATAGCAGAGGTGTTTCAACAACAAAACACTTAGGGCTTAACTGTGGCTCCTGGGAGGTACACTGAGGGACCGGTATGGCATCTGTTTGGGGCTGAAAGAGGAGCTGGAGGTGAAAGGAGACAGGAGCTGGGCCAGGGGTCTCAGCGTGGCCTGGATGGGGGATGGAGAATCAGGTTGGAAGACAGACTAAGGACATCTCCCAGGCAATTGGGAAGCACCAAGAAGGGCAGTGAGGGCCAGTGTGGTCCAGATGGCCTCCTGGGAGGTCTAGGGTCCTGGGAAGTCAAGCTGTGCAGGTCTGGAATTTGTATGAGACGGTGCACAATTACACGTGAAAATCACTGGTTAACAAACCAATTTACTGCTCAGCGGAGTCCAGTGAGCAAGCAGACCATTCTGAACCACTGGGTCTGGGAGCCCTAGGACAGTCACTGTCCCCGAGCACCTCAGTTATGTCCCAGGTCAGCTCTGAGTCTGTGAGATGCCTCGTGGCAGCCTTCACTCAGAAAGCACTGGGCAGCTCATGGCAAACTGAGCCACTTTATAGCCTGTGGTCAAGTGAAGACTGAGGAGACTCAGCCTGATGTGTGGGAAGCTGGGTCCCGCCTGGGCCTGCACCTCAAGGTGTCTGACCGGCTCGGACCATGGAAACCGGGCACAGGAATGAGGAATAACAGAGCAGTGAGCTCCTGCCCCCTTGGACAGAAGCTGGAGGGGCAGGAGGGCCCTAGGTCTGGAGGCTGAGCCGAGAGAGATGGGGGTGCTGAGTGCAGGCCGAGGGGAGGGCAGCCTGTCCAGCCTGGAGCCCCGGGGAGCTCTCTCTCAAGCTGCTGCTTTAGTGTGGAGTTTTTAGGCCACGAAACGGGAGAAAAGGAGAGGCCCCAGGTGGCTTCCACCGGAGCCCTCAAACCCACGTCAACCAGGATCAAGGTGTGAAGCCAGGCGTGAGGGCTTGTCTGGCGGCAACTCGGCCAGATGGCACGTCCGGATGGACACACGCCGCGCCCTGCCCGCCACCCTGAACCCCGCGGTGCCTAAGGCCTGTCCCCGGCACACCCCACACGCACACGGCCCTGCTCCCAGTCTGCCATCCTGAGAAATCCCTCACATCAGGCATGTCCGCACAGACCCACACGGCCCTCCAGGTGCCTGAGCAGTGGAAAGGGTCCTGGGGTCTCAGAGCGCCAGCACTCGGGCCCTTCATGCGGAAATAATCCTGATGGAGGCAGGTTACACCTCCTCGGACTTACTTTCAGTGCATCTGGTTAAACTAACAAACACTGCGCTTACAAACCATAAATAAAAATGAAAGAGGGATGGAGGATTGACACCTAGACACAGGCTCTGACAAGAGGGAGGCCGACCAAGAGAACTGTGCCCCCTGCTGGCGAGCACTCTCCACTCTGCTCTCCCTGGAGCCAGCCCAGAACTCGTCTGAGAGCAAAGCTTTTGTAAGTCAGGTGGAAAATGCCTCCCGGTTTGTTTTGAGGGTTTTTAAGCAACATTTGGGGGAAATTCGGCCATCTGTGAAGAGCAGGATGTACACTGAGGATCCCAAAGCCTGGTCAGCACCCAGGAGGGGCCCAAGAGGGCGGCAGGGTCTCCAGGGAGCAGGGCAGGCATGGGGGCAGCTTGGGGCACTGCTCCCACTCCTAAGAAACAGCATTTTCCATCCAGGCTGACCAATCTCCTGATGATGCCTGCTCCCAAAGACTGTCCCTGTAAAATTCCTGTTAAACTACCTCTGTAGACAACTAGCTTCTGGTTTATTCATAAGTGGGTGTATATGGAAGGAGAAGATCGGAGGGTTTGGAGCTGGTGGAGGGAGGGCCCCTGGCCAGGCCCCCTCTCAGCTCCCGGGCCCAGCTTTCCACAGGGTAACAGCCAGCAAGAAGCATGTCTAGACGGGTCTTCCAAGCCCAGGATGGCGTTTCTCTCTCTAGCACCCAAGCCTCACTGGTCGCCCAATCCCCTTCTCCGAAGAAGTAGGGGGTCAGGTGACAAGGCAGTCCCTGCCCTCCCAGCAGCCACCCTGGGCCCTACCTTTCTGTCCACTCCAGGCCTAGGGCTGACCTGGGTGTTCTGGTCGCTTCGAGCCCTCCTCCCTAGCTCAGGCCATTGGAGGAGGGGTGGGTGTGAGCAGACCCTCCCTCACTCTCTCTTCACCAGAGCGGAAGCACCTCAGCCCCCACCAGCCATCAGGGAGGCAGCCGGAGGCCTAAGGGCACTTCTCACACTCTCTGTCTGTAGGTCCTTCATCCTGCCCTCTCTGCCCAGCGCTTAGCCATGCGAATCAGCATTCCAAACCATGCAGCCTTCGCCCAGACCAGGCACCACCAGCAGGGGGGTGGGCTGCACACACACACACCTCAGGCCCCCCAAGCCAGTTCCCAGAGTTGGCTCAGACCCCCTGTGCCCCCACTCCATCGCACAGAGTCACCCAGGTCCTTGTGGGCACATTTGATGACTCCAGGCCAGAAGAGGACCGTGGGGTCCAGAGAGGAAGGCCCCTGACTCTAGGCAGCATCAGAGAGAAAGCCCACCCCAGCCAAGGACAGGGGACAGGACAAGCTTCATGCAGAAAGGGTGGCTGTAGGTCAGCTCCCTGGTGGGGTCTGAGTGCCCAGAGCACGCTCCTGTGCCAGCATTCTCTCTGCTGGCCTCTCCCTAATGCCTCTGGGCACAGACAAGACTTTCCAGGACAATTTTCTGTGACTCTAGGGACAGAGCTTCTTCACAACCCCGAAGACTCTGCTCGTTGTGTGGGGGCATCTCAGAGCAGGTCCTCCTCCCTCAGGCACCAGAAGTATTCAGGGTGACAGGTGACCGCTGCTGCTGCCAGAACCTCCCAAGGGAGCCTGGAGCATCGGCTCCCAGTATTTGGGGCTGCCTCCAGGCCTGTGGGAAATGCCTGAGGTCACAAGGACCACTACATCCCCCCCTGCCCTGCCTACTTAGGTAGCTCCTCTGCCCTGGGTGAGTTCCTAGGGTGAGTGAGTTCTGGGGCCATCATTCAAAAGGGCCAGAACCCAAGGAGTTGCAGAATAAAAGGCCTCCATGGCCAGCTCTGAGGCTCCACTCAGCCCCTGGATCAGCAGACACCCTTGTGAGTGCCCAGGAGGTCGGGGGCCCCATCTCCAGCTCTGCAGGACAGAGGGGTCATGAAGCTACTTCCTTCTCTTTGCAAACAAACTGCCTTGTAAACCCTAAGCAAGCCTCCTCTGCACAGCCAACAACTCCGGTCCAGCCCTCCCCACCAGCACCACAAAACTCCAATTGCTGCTCCCCCGTTCTTTTGTTTACCATTAATCAGCAGGGCCATATGGAAAGATGTGAGAGTCACAGCCACAGGGCCAGGGCGGGGAGATCTGGTGGTGAGGAACCTGGGCCTCTCCCCAGCACCCGGCCGGCCTCCCTGGGCCAGGAGGCCAAGTCCCAGCACATCCTCTCACCTGAGACTGAGGTTTGCCTCCTCCAGGTTCTCCCCAGTGCTCTCCTGCCTTTTGTTCACTCAGCCACTAGCCTCAGTCCTCAGGTCTCTCTGATTTTTTTCTTTTAACCACTAGAGCAAAATTTCTCAACTCCATCTCCCAAAAGGATAACAATCACGGCCGTTATCGCCATTAAAGTGACACAGTCTGATGGCTCAGGACCAAGCCCATACCCTGCTACCAGACCCTCCTCTCAGAGGTTTTGTCTCAGAAATTAAAGCCCAACTTTACCAGCCAATGATGTCCCTGGACGCAAAGGTAATGCCGAGAGCCGAGAAGCCCTCTGTGACTTAGAAGGAGCAACTCTCGCGACAAGGGCACCACACCATAACCCAGGAGCTGCTGGCGGCTTGTTTATCTTCCTGATTCACAAAGAGGAAAGTGAATCCAGCGGACAAAGTCCACGGCCCGGAACACATCACCTTAGAGGCAAAGGCATCATATCTTTCAAGGCTCACACAGACTTCTTGGCTAAGCCTGATTTGTAGTTTTAAATACAAAAATCCAGTTACTAACGTCATAAACAAACACACTCGTGACCCCGATCACATAGCGAGGAAAGGAGCGTAAGGGAACAGTGAGTCTATCCCACAGACACGCACCCTTAAGTTTAGAAATACGTGACACGCGAAGACAGGGCGCTCACATGACCATCTCTACTCCGTCTTGGGTGGGGGCACAAACGCGGTCCGGACGGCGTCCCCGCTGCAGAGCGGTCTTCTGCCTAAGGAGCCAGCGTTCTCCCAGGGAACCCAGCTGCTAGGTCCCCTGGCTGCAGATACAACTGTGTTCCTCTTCCAGAAAAGCACATAAAGTTTTCGTCTCAACACCAGGTCCCCCAATGTCTTTTCTGTCAGACGCACAATGTGTTCACTAAATTCTCGGAGAAGCCAAGCGCGTGAGCAAGCCAAGGAGGGACAGAGAACGCGGAGGAAAACAGCCGCCGGCAGACCCAGGAGGAGGAGAAAGACTCGGTCCAACAGAGCGGCTTTAAAAAGCCATCCTCAGACCTGTTCTTCCAGCAAAGAAAGCCTTCATCTTAGAAATTAACTCTGCGCGCGCCCTCTCCCCATCTCCAAGCACTGGGCATCTGCCTTTGTCAGCAAAAGAACATAACATTGACTTACCTTTCCCCACAGCTATTGTCTGTCCTCTTTCAAAATGACATCACGGAAAGCAATCATGAAATTTACATGGGGGGTGCGGATGGACGGGAGGAGAGGCGAGGCGGCTGCCTCGCTTCCAGCGGTCACATGTGGGGAAGCCTGTGTGCGGGTTTCAATTAAATATCTTCTCCCTTTAGTGTGCGAACTCCTAAGCCAGCTGAAGGCGACGTCTCATTTACTTAATGACCGCTCTCATTAGCAGCGGTGGCACGGGCTGGCGGAGAGACTCCTTTGTAAATACGCTACCCATGAACCCTTGGGGCTCCAATATATCTGTTTACTCTCCGAGGTGAAATAAATTTACAGTATAGCATCAGAAAGATGGATCTGCTGACGGGGAGCGAGAGGTGCCCAGGCCCTCAGAGCCTCTGTCTTTTGCTCCAAACCTCAGCCAGCAGAAGGTGCCCGCGTTTGCCCACACAGATTCATAATTAATATGCAGCACGATTTGGAGTTTTTTATGCAAAACACACAAAAGGCCAGTACGCATCACAACCACCAGGCTCACCCCCCTCTGCTTTCTCCACCAGTGGTTCAGTCCAATAATTCCTAATAGCAGCAACCGGAATGACAGATGCCCCGGGTTAGCACGGCTGCAGCGAAAGTACTTTACAATATTTATTGGTGGTTAGGAATATGACCTACCATCATAAAGAGCGGACTGCAGAATTTATTACTCAGATGAGCCAGGAGGGGTGCACAGTGGCTCATCTGCATATCTAAGTATCAGGGACTTAAATTGATATGTATATATTGTTTAAGTGCATAAGGTTCTTATGGCCACAGACCAAAAAAGAGTCATATACACAAAGAGCAGGTGAGGAAAAGAAACTTTGCCTTTATCACACATTTCCTTTTTGTTTCCAGTCTGAAAATCATAAAACGCTCTCACAGAAAGCCTGCGCACTCTGGAAGACACATGTATCCTACACCTTGAAACCTCTGAGTTTTTCCCAGCCAGAAGGAAGCACACCACTCAAGTTCCATCTTTTTGAGTTTTTTTTTTTCAAACTGTCTGCAAGGAGCTAGCCAATGAAAATCAGGAGAGAAAAAATTGAATACACACACAATGGAAGTGCCCACCCACTCTTTAAGTAATCCAACTGTCTACTTTCTTAGGTGTTAGGCATGATTTTTTTTTTTCCACACTTAGGAATAAATGTAGGAATTTCCTCAGTGAGAGTACCCAGGAGCTGGGGATTCTTGCTTATTATCTGAAGTCCCTCTTCTTACAGACAAAGCTAGCAAACAATTGTTCATTATCATAATCCAATTGTCAGAAACTGCACTGCGAAACATGACACACGCCAAACTCCAGACACTTGCACAGAGTGGACTGTCACAGGCTGGGGAGACAGCCAGAGAGACCCATGGCCCCGAAATTCAGTGCAGAGATTGCCACAGACAGCAGGTATCAGTTTTTGGAATGCTATGCGGGAACACAATGTGTGTGTGTCCTACATCAATCAGCACTGAAGGGCTCGGGCCACCAAAAGCATGAGTGAGACAGAACCAAAACATTTAGCTTTCTCTAAGAGAACGTTTTTGAAGGGCAGCGGAAAACCCTTCCGCAAGCAGTTACTTTCAACTTGCAAAGCTGCTCCCACATTGCATGTAAACCAAGGAGATTCGTGCTGAAAATAAGTATGTTCAATTCTTACACACATGTTATTCTCAACAAATAAAAGACAAAATGCACTCGAAGCAATCTCTTAATTTGAGCAATAGGAAATAAAGGCAAGCCCTCACTGGTCAAACTGAGGATGAAATATTAATCAGCCAGATGAGAACAGCTTGTGGCCCCGGCCACAACTGCCTAACGTTGTTTTTATTCTTTCCTAAGCTCACACCCATTAGCATAGAAGGACACGTTCAGTTAAGAGCTCTCTTGAAAAGCCATTTCCTGCCTCCTCTGGACACACTGCAAGAACTGGGATATTTTACATCCAAACCTTTGGCATTCAGAAATTCTATTAAACTCTTATCGGCAGACTGCAGGCTCAGACAGCCCTGCGCGCTGTTGTTCCAGACTGGAGACAGAATCAAGGGAGAGCCAGTGCTGAATCAGCCGATTCCCCCACAATACCCAGTGTTTCATGAAAGCATGTAATTCAGACACAGAACACTCAGACGCAGGAAACAGCAGCAAGCAAGAGGTAACATAGGAAGAGATCAGTGTGTGTGACAGAAAGACCTGGGATGGCAGGTAACAGACTCCATCCGCTCACACACTCAGGAACCTGCAGCTCTTCCACCTGCCTGCTGAACAACAGGCTCCCGAGGCAGGCAGCCTGGTTGTCCGGAGTGTGGCCTCTGGTATCCACCTGAGTCTGCTCAGGGAGTGTTCCAACGAGCTCAGCAACTTCAAATTGCTGCCTGTTCCGAGAACCTGGGAGAAGCCCTAGGAGTCTCCCCCCCACCCCAGGAGGTCATCGTTGCAAGAGCCGGTTCAGAAGACAGGTTTTGATGAATAAAGGTTCAAATTCTCCCTCCCACCCCACCAAGAGAACAAAGGAAGGGAGCCAGGAAGGGACTTAGCCGCAAGTTTTAAGGTTTCACAGCTTTGTCAGCCTGAGTGGTAGGGTCCAGACGCGCCTGGATCTGATCAGCACGTTGGACAGCGCTCCCTCGCCCGAGGGCTCTTTGTTTGCGCAGTCAGGACTGGCACTCGACAGTCCCCGAGCCCGGCGGGAGAGGCGATTCCAAACCAAGTCTCCCAGCCTTGCGTGTAAGTGACAGCAGCAAGGTGTCATGAAAACTTTCCCTCTTACACAGGGGGAAACTGTCAGGATTTTTTTAAATCATAAAATATTTCCTTTGCCATAACTAAGCAAGGAGCGCATTTGTTCCTCTAAGCTTTCTTTCATAAAAGATCTGTGAGGAGGACACTTGTAATTTTAAAATTTGGAAGATCCACAGGGAAGCAACCTCTGCTTGATTGGAGGGTTCTCAAATGCCACAGGGAAGAAAAATGGGCAGATTTGCAAAAGCAAACTTGCAGTGCTCGCTTAGGAAGTGTTTTTTGGGAGCTGGGGAGGCAGGCTCAAAGATGGCTTAGCTAGTAAGATCATTTCAAATAAAGTGTAATTACTTGTGCAAATCTGCACACAGACATTCCAAGTGTCAGTTCATTTGCTTCATAAAAACTCTTTCAAGTAATTTTGGTCTAAACTTTCTGCATCTGTAATTGGCACCACCTTCTCCGGTGACCAGCTGGGGGTGAGAGTTTTCTTGTTTCCCTCTGAAAGCGTCCCTGCAGATGGGCGCCCGCCTTAAAGCTGCAGACGACAATTAGGGCCGTTGTGTGTGGAGCCGCGATGGTCAGCATTAATATTGTATACGAACAGCTGAGGGCGAGGGGGGGCGCTGCCCCAGGCAGGCTCTGGCAGATGGAGCAAACAAAACCGAGAACACTCTCACCAGCATCCTGGGCTGACTCACACACACTCACACACACTCACACACACTCTGGCTGTACCATGGAGAGTGTTTCGTGCTGAGACAGCAAACACACCAACCCTCTGACACTGTGTGCACACTTACACACACACACACACACTTGATTGGGAGAGTATCACACTGTTAAAGTCTCCCACACACACAGTAACTTTGCGTGTGATGGAAACACAAGCACCAGCGGCCCCAGTGAACCATTTGCTGCAGTGAGTCCCGCGTGGACAGGCAGGTCACACACACACACACACACACACTGCCCTCCCCACCTCCCACAGGCAGGGCAGCCTCCACGGGCTCTGCAAGCCCCTCCATCAGTCTCTGAGGGCCCTGGCCTTGCTCCGAAGGGAGCCTGTGTCTGTCACCTCCTCAGCTGCCCAGAAAAGAGCACTGAGAGCTGATGGGGACACACAGCTAATTAGTCCCTTTGGTGTCTTGGCAGAAACCTGTGAACAAGCCGAGGGAGGGGTACTCGGGGCTGGGGGGGTGGGGGGTACGCACCCAGGAAGGTCCCGCAGAGTGTCATCTTGGCTGAGCGGGCACACCTCCACTCAGAAACTTGCCCCGTGTGGTCACTTCATGCTGCAAAAGTTGTGGCACAAACTTCTGTGTCCAGGGCCCTGGAGAGCTCCCTTCTCGAGCAGCCAATCGGGGGCCAGGGAGCAAATAATCACAAATTGATGCCCTGCCAATGAGGCTCCATTCCCCACACAAAGGGGCCCCAGGCCCCAGACAATGAGCCCTGCCTGCAGGTGGGAGGAGGCAGAGACACAGCCTCTTCTCACTAAGGGACCAATAAGTGAGGGAGGGGAGGGGCCGTCCTGAAGGTGCTCCCCTTCCCCTTCCCCTCCCCACTTTTCCGCCTGGCTCTCCCCTATCCCTACCCTTCTTCGTCCTCTCACTTTCCTCTCCCTCCTCTTCACCCCAGACCAAGTTAGGTCAGAAACCTGCCTGAAGACCACTCAGAACAAGTGGGTGGGGTCAGGTCTAATTGGCCTTGACCTTCCCCAACACAAACATTGACTATGAGGGGGCAGGCCCTTGTGGCCCCTGAACAATGAATGCCCCACCCCCCAGGTGCGGAGCTTGAGGGGAGGAGGGAAGGTGAAGAGAGGAGCAGCTCCCTCAGGGATGGAGGGTCAGGAGGGGGGCCACAGAAGCAGAGCGGGGTGAGGGTACATGTGGGTGGGGGGTGGGTTAGGCCTCTCTGTGGTGACCCCTCATGACCCACCCCATGCCCGTGACCCTTTGATGCCCGTGGAAGTCTTTGGAGCAACAAGTTCAGCCATCACCAGACCTGGCTGAAGCCCCCAGCTTTCCCTGATGCTGGGTGAAACTCCCATTCACCCCTCAGGTGACAGCTCAAGTCTCCATCCCATCCTCAGCCTGAGTACTCCCCTGACTGTGCACAGCTGTCTGCCCCTGATAGGTGAGGCCCATACAGCCTGTGGCCACACTCAAGTTCCATGGGAGGCCCAGGAGATGGGCCTGAGGACAATCCCCTGTAAAGGTGGGAAGGGCAGATGAGACCCAGGGCGCCTCTGACCTTCCTCGAGGGCAAAGGCCTCAAATCTGGTCCCTGGCGTTGTGGACCCCTCTTTACGAAGCCTGAGGGTGGTGAGCCACAGGCCCCAGGCTACCACACAAGCTGGAGGGATGGGTGCTGGGGCCGGCTTCACTCTCCTGAAGCCAGGAGGAGGGAAATCTGGACGGAACCCAGGCTATCCCATGTTCCCTCATAGCCCTGTGACCACCAGCAAACAGCTGGCTGTCTCCACGCCTGTTGTGAGGCCTCCAGTGAGGGCAGCTGGGCAGGAAATGGACAAGCATGTGATCCTAGGGGGAGCTGTGCACGTTAGGATACAGGCTGGGTGAAGGACCAGGCTCCTTGAGGGTCTGTTGAGTCCAATCAAGGGACACAGGGGACTCCAGGGTTTGGCCTGAGCCCTGGGAGGGGCGATGAAAGGAGCAGACAAGGGAGAGCAGGTGTGTGGGAACTGAAAGCCCTATTGTCCCCAGATCATGGGTTCAGTCGGAGGCTCAGGGCCAAATAAGACTAGAAATAAAGGTGAGTTACCTGGTTAAAGGGCAGCAAGGGGAGGGGCAAATGTGCTTCGAGCCTAGTGAGGGGAAGGAGAGGGGAGGGCAGGGGCAGATGGAGGAACAGGGGCTCATGGGGAGCAGGGGTAAACAGGGAAGAGAGGCTGGGGCTGGCTGGGAGGTCCCCTCCATGTCTATCATGGTCCCTCATCTGCAGTGAGAGATATGCTTACAGAGAAGTTACCGCCATTGAGTTAGCCAACCCTCCTGTGACTCCCCTGTAAAGCAAGGGCATCAGGAACACTGCCCACTGCCCTGCAGGTCCCCAGATGGGGCTGCACCTGTTGGCTGGCGCTGAGTCATTGCTTACTATCTCTTATCACCTCCCATCCCCGGCCTGCCAACCTGGGAGACCACCAGGAAGACCAAAAGGCTCCCTCCCGCACCACAGACACCAGGTCCCTGTGGTGAGTGATTCTGAGTCCATTAGGCTCCCAAACCTTGGGGGAAATGCGTCCTTGGATGGAGTTAACTAAGGCTGATGGCAGAGTAATAACGGGAGCAGCCTGGGAATACTTGCGATGTTTCCCTTAATAAAACCAAATGGCCTTGTAAGCCAGCACATGACAGAAGCCCTTGGACAAGTGGAGTCAGCTAAGACAAAGTCAGAGTCTTCTCTGAAGGCTTGGGGGCTGCAGGAGGTCCTCGGACTCCTTAGTTCTGCCTCCCCCAACTCAGTGTGCTCAGAAATAGCAGGGGCAGCACAGGATTCCCAACATGAGACGTGAACTCTGAGGACTGAGTCAGAATCACATTCCAACCAGACCCCTGGGTCCCTTAGTATTTCAGGAGCACTGGCCCCTGGGAGGGCTCCCAGCCCTTAGGGCTGTCAAGCATGGCAGCCACCCCAGCCTCTCTTGGGCAGGGGCGCTTATAGCTCCTCCCTTCCCTTGACCAGAAGCCAGGTCACTGCTGAGCACAGCCACTCCACCCCAGGCAAGCCCTCGGGCTCCCTGGCCATGTTCCCAGTGAGACTGACACAGGCCACAGCCCTGCGGGGCAAAGTGACACGGGAGCGGGACCTGCTCCCAGGGTCAGGCATGCGCTCCTGGGGCCATAAGGTGAGTGGGCTGGCAGGGCAGTGGGCACCGTGGCCAGCAGCACCGTTTCTGGTCATGCTTTAGGAGACCCTCAAGTGTGTGCCCAGATGTTCCCTGGGGTGTGCCCTGTGGTTCCCCTACTGGCTCTGCTAATAGCTAGCACCTGCAGGGGCCCAGGCACCACCCTGCTTCCACAAGCCGGAGGGGCCCCAGAGGTGATGACTTGAGCCATGAACAGTCCTGCCTGCTGCTCAGAGGCAGAAGAGGCAGCACTCTGGCAAGAGCAGTCTCCTGGGGACACAGGCCCTGAAGCAGCTGGATTCTGTGCATATTGACTCAAGGACAGCAGCTATTCCCAGATCGCAGGTTGCAGGAACCTCAGGCCTCTAGACTGAGGCTGGAGCCCAGTGGTCTTGGGGTCTGTGGGGCTCTCAGCAGATTCAGCTCAGGCCAGGGGGGTAACTGAGGTGGGGAACACAGCCCAGCACATCATCCGGGTCCAGATGGACCCAGAGAGGCCTCATGTCCCCTCCCTGCAGTCTGGTATCAGAGGGCTACTAGCTCACAGTGAGGGGCTCAGAGAGTGAGGGGATCAGAGTAAGGGCATCAGAGAGCAAGGGGCTCAGACAGCAAGGGGGTGTAGTTACAGCTCAACTTCCACCCCCAGGTGTGTAGCCCTAGGAAGCTGACAGCAGAGTCTGGTAGCCGCCTGCCCGCCCACCCCACCCCCCAGCCAACTCTGGCCATCTGGAAGGAAGGGAGGAAAGAAGAGAGGAGACAGAGGGACCCAGATCAGGGAAGGAGCGAGCAACTGGCCCATGGACTCTGCAGGATGTCCAGCTACTCAGGGACCACAGACTCTTGAGGGCTCAGCCCTGCCAGGACCGAGGGGCAAGAGGAGGACGTATAGCTACAGTGTGGGAACAGGAGTGCGAGGCAGTGCTGGGTGGAGTCCAGGGTTAGCGATGAGCACCATGGTGGACACACAGGGACACAGGGAGAAGCAGCAGAGAGAGGAGGCAGAAATCAGATGGGCTCAGACAGATGGACAGAGATGAGGGAAGCAAGAAGGCCAGTGCCTGCAAAGGGGTAGGCGGGAGACAGGCCCCAGGGCTCGGGGCCGGCAGCTGCCCCAGGAAAAAGTGAGGGTGGGCTAGGCGCCTCCCCTGATCCTGTCCTTCAGGAGGGCTTGCACCCTGCAGGGGTCGTGTCTCATCTGATGTGCGTGTGCATGTGTGCGCACACGAGCAGGAGGACAGAGAGCTGCAGGCTCTGTTTAAATGGCTTTGGAATTCTGCTCTCGGAACAGATGGCCTCAGAGATAAAGCCGCCGGAGAGCCTGGGCGAGAGCGAGGCCCTGGCGGTTGCCATGGTAGGCCGAGCCGGTGGCCTCTGCTTATTAGCGGCCACAAGAGCATGGCCCACAAATGTCAACACGGGCTCTGGGGAGGGGAGCCCCCAGAGAGCCCCAGTGGGGAGACACCCTCACTTGGACATCCAGCCCCCACAGCAGCAAGAATGGAATGGAGCTTGGAGGAACCAGTGGGCACTGGTTGGGCACGGGCTGGGAGGCTTGAGGACCCCCACTCCAAGATTCAGCCCTGAGATGCCTGGGCTGGACCCAGACACACTAATGCCAGGTGGTTCCAGCTGCACCCCGGATTGGAAACCAAACCCAAGCTGGTGTCAGCACCACACTCTAGTATAACCAGCTGGCTTCCCTGGTGAGCTGAGAAGTAAAGCCCCACCCTACACACAGTGCCCTGACGTGAGAGCCAGGGTCCTGGAGCCCAGAAGGAGAAGGGGCACCTGGACGGCTACCAGGGGACAGATCTTGGTGGAAGCTTCCTCCACCCTCATCACCCCAACAGGCATAGGAATCCCATCTAAGGAGCCAGGTAGGACACCCATGAGGAGGGGGAGCCATGTAGCCCCGCCCTGTGCAGGACTGACAGTTTGGGGGCCCCTTGCAGACCTGGTTGTTCCCAGGGCAGAGCTAAGACTGGAGCCCAGGAGTGTCTGGAGCCAAATCCTGGATCTGGGCTTTCAGCCTCACAGGGAGAGGCCTCGGGGGCTCTTCCCCAAGCTGGGGAAAATTTCAGGGTGAGGAAGGTCCTACCTTAGGCTCCCAAGGGAGAATGGGGCAAGGAGAAGGTAACAAAGTGGGTGGCGTTAAGGTCTCACCCTGGTCCCTGCCTGGAGCGAGCAGAAGGCATCTAACGGAGCATGAGAAGAGCCAGAGGCAGGAGGCAGTGGAGATGGCCAAGGGGGGCTGGGCAGGCACTGGGAGGAAATCCACCAGGGCAGCCCCAAGGACCATGGACTGCATAGCCTCCAAGAACCAGGACTGCCCAACTTACCAGGTGATCTAGACTAAGCCAGGCCTAGCAACTATGCCGAGGGTCCCAGGGCCACAGCGTCCCCTGGGCCCCAACCAAATTCACGCTCTAGACATTCCATCTGGTTAGAGCCTCTCACTGGTTAGAGCAATTGGGAACATTCCAAACCCTGTACTGTCCTCCCTTCCCTCCTGCACACAAGGGCAGAGCCCAGAACCTACTGGATGAGGCTTCAATTTGTCCATGCCATGAGGGCATGAATGAATGCATAGATGAGTGGGTGGGTGGATGGAGAGGTGAGTGGATGGGTGGATGAGTGGGTGAGTGGGTGGGTAGATGATGGTTAGGTGGGTGGATGGAGGGGTGAAAGGGTGGGAGGGTGGGTGGGTGGATGGAAGGGTGGGTGGGGAGATGATGGATGGGGGAAGAGTGGGTGGGTGCGTGGGTGAGTATGTGGATAGATGGATAGGTAGGTGGATGGGTTGGTGGGTGGCTGGGTGGATGGAAGTATGGGTGGGTAGGTGGATGAATGCATGGATGGACAGATGGGGGACAGTAAATGTACGAATGAATGGATGGATGAGCACAAGGTTTGCTGGTGCAAATCAGTACAAATGGGAAGGGCTACATGCAAGCTCAGGCACGGGGACATATCTCACTGGGGACCACAATGTGACAATCTACTGGACCCTAGAGCCCTGTGTGCCCCTGACCTATCTCCCTGACCCTGACTCCACTACACACACCTCCAGAGCCCGAGACACATCCAAGCAAGGCCACCCAGTGCCAGAGGCACAACATCAACCTGAACCCCACACATCAGGCATCCCTGAGTCTGCAAGACAAGAGGAACAGGCTGGCAAACATGGCCACCCCCAGCCCCAGGAGCACAGCTGGGGTAGGAGATGGAGAAGAGGCTGCTGGGAGGGGGCGCCATGAGCCCTGAGCCACCCGAGTCCTTCCCCTGGGTGGTAACCAGGAGGCCTCCAGGCTGTAGGAAGACAGAGAATGCCAAAGCTGTGTGACAAAACTCAGGGTGTGCGCCGACACCTGCCTTCACATTTCACCCAGTTCACGGTCAGCTTTCTCATGAGATAAGTGCTGGGTTAACCCACGTTTCAGACAAGATGGTGCTGTCGCCCACAGACCTGCCCAGCTCACCAGCCTGTCTGGCTGAGCGCCACCCCACCTGGGGGAGCCCCAGAAGTCTTCACGGGACGGTTTTGTGAAAGTGCAGACTGGGCTAAGGGTCCTCCAGCAACTGCAGGGAACCCCCCCCCCCAACCCGTCCATCTGCAAGCAGACACAGGCGGCAGTTCACACAAGCCCGGGCAGGCTGTACCCCATCCCCCTGCCCCATTTTTGACCAGGTGCTGAGGCTCGGACAGTGGCTGATGTGGAAAGGCTCTCAGAGCCCACAAACACCAGAGCCCACCTCCCCCCCACAGCACGGGGCCCGGCTGCAGCTCGAGCTGGCAGCGAGGGAATAAAACCCACTTTCTGAGGGGCCATTGTCCCACCACCTGTGCTCCCGTGCTGCTGGCCTCCCACTATGGCCGCTGGCTCCACCCCCAACCCCTCAGCTGCCCCAGGCGGGGGCACCTGTATGCAAATCCCGCAGAGCACAGGGGGAGGGAGGGCTGGGGAGGAGGGCCGGGGAGGAGGGCAGCCTCAGGGAAGACCCTGGAGACCTTGAGGTGACATCCATATGCTTGGAGTGGCCAAAGGCCCCCACCCCAAAAGGGATGAGTAGGATCCCAGGAGCAGAGGCTGTGGTCCCCATCCTGGGCCTGGAGACCCTGTGGCTGAGGGACAGGATACTCGGACTGTGGGCTTGCTGTGACTTGGCACAGCAGTCCCTGCTGAGCTTGAAGCTAAAGCTGCACGAAAACACCATGATGGGCCCATTTGATTTTGTGCCCATTAGTGGCAGGAGGAAGAGCAGCGACAGTAAGCACCCCCAGCAGATGCCCACAGAGTTACTCAGTGCAACGTCACTGTAAGACTGATCTGACCTGCTTTATAGGCTCACAGAGGTCAGAGGGCTTCTCTGAGGGTCGTGGAATCAAGCGACAGGGGAGCCACGGCCCAGTGCACCGTCCTGCTTCAGCCATGGTGGGCTCCTTGGAAAGTCAAAAACCATGCCAATATCCCCCAATATCTCCCACGGGGCACAGGAATGCAAGACAGATGCTCATGTGCACACCATGTACAGCTGGGGTTTGGGAGGTGGGGGCCAGACAGACACAGAATCCTAAGACCACACAGAGCCCTGTCACTGGTCCAGTCACCCGGCCCGTGACCTCAGCTATGTGTGTCGGCCTGACCACGTCCCATGGGATGTCCCTCTCTCCACAAGCCAGGGCCCACTGTCCTCCAGCACCTCCTTGGAAAGGGCCTGCCCAACCTCTGATATACCTCATGCCTAGAAGGGTGCTCACTCGTTCTCCACACTGGGAGCCTGTGTGTTTCCTGAGGGACACTCGAGTACAAGATGTGCGTGTCCACCTGTGCATACCTCTGGCTGGGCACGTCTGTGGGCATGCGACAGTGTACACACCTTGCACAAGGGTGAGTCCACACTTATGAGTGTGTTTGCACTTACATGTGTGCCTCCTGTTGTGTAGTCACTGTGTGAGCATCTGTGCATGTGTGTGCGCACACCTGTGTTTGCATATCTGTGCATGTGTGCCTGCACACACCACTCCTGCCCCTGTGCAGGGGAGTGGCTGGAAACAAGCACAAAAGCTACAGGTCTAGCCCATCACCATGGGAGGGCCCCATGTGGGCCCGCCCCCATCAGCTGCCATCTAGTAGGTGTGCGCCCAGATTCAGGCCAAGGTCCACGGATGCCCACTGCCCCCAACCCAGGGCCCATCGTGTTGCCTACATACCCGCCTTAGACTGTGAGGCCTTCCTCCACATAGGCCGTGAGCTCCCCCCAGAGCAAGGTGTCCTGGGTCTCAGCTCCCAGCAGCCTTTGTGCCTCCTGACAGGTACAGTTGTCCACACCAAGGAACAGGCCGCAAACCTGAGGCCACCAGTCAGAGCCCCAACCCCACACCTGCCCTGGGGAGCCACGCGAGGTGGGCGTCTGGTCTGCTCTGCTCAGGCTGGGTGCCTGTCTGTGCTTGAGGAGTCTCCCCCAAACCTGAGCAGAGGCTACGCAAGACCCCAGCCCAGAGGTGCCTGCAGCCAGACTGCCTTCTGCAGACGATATCCCCAAGTGTCTTATTTCCTTGCCTCTCCTTATGCTTCCTCACATTCACCCAGTGACATGGGGCCAGTATGTTGGAAACTGCTTCATCAGGAAGTGAAAACCTTGTAATGGGGACAGCCAGCACTGGGAGAGAATGTCCTGGCCATTAGGCATCTCCGGAGACCCCTCCACCTTTCTGTGTTTGTGCAGGAGGCTTGGAGGAGTGGAGAGGGGAACAGGAAGCAGCCCTTCACCACCATGAGGCCCTCAACCCCAAAACAGGCACAGCAGGTCAGAAAGGAGCTCCACGGGTGGTCACAGCTTTTCCCTAGAATATTGCTGGGTTGTGAGCTCTGCTCCCCTGCACCTCTCAGCGTCCCTGCTTTAGGGAGCCCTCCCAGTGTGTGCTACGTCACTTCAGTCGTGTCTGACTCTTTGCCATCCCATGGATCGTAGCCCTCCAGGCTCCTCTGTCCATGGGATTCTTCAGGCAAGAACACTGGATTGGGCTGCCACGTCCTTCTTCAAGTGGCAGCTGTGGGACACAGGACATGTTCCAGCCCTGCCTGATGGGGCCCAGAGAAGGCTGCTTGCAGCAGGGGTGTAGAGAGTCAGAGCAGGACGGAGTGGCTGGACATAGATGTCAGGTTAGCAGCTGGGGGTGGGCCACTTGCCTTCATCTCCAGACCATCCCCATGTCCACAGGGAACCCTATCAGCCCTTCCTTAGCTGGAGAATGGGGTGGAGGGTTACCCCTCTCCTGGCCCACGCCCAGCACCTCCCTGCACCCTCCCAACAGCATCTACCACCCGCCAGGCCCCTGGGCTTCAGGGTAAAGCACAGGCCTCCACCCACCCTCCCTGGAGTGGGGCCACATACAGGAGGGTTGCTCCCTCTCCCCTGCCAGGCTTTGCCCCACGCAGCTCCTTTCCTAGGCGCTTCCAGACTAGGTCAGCACCCTCAGTGTTCTCCTGGGCCCAGCCCCACCTCCTGGGGGCCTTTATCACTGATGACCGAGTACTGTGTCATCATTCGTCCAGAATCCAGCTCCCAGGGGATGAGGGGGCAACAGGGGCCTGTTTCACCCAATGCCCAGCTGAGGGCCTGCCCCAGTCTTGGGCCAGGGTGGACAGGTGAAGGAAGACAGGACACTGTAGACAGAAGGTAGACTGCTGACCCCTACACACATCCGAGGGAGGCTGCACTGGTGGGGGGTCTCCCAGCAGAGACCCCCCAGATAGGCCTTTGCTGAGAGGCTGGGGGATGGGGTGGGGTCAGGAGATGGGGGGAGGGTTGGGTGGGCACCAACACAAAGGGCTCTGTCTATGAAGTCAGATCCCTGCACCTGGCCTGCCCCCACCCACACCCTGGAGGGGAGGCACAGGCCTCCTTCGAAGGGTGTCCCCAGCAGGGAGGGGTCACCTCCTCCAGGCAGCCCCCCTGGAGCCCAGAAGGCCTCTGCCACATGCAGGGGCAAAAGTGCCCTGTAGGCAGAGGGCAGAGCCCTGAACAGAGGCTGCCCCACCAAGGGGTGCCAAGCTGCAACTCCTGGAGGCCATGGAGTGGGGGCAGAGGCTGGTACATCCCCCCTCCTCAGAAAACTGCTGCAGGCTCTTCCCTCAGCCAGAGACACAGAAGTGAGAGCAGCTGTGACGACCACGAATGTCACATACTCAGTACCCTCAGCAGAGGTTTAATCCCCCTGCTCCTCCTCCCCCTCCTCCCCCTTCTCTTCCCCCTCGTGCTGCCCCCAACTGCCAGAGAGAAGAGGGAGAGGAAGGGAGGGAGGAAGAGGCGGGAGAGGCAAGAGGAGGGGCCCTGAGTTTGCACCCAGCATCCTGGCTCAAGGGCTGAGCTTCTAACCAGCACGCTTACTCTGGCCCCTCTGTTAGCAAGCTCAGGCCCCGGGTCCCAGGGAAGGCAGACCCTTTCTACTCCTTGCCCCCATTCACTCCCATTCTCGGCCATGTCTCAGGGTCTGCCCCCACCCCCACCCCACCTCAGACCCTCTGGAGAATGTGAGGCCGGAGTTGAGTCTCCGAGGAAGAGGACCGGCCAGGCTGGCGCAGCAGCTGCAGGGCTGGGGGACGAGCAGGACTCATTCAGCTGATTCCCCCTAATTGCTTTAAAGTTGTACTAATTGAACTGATTGAAACCAGAGCCTGGGAGGTGAAGGCAAGGAAAGATGGGCTGGAGAATTCAGCGCCCATCCCCCAGGCCAAGCTGAAACCCCTCAGCTACCCAGGGCCTTAGCCAGGGCAGCTCTTTGTTTCCTGACTCCCTGCCCAGCCCTAGCCCCTGCCATATTGGAAGGGGTCAGACTCAAACTCAGACTGGACAGAGCTGACTGGACAGGACAGGACCCAGTGTCCTTACACGTACAGAATCCACGAGGGGTTCTGAGGTGAAACATCAGGCCCCGGGGGCCACATGCAGCCCAGCCCTTGACAAGCATGTCCTTACCCATCAGCCGCAGGCCCAGGGGTGAGCACCAGGGCTCCTGGACCCTCAGACCCCTCAGCCCTCTGTTCACCAGGGCACTTTGGCATTATGTGACAGTTCGGCTCCCCCACCCAACCAGGAGAGCCAAAAAGAAGCTTGGGACCTCCCTGGTGGTCCAGTGGTTAAGAATGCACCTGCCAATGCAGGGGACACCGGTTTGATCCCTGGTCTGGGAAGATTCCACATACCACGGGGCAATTACGCCCATGCACACACGCTCAGCAACAGCTGAAGCCCACATGCCCTAGAGCCTGGGCTCCGCAACAAGAGAAGCCATGCAGTGTTAACCCCACCCAGCTAGGGAGTGGCCCCCACTCGGCACAACTAGAGAAGGCCTGCACACAGCAATGCAGACCCAGCACAGCCAAAGTAAAATAAGAAAGAAAAGCAGCTTGCCCTAGACCGTCCCCTGGAGCCCAAAAGAGGGGACCGGGACACAAGTGGGAAAGGGAGTGGGTAGGAAATGACCCCTCACCAGCTCAAAGCACAAAGGCAGGCATGGGGTTTTGTTTCCCCAGTTAGTGTGCAAGCCTCCACACACTCTGTCAGCACGAAGTCCATGATTTCCTTCCTAAGCCTCTCTTCTGATACATGCACTCAGCTGCCCAAAACTGCAACGGGCTTGCCCAGTCCAGGGAGGGCCAGTCATGCCCCAGCCCAGCCACCAGGCATCGCTGTAGAACTAGGGAGCTGCACAGCCCTGTGACCCAGCCCCCACCCCCCCATCCCTGCCCCGGCCCCAGCCCCTGGGGGGGCCAGGAGTCATGACTATGATCAGCTTAAGCATGGCATGGAGCCAAAGCCTGGGGGCTCCCCACATCCACCAAATATGCCCACTGGTCTCGAGGCCCTGTCTCTTTCCCTTTTAATGGAGTGAGCCTCTTGCCGGGGGGCAGTGGACCTGGAGTCCTTTCCCACCAGCCAGCTTCAGTTTGGACAACCCCCCCAGCCATCCAGGTGCTCCAATCATGTGGGATCTAAGAAATGAAGGGGCCAGTGGGGTGGGAATGGTTCACTACTTTCCTCCTTAGAGACTCCAATAATGCAAATCTATCCTCCCAACTTGGCCTGGCAACACTGCTGGGCCCCCAGCATGGAGAGGGGGCCCTAGGGGATCTGCACACAGGATGTACCCAGCCAGTGTCTGTCCTGAGGTGCCTGGAGAGGACTCTAGAAACCCCACCCCGAAGGTCACTCAGAGCATTCAGACACTGAGGCCCGGGGCTGTCTGCTGGGGGCAGGGGTCAGCATGTCTGCATGCTGCCGGGGAGGCCTGGGCCACCCAGAGAGTCTACAGCTCAGTTCCACTCTGCTTCAGCACCACACAGGCTCACCCTGGGGCCAGCCTGTGGAGGGGCCACAGGAAGGCGGGACCTGAGCTCCTGAGGGTCCAGCCTAGAGAAGGGTCCTCAGCTTGCCCAGGACACAGGAGGTGGTCAGGGTGGGACAGAGGTGTGAGCAGGTCTCCTGGGGGGATGGAGGGGGGATGGAGGCAGGAGCTGAGCACTAGGGTCATTGCTTAAGAAAATGGTGAACTCTGGGGACCCAGATGTCAGTTTATGTCATTCCCAGTCTTGTAGAGAGGTGGATGGAGAGACCCCTGACACGCTGGGGGACTGTGATAAAGGCGGGGAGAGAGAAGAGGTGATGTCTGCCTGGGGCTCTGAGGTTAGGGAACCAGGAGAGGGGAAATGTCAGAACAGGTCAGCATGGCGGTTCTGTAGGGCCGCCTGCATTGGGCCTGGTCCCGACGGATATGAGAAAATCTCAGAGCAGGGATGGCAGGACCGAGTGGCCTGGGGCGGGGGCAAGGCTGCCCCCCAGGATGGGGTGGTGGCAGGCATGGCCCAGGGGCCGGCAGGCCTGGAGACAGACATTTCAAACAGCAGATTTGGAAAGTAGGGATATTGGGAACATGGAGAGAGGGAGCTGGAGAAGGAGCTGATTGGCAAGTGAGTAAACAGCAATTGCTTGATGAAAAAATGTTTATGGTGCAATTAGCAGCTGCGCCATAAATAAAAGTTTAACTGTGTTTATTATAAACTTGTTGAGCCACAGGAAACAGCTCTCCATGACTGAGCCAGCCTTTAAAACTCTGTTTACTTGTGAAACATCTTATGTACAATGCATAATTAAGGGCCCTCTCAGCCTCGGAACGCAATCTTTCTTCAGCTCTCCAGCCCTCTCAAACCCATCTCTCTGTGCCCAGGCCTGTTCTGAGCGGCACCAGACCTCCAAAGCCTGGACAAGAGCCACTGATCCCTCCCAGGGACCCTGTGGCCTCTGCTCCCAGTGCTGGGCACGTGACATCCCGCCTGGGCTCCAAGTTCCCAAGTGCCCTTTCCACCTGGATGTGATCCACTCAGCACCCACCTGGCCCTCTCCACTTCCTCCAGATGCCTTTGCCCTGGACTCTTTAGCTCTTCTTCCTTCCTAACTCTGCTTGGAACCCCCAAAGTCCTCCCTCTGCCCAGCCCCCACTGACTGCTCACTCCCTCTACCACCTGGGGGTCAACCTCCTTCAGCAGGCTGCCTCCTTGTCCCATCCCCCATACTCTTTGAGCATGAAAATATTCAAACACATAGATGATGACAAACACTCAGGGCTCTGCCATCCTCCGCGTAGGGAGCGTATCTGAAATTGGTTTGTATCATCTCTCCGCATGTTTTCATTGTTTTACCACCTACATACATAACCAAGAACAACACATAACATTCCCTGCAGATTACATTTATATGATCACGCTGAACAAAATCCTTTGTAACTTGCTTTTACTGCTCAGTATTATATTTGTGGTGTATCAGGGCTGACCTGGCTGATTTTAACCCACACATTAACCCACACCTGTGTTTTCTTGCTCAGGTCCGCTTTTTGTCACAACGAATCCATTTTTAGTGACCCTGTCTCCCTGCTGCTGGGTGTAGCCGATGACCCTGGGTGCCTCGGGTAGCCCAGGTGCATGGGCAAGGCTCTCACTGCAGCATCCACTCACATCTACTCACTCGTGCTTGGAGTATCCACATTCAGATGGGGCTCCCCTCCTTCCTTCAGTCATGAAACTTTTCACCCTAACCCCTGAACTTGCTCCCCACGCAGGCCCCCTGCCCATACCCCAGGGTCCCTGGGCCTCCTCTTGGAAGAATTGCCCCTTGGTTCTGCTGCATGTGTTCTGGGTGTTTTTTAGAATTTTTCATCACAGAAGGAAACAGGCAACGTTGCCACACAGAAAACAGGAAAAACAAGTACCTTTTGGTGTCTTGAGGCAGGCTGTGCAAGTTTGTGTCTCTCCCCCGAGGCAGGGGTACCTGGAGGTGGATGGAGTGTGGGGAGGGGATTGAGAGAGACCTGGGAGCTGATTGTGTTAGGAGTCCCCAGGGTAGCAGGACTCAGCTGACAGGGAGAGAAGGAATGTGCCTGCTGCTCACAGTCCAGCCACTCCCAATCCTACCCCTGCCCCTGTCCTTCCCACCCCAGACTGACCCTCCTAGCTTCCCCCGACTCCCCTGCAGCCTGGCAATGCTCCCGCTCTGCTTTCTGGGAACTGACACCTATGCTGGATTCTGTCAGTGCAGGGCTGAGAAGTAAAGGTGTTATCTCCAGCCCCATGTGGCTACCGGCCCACAAATGCACCCACCTTCCCCTCTGTGGGATGAGTGGGAGGAAGGCCCCCAACATCCGGTCAGAAGGCCACCAAACACAGCACCCATCAAGCCTGAACGATGGCAGAAAGGTGAGCTGTCCCTTTAATTTCTTCCCAGGCAAAGCCTCCAGATTACAGAAACAGCATTTTAATTTAAATTCTGATTCCACATTCATTCACAGAGCAGCTCTGAGCGGGATTTCATTAAAGGCTTTAATAGATTTTATAGGACTTGTCACATCCGGAAAGTGATGGAGCAAATGCATTTTCTCTGCTTCCAGAATTTCAACAGCAACTCAGGAAACAAATTCACCATGAAAATGCAGAGCAAGGAGTTAGGAGTCTCACTCTAGGTAAACAACGCATGGGTCCTTCCTGCCCCAAACACCCTTCCTGCCCCAAACACCGGGCCATGGCCGCCATAGAAATCAGAAGACAGTTAAGGCCCAGGGTGTGCAGACGATTGTGCTGGGAACAAGGGGGTTCCCAGTGGCAGTAGGCCCACAGGACGGAAGCAGACACTGTGCCTGGGAGCAGGCAGCCCTCTGTGCCTATGGCTCCCTTGGTCTGGGGCAGGGGACCCAGGCCCTCAGACACAGAGCGGGGGCAGGTAGGCAGCTACCACTCAGCTCAGCCTCAACACACAAAGTGTGTGGTCAGCTTGCACAGGTTTGTCCCCAGGGAGCCCCACAGTCCTGGTATTCTGGTGTCCGGGACAGCCCAGGCAAAACAAGGTCAGCCCCTCAGCTGCCTTCTGGTTCCCCGAGTGCAGCTGTCACCAGCAGGACCAGACACTGTCCTCAGGTCCCCTCCCCAGCCAGGGCACTGGTGGCCTCCTGTGGATCCTGGACCTTTCCCACGGGCGCCCCAGGGAACCTTCTCCTTTGACCTGGCTGGGAACTGTGGGGGGCACTCCTTTGCACACCACATCCCACATTGTCCCCACTCTGCTCGTTGCCACCTTCAAAGGCCCTGGGGTCCCCCTCCCCGGGACACCAGGGTGCAGTCATCAGCCAGTGATCAGTCATCATCACTGGACCCAGGCTCCTCCTCCCCCCGCAACATCTGCACCTCACAGCCCCTCCCATGAGGACCTCGCCTAGACCCTGAATTTCTAACAGTCAGGGCCCATGTTAGGGAATCATCAAAGCAGAGAGCCAAAACAATTGTTTTAAGAATTTGGCTTTTTTTTTCCCAGGAGGAGGCAAACAGTCACCCTGGGGAAAACTACCAGTGCTCGGGGCTTCACGTTGTTTTCCTGTTGAATTTTATGTCAAGGAGCAGCATAACTTTTTGGCAAGGGCTCGACACAAGTGTGCTGAATGAGAAACGAACAAAGGAGAGTATGACTCAAGGGGCAGCGCAGGGCACTACCCCCCTGGGAGGAACAGGGACCCCTCCCCACCCCAACACACCCTGCTTTGTTCAGTTTCACACACCAGCCTCGGGCCCCCACTGCTCCAAAGCCCGGCTCACCCGGGAGCCCAGAGCAGGAAAGGCCATCACAGGCGGGCACAGCTCGTGGTCAGCTCATTCCAAACGGACCCTTCCCTTGGTCTCTGAGCTCTCTAGCGCCTAACTCGATCCTGCACCCTAGGGGTGCTCTGTCCAAGGCCACCAGGCAAGTCAGTGTGTTGCCACAATAATCAGTGCACCGCCCCGTGCTATGTCTGGTGTCCAGCCAGTCCCACCTGCCCAGAGCCAGTGTGACCTCAGGTGGGCCAGTGGGCTATTGGTGGGGGCTGGCTAACAGGGAGCCCCCGGGAGCCCCACGGCCCTCTCTGCACAGGTCTCGCTCCCAGGTCTCAGCTCCTGTTGGGCAGGCTTCTCAGGTCCCCTCGGGTCTAGGGTGGACCCCACTTCTCCTGAGTAGTTGCTCTATACCCTGACCACATTTTAATCCCTTTATTCAGCTCTCCTCAAATTTCCCAATTTCAGGATGACGTGTCTCTAACTGGACCCTGACACAGATCCCTAACTTGGACCAAAATAAATTCTAAATGGGTCAAAGATGTTAAAGTTTTAAAATAACCATAAAAGTACTAGAAGGGAGCATAGAGAGCATACCACGAGTTCACAAAGCCCAAATCTTGAAAGACTGCTTACCTCACTTGATTTAAAATTCCCTACATGGCAAAACTCAGATAAATAAACAAAGCAAAAGTCAAATAACAAGTGAGGAAAAGTGTTTGTAAGTATTTAGGGATAAAGCCTTACTATGTAAAGAGCCCGTCCAATCAATAAGACAAGGTCCAACCACCCAGTAAAAAAATGAGTCAAGGCTGTTACAGAACAAGGGAAAACACAACTTTAAAATAAATTAAAACTGTTCAACCTGACTCATGGTAGGAGAAATGGAATTCTGAAGAGCAGGGTTGCTCTTAGATTGGTAAAGATGCAAAGCTTTCCTAGCATGGTTATGTTGGGAGGGTGTGGTGGACAAACAATTGACCCACTGACATGGGCAGGTATCAGGCGAACTCTGTGAAGGTGTTCTGTGAAGCACAGTGGCAGACCTCAAAGTAAAGCCCACTCACATGTGCATGGCTCTGTCCTGAAGCCCACCTGCCACTTGAAAAGGCGCAGCTTCAGGGACATCACTGTCCATGAAAAAAGCTCAGTGAAATGTCCATCAACAAGGACTAACCAGCACTGTGGATGGGACAGCCTTATTGTTTGTGATGCTTAGAACAGCCTGGGGGTCCACAGGCTGCTGATGGAGGGACCACATGTCCCTGGGCTGAGAAGCAGGGGAGGGGTGGCAGGTGTGGGGGGTGGGAGAAATGTCGGGTGGGGGAAGTAGGGGAGAGAGAAGCGGGGTGGGAGGGGCGGTGGAGAAGCTAGGGAGGGAGGTCTGTTTCAACCATAACCCTCCTTGTTGTACCCTCTTCTTCCTGAATCATCTGCGCTAATGGCCTAGCTTCCCTCCCAAAAAAGTAATAATAAAACATATTAAAATATTTAATTGCTTAATCCCCAGTCCTGCAGTGTATCCACTCAGGACAAGAGGTTCTGACCCTGGGGCCTGGAGGTGGGAACACCCAAGTAATTCTGAAACGCTGGGGGACCAGGGCTGGGGACAGCCCTTCTAAGAATGTTGTGGGTGTCTTCCACCCACCCCAAGAAGAACCGTGGCAGCCATCATAAGGGCAAACTCAGGGAGACACTGAATCCCTCTGAAGGCTGAGTGGGCAGCCGAGGTCTGGGGACACAGGGAGGGGGTCCCCAGGACCCTGTGGGACGGGTCAGGGCCATCTGGGCCCAGTTCTGTGTGGTCGGGCTGACAGCCCTTTCTGGAATGGCCGTGGACCCCAGGGAAGAAATGTGGCCAAGTCCCTGGGGCTCCACTGGCACAGATAGAGCTCAGGCTGGGGGATTATGAGGGTGGGCAAAGAGAGGGTCCCCACAGGATGAGAAAGGGCCCACCGGGCTAGTCTCCTTCCAGTGCAGTCCCTACTTTTAGCTGTCTCACCCCTCCCCCACCCCCAGCCTCACCTGCTCCCTATCACACTCCTCCACTCCTCCCCAATCCTAGGACCACAGCTTGAAGGCCACCTCTCAGGGCTGGCCCATCCAGACAAGCCTGTAGCACAAGGAAGATCAGCTCTGGATGGGAATTCCTGGGGGTGGGTCCACTTGGCCCGGAACCCCCAGGGTCACGCCCCTCAACGGGAGCTCACTCCTGTGTTGAATGAAGTCCTGCCGCCAAGCCTAGGGTTCCACCACAGGCCTTTGGTTGGGTATGTCCAGGCCAGACTTTGGGCTCCTGGGCTAGGGCCACAGGACCTTCCCCCTGGGTCGCCCCCCAGGCCATCAGTCCCAAGTCCTCGGCAGCAGTGCTCAGAATTGGCCACTGGGGGTCAGGGTTGAGCTGCATGAAGAGAACCCAGCACTGCAGGGAACAGAAGGACCCTTCCCACCCACCCACCCACCCAGCCCTGGGGAAATGGCTACAGCTCCAGTGGCCACCAGGCAAAGCTGATCCAAGAGGGCCTCTTGGAAGAAGGGGGCTTCGAGGAGCTTCCTTTACAACAGAGCTCCACAGCCCGGGCCAGTGGCTGGCCTTCTGGTCTCCCAGTTCCCTGCATAGGCGATGATTTCCCCCCGCCCCAAGACCTCTGGGGAGTTCTCTCCCCTGCAGCTCCTGACCCGTCAGTAGCCTCTGCTCCCTCACAGCTGACGCAAAGCCAGTGTTCATTCCAAGCACCCACCTGGCCATCTGAGCCCAAGGCTGGAACCCCGGACCAGGCCCAAGGCAACAGGGGCAGGGGACACTGGATGGGGTTCCTTCCAACATCACAGAGCCCTCACCCCATCATCTCAGCTAACCTCTCCACACTGAGGCTCGAACACTCTAATTCCCACCCACACTCCCAACTGCCACCCAGAGGTGTGGACAGACCTCAGGAGAGACCTGTGTCCACAGCACGAGCACCAGCTCTGCTCAAGTCCCTGCTCCTCCGTGCTGGGAATGAAGCTGGGCTGTGAGTTTTCAGCTGCTCCAGCATCTGCCAGGTTCCTGGGAGCACCAGCGGGGATGGGCACTGGGGCCAGCCGCCTGGATGTCCTCCCATGGACACTACTGATGGCGGCAGCTTCAGTAGCAGCTAACCTGCCTGTTGTGCTAGGACAGTGAGCACTCGCCAGGGTGATATCCGCCAGAGCCCCTGCCCTCACCTGAGAAGCAGTCAGCGAGGTGGGGGGGGGGGGTGCAGTGGAGAAGCGCGAACCCGTGGGGCTCCGCCAGTGCCTGGCACACAGCCGGCATTGAAACAAGAGACAGACCACGGGTATCAGCAGAGGGGCCTCTGCTAGGACAGGGTCGCCATGGTGACAGGGGCAGGCTAGGTGGAGGTGGGGGACAGGACTGTCTTCTGGCCACACCATGCAGCCCTCCCTCTGGGGAAAGTGTCCTCTCATGTCCATCCAGGCAGGCCATCCCACCCCCGGTGAGTGGTTCGCCCAGGACCAAGGGGTTTCCTGGAATGCGGATCTTCAGGGGTGAAACGTGGACAGACACAGGTAATCTGGGAGGGCCGGCCAGCCTCCCTCCATAAAGGGGACACTGGAGGTCACAGTCACAGGCAGAGAGGCTCTCGAGAGGACATAAAGTGGACACCAGGCAATGTGCCTGAGTGAGAACTGCTGGGACAGGGTCGCCATGGTGACAGAAGCACCCACACGTGGGCAGGGGCAGGTGGGAGCTGGCACTGACGCTGACTCACCAGGGCTGGGCATGGGGCCCGCACCTCCTCCAGACCCGGCTGCTCCTCGAGCATTAAGAATAGGTCTGGGAAGGAAGGACACCCAGGTCCTGGGCTTCACATGCAGCTCCGAGGACACTGATCACACTATGGGCCTCAGTCCAGTGAGAAGAGAGAAGCCCATGGAGCACCCACAGGGCCTCTGGGCACAGGAAGGTGGCCCTGACCAGGGCGAGAGGCCACCATGAAGCCGGGTCCCGGCTGACCCCCTCCACATCCCCAGGCTGGCCTGGGCTCTGCTCTGTTCCAAGGCAGGAGCCATGAACGCCATGCTCACAGCCCCTGCTGACCCTGGTCTCCCCTCAGGGACCCTCCCATACAGCCTGGGCTTTCCCCCACACCCTCACCCGGCCTGGCCTCTGACCTCCTCTTTCTCATTGCCAAGTCCACCACCTGCGACGCAAGGGAGCAGTCTGCACAGGTGAAGTCCCCACCCACCCCTGTGTTCCCCGCTGATGCCAACTGAAGCTAAAATTGTGGTGGGCAAGGTAAGGGAAGCTACCTGTCTGGGTTCAAACCTCTGTCCTCTCCCAGCACCAAAAAGACGGTGCCTAGGGCCCTGAAACTGGACTGTCCCCACAGAGCTGTAGGACCCCGCAGGCCAGGCCAACCGGGTCAGCAGGCTATCCCTCCCTCCCTACCGCGACCCACATTTAGAGGTGGATGGGGGCTGAGGTCCCAGGCGAGGGAAGCTGAGCTGTGTCCAGGCCCCAGGCCTCACCTGTACCCTGCGCCAACCCAGTCACCCTCATGGCCTCCATGCCCACAGCTGTGGGAGGCCTGTGCTCTAGCAACCTCCAGATGCTGCAAATCTGTTCTGGGTCATCTCCTGCTAGAAGCTCCTCTCACCGCTGTCCCTAAGGACACATGAAGCTGAGTGCACTGTGATGCTGACGGGATGGCCCCATCTAGCCCAGCGCTTTCTGGAGGGCGGACAGGGAGGAGAGATGTGTGTCCCACAGGACACATGGCCAAAAGGGCCCAGACAAAGGGCTCCCAGATCCGAGTCATCACTCACAGCTCCAACCAGCTCAGTCCCTGGACAGAAGCCCCACACCGCCCCAAGGCAAAGGTTCCAGGCTGGGCAGAGTCACTGCCCTAACACGGCCACTGGGTCGCAGCAGCCCCTCCTGACACCACTGCCAGGGTGATAACAAAAGGGCCCCCCAAGAGCCCTAGCCAGAGGCTCTGCCCCCAGGCCGGGACCACAGAAGGGCATCGCTGCTCCATGGACCAGCAGGGCTAAGCGGAGGTCCAGGGCAACCCCACCTTTAGGAGGCCCACAACCCACAGCTGAGGCTGTCTCCTTCCCATCCTGGAGGCAACCCCCACCCCTACCCCTCGCTCAGGTACTGGCCCAGCCCTGCTCAGAGTCCTGGATGCTGCCTCCCTGGGCACCCTCAGCCAAGCCCTACCTCCTTCCCAGCACTCCAGCACCTCCCCCTCTGAACTGCACCCCCCCAACCCTAGGTGTGGCCCCTCCAAGACTCCCACATGCTGCTCTGAGATCCTCCCACAGGACACTCAGAACCTCTCCCAACATGAGTCTGGCAGGTCCTCAGAGCCCTGCAGACACCAGGCCTCTCCAGGGTCCCTCACAACAGGACCCCAGAGGCCACAGAGAGGGCCTGCCAGGGGGCAGTGCCCTGGCAAGGGCCCCTCCCCAGGTTCTGAACCTCGTGGGAGAGCCTTGGACACGCCAACGAGACGCAGCAGGGCGGAGGGCTGCTGTCACGTGCAGGCCTAAGGGGGCGCAGAGGTGCATTAACGAGCCGTGTGTGTGTGTGTGTGTGTGTGTGTGTGTGTGTCAGCCTGAGGGGAGAACGTAAACACAGCATGTGCCAGCAGCACGCTGCAAACATGGGGCATGGAACACACACACGTGTTCACCATACCCGTGCAACAGGTGTGTGACCGTGGGGCTTCTGGCCTGCCCTTGCTACCTCCCCATCACGGATCCCCCTACCAGAGATATCCCCCTGCCTGCGCCCAGCCCCCGCTGAGGAGGCCCAGTCTCTCAGTGACTGGCTTGGACCGCCCAGATGGATCTAAAGGCACAGGCAGGACACAACCATGTGCAATCTGGAATGAATGGGTTGTTCACGCAGACGCTGGGGATGGAGGGCAGGGCGCTAGGGTCTGTGTGCTGGGAGGGCATGTGTGTCTGTCTACCTGTGTCTGTGTGTCCGAGCCTGCGGTTGGTGCCAGGCAAGTGTGAAGGAGTAGGGAACAAGCAAAGCCAGAGGCCCGGCCCTGCAGGACCCAGTGCCCTGGCCCTACCAGCTTCGTCTGTCCTCTTCGTCCCACAGAGGGCACCATCTGAGGTCAGCAAGTCTGGCTCCTGGAGCATCCCAGACCCTCTGCGCCCAGCTGAGCTCTGTGGCCCCTGTGAGGCCACGTGAGAGGACAAGCACTGCCCCCTCCAGGGTCATCAAGATGCCTAGCCTCCTGTCTGACTCACCTGCCCACCAACCTGCAGTAAGAACCACAGGTGAACCCAGAGGCCAGGTTCAAGGACACGTCCTTCCTGGGTCTGGCTCTGGCCAAACACTCTGCCGCCCCCCCACGCACACACTCCTACCACCCACACGCATGTCCACAGGCCCAGCCATGCCTGTGACCCTTCTGGCCTGAGAACCAGAGGCACCTGCTCCCTCCCTCCCTCCCAGTCCCGCCTATGCGCTGAGTGACCAGGGAACTGGTCCACAAACACTCCATGCGCACGAAGACTTCCCAGGGGACGGCCTCACACTCACATCAGGGGGAACACCTTCTGGTGGGCCCAGGAGGCCTGTCTCTGGTTGCTGGAGTCTGGGCAGGAGGGAGGGGACAGGGCCTTACCCCCACCCCTGGGGAAGGAAGTGGGAGTCCCCTGCTAACACACCTAACAACCCCCCCAGGCTGAGAGGGCTCACACCCAGGGTGCCGTGGGCCTCCTTTCTGTATCCTGCTTTTCAGCATGGGGTGGGGCGGGTGGGCAGGGCAGGCTGGGGGCCTCCGAGCACACCCCAGCCCAGGCTGTCCTTCAAACCCCTGCATTCTGAAGGTCTCAGACGGAGTGGGTGCCCACAACCAGCTGGACTCTGGACCCATCCTGACCGACCTTCCCGCCCCACCCAACTCCCAGGCCAGGGCTCCTGCCCAGGCCCCTTGTTCCCCCAACCCCTCATCTGACGGACCTCAGCCTGAGGACCTGACCCACCCATCCTCCCCTCTTCAAAACTGTCAGGAAGGCCAGAGCCACTGTCCCTGAAGGGAGAACTCAGCCCCTGCCCGCTTCAGCCTCCCTTCAGCCCCGTGCCCACAAGCAGACCCCCGCACATCCCGTGCCTCCCAACGTTGACCCTGCCTCCTCCATCTCAGCACAGGTATCACCTTCTCAGCAAGACCACCCTGTGTACGGACGGCAGCTCTGCTTTCTTCCTCCACCTGCTGCTTCCCTCTGATTACACCTGCGTGGCACTTGGCACTTCACACGGTCGTTTACTGCCTCTCCCGCTAAAGGGCCAGCCCTGGGAGGGCAGGGGTGTCCCCTCCTGTTCACTGCTCTCCTCCTGGACAAACACTTGAAGGGCAGATGACTGACTCTGGGCCAAGGACTGGGATATCTGTGAACTGGCTGAGCGGAGCCCCCACAGGATCCTAGCCTGGCTGCCCCAGCCTGACCCAACCGAGTGTGCCCTGCCCCTGGGGCAGCTTGGTGCCCACTGGTGCTGAAGTGCTGAAGAGGGAGAGGTAGCCGGGCGCCGAGTTCTCTCTCTGCTTCCCTGGAAATGGGCCCAAATCACCTGTCTCTTCTCACTGAGCCAAGCCTCCTGGCTATCTCCTTAGAGGCAGCCCTACCTGCAAAGCCCTCCTCTGAGCCCTGAACCCGACATCAAGAGAAGGGACAGGCCTGGACTCTGGTGCAGGGCATCTGCCCCCACCCACCGGACCTGCCCGGACAGAGGTGAGCCCAGGTAGCCAAAGCACACACAGAGGCACGCGGGGGAGCACACACTCGCTTCTGCCTGATGTGTGTGTGTGTGCGCGTCTGTGTGTGCGCGGTTTCTGTGTGTGCATGTACGTGAGATGAACCGTCAGGGTCAGGTGGAAGGGGGCTGCCACACCAGGCAAACGACACACAACTGAGAAAGCCGCTGGACTGAGCTTGCTTGTGACTCACACTGTCCCTGGTCTTCCTGCTCTCTGCCCACACTGGGCAGGGGCAGGGGCAGGGTTGGCCGCACCTCCTCCTCCCTCCCTTACTCCTCCTCCCTTCCCTGGGGATTGGTGATGTGGTGGTAGGGTTCACAAGGACCTGCTTCTCCCCACCCACAGTGAGCTGCTGTACAGAACACACACACAGCCCGCACAGACTCCCAAGGATTCCCACCACCTGGCCAGGCCCCCAGCCTGGCCCAGCCCCCAGCGACAAGGGGGCCACCTCCCCAGCTCTCCCTCCACAGCCTGAAAGCCCTCATAGGCTAACTGAAACAGCCGATTCATTTCTGAAAATGGAGCTCCTCTCCCCATAGAGACACGTACACAATGCCTGACCCACGTGCAGAAAAAGCCCCCTGCTGCTCCAAAGACCCAGAAGCAGAGGCTGGGGCACCCTTCCTCCTCCCCACTGCTGCACCTGGGGATGAAGGACTTCTGAGTGATGGGCAACTGGGAGTCCCCATACCTGCAGGCCTAGTACCTCCTCCTCAACCCCCCAACCCCTACTGCCCCAGGGACCCCATCCTCTCAGCTTCCACTCTCAGCCCACCTCAGATGTGACAGGCTAGGTGGGAAGCCAGAGGCCCCCAGCACAGACTCAGGAAAGCAGAGGTCAGACTGAGAAGGGCTCAGAGCCCCAGACCAGCCATTCACTGGTGGGGTAGCAGGGACCCCACAATCATGGTTGGCCTCAAGGCCAGGGCCAGGGTGGGAAACCACCAGGGAGGCACCCCTGGTTCTGACACCACTGTGCCTCCAGCAGCTTGAAAGGAGACTTGCTTAGAAACCTCAAGTCTGGAGTAAGTTTGGGGTGTCATTCAGTGACCCACAGAACTGGGGCAAAGAGGAGGGGCCTGAGGGTGAGAACGCCCACCACAGGCCTAGGTCACGGGCCCAGAGGGACCACAGTCCAGAAAAGGAATCAGGCCTGCCAGGATGGCGTGATGGCCTCAAAACCCTGCAGGCAACAGGCCACCAGGCCCCCCTGAGCTGGCAGCTCACAGACCCTTCGACCCAGACGCCTACCCGAGGAACTACCTGGGAAGGCACTAGATACTGTCACAGGGGCAACGTCACGGCAAAAGCACAACCAGAGACTGCCCAGCCATCCACTCTGCCCAGGCCAGAGTGTCAGGTGTGTCCAACAGAGAAAGAAACGCAGAGGCGGCCGGGAAAAAGACGTGATGCGGAGCGACGCACAGCTCTCACCACCTGTGCAGGGTCCTGGGAGCCCGGCTGGTGACAGCGGGCCTCTCCGGGAGGGACCAGGCACCAGGTGAGACGGTGCCTCCACTTGTGAGGTTGATCACATGCACATGTTCCTCTTTAAACAACAGAAAAGTGGCTGGGTTGTGTGTGGGCCACAGATTCTATACCCATGTGAAGGCCCACAGAACCCCTGAGCCCCACACCCAGCCAGGGACCTAAACAGACTCTCTCAGACACAGGTACAGAGATCAGCACAGAAAGCCCACGCACACAGTCATGCATACACATGCACGCTCACAAGGTCAGACATGAGACCCACCCAGATACACACACATACAGGAAAGGGTGCCAAGGCCAACAGGGACCCACAGACAGAGACACAGATGCTCACAGGAGCCCGCAGGCCCACCCATGCCAGGAGGCCCCTGCAACGCACACCTCCTGACACGTGCACACTTGTGCACACACACACACCCCAGGGCCGCCCACTGGAGAGTCCAATTAGACAAGTGAGCCCCACAGTGATCCTGGGAATGAGACCGCTGCCTCGGCTCCCCCACCCAGGGCTCCACAACAGCCAGCCGACCGCCTTCCTCCCCACTCCTTCCCGCCTCCCCTCTCCCCTCCTCCCTCCCTCCCTCCCTCCCTCACTGATGCTGCAGCACTGCCATCAGGCTAGAGACCTTGTGGGAAGCCAGTTCCTGCTGAGGCTGCCAGTGAGCAGGTCCTGAAAACTCCCCAGGTGATTGAGGATGGTCTGGGATCCTGACTGGGGTCCAACGGTGGAAGCCACACCTCCCCCATCCACCCTTGACGCTGCCTGAGCTGGCCACCACCAGTGCCCACCAAGGACACCAACTTCCAGCCACGTGTCTCCAAACAGGTCAGTGAGGAAAAGTGCAGGTGGCCACATGTGGAGGGTCTACAGTGTGACTGGGAGGGCACTGCTCCAGGACTCCCCACTAAGGGGGCCAGGGGTATACGGGAGGTGCATTTTCCAAATGCCTGCCTTGACTTTATGTAGCTTGTGCTTCGAGGTGTGGCTGGGACAGGGGCTGGGGTGGGGGACAGACCCAAGCCCTCCCTTCTGAGGGATGTGGTCAGCAGGGGCTGGGGTGGAGGCAGATCAGAGACCACCCTTCCCAGAAGGGTTGTCGGCAGCGGCTTTCTGCAACAGGGAAAGGGCTTGGGGAGGGAGCTGGATCAGCTAGAAGCGCTGCCCAGAAGGCATCCCCAGCACCCGCCCAAGCTCTCTGAGGCCACTGGACAGGGTGGAGAGAGACCCCATGTGCCCATGACCCTGGCAAAGGGGCCACAGCCTCAGCCAGAAAACCTGAGGCACCTATTGTTTTAAGCTGACAGTCAGGTCCCAGAGGTTCTGGTTCTTTCTTTCTCGAGATCCAGCCCAAGGAGGCCCCTGCCCAGAACCCCTGCTTGGAAGCACCTCCCACCTTCCAGGGCACAAACCGTTACGGCCTCACCCCATGATGGAGGCCACCGGGCCGGAAGGCCTGGAAAGCACTAGCTCCCCCTGCCCAGGTAGCACAGGCACCAGCCTCTCATGGGACAATGGCACCAGACACAATGTCACCTTCCCCGAGCCGCTGCCTGCCCTCTACGTGCTGCTGCCGGTGGTATACTCCGTCATCTGTGCTGTGGGGCTGGTGGGCAATGCAGCCGTCATCTGTGTGATCCTGAGAGCGCCCAAGATGAAGACGGTGACCCACGTGTTCATCCTGAACCTGGCCATCGCTGATGGGCTCTTCACGCTGGTGCTGCCCACCAATATTGCTGAGCACCTGCTGCAGCGCTGGCCCTTTGGGGAGGTGCTCTGCAAGCTGGTACTGGCCATTGACCACTGCAACATCTTCTCCAGTGTCTACTTCCTGGCCGCCATGAGTATAGACCGCTACCTGGTGGTTCTGGCCACGGCACGCTCCCGCCGCATGCCCCGGCGCACCGTCCGCAGGGCGAAGGTCGCCAGCCTGTGCGTCTGGCTGGGTGTCACCGTTGCAGTGCTGCCCTTCCTCACCTTCGCAGGCGTGTACAACAATGAGCTGCATGTCACGAGCTGTGGGCTGAGTTTCCCACGGCCCGAGAGGGCCTGGTTCCAGGCAAGCCGCATCTACACGCTGGTGCTGGGCTTCATCGTGCCCATGTGCACCCTCTGCGTGCTCTATGCAGACCTGCTGCGGAGGCTAAGGGCCCTGCGGCTCCACTCTGGAGCTAAGACTCTGGGCAAGGCCAAGCGGAAGGTTAGCCTCCTGGTCCTGGCCGTGCTGGCCGTGGGCCTGCTCTGCTGGACGCCCTTCCACCTGGCCTCAGTTGTGGCCCTGACCACAGACCTGCCCCAGACACCGCTGGTCATCATCGTCTCCTACGTGGTCACCAGCCTCAGCTACACCAGCTCCTGCCTCAACCCCTTCCTCTATGCCTTCCTGGATCACAGCTTCCGGAAGAGCCTCCGTACTGCATGTCGGTGCCAGGGGGCATAAGCGCCCCCTCATGGCCTGCAGACAGTAGAAAGGTTCTATGTCTTTCAAGGACCATCTCACCGTTCACCTTCCATCACTATTTCCTCCAGACAGAGAAACACCCATGAAGCCTGGCCATTGAGCCTGCAGAGAGGGCCATGGACCTTCTAGACCGGTGACTCTGCCCCTGGACAGCCCCTGGGCAGTCAGCTGTGGAGATTTGGGCCTGACCAAACCCTCCCCTCACCCTGCCTACCCCAGGAGATGATCCTGGCACAACAGATATCCTGGGGGACACCTCGGGCAACAAAGCCAGGTTGTTGTTCAATCGCTCAGTCATGTCCGACTCTTTGAGACCCCATGGGTAGCAGCATGCCAGGCTTCCCTGTCCTTCACCATCTCCCGGAGCTTGCTCAAACTCATGTTCATTGAGTCAGTGATGCCATCCAACCAGCTCATCCTCTGTCATCCCCTTCTCCTCCTGCCTTCAATTTTTCCCAGCATCAGGGTCTTTTCTAACGCCAGGGGTTGCTGCAGAAGCCAAAGACACACATTGAAGGAGGCCACGAAGGTCTCACAGCCCGAAACCCAGGTGACATTCCACCCTGAGGCCTGTGCTGCATCCCTTCCTGGCTCCCAGATCAGGGGTCAGAGCTCCCAGATCATGGGGGTGCCCCCAAGGACCCCATGCCCCTTGTGCTTTCTGCACCATTGACTGTGACCCCCTCCTGTCCTGCTATGGGACCCAAGGCTCTTCTGCCAGGACTTCTGGACGCCACCAATAACAGGAGGCATCTGTAACCTAGAAGGGCTGGCACCTGGACCCTTTCCTCCCTGATGTGTGGCCCGAGGGGCAGACTTGTGCTGAGTCTGGGGATGGAGTGGAACACTGATGGACTGGCTGCTCAGAGACCATTTCTGCCACTGGGGAGGGGGACAAGGGCAGGTCTCTGAAGACAGCCTTGGTGGGCCTTGGCCAGGGCCCCCACTCTCGGCCCCAAAGCCCCAAAGCCCCCAGGTGCTCCCATGCCTGGGGCTCCAGCTTTACCATTCTGTGAATCGGGTGCCTAAAACCCAGTAACCTGGGCCCTTATGGGGCCTCAGGTTGGCGTTGGTCCTTGTGACATGGCTCTGGCTGGTCTCTCCAGCTGGCAAGCAGGACCCACCTTTCAACACCTTATGAGGTGGCTACCAGGGTGTGTACCCACTTCCCCCAACCCAGGCACGTGGAACAGCTCAGGCACACCACCCCTCTCCAGCCTGAAACAGGTCAGCGGCTACCTCCATCTTCTCATCTTCCCGACCACATCGTATTAGCAAGCTACTGCTTGATGGCAAATTTCCCCCCAAAATTAGCAGCTCAGAGCAACTCTATTCGCTCACAAAGAATGTGGGTCAGGAACCCCAGGGCAGCTCTCAGCCGGTTCCAGTTCAAGGTCTCTCCTGAGATTTCAGGCAGGACTTCAGCTGAGGACCCAGGCACCAGAAGGCTGAACTGCGGCTGGAGAAGCAGCTTCCTCACAGGCCACTAGCAAGAGGCCTCACCTCCTGGCCAGGTGGACTGTCCACAGGCAGCTTGGGCCTCTCCCGGACATGGCACCAGGTGGGTCTCCAGGGCAGCATCGGAGAGACAGCCAGGGGGGAACCTCCACACCATCAAGGCCTATCTGGGAAGCCACTCCGCTACTTTCTGCTCCTTAGAAGCGAGTCCGCAAGTCCCCCTCGACACACACTCAGGGGCTGTGACCTTCTCCAGCCTCCACCAGCTCCCCCAGCCTCTCCAGGAAGAACCAGCTGTTCTCCAGGAAGATCGGCTTCTTCACTGCCTTGCAGTCACACCTCTCAAAGCAGCAGCCGTAATTACCTCGTCTGCGCTCATCTTGTGCCCCTTGAGCTCCTTGAGAGGAGAACTGAGACTCCCACACCCCAGCTGAGACCCCAGCGGCGCCGCAAGGTGTAAATGCGCTCGGCGCGAAAGCGGAGGGCGGGGGCGGGCTGTGTCAGCCGGAAGCCGGCGGGAACACGGGGGAGGGGCGCCGCGCGAGGGTCTCCCTCCCTGTCCCCAGAAGAACATCTCCTCAGCACTGGAGGGGCCAACCAAGCCTCCTCAGCGGACCCCACACTCTGTTCCCCGAGGAGGGCCCCCGACTCCCACAGCCGAGGAGGATCGGGCCGGCCAGTCGGTCCACAGGCCCCGCCCAGCCGACCGGAGAGGGGGTCTTCACGCCAGACACCAAGGGTTGGGGAGCCAACCAAGATAGAGGGAGGGGAGAGTGAGTTACGGACCCCCGGGGAAAACGCCGCCGTCCTCCACCATGACGCCAGAGACGGGCTGGGGAGCGGCGAGGGGGTGTCCCCACGCTCTGGGCTCCTGGTCCCATAGAGAACTGGTCCTCTACTCCAGTCCCCGACAACACCGCCCCCAAGCCCGACCCCACTGCCGGGACCCTGGTCCAGCACCGCCCGGCAGTCTCCGCGGGCCACAGCGCCCCTGGTGGTCAAAGTCCGGAGCGCCAGGTGAGCCCGCAGCTTCCACCGTCCAGCCCATCAGCTGACCCTTCCTCAGTCCCGCCTTCTCCGACAACCCTGTGAGGAGGATTGCGGTCCCTTCTGCGCAGGCAAGGAAGCCGAGGCTCGCAGAAGCCGGGGGACTGACCGTGCTCAGCTGGTAGGGGCGGGGCAGGGACCGGGCGGAGGTGCGGTACAGGCTGGGGGAGGTTGGGAGCGGGGATGGGGCTGGAGGAAGGCGGGGGAACCGAGGTGAGGTCGGGGTGCACGTGGGGAGAGCGAGCGAGCCAGGGCCCCCTCCCCTTCCGAGGCCCCTCGGGCTCCTAGCCGGCCCCTCAGTGCCCCCAGGACTGGGAAGAGCGCAGACGATCGCTGTGGCGTGAGCCTAGTTGGCAGATAGCGCAGCTTCCAGGAGCCCACCCGGAGCCGCAACCTCCGCTGGGACCTGAGTGCCCCCTCTCTAACGCCCAATGAGTGGCTCCTTCCTCCTAAACTTTACTCTGTTGCTAAAATTTTGTGTTAACTGCAATTTGCTTGTCATTAAAACATATGTAAAACCGGACGTTGGCCCCTCTGCCTGTGCCCAAGCACTGCCATCCAGCCCTGACTCTGACAGGGTTTTCTGCCCGAGGGTCAGCCCGCGTGGTACTGGGCCATTGCAAGGACCAGGAGGATCTCTGAATCTCAGGGCCACCAAAGAAGCAGTGCTGTCCGTCTGTCATCAAATTACCTTGGAGCCACCTGAGGAAACGGGAAGGGGCGAGAGTGAGGTGGGGGTCTGCTAAGACTAAATGCAGGTGAAGAGAACCTGGCCCCCTGTGGGAAACTGCCCACCAACTGGATCCACAGGAACCACTGGCTTCAACGGCACAGAGTCAGTGCTTGTTTGGGGAGAAACTCTGTGCTGAAGCAAAGGAGACAGGTCCCAGCACATCATGAACTATTCAACCCCTTCCCAGAGTGAAGGCCTCCCAGGAGGACCGTCACATACAGAGCCTGGGCAGGTGAGGAGCAGGTTGGCATCCCATGCCCCAACCCCAGAAAAGCTACTCCCAAAACCCCCCGCAGGGTCAGAAACACCTTGTGGGCAGAGCACTCTGACTAGCATGCAGGGGTTTATTCTGACCCTCTGTCATGACCCTGGAGACAGTTCAGGGCAGTTTACATGCAAGGTAAATCACACTCTTGGCATGCACAGATACACGGAGACGTGTTACACAGGCACAGGCTGACACATCTTTCAGCGCTGGCGAGAAAATGCCATAGTTGTAGTGGCTCTGGTCCTCCCAGGCTCTTGCTGCTGGCAGCACAGAGAGGCCCACCCTCCCCAGGAACAACCCCACAGGGCCCAGAACCCCAAAGCACGAGAGGCCAGTCCAGAGTCAACATCTCCCCCTCTCTGCCTCAGGTCACCTGGCCAGCTCTGCAGCTCACCTGGCAGCTGTTTCCGCAGCCAGTCTGCATGGAGAGCCTTTGCCAAGTCACCGACCTACGGGCTTCATCTACAGACCAGGAGGGTGCTTCTCTAGGTGGCCATGGTGGGCAGGGTCCCCACGCCCAGATAGTCCTTGCAGCCTTGCCCCAACTCTCCTACCAGCTCTGCATACGAGGCTGTCCTCTGACTGGGCACTGCTTAAGACAAGTTGTAACAGTAGGAAGGTCCTCCACAGACACCTGGAGGCCTGAAAATGAAGTAGTGGTCAGTCACTGGGGATGCAGAGCACAACCTGGCCCACTACCATCCTTCCAAGGCCACCAGAACAGACAGGGCAGAGGGTTCTGCTGGCTGCACAGCTGCTGACCTCGGATGGAGTCTGAAAGGAGGGATCTGAGGGGGAGGCTGAGGGGAGCCCGGGCACTCCAGAAAGGTCACCACAGAGCCCTCCCCACTCCCTGCAGCTGAGACCAGGCACAGGGGCTGCTCCACAAATGACAAAGGCCTGCAGTGGTCCTCCTGGGCACCTGCACACCTGAACAGCCATGTCTGTAGTGCAGTGGTTCATGTGTTCTGGAGGAAACAGGCTTGCCGAGAAACCTCCAAAGGAAGTTTCAGAACAAGTCCCACTGCCCGGGGATGCCCGCTGGACTCTCCAGGCAGTCGCATGCCTGTCCAGCTGCCCAGAGGAGACACTGCAAGGCTCCAAGCAGACAGCACACAGCGTGAGGGCACATGGGTCTGTACAGCTGCAGTTACACCTCCAGGTGTGTGTCCATCCACAGCAAAATGTTGAGGGAGAGACCAGAAGGGTCCATGAGGCTTGACGATGCCAGCGCACCTCTGGCCAGGCAGTCTCACCAGCTGAGTCCGTGCATCTGCCCCCTGCCCTGCACTAGTAGGACCACGGCCTTGAGGGCGGCCGTACTGCTCAGACCTGTCCCATGATGGCAGCAGACCCTCCGAGGCCACAGGGCAACCCATGGAGGCTGGTAATGCACAGTGACAGTGCGTCAGCCTAGAGAGCGGTGACCTGTGTGAGCTCTGTGTTGGGTGTGGATGGGCTCTGCGGGCTGACAGGCACCATGGGCAGGTCCACGCCTAGTCATGCTGGCCGCGGCACTGTCTCAGAGGTCTTGTGGGCGAGAGCCACGTCCTTGGCAATGCTGCGGACGCGGTCGGACACCTGCATCTCCCGTCGCAGGGTTGATGCACAGCAGAACTTCCGGAAGCAGGCTTTGAAGTTTTCATCCAGGAAGGCATAAAGGATGGGGTTGAGGCCGCTGTTGACGTAGCCAAGAGCTGTGCAGAAACGCAGGATGGCCACCGCAGTCTCACTGCCCGGCTGGACACCCAACCCTTGGACCAGCACGAAGACCTGGACAGGTGTCCAGCAGCCCACGAACACGGCCACCACCACCAGCACCAGTCGTGTGATGCGCCGCAGGTTCCGGTCCTTCTCCCGAGAGCCTGAGAGCAGGCGGACGCCACGCAGCCGCCGGATCATCAGGCTGTAGCAGATGGAGATGATGAGCACAGGGATGATGAAGGAGAAGAGGAAGATGCAGACGGCAAACACGGGGCCCCAGTAATCCTGTGGGGTGGGGATCTCCACCAGACACTCAATCTCTGCAGGAAGAAGAACGGAGTCAGGGCAAGTGAGCAGGGAGGGAGCCACCCAGAGTCAGGGCAGCAGGGAGCTGGGGAGGAAAGGCCACTGCACTGACCTTCATCCTCAACCTGTGCCGAGCCCATGATGGCAACAGGAACACCGACAATGGAGGCCAGGGCCCAGATGGCCACGTTGACGGCCTGGGCCTTGCTGGATGTCCGGACGTCGAGGGCGCGGATAGGGTGGCAGATCGCCACATAGCGGTCCACACTCATGGCAGTCAGCGTGAAGGTGCTGGTGAACATGTTGTAATAGTCGATGGCAATGACTGTCTTGCACAGGGCATTTCCAAATGGCCAGAACCCCAGGAGGACATCTGTGCCCTGGAAGGGCAGTGTCAGCAGCACCAAAGTGTCTGCCAGGGCCAGATTAAAGATGTAAATGTTGGTAGCTGTCTTCATTTTGGTGTGTCTGCAGAGAGGACAGGAAAGAAGGCTTCATTTGGCCTGCGAGACCTGGCAGCAAAGGGCAAGGAGCCCTTCTTCTTGGCCATCACAGGGGGCAACCACTCTGACCCCTGTCAAAATGTAGTCTCCTGGGCCCAGCCCAATGATATGGAGCCTGGAGGCAAATATTTTAACAAATGTTTCAAGTATTTACAATATACAAAACAGTTCACAACCTAAAGACTGGTCTGCCTTGGAAAAGATGGGTTTGTGGGCAGACCAGTATATGCCTGACCCTGCATGAGAGCAGAGGAAGAACTCATAAAACAAAGAACCTGTCCTCCTCCCTTTTAAGGCTACCCTAAGACCCTTCTTGGACCAAAATGCTGGCCTTCCACCACAAAAGGTTTCCAGGGACTCCAGAATCTGTAAGAGCACACCAAACCAGGCCTCACTGTTGCTTAGCAACTGAGACAGAAAATGGTGACAAGAAGGGGACGGGTGTTAATGGGGTCTGATTGTATCCAAGAACTTGGCACAGGGCTGGGGAAATTTGGGTGCTTAATATCTGCTGAATGAATTAACAGTTCTGATAGTAGTGATGGTAGTAGTGTTGATGATGGTGGTAATTACAGTGGTAGAGATGGTGGTGATGATGCTGATGATGGTGGTGGCGATGGTGGTAGTGGTGGTGATGGTGCTGCTGTTGCTGCTACTCTTACTGGTGGCAGTGATAGTGGTGCTGGTGGTGATGGCAGTTGTGGTGGTGATGGTGGTTGTAATGGTGATGGTGGTGATGGTGGTGGTAGTGGCAGTGATGGTGGTGGTGCTCCTGCTGCTACTCTTACTGGTGGCAGTGATGGTGGGGGCGATGGTGGTGATAATGGTGGTAGGGGCAGTGATGGTGGTGATGGCAGTTGTGGTGGTGATAGTGGTTATAATGGTGATGGTAGTGGTGATGGTGGTGGTAGTGGTAGTGATGGTAGTGGTGCTGCTGCTGCTACTCTTACTGGTGGCAGTGATGGTGAGGGCGATGGTGGTGATGGTGCTGGTGGCAGTGATGGTGGTGATGATGCTGATGGTGGCGGTGGTGGTGATGGTGGCGATGGTGGTTGTAGTGGTGATGGTGGTTGTAATGGTGATG